>NC_141732.1:12758958-13358958 GCF_971803275.1 Cyanistes caeruleus | reverse complement strand
AAACGCAACAGCTGTGCTGCGTTCCAGGCAACCTCACAGGGGAGTCCTGATCACACAGCAACAGTGACGCGCCCCAGGTGACCTCAGAGGAGAGTCCTGCCGTAACGTGCTGCCGAAACCTTGTAGGGGCTGCAACAGCGAGCGCTGACGGTAAGATGGAAAGGCGAGCAGCATATGATTTATTTACCTGCTTTTTAGAAAAGCGACAGGTTAAAGACTTTGATTTGCGCAAGGAGCTTGCTGGACTTCTTGCTCTTGGGTATGCTCAGGGTTGTTTTCAAAATCCCCATACAGTCCATGAATTCAGTGAGTGGCGAAAATTTGGAGATAAATTGTGGGAAGCTGTTATAGATGATGATAAAACTGCTAAAAAATTGGGAAAACTGTGGTGGACAGTTCATAATGCTCTCTTGCAGCATCAGGCTGAACAGGCAGCTGCCACAAAGGCATCTGCAGCTATGTCAAAAAATAGATTATTAGAGGGAATTAATGAGTGTCCATTGCCACCTGCCACGAACACAGTAATCTTGACCCCCCCCACGCAGTCACTGACCCCTGCTGCAGCTGCTAATCCTTTTGGGCCGTCTCAAATTCCTTCACCTACTAACCTTGATTCTGGAACAGAGCCTTTGGCACCGTTACCATCCTCCCCTATGGGAAATAAATCTGTCCCTGGGGTAGGGCGTGAGTTAGGTGGGGCTATTGCACGGGAAAGAAGGGAGATATGGGCTACATTGGCATGGAATATTCTGCAAGAGGGAGATCAGGAAATAGCAGACGCTGTATTGGAAGTAGCATGTCCCGTAACCTTTACACCGATTCAAGGATTAGTGCAAGCTGCATTTGACCAAATTAAAGAGCCAGGAGGTATTCCATCTTATATGGGCATTAAACAAGGGCAAGATGAGCCATTTGGAACATTTACTGATAAAGTGGCTGCAGCAATAGAGCGGGCAAGTGTTCCTGAATATATGAGGGGAGCATTATTAAAACAATGTGCATTACAGAATTGCAATCCAGCAACCAGGTCAGTTTTAAATTCCCTAAATACTAACTGGACTATTGAAGAGGCATGAGAAAGGATGTCTAATATACCGGCAATGTTAGTCCAGGCAATTAAAGAACTAGGGCAAGGGTTACAGAAGCAGGCTGCATCTGCTCGGAGTCACGTTTTAGCAGCTCTTGCACCCCTACAAGTGGCTACAGTCAGTAACGGCAGGATAGCAAGATGGCATGGAAACACAGAGAACATACAATAATTTTCTGAAATAAACACAACTTTAAGGATCTGCCAAAGAGATTTTGTCAGATCAGTAAAACAGCACAGGTATTTTGTTTGCCAGTTATTTCAGCACCCAGAATTTGGAGCACTATTATGTCATAACTGTATAAAATGTATGACCTAGTATTCTGAACTGACACGTTTGTTTTAAGAATACTATATGTGGATGCTACCTTTGGAGCAGGCTGCAGGCCCCATGGCCTCTCCGTCCTGCCTGAGAGCTAGCCTGGGAAATTCATAGGAGGATTTCAAAACAATCCTCAGAGACAGAAAACAACTGCCAGGTGCTGTTTGTCTGTCCTCTTGTTTTCCCTGCAAGAAAGAGTCAGAGGGTGTTGTGCCCCACTGACCAATGATGGTGATGTAGCACTTTACTAACCAATAAGAGTTTCCTTTCTGTACTTTCCACGAACTAATCTATATAACAAGCCTAAAGCAATAAACTAGAAGATTCTCCTGTTGTGACTCCCTTGAGAGTCCGTGTCGTTCTTTCCCGCCATTCAATTAGAACGACAACTATACCTGATTTTTTTAAAAAAGAGATAGATGTACTTTTCTAGCCTTACACTGGCCAGGTCTAAAACCCAGCCCATGGAATTGGGAACTGAATTTTTTTTTCACTTTAAGGGGCATCCCCAGGGCTCACTTTGCTGCCTGTTGGAGGGCACGTTCTGCCTCCTGGAGAGTCTCATGCAGCCACTGCCGGTCCTGCTCCATGTCTTTCAGGAGACTCTTCTGGTGATTCAGGACTTGGTCTCTTCTCCTCAGCTCCTCTGTGGCATCATGGAGGCTCTGTCAGCAGTCAGAGAGCAGAGCTACTTATCAGCCCAAATAAAGTTCACTTTATGCCATTGACTACTGACCAGTGTGGAGGACAAATTGATTGTGAAGTAGATTTGAAGCACTGCATACTAAAGTTTTATGAATTTCCCAGCAAAAGCATTACTGACTCAGAACCCCACCTCCTGCCCCCCTGTTTTTAGTATATTTTAGTATATTGCTATGTACTGTGTAATGTGTTTTATAAAACAAAATGATTGTCGGCAAAAAAAAAACCAAAACAAACCCCCACTGAAGACTTTTTCTTACATCTTTAAGAATAAAATACCCATAACTTAAAAAAAAAATAAAAAAAAAAAAAAGCTGTTGAAGTGTTTTCTCAGTAGCCTAAAAGTCCAGCAGACTGAGCAGTGTCTGTGTATTTATTCCTGTTATTTTATTTACACAAAGACTGCACTATTTGATTTATTTAACAAAAGGTAAAACTCTGGTGACTGTTCCAGAAGAATAATCTTACCATCAGAGACGCCTTTGAGACTTGGTTTCTATCTGGGTCTGCACATGTGTGCAATTCTAGTCTATCACTTAACTCCTGAAGCCGTTGCTGGTGTTCTTGTAAAAGCAATCTTGCCTCATGCTCACGCTGCAAAGCTTTATCCAGCTTGTCACGTATATTGTCTTGGGTGATTATTTTCTGGAAAGAGAAAGAAGTTGTGTCTTACTCTGTAACTATATTCAGCGGTTTCCCTACCTGACTTCCTGTGTTCCATTTGCAAACATACCAAATTTTAAAATAAACACATGCCTAGGATTAGTATTGAGGCTTTTTAACATGAAGACAGATCACTGAACAATAAAATGGCAGACCAGATAATTACTGTGTTTTTTTATAAAGAATATTCATGTAAAGTCTTGACATTCATTATTCTATTCAAATTAACAACCCAGGATGCAAAACCTCAATATTTAGAAGGAAAATTATGCAAATCAATGTTCAAAATTTTACTGGATAGCTTATTAACCCTTGTAAACACATTTGTGGATTGTTTTTCTCCTCCAAACACTGTTCCAGAAAGAAGAAATAATTCTTTAAGGAAAGTCACCTTCTGCATTCAAACTACAATCTAAAATGTGACTTTTCATTTTACTTTTCAAAGTGTGAATTTTCATCTAACTGTCCCAAAATACTAAGGGAATAAAACCTGTTAAGAACAAAACTGAAGATGATTAGATATTTTTGAGTTAAAAAAAAAAAAAAAAAAAAATTAAAAAATCCATTTTACCAGTTAGGAACAGGAAGGACGATGGATCCTTCCATCATGTAGCAGATATTCTCTGCTTAGAAGTGTTTGGATTGGGACACACTGACAGGTTCTACCAACTAGGCTTCAGGGTGGGGAACCCACAGTGTTTCAGTAAGTCAAGCCGCAACAGCAAAAGACTCAGGGGAATTTTGTGCTTTTTTGCTACTGAGAATGTAGGAAAAGGCTTTTTTTCCCCTCTGCCATGAAGGTACTTCTTCAGGGAAACAGGCCCACCAAAATCAGTATCTTATTTATTATAACATTCATCAACATACATACAGTGTTGCCCTGAAAACTCAGCTTCTGAGCTTGCTAACACACCTCTTTCACACACATCTTTTCACCACGCTGAAGATGGATAGGTCATCCGTGTGATCCATCCATCTTCAGCGGTAACATCTGGTGACCTCCGACGTGTCTTGCACATGACGGTTATACAGTACTGTCTAGCCTGTGGCTATGGATGGTTTGGGGCTTTCTCTTACAGAGGGCCTGGTAATGGAGATATGGCATGCGGTGTCTGATCAGAGAGGGATTGATGTGTCGTATGCTGACTTTCAGCAATTGTGTGAGTATGGCAGAATTGAGGGGTTTTTCCCTGTGGTTGAGGCGATTTTTTCGCAGTCGGCTCGGGACGCTTTAGGTGATTCCCTGCTCGAGGCTCTGCTGGTCGGTTCTGAGCCCCGGGTGGTCCGGCTGCTGGGGATCTGGCGAAGCTGCGGCGGTGTTCTGAGGCCGGGTCCTGAGGTCGGCTCCCCCGGAATCACTGGGGCCCCCAGCAGGCTGAACGGGGGCACCGCGGGCCTGGCGGGCGTGACCCCGCCTCGGCCGGCACCCCGGCAGTGTAGGCCCGGGGTGGGGTTGGATCCCTGCCAGCGGGCTGTCAGGGGCGCCGCAGAACGGGGGGGTGTATCCCCGCCTTGGCCGGCGCCCCAGCAGTGGAAGCCAGGGGTGGGGTTGCCTCCTGCGTGTGTCCTCCCGGCGCAGACCAATGGGGGGATGCTTGAACGGGGGATGGCACCGGCCTCACGGTCAGTCCCGTGTCCCTGCTGCGGCTGGGCCGTGCTGTACCCTGCGGCGGGGGACGGGCAGGGCCCGGACCCAGTGCCGGCAGCCGCGCACGCTGGTCCAGTGCAGGAGCGGCCGGCACCGCTTCTTGGACCTTTTGCCCCTGAGGAACCACTGTGAGGGGCGGTTCCGAGCGCTGGGCCCCCCGCGCCGGATTCGTGGGGCGTGGGGGTGGGTTCTGCTGGCCCCATGCTGTCGGATTCCCCTCCTGCGAGCCCGGGTTGTTCTCTGGCAGCAGAGCAGGACGGTGCTGCGGCTTTGCACGCTGTGCCTCTACCGGCGCCTCGGTCCTTCCCGGCGCTGGAGGCAGGCCATGCCGAGCTGCCTCCAAACCCCCCCGCCTCGGGTTCCCAGGCATCATCCGAGCCTGCGGCTGGAGCCGGCCCTCCCCCGTCACCTCCTGTGGCAGACCAAGGTCCCGCATCTGGAGGTGCAATTATTTTTTTTTCATTCAGTGCAGACACTGCATGAATGATGTCCAAATATTAATGGACTTTCACACGGTTGTGTCCTTATATGGGACTGACCACGACACAACTCTCTCCCTTTTGTCTCTTAAACGGGGACTCTGATTTAAAGTCACCTCTGACAGTGACCCCAGAGGCACAGTAGATGCTGGAGGAGGTCCTGCGAGCAGTTTCTGTTCCTTGATATTAATCTTCCCATTGATGTCGCTGTTTTGTTTTTTTGGTTTTTTTTGGAGAGTCATGAGGCTGGATCAGCCCAATTGATAGAATTACAGACTGCTGTCATAGCATTTCATAAGTTTTCCCAGGCACCTTTCAATTTGGCCATAGATTTTGCCTCTGTGACCAAACTGGGAGCCATACACAAGCAGGTGTTGATGTTGGACATTTGTTTCATTTATTTTTGGGGGTTTCTGTTGTTTTTCTGGTTTTTTTGTTTGTTGGTTTGGTTTGGTTTTTTTTGTAATAATGACACGGTGAGATATCACCCTGAAATTACAGCCTTCTGATTGTATGGAGTATTGTATTTTTCTATTATTTATCTTTTTGATTGTTTATAATGCTGGTAGTTTCTTTGTTCATTTTTCTTTTTTCTTTTCTTTTTGTTAAACCAAAAAGGGTGAGATGTCGCCCTGAAAACTCAGCTTCTGAGCTTGCTAACATAGTTTTCTAAGGACTTTCCCAGGAGAGTAACTGTAAACATAGATATGTGTATATTCCTCCTGTTACACGTCTTGTGATGGACATCTCTCATGGCCAGTGCAGTGAGAAAGTGTTATCCTGACCATCCAATCCCTGGCCATGGTAAGAAGCCTATAAATCCTGGGAGGAAAAATAAACTCTGCTCTTTCTTTCACCATACCTCGACCTGTATCCGTGTGATCTATTCATCTTCAGCGGTAACAATACAGAGTTTAACCTGCTATATTTATATTTCATGAACATTCTTATTGAATACCCTCATTTCAGCTGACTTTACTCTCCGTTGAAGTGAAATTTTCTTTTAGGATACCTAAATCACATCAACATTTCCAAAAAATGGGAGAACCTGGATTGCTGAAGACCAAACTATACACAATACCCCCTTCTACAAATCAAAACGAAACTTCAGTGGTAAAGAGGTATTTCTCAATACATCTGACTTCTAGTTTAGTGACATTTACAAGGCAAGTTTTCTGGAAAATTCTGTTAAAAGTAAATCAATTTTATGCTTGTTTTCCAAAAGAACACAAATAAAAAAATGTGTAGAAAGGAGAATCTCTTTTGAGCAAGAGAGTCTCTAGATCAGATATACTTACATTTTGAAGTGCATTTAATTGCTTTTGAAATCTGTGGGCTTTTTCAGTATTCTTCTGCATCTCATTGAAAGTCCATTTGAATTCTGCAAGCTGTAGGTGCAGTGAGTGGGACTCTACCTCTGCTGTATGAAGCCTTCGTGATAATTTAAATACTTCTTGCTGCAAGATTGCTATGTTTCTCTGTCAGCAAGCAAAAACAAGTTGATGGGCTATAAAATCTGCTATTTTAGCAATAAAATAAATCATATTTAATACCCAAGAAAATTAAGACAAAACTATAATTTTCCTCATTCTCTAAGAGACATACACAAGGGCAAAAGTTTTAACCTCTCACCTGCAAATTACAAGGAAGTACTATTTTCACCTAAAGTCTACTATAAAAAATTATGAGAGAAAGAGTTTATCCTTTCATTTTGGTTAAAGGTAAGAAGGTTATCTTTACTGAAAGATAGCATGGTAAACATTAGAAAATAGAAGACATTAATAAAAAGCAACCTTGACATTTCCATCAAGCCAAAAGCAAATTTGTTCTTATAAGCTAATAGAGTTCTGATAGAACTTGAAATAAACCCAACTTTTACTTGGATACACTGAACTGCCTCCAAAAATTCCTTGTCAATAAAAGGAAAGACCTATTCACACACTAATGTGTGACAAACCAACTTCTGAGTGTCCATACAGTGTCCATATAGTGCTACTTCACTTTCATGGACTCATCACCAGCAAAATAAAGGGTCCTATCAAGGGAGCTTCTTGTTTCTGTAAATCTTCTGTTTCCATGAAGGAGGACTGTAAATCTGCTTACTGTGATGGGCAGTCTGTCATAAAATCCAGCTTCCAGGGCCTGGGCATTCACTCTGTGAAGTCCACAAGCCAGCCTCTGTATCAGGGAGTCCCTCTCCAGGTAAGCTCTGCAGCCACAAGGTTTCCCTTGAACTGTCTCCATCAATACGCTCAGATTGTCCATCAGTTTTGAAAAGGAGTTCCTGGCTGCACTGATAAGTGAGTGTCCAGAAAGCCAGGAGTTTGGATCTTTAAGAAACAATGACAAAAAAGGAAACATCAAGCACGTTATTAGTTTCAGTTTCTTGTAATATCTGGTTCTTCTTCATTTATACAGGAAGGAACCTGTAAATGTTCTGAAACACAGAATACTGTGAATATTGAAACATGGCTCAAACTTTGCTTTTTAAGGATATGAAATCAGTTTATTGGAAACAGCACGATCAAAGAAGAAAGTGCCTAAAACTGAATCTAAACACATTTGATTAAAGGGCAACTTTTATAGCAATTTAGCATTTAGCCTTTTGGAAAATGCATCGCCTTGTTTTTGTCCTGCTATTTTCCTTTATTCATATAATTTTTCCCCCTTCTAATACCCTTTTTTCTGTGACAAAAATGAGGGGACTCTAAAACTACAGGTTAATAAAGAACCAGGGATAGCAGCAATGCAGATAAACCAAGGGAGCCTGTTTCTGTTCTCACTGCAAATAAACTCCACAAACACTCTCCAGCTTTCTGCTTCCATGGCTTCATATACTGAAAGGATAAAATACCCTATCAGCCATTAAAGAAAACGAATCTGTTCCAACAGTACATGAGATGTGATCATTCAGAGAATGTAGAAGAGGGTTATTATTTTACCCAGCAATAAAGTTACTCCTTCTGGGAAACAGCCCCACTAAAATTTGTGTTGACTAGCTCAGGATATAACCTCTAGTCAAAGGTATCTATCATAATATTCAGAAATATCTCTTCAGAGCTATGATCCAGAATAATTTAGATAAAATCCTAAAATTGGAAATTATGTGACCACCCTGACTTCTTTATTTTTTTAATAAATTTCTGCTACAACAATAAACTGTTAGAATTACCTGGTGTGCTGAGAATGTCATGCAGTTCAGAGAGGGAACTGATTATTGCAGCATAGAGGTTAGAGCTAGTCAACCAATCAAGTGCTTCAATACAGTCAACTCCTTCCTCTTCAAAACCTGTGAAACAGAATTGCAGCTAGCAGGATAACTGAAACATTAGGATATGGCACACTGCTATCTCCAGCTCTTTCAGAAGTTAACCAAAAATAAGCATATAAACTGCAAATTAATCAGGACAGTTTAGACCATACTAATCATGCTTCCAGAACTACTACAAATTAAAAAAAGTAGATGAATCTTCTAATTTGAAAAACATTTTTGATACCATTAATCCTTAGAGGGGGAAGCATCAACTGGTCTGGCAACAGAAGGGGACAAGTAGACATAATCTCTAAAGACAATTTCAAAATCCTATGCTAATATTTTACCTGAATCAGGAATCATTTTTTGTGGGTTTTAGTAGGAAATAAATATTAAAAATTATTAAAAAAAGAAAAGGAAATACCTTTTTAAAAAAAACCCAAAAAACAAAAAACAAGGTGATGGTTAATAATTTAGGAACATTGCAAGATAATTACCACAGAGAAGATGCTATAGCACCTGGTTCTGAAAACTGTAACACAAATATCAAGGATATCAGACAATGTTGAGTTGATGTGTATAATTGCAATTTTACTTGCAACACTTAACAGACTAGGCATTTCCTCTTAGAGTGAAATACATTTGTCAAGAAACATAAAAAACATAAATCCATAAATAATATTTTTCAAAATTTCATTAAATGTGTCTTTATGCCCAACAATAATAATAATAATATTGCTCTTTGTTATTCCCTAACCATGTAGTTTGATGTATCACTTTAAGAACATTCCACTTACGTGCCCCATGATGCCTGCCTCTGGATTCTCCCACACAAACTTGAATTCCAAGGCTTCCTCTTGAGCCATCTGTCCAGACAAAAAAGGAGCAAGAATTTTGGGCCAGAGCTCTAAGCCTGTTGGAGGCCAGAACTGCTATCACAGCTCTTCGGAACACATAAACCAGGTGTTTGGCTCTTCTCTGCCTCAGCCTTGCTTCATCTTGATTGTTTTCCACGTTAGTAGGGAGAGCATTAAGGAGGGTCCTGATCTCCTGGTTCACTAATTCACGGAGGTTCACCTGGTCCTGGAGAAGGTCTCTTTGGAAAGACAGCACACTGTCTGCCATAGAGAGGACACAGGGCCCCTGACAGCAGTGCACAGGCTGCCAGCAGAGATGAGTGGTCCTTGTAAACATTCGATAATGTATTTCTCACAGAATTGTTTTCTTGGGCCAGTTTCTCGCACATTTGTTCAAGGCCATACAGTTTTTGCCTGTTTTTCTGTGATGTTTCTTCGCATTCCTGTGACAGAAACAAACCAAACAAAAATGGAAGAAATTTTAACTAGAGGGTTTTTATTGAGACAAGAGGTAAAAGAAAACTGTTAATTTTGCCATTCAAATGATGCATTTAAGGAGCAAAAATTGTTAGTAATGATGTTGATGAAAGTATCTCTTCTAGTAAACAATTACAGAATCAGATGTATGAAGCCAAATCAATGGTATGAGGGAAATTTGCACGATCATCAACTGCAAATGGACTCCTGATTTCTGACAACAATCCACCAATACTGTGACAGCTCACAGAAGGTCCAACACCACCTGTGTGCCCACAGTACAGTTTTATGAGTTGACTTAACAACAGTAATAACATTCTCCAATTTCAGAGAGAACACTGATCGACAAAGCCTGAAGCCAGTGTGAGAGGAAAGAGGTAAGGAAGGCTGGAACATGAAACTAGACAGATTAAATTTTTCAGCATGCAAAGACTTTCAGTCCTGAAATCTGCATCAAATACAGCATTATTCTGATAAAGTAAGTTTCAGTAACTCACAAATAACAAGGGACATCTATTTCCTTTATTTACAATGCTTTTACTTGAAACAGGTGTGAAGGAATGTGATGTTAAAGACAGTAAACAGTGGCTGTGGAATAACAGGGAACATTTTGGATTGCAAATAACTCATCTAACAAGCAGTGACAGTTTTACACTTTTAAACCACTTCTCACTGAAAACAGAATCACCTAACACTGTTGAAATCTACCACTGTTCTTAGGGGCAGTACATATATATATAATTAAATTAATCCCCAGGTGACACCACATTATTGTTACTCTATACAATCTCTGCAAATGATGATGCTGAAAAAGTAGCTGCTGCCCTCCCTTCCTAATTCTTAAAACAACCAAACCTGATCTTACAGCTTTACCATTCTCAGAAAAAAAAAAAAAAAAAAAAAAAACCAACTGTAGACCAAATCAGGCTTCTGAACTGGGGCTGTAGACCAAATTCTCTTCAGAATGCTTCAACAAAGTTATTTGTTTCTTATCGTAAATGATGTCAATATTTGCACAGTGATGGTTTGGTTTGTTGTTTGGTGGGTATTTTTTACTTTAAAAATACATTAAAATTTCCAAATTACTTTAAACTGCAAAGGGGCTTAAACTACTGAAATAATCCATTAAATGTTTAAAGAAAAAAAAATTATAAGTTCACAGTACCATACCTGTGCTCTTGCATCAACTTCTGCAAGGAGATTTGAGTATTGCTTTTCAAGATACTGCTTTCCTTTCTGCAAGCAATGTGCCTGTGCTTTTAACTGCTCAGACATTTTCTACAAAGCATCCTCCTGGTTCTGTTGAAGGTCATTCATAGTGTCAGTCTTGTTGCTTGCAAATACATTCTAGATGAGATATCTGTATGACAATCATTTAAGAAGAGATTATTATTTACCTTTTCACCTTATGTTTTAAAGCACAGACTATTCCAGACTAAAATCTAAACTGTAATTTCTTCAATATTTTTATTAAAATTAAGTAAAACCCTTTCATGGCAAATTAATTACATGTTTCTCAAAACAAAACTGAAACATATTTTGAAACAAAGTGCTTTATTTGATTTTGGTTTTGCCATCCTTATACCACCTTGCAGATGTTTGCCACCCTCTTTGTAGGAAACCTCAGCTGGACACTTCATACTTTTTTTTTAAACAATTTATTATATTTTAGTAAATTAGTAAATTATCCAAGTATATATTTTAGAAGTTTGTGATTACTGCAAACGATCATTAAAAAATAGCCTATATTTTTTTTGTGTGTGTTTTGTTTGTGTGTTGAAAAGCCAAGACATTCCAGATTATTATTAAGTTCCATTTCAGGGAATTCTAACATAGAGAATGTTCTCCTTACAAGTAGCTCAGAAGTTTATGATGTGTTTTCAACAAGCATGAAGTAATTTACTCTTGTTTAACACTGCACCTCCTAAACTAAATGGAGGAATGAACCAAGGCAAAAATTATCTCCAAATGCATACACCTGTGAATCATGATTTTTGAAGGGTTAAGGTTTAGCTAATGGTTAGAAGCAATTTATAATGATCAAGGTGTAAGTCAAATAAGCAAATGATAATTTAATGATTATTAAATGCTTAAGCCAGAGCTAATTGTTATATTGTATGCTATTTTGAGCTTTTTTATAGAAGAAAGTGGAGTAAGTGAGAACTTAGAGAAGTTAGAAGAGCAGACTGAAACCAGTGAGAACAACGGCCATCACCTGGACTCTACACCAATTGATCACCAAGCAGGGGGCCTTGGATGGTGCCACAGGGTCACAGAGACCAGATGAAAACCTTCCTGACTTCATCCTTCCGGGACCACTGACCCAATTCAAGACCACTAACCCAAATCAATAGAACTGCGCACATGTGAAGAACTAATAGCCTCATTTTAGTACTCAGTGGGGAGGTGCTGGAGTTATGCATATGTACTGTATGTGAGATTTTGGGAAATAGAGGGAAGAGAACCTTGTTTGAGGTGGTCACCCTTTTGGGGGTGATCCCCATGCCACCCACCAGTGAATAAACATACCACTTTCTAAATTTAATCAGTTAGAGGGTCTTTGTCCGTGATCATATCAGTTTTTAGGAATTCATTTTGGCAAGCCAGGCAGGACCAGGCTTTGCTCAGCTGTGAGACCAGCTTAGGTTGTGGACCCCTATTGGGCACTGCTGCGATATTCCTGAAAGAGTGGGCTCTGCTGGCCAGCCTGCTTATCCAGCAGCAGACAAGGACTCCTGACTACTAAAATTCTGGACAAAAGGGCATGTTTTAAAGAAAAAAAATTAAAACAGTTTAAACAAAGACCTGTAAGGCATATGCGTCGTTAGGAAAGGCTGTTGGTAAATCCAGGGAGACGTCCCATGCACAACCTGTGCCTTTCTAAAGTGCTTGCAAGTAGAACTGGTATCTGGTCAGCTGAATTTGGTTGCCAGCAGAGGGCTGAGCCGTTGTGCCTGGCCAGGGGGACTCAGGCTTCGGCTGCTGGCAGAAGCGGATTTTACCATATGTTGTGCTGTAGAGGGCTCAGTTTGCTAACAATCTGGGGCTAGGAGCTGTAAGGGCAAATCCTGGTTTATGGTTGTTGTGTTGTGCAAATGTGTCCTGGCTGCAAGAGTGATTGTGAGAGTTTGTTGAGATGTGCTATTAGCATGAAATGAGTGGGTGATTGAAGCTCCTGATAGTGCTGCACGTTGTGTAAAACCCCTAATAAAGGCCCCCTCCCCGCTGTGTGGTGTGTGTGTGTTTTGGTTACAGGGAACAGCATTTACTGTAACACCCAGGTCCATGTTAAAAGGCTCTGAACTCTTAAGAGTTGTATAGGCTCACTGTCTGGGTGTTTTTGACTGTGAAACTTGAGATACAGAAGTTGAATGCTTTAGTATAGCATATTTGTGTTTCCCACGAGAATTATAGGATTGTGGTGTTAGTCTGATGGATGAATTGCTTTGTTTGTGTGTGACTTGAATTTGTGTTTTGTAAACTATGGTGCATTTTTGAGGCAACATTGCCATTTTGGGCCAAAAGTTATAAGTGCAGGACACACTGAGTGAAGTACTAGAAGTGTGCTTGAAAAACCTGATTAGCCTCTGAGAGCTGAGACATGAATGTTTTTGAAGTAAATCCAGGACAGACAAAGGATAGGACTAGTTTGGCAAGGAAGAGTAGAAGCCCTTGATAAGACCTTAGTTGTGATCCTGGGTACGGGGACTGTGTTTGCAGAATTGCTAGAATTAGAATAAGAGTAGCTTTGGTCTGAGAATTCAAACTGGCCAGACAAATAGAGGGAATCTCTCTTCCTCAGTGGTTTGGGCTCAACTCGTGGGAGTCTGTGAATTCAGTAAATTGGTGGATAGATGGGGGAAATGAGAGAATATATTTAAAAGGCTTATCAGACATCTGCTGGGGGACTTGTGGCTTTGGATTGGGAACAGCAGGCTGTGCAGAATTTAGAAAATCAAAAAGGAGTGAATGGAATACCTTGTATTTGTGGAAATCTTCCTGCAGCTTTTGGTGCATCTAGGGGCTGGCATTGTGCATGGGTGCTGTTGCAGCGTGAAATTTGTGTAGGATATTGTTCTTCTGCTAATCAGTACAAAGAGTGTATCCAGTATCAACAGCTCCCTGATAGAGCTGATTTAGAACCAAAGATTTTGAAGCTGGTGTGTGGAAAGTCACATTTAATACCTGAGCTGTGGGTTGTTCCCAGGAGAAAGACTGGGAAAGGACTGTTAAGATCTGTGAAGCTAGGTTTGGGCGGAAGCAAGACAGAAAGCAAAGGAGGAGACAATAAGGATCAGAATAAAGTGCTGGTTCTGGTTAAGGAAAAGAAGAGTGATGGGAACTAACCAAAGTAAAGAGATCCTTAAACAAGTCCTTGAGGGTATATTTAGGCACAATGGAAGGAGCTCGTAGGTTATGGGGGTACAGAGAATAAAAAGGCCCTTGTTAAGTTCTGTACACAGTGGTGACCACTTTACAAGTTTGAGGGGGGTGTAAGGTGGCCCTCAGCTGGAGCTTTGCATTATGAGACTCTTTTACAACTTATGCTGTTTTTGAGACAGGAGTAGAAATGAGAGGAGGTAATGTATGCTGACATGCTTGTCTCCCTCCGGAACCATCCTGACTGGCAGAGAGACTGTGGGCTTGGGCCCCTTCAGACCCCTTGGTATTGACCCTGGAAAAACACAACAAGGCTAAGCTAAAATTATGTTGTAGTACATGCTCCATAAATCAACACTGTACACACCCTGACAAAGTGTACCCAGCTGCTCCACTGGAGCAAGACTTGGGAGATCTGTTTGAACTTCCTCCTAAAAGGCAAGGGGGGATGAGAGGAGAAGCAAATTTGAGATGGCTATTAACCTCAACCCCTGCTCCAGCTCTTACTCTACCTCCTGACATTTCTGTCCAAACTCCAGCTTATGTCCTGTTGCTAGAGGATGCGAAGTATAGAGTGAAGGTTCCAAGAATCACAGCAACCAGAGGTTTTTTCATGAGGCAGAAAAACCTTTATTTTGGGGTTTTTCAACCCTTTTATAAGGTGTTCTGATTACAGGTTATCCTGATTGGTAGAAGGAACAACACCTCCCTCATCCCATTGGTGGGACGAGAGAAAACACTCTCAGAACATCTGTGTCTTGTTTTGGGAAACCAAACCTTATTTTCACAAACAGTTCTTGAGAGAAGAAAAAGTTCCCAAAGACTTTCCCTTGGGAACAACCAGCCCATGAAAGCTTGAAATTCTCTCAGGTTCAGAATATCATGTCCACAATGTCCCATCCCCCACTCCAGATAAAGCGCCAATTCCAGCTCCAGCTCTTATTCCACCTCCTGATATTTCTGTTTCAACTCCAGCCCCAGCCTTAACCAAAGCAATTTCTATTTCAACTTCAGCTCCAGCTTTTAGCACAGCTGAATCAACTCCAATTTCTCTTCCAAGTTCAGCTCCAGTTTCTACTTTATTCTCTGCTTCGATTACTCTACATACCCCTAAATCTCTCCCACTGCCTAGCAGTGACAGGGAGGAAGAGGAGCCCTCTCCAATGGCTCCTACAATATCCTGGACTCAGAAACAAACCAAAGAAATTACACAAGCACCTTTGAGGGAGGCAGTAAATTCTGAAGGGAAAACAATGTTAGTTAAGATCCCTTTGTGTACAATGGATTTAGAGGCTTGGGAAAAGATTGCTAAACATTATTGAAGTGAACCAATAAGTGGCAAAGAGGCTGAAGTTTATGATTAAACATCATTGACCTGACTGGTTAGATCTCCAGCTGTTGTTGGATGCCTTAACAGGATGGAAAAACAATTGGTTTTGAAGGTAGCTGGGGGTTTAGCAGAAAATGCTTGCAGAATAACACAAAGCAGAGTTAATGATATTTTTCCTCTCCAGGATCCACAATGGAATCCTAATGATGATTATGATATGAGAAAAAGAGACGATTATCAAGATTTTATAGTAAAAGGGTTAGAAAGGGCAATTCCTAAAACAAACTGGTTGGTCCTGTATGCAATTAAGCAAGGTCCTTCTGAAACACCTGAATTTTTAGAAGATTTACAAGATGCAAAGCGTCACCATACAACTTTAGATCCTGAGTCTGGGGAAGGGACACAACAATTAGTGGGTTTATTTATAGGACAATCTACAGGGGACATCAGATGAAAACTTCAGAAATTACAGGGTCTGATATGGATGCTAACTATGAGCAAAAGCAGGGAACACAGTGCCTGTGGAATAGCAGGCTGCATAACTTTCTCAGTCTCGCCTGAGAAAGTGGCCTGGGAAATCATAAGGAGGAATTAAAACAATCCTCAGAGACAGAAGACAGCCTTGCAGGTGCTGTTTGTCAGTTTCTTGTTTTCATGCAAGAGAAGGTCGAGGGGTGGTATATATATATATACCGACCAATGATGGTGATGTGTTAGTTTACTAACCAATAAGAGTTTTACTTTTCTGTACCTTCACGTATTGGTCTATAAAAGAAGATCTGAGGTAATAAACCTTGGAGGAACTCTCTTGTTCAACTCGCAAGAGAGTCCGTGTCGTTCTTCTCGTCGTTCCCAATAGAGTGACAGTCTGACAGCACGGGATTTGGAGACTTTGCTAGAAGAGGCATGGAGAATTTTTAGTAATCGCAAAGAAGAGTGTAAAGAAAGGATGAGAAAATTAGTAGCAGTAGTAAAGGAAGAAGAAAAAGGGAGGCGTGGACAAAGGTCACCAAAGCAAGAACTACCCTGGCTAAGGAGAGATCAGTGTGCATACTGCAAGAAAATTGGACACTGGAAAAGCCAGTGTCCAGGATGAAGAGAAAGTGATGATCAAAGAACAGAAGATCAAAAAGGGAAGGCAGTAGTTACTCATGTTCAGGAAGACTGAGGTGGACTGGAGGATCTTACCCTAGGAGACACTCTGGTTATAATGAAACTAGGGAACAAAGAAAAAGAAATTTAATTTTTGATAGACATAGGGGCAACATATTTGGTATTAAGTCAAGCTGTAATTCCAATAATCTACGATTATGTTATGGTAAAGGGAACAACTGGCCAATCTGAAAGAGCCTATTTTTGCAGGCCATTGAAATATAAACTTGGGAAACTGGGGAATTCACAGGTTTTTATATATGCCCAATGCACCATCAGCACTTTGGGTAGAGATATATTAGAACTATTAGAAGCAAAAATAATATTTAAAAATGGGGAGCTTACTTTGGAGGTTGAATCAACAATATATGAAATAGTTAAGCTTGATGCTGATAATGAAGCTAAAATGGAAAGTGAAAGTGGGATTTATAAAAAAATAATAGATCAGGTATTTCCTGGGATTTGGGTTTTTAACATACCAGGAAGAGCAAAGAATGCACCCACAGTGCAAGTAAAACTTAAGGAAGGAAAACTGCTGGTTAAAGTTGGACAATATCCCTTAAAGAAAGAAGACAGAGGAGAAATCAGTCCAGTGATTGAAATTTTTTTGCAAGTAGGGTTATTAAGAGAATGTCAGTCTGAGTTCAATACTCCTATACTACTCGTTAAAAACTCTGATGGGTCAAATTGAATAGTACAAGATTTAAGAGCTGTTAATAAGATACCTGAAGATTTGTACATAGTGTTTGCCAAGCCCTACACTTTGTTAACACCTGAACTAACATGGTTTACTGTTTTATATTTAGAAGGTGCTTTCTTTTGCCTTCCTCTCCATGAGGCCAGACAGAAAATTTTTGCATTTAAATGGAAAAGTCCCAAAACAGGATGGAAGACTCATCTCACGTGGTGCATAGTCCTGCAGGGAGTACTAAAAGAACTTGTCCACGATATTTAGAGAACAATTAGCAAAAGATCTGGAATTCTAGGAAGCTCCATGAGGAGAAGGACAGATACTACAGTATGTGGATGACCTCCAGATAGCTACCAAAACTCAAGAGGCATGTGTGGAGTGGACGTAGCCGCCTAAACTTTTTGGGTCTACAAGGGTATTGAGTATCCCAGAAGAAAGTCCAGATGATGAAGCAAACAGTTATTTATTTGAGCTACGAGGTTAGTGCTGGACAAAGAACCTTAGGATGGGATGGTAAAGAAGCAATATACCAGACCCCAAAACCCCAGACAGTTAAAGAACTCAGAACTCTTTTAGGCACGACAGGGTGGTGTAGACTGTGGATTTACAATTATGGGCTGTTAGTTTAAATCCCTATATGCCTTGGTTATGGAAGGAAACAGAAACCTCCAATGGACTATGTGTTCCATTTTGAGGCAATTCTTACAGTGCAGCTAATACCAATCCTCTCTTGTGTCAACCCCTGCCTGGACCGCCCCCTTTGGAATTCCCCTATTCTTCCAAGCCCCATTGGACCATGTGCCCCACTCTCCTCCCCTTGTCTTCCCCATCGGTTTTTGTATTATGTAACCCCACCTTGTGTTCTTCCCCTAAGTCTTCTCTATTGGTTTATTATTTGTACATTCCCCTTGCTCGTCCCCCATGTATAAGTTTCTGTACCCCTGTATCTTTTGTCTTTCTTCCCTGGAACCTTCAAGAGAATAAATCCCTTTTGGAAGCCACATGGAAGACCTCTCCCTCGTCCTTGCTCCTGCCCTCGACGCTGGATAGCCTGTGCTGTAGAGCATAAGCCCTAAGCTGCCCTGCTTTCCAGGAGCAGCCTACTCTTGGCTCGATGCCAGGACCTGGCTGGGGAAAAAATCCGGCACCATGTCAACGCAAGATATGGGAGCATTGGAGCCTGGACTACCCAATCCAGCTATGCTCCTTCAAGACTGGGACACTGTGGTCATAAACAATCTCAAAGATTGTTTTTTCACTATTCCTCTTCATCTGGATGATCATGAAAAGTTATCTTTTTCTGTGCCTTCCACCAGAACCTGCCCAAAGGTATCATTGGGTTGTTTTACCACAAGGAATGAAGAATTCACCCACCATTTGCCAATAGTATGTGGACTTGGCACTGCGACCATGCTGCAAAACTCATCCTGAGTGCATGCTATACCATTATATGGATGATTTGCTTCTGTGCCAACAAACAATCATTTCTGATGATTTAATCAGTGAGTTAACAAAAGCATTGACAGTGATGGGATTAATTGTGGCCCCCAAAAAAGTACAAAGAACTGAGCCTTGGAAATATCTGGGAATGATGTTAGGCAGACAAATGGTTAGACCACAAAAGCTTTTGATATCAAAAGAAGTTAAAACATTGAATGATGTGCAGAAGTTAGGTGCAGACATTCAATGGATTCGGCATATTTGTGGTATCCTCAACAGTGATATGCAACTTCTGTTTCCATTATTGCAAGGAGGTCATGATCCCCAGGAATCAAAGACCCTGACAAGTTCTGCTTTACAAGCTTTAGAAAAAATTTCACTAAAACTAAGTACTAGGACTGCAAATCATATTGATCCTGATCAACTGTTACAACTTTTTGTGTATAATACTGAGTTAGAAGTTGCTGCCTTTTTAGGTCAATGGTGTAAATGGCAGTCTGATCCACTCAAAATCCTTGAATGGCTATTTTTATCAGCCAGAGAGCATCGAACAGTAACCCCCTCATATGGAGGCTGTAGCAAGAGTCATTCAAAAGGGAGTGCAACCAGCAGTTGCAATTCCTGGAAAAGAACCTGACAAAGTAATCATTCCATACCCTCTGGATGACTCAATCAATGTTTGAATCCTCAATGACCTTGTGTTGGTCTGTTTAAATAGATCCTATCAGATTGATAACCACTACCCTAAACATCCATTACTCAAAACTACTTTGACTATGGAATCTGTACCTGTCATTAGTCAACAACCACTACATGCTTTGACAGTGTTTACTGATGCAAGCAGTAAAACCAAGGCAGCTGGATTTGTTTGGCAAGAAGATGGAAAATGGCAGGCAGAATGTTTTTATTGCAATATATCAGTGCAAGTTCTAGAATTTAAGGCAGTAATTGCTGTGTTGCATCAATGGAATTCTCAAGATCTAAATATTGTGACTGATTCCATTTATGTTGCTGGGGTGGTACAGAGTATAGAAGGTGTTGGGGAAGGTGAAACAGGGAAACCTTATGAATGTGATTGTTTGGCACTAGATTGTGAAAATATGAAGGCTAGAATCAAAGTAGAAATGAAAGCCTGCTTTGAGTTATAGGATACTGAGTACTGGTTAACCAAAGAACAATAGCCTAGCCAGCTAGAGGAGAATCCCTGTTGATAAAACAATGTCCTTCTGCTGATAAGAAGAGTCCAAAGGTAAAGAAGCAAGGAAAGAACTTGTAAAACTCTGTAGAGTATAAAATGCAACACTGTATGTTAATATAGGGAAGCTCATAGGTTGTATGTAAATTCTTTAGTGGGTGTGTCTCATGGTGATTGGTTACTAAGAATTAGAATATTCACAATAGAAAAAGATATATTGGATTGTAACAAGATCTTCACTCTCTTAACTCTTAGCTCTTCCCTCTTCCCCCTCTCCCAGCTCCCCTCTCCCCCGCTCTTACCTCTGAACCCCTCTCCCTTACCTCTTACCCCTTTACCCCTCTCCCCCACTCTTAATCTCAGCCCCCCCTCCCTGCTCCTACCCCTCCCGTCTTCCCTGCTCTTTCCCTCTGGTTTTTCCCTCTCTCCCTCTGTTGCTCTCTTACTCCCTCCCTCCCCCTTCCAACCTCACCTCCCCTGCTCTACCTGTGCTCTCTCCCCTCCCCTGGACCACGTGGACGCCGAGGCTGGTGGCAGACACAGGTCTCCCCTCCTTTTACCCGTATAATAAATTGCTTATACTTGAACAGCTTGACCCTGGAGAAGTCTCTCACCGCGAACGAGCGTTTTTACACTCCAATAAGAAGGGGCATTGCTGGGACATGTAAATAATTCTGTACTTTTTCAAGGCTTCTTAGATTTAAGAAATCTTGTCAATCATCGAATACATTGACTTTTTATCATGCACTTGAAAAGTCATACTGGAGACCTTGTAGAAGGTAACACTCGAGCTGATCAATTAGTGACTGCAGTGGTTGATTAAGATCAGACTTTTCAAGAGGCATACCATTCACATGCCTTCTTTCATTAATCTGCTGCTGCTGTTTGTAAACAATTTGGAATTCCGAAAACACAAGCTTAAGCGGTGGTTGCAGCATGTCCTGTACTTACACCACGGAAAGATGGAGGAGCTAATCCTCGAGGACTCTAGCCCCGTGAGATTTGGCAAACTGATGTTACAGAATTTTCATCTTTTGGACCATTGCGTAATGTGCATGTGTCAGTGGATACTTGCTCAGCATTTGTGTGGGCTTCTGCCCATTCATCTGCTTCAGCTGCTGTGGCTTGATAACACTGGACTCAAGCTTTTGCTGTGATGGGATGCCCCAAAAAGATCAAAACTGACAATAGTCCTGCATATTGAGTGGCTTCTACTGCTCATTTTTTACAACATTGGGGTATTCAACTTCTTCAGGGAGTCCCATAAAACTCATCTGGCCAAGCCATCATTGAATGCACTCATCGCATTCTTAAAAATCACCTTACTATTTTGAAAAAACAGGGGGAAATAGGGGGTTCCCTCCATAAAATATTGGCAAAACCATTGTTTGTTATAAACTTGTTGAATAAACGTGGAGGACAAGACCATCCTCCTTCAATACTACAAAAGCAAACAAACAAACATGTGGAGGAAGCCCAGTCCTATGACAGGCCTCCTCTCTGGAGATATGTTCGCTAAGATAAGACAAAACTGCTTAGTCCTGATGACTAAACTGTAGAGCCTGTCCTGCTTCAGGACCCCATGTTATCACCCAGTTAACTGTTGGTCATCTTATGCCTGTTGTCCTGGGGTGACTTTATGATAATGGTATCCCCAGTCGTCTGGTTTATGTTATATATTAAGTTCTGCACCTTTAAGACTGGCTTTGAGAGCAAGAGAGGGGGAAGAAGAAGCGCGCAGTGTGTTAAGGAAAAACATCACTCCCACACACCCCGCTCCTGGACTGTGGTGTCTGCAGCACGGACAGACAGTGGGACAGAGCTTCTCTCTGGCTTTTAGTTCGTTTTAGCTAGCTGAGGCAGAGGAGTTCCCTGGAACTTTGTTTTTTTCCAATTTTCTTGGATCTGTGCAAGCCTGCTCTAGACTGAACACGCAGCCAAACCCCGGGAGCTCACACCTGTGGCACACCGGGGCCTGGGCCTCGGCACTTTTCCAGCACCGAAAGGACTGATAAGAACCTGAGCAAGCCGAGCTTCACCACATGGAAAAAGACTTTTCTTCCTAGACTTACCATTCCATCGATCAGCAAGAAGTTTTATTATTTAATATTACTCAATTTCTGTTAAATAAACAGCTTTTTCCACTTCTCTCCACGGAATTTTTTTTTCCTTTTCCCGGACCCGTTGGTGGGGAGGGGCATTTCCCTATGGAGGTCCCCATTTGGAGTTTTCCTTCCTGATTTACCCTAAACTAGGACAAATACAGTTTTGGTGCCCAACGTGGGGCAAGAGAAAGTGGAAAAACCTGTACTGATTGTTGGTTGTATTTATTCTGTATTGGGATAAAGCAGTCAGTAGTCATGTTGTTTGGATACATAATGTCTCTTGGGGTGGAGGCCTTCATGTGGACCTGGTCCCTAAAAGTTTTTGAGGTTTTAATACCTGTCTTTGCCCTCTTTCACAGTAGAGGGGCACGGATTAGAACGGTTATTGTGCTGGGCTCGGTGATAATGATTTATAGGAAGTTTATAGAACTACTGAAGTTTCTGTCAGGTATGTTTGGCTTATGGTTTCTTCGCCCGACCCTGCCTCCCAGTCCCAGTAGCACATTTTGTGAGTTTATTGGTAATTGCACCCAGTTTGTTAGAGGAAGACCAGGGGATGAGGCTTTTCAGCCTTTTCTTTCCTTCTTCTCCTTTGAATCTGTTATGTCCCTCTTTGAGAATATCCAGTTTCCCCTGAGGGTTAAGGATACCACTTTCCTGGTAGTACAGCTGGCTCAGCTGTTAAGCTTCCTCTATATGGTCTGCAGCTTCTCTAGGATGAGGGCTGAGATATCCAGAAGAGCCAACGAGACCCCTGCCCCAGAAGTAGACTCAGGTGTGGGAAATCCTGAGTGGTGTAGAGAATGGGAGAGAATTGGCCGAACTCTGAAGGAATTTTCTGATCCCCCAGCCTGGGAATTTTCACGTGAACAAATTCAGAACCCAGATGAAGTAGGGAAATATCTGGAAGAGAATTGCTGTGATGATTCTAAAAAGAAAAATACCATTGCAATAAGCTGGGCCCTAGCATATGCTTATTGCACGGTGCTAGATACTGTAGGGCAGGGAGATAAATTAGCAGCTACCCCAGTCACTCAAGCTGCAGCCAAGCCAGCAGCCAAACCAGACAGTGAGCCTAAGCCAGTGTCTGTTGCTTCTACACGAGAGGCATGAAATTCAAAACCAAAACCGATCGGCCAGTAGATGATGATAATGGTGATGCGGGGGAAAGACCCTCAAGACCAGCAACTGACACAAAATCAGAAGGCACTGGTGAACCTTTCTCCCTGAAGGACCTTCGTGGCCTGAGAAAAGATTACACTCGACGACCTGATGAATCTATAATTAGTTAGTTAGTCCGTCTGTGGGATGCTGCAGGTGAGGCTACAGTTCTGGATGGCACTGAAGCGAGGCATCTGGGATCCCTGTCACACGATCCTGTTATTGACCAGGAGATGATGAGGGGGGCTGACCCTTATAGTCTCTGGGAACGGGTCCTAAGAAGTGTGGCACAAAGATATCTGTGTGCAGACGATCTCTATATACAGCAAACTCGTTAGAAAACCATAGAACAAGAGATTCAGCGCTTGAGAGAAATGGCAATAGTAGAGATTGTCTTTGTGGGTGACTTAAGTACTAGAAATCCAGACTTGGTGCCATGTACATCTGTGATGTGGCGAAAACTTGTTCGACTTGGGCCACAAGAATACGCTTCTGCTTTAGCAACAATGAAGCAGGATGACCGAGAAGAGACTGTGCTGGATATGGCGAAGAAGCTTCGAGCATATGCAGATACCGTGCATGGCCCCATGCAGGCAACAATTGCAGCTGTGAGAGCAGATATGCAAAACTTCCAAGACAAAATAGAGGAGAATTTCAAGAAATTCAGGGAAGACCTTCTTCCAGTCTCAGTAGTACAGACCAGGAGCCCTGGTACTCAACGCAGAAGTTCCCCAGATAGAGAGAAAAAGCTACGAGCTGAGCTGTGGTTTTTCCTATGTGACTGTGGAGAAAACATGAAAAGATGGGATGGAAAATCTACTGCTACTCTAGCAAAACAGGTGCATGAACTGAAAGACAGCAAGACTCAGGGGGAATACTCCACCAAAAAGAAAGCCGCTCCAGTAGCCTGTAGTCAAACTGACAAGTATAATGATAACCAAGCTTAGAGGGGCCCTGCCTCTAGCCAGGTAGAGGCTAGGGAAAACTGTGTCTTTTGGACTGTGTGGATTCGTTGGCCTGGCACATCAGAACCACGAAAATATGAAGCTTTGGTTGACACTGGTGCACAGTGTACCCTAATCCCATCAAAATATGTAAAGGCAGAATCTGTTTCTATTGCTGGTGTGACAGGGAGATCACAGGACTTTACTTTAGTGGAAGCTGATGTGAGCCTGACTGGAAATGAGTGGAAGAAGCACCCCATTGTGACTGGCCCAGAGGCCCCATGCATTTTAGGCATAGACCACCTCCGAAGCGAGTATTTTAAGGACCCAAAGGGGCTTAGGTAGGCATTTGAGATAGCAGCTATAGAGACAGAGAGCATCAAGCAATTAAACACTTTGCCTGAACTGTCAGAGAACCCATCTGCAGTAAGACTCCTGAAGGTAGAAGAACAGCGAGTACCAATTGCCACCTCGACGGTGCACTGCAGCAGTATAGGACAAATCGAGATGCTGTGATCCCCATCCACAAGATGATCTGAGAACTGGAGAGCCAAAGAATGGTCAGCAAAACTCACTCACCCTTAAACAGCCCCATCTGGCCTGTGTGTAAATCTGAAGGAGAATAAAGATTGACTGTAGGCTATCGTGCATTGAATGAAGTGACTCCACCTCTGAGCGCTGCTGTGCCGGATATGTTGGAGCTCCAGTACGAGCTGGAGTCCAAGGCATAGAAGTGGTACGCCACTATTGACATTGCCAATGCATTTTTCTCCATTCCCCTGGCAGCAGAATGCAGGCCTCAGTTTGCCTTCACGTGGAAGAGAGTGCAGTACACCTAGAACCGACTGCCGCAAGGGTGGAAGCACAGCCCCACCATCTGCCATGGACTGATCCAGGCTGCCCTGGAAAAGGGTGAGGCTCCAGAACATCTGCAGTACATTGATGACATCATTGTGTGGAGAAAGACGGCTGAAGAGGTCTTTGAGAAAAGAGAGAAAATCATCCAAGTTCTCCTGAAAGCCGATTTTGCCATCAAGAAAAGCAAAGTTAAGGGACCAGCTCGTGAAATTCAGTTCCTGAGGGTAAAGTGGCAAGATGAACGGCGTCAGATTCCCACTGAAGTCGTCAATAAGATCACTGCAATGTCTCCATCCACCAGCAAGAAGGAAACGCAAGCTTTCCTAGGTGCCATAGGTTTTTGAAGAATGCACATTCCTGAGTACAGCCAAATTTTGAGCCCTCTTTACCTGGTCACCCGCAAAAAGAACACTTTCCAGTGGGGCCCTGAACAACAAGCCTTTGCTCAGATCAAACAAGAGATTGCCCATGCAGTAGCCCTTGGCCCAGTCAGAACAGAACCAGATGTAAAGAACGTGCTCTACTCTACAGCCGGGAGCCACGGTCTGTCCTAGAGCCTTTGGCAGAAAGTGCCTGAGGAGACTCGAGGCCGACCACTGGGATTCTGGAACCGAAGCTACAGAGGGTCCAAAGCCAACTACACTCCCACAGAGAAGGAAATTTTAGCCGCCTATGAAGGAGATCAAGCCACCTCAGAAGTGATTGGCACAGAAGCACAACTCCTCCTGGCACCCCGACTACCAGTGCTGGGGTGGATGTTTAAAGAAAAGGTTCCTGCTACCCACCACGCTACCGACACTACATGGAGCAAGTGGATCGCCCTCATCACACAGCGCGCCTGTATTAGAAACCCAAATCGCCCTGGGATTTTAGAGATAATTACAAACTGGCCAGAAGGTGAAAACTTTGGTCTCACTGATGAAGAGGAGCAAGAACAAGTGACACGGGCTGAAAAAGCTCCACCGTGCAACCAACTGCCAGCAGAAGAAACGCGCTACGCTCTGTTTACTGATGGTTCCTGTCGCATCGTAGGGATGAACCGGAAGTGGAAAGCAGCCATATGGAGCCCCACACGACAGGTCACAGAGGCCACTGAACGAGAAAGTAGATCAAGCCAACTTGCTGAACTCAAAGCTGTTCAACTGGCCCTGGACATTGCTGAAAGAGAGAAGTGGCCAAAGCTCTACCTCTACACAGATTCATAGATAGTAGCCAATGCTCTGTGGGGATGGCTAGAAAAGTAGAAAAGAGCCGACTAGCAACGCAGAAGAAAGCCAATCTGGGCTGCTGATGAGTAGAAAGACATCGCCACCAAGGTAGAAAAACTGTCTGTGAGAGTCTGTCATGTAGATGCCCATGTACCCAAGAGCAGGGCTAATGAAGAGCACCGAAACAATGAGCAGGTGGATCAGGCTGCAAAGATAGAAGTGTCAAAGATAGAATTAGATTAACAACACAAAAAAGAGTTGTTCCTAGCTCGATGAGCCCATGACGCCTCAGGCCATCAGGGTAGAGATGCCACCTATAAGTGAGCACAAGACCGAAGAGTAGACCTAACCATGAACAGCAGCCTGGCAGAAAATAGTAATTGAAAATTTGAACCAATCATTTCCTATTCCATTTCAAGAATTAGATTTGTTAGCCAGTGTTTTCCCAACCTTGGATGTTAATGTTACTGTTTTGCATGGTTGTGACAGTATGACCCCACCATGCCAACCAGTTAATGGTACAGGAGTAGTTTGCTTTCCAGATCCCTGGTTTAGTTGCTTACAAAAGCAAGGAGAAAAAATATTATTTGAAGATTATCAAAATGTTGCAGGACAATCTCCATGGAACAGATTAAAAACAGGGGGTCTGAAAGTAAACACTTCAGGAGGGTGGGAACTCCCACTGGGAATATTTTTGATTTGTGGGAATTGAGCACTGCCTGGCATTCCCTGGCATTCCAAGTGTGGACTGAGCCAAGACAGCAAATGGACTTTTGGAAATGAAATGCTCACACCAAAGCGTACAAGTTGTATTGAACATACTGTGACTATTGGTATTTCTGTCCAGTTTTATTACCATTTTGACACTTCTTTTTATACTTCTGCTACACCATGTAGTAGTTTTAACACTAATATCAAAAAAGGTGAAAGCAAGTGAAACATCACATGACAGCTCTTTCCTCAAGACTTAAAGCTCAGGTAGCGTAAAGACTGGCAAGAGTGGCTCAATTTTAACAGGACTACTGTGTGTATACAATGGCAATGGAAGCTAATAAGGAATATAAAGGATTGTATGGTTTTTAAGCTTGCCACAAAAACCCCAAATGGAAAGCAGAGAGAGATTACCAAGATCCTCAGCATTCCTTCCTGTTTCAGCTGACTTTTCCTTATGGCAGCTCTTTTTATTATCATAATTCTTCAACATTTCTTTAGGAAGAGGGCATTGAGTGCAGTGCTTCCAAAATGCCTTTGAAAAGAGTCAAAGAGCAATTTAAAAGTGCAGAGTTCTTTCCAACCCAACCTTGCTGTGTTAATGAGGAGCATTCAGTTTTGACTGCAGGTTATTTGAGCCTTAGTGCCGCTAACACCATAAAATGGAATTGGTTTTCCTTCTGACAAGAGTGCAGAAACTCATTCAAACTTTGGGCCTCTGGTAGTGGACGTAAAGCGGGGATAAAAACATGACATGAGAAGAACTTCAGCTTTCTTCTTTATTTCTTGTTAGAACCTCAACACTGGTCTCTCTTTCTCCATCTGTCTCTCTCAAGCTGTTGTCTTTTGTGAAGCTGCATCTGTTGCTGCATGACTTAAATGGCTGTGCAGATGCCACCTCATGCCTTCAAGTAAGAAAAACTGAGGTGGGGTTAATACTGTGGTAACGCGGAACCTGAAGAACAAAATAAAGTGGCCATACTCTCCTTCTAAACCCTGGGACTGGCTACTGTGGAGAAGGTCACATGTGCCCTATGACAAAATGTTGTAACTTTTTCTGAGTAATTTGTTGTGAGAAGGAAGCTCTAAAATTACTTTTTCAAGCCCATACAGTGGGTATTTCTTGGATATCTAAAGATCTTATAATCAAGATTCTGCTGTAATAAATTGATTTGTGCTAACCAAATTGTAACTAATTGAAAAGTTATTAGTTATTAGTTATTATTATTTAAAGTTGAAGTTATTATTATTATTAGAAATTATCAAGAAAATTATTGTAACAAGGCAGATGTACCCCTTTACAGATGTTACATGTCAAAATTAAGGTACAGGATGTAGTTTGAAAAGTAAGTGGTGTCTCAAGACAAAAACCGCCTTGAGATGGACAAAATCAGAACCACTTTAGGCATTGGGCCTGAAATTCAGTAAATATCAGACTAATTAATAGACTTATATAATACAACACTTAGTACACATGCGCAAACCTGTAAGGTTATCCAAAGGACAACAAGGAAGAGAAGGCTTTGCCAAAAGTCCACCAAAAGAAGATTGAAGACCCCCTAACAACAAGTGAGGCATGCACCATGAAGAAAAATGACGTAAAATCAGAAAAATCGGTAATAGGAAACTTATGGGAAACATTCATGAATATGTGTAAGCACGTAGTATACAAGTTTAGCTTGAAGTGCTTTGTTTTGTATTTAAGGTAAGGTAACAAACCCTCCCCGTACCCCGGTTGGTTTTGCTTATGCCTTAAACACACTCAATTACTGGCCAACTATATTCATATATATATATCTGAATATACTTACTAAATATTTACTAATACAATTTACTAAATTGTACTCTTTTACTAAATTGTATTGCTTTCTATATCACATTGTTATTTACTATTTTTGTATCCAATTAATTAAAGTGTACTACCAATTAACTAGACCTAGTTGTCTGAAATTTGAAAGTCATTTATAACACTGCTTTTCTGCAGGAGAAAGAAAAGATACTTTCATTGCCCCTACATGTTCTGCAACAGCCAACCAACCAGACTACTTGAGGTGAATAAAAGTGCAATTAACTCCTGCCACTCTCAGAGGATTCAGTGTCAAGCTGTTTCCTGTGTGGAAAAGGTAAGTTTGAGAAGGTTTTTCCGGGCCTCCAAGACTCAGAGCTCAGATGAGCACCGAGCTGGGTTAGGCCTGGAAAGGCCCTTCCTTCCTGCAGTGCAGTTGCACAGGGTCAGCTGCAGCAGTGGTGCTGCATCCCCTCATGGTATTTGCAGTGCAGGAGGGGAGGGGGAAGTGTGTGTGTGTGTGTGTGTGTGTGTGTGTGTGTGTGTGTGTGTGTGTGGTATAAAGCACTGGAAATAATTGCTCTCATCTTCTCTCAGCGCTGTGATGTTGGCAAGGGCAGTCAGGCCTCCTGCAGCCTCGGGCTCTGGGGCAGTGGCTGCGGCCTTCGGAGCAGGCACGGCAGGGCCCTGGCTCATACTGGATACAGCCGGGGATGCTCCGTGGGAAGGTTGAGGGCAAATTGAGCCCTGCAGGGGAGCAGTTGAGGGAGGCCTGTGGTAGGGCTCTTGCTAGGGGATGTCCCTGGGCAAAAGCCAGTAATCCAGGCTATTTTTCTCTGGTACCTCCCAAAATGTTGAAAGGCATCTGCAGTTTTCTTTTCAAAACCATGCAGCACGCCAGTCAGGTGCATCTGGCCTGGAACTCATCATTGGCACAAGCCTTTGTCTGTCTTGGTACTGAATTTCAAATTGTTAAAGATTTACTGCTTGTAAATATTAATCTCAGATACTTCAAAGGATTCATTCCCATATGGAGGGAGAGCTTGTAATCCAAAAAGAAGCTGACCTTCAGTCTCAGAGGAGCAGAAGCACTGATGTGGCAGTGTTGAGATGTTGCATCTATTATTCTCATTGCCACTTCATCTTGGATTTCTGTCATGAGTTTGATAAAACTGCACTTGTGTTGATTTGAGGGGGAAGGGAATGAAGGTTTTACTCCCATCAGTGGCTTCAAGCATTAATGAGTTTTGCCCTCCTTAAGAGCTGATGGGGTTTGCTGTTCATTTGTGGTTTCATGTTGTGGCAAGGTTTCTTAGTGTATTAGCAGTGTTAGAAACTTTTTTTTTTTTTTTTTTGGCTGTTGGCTCGGGGCGTTTTCTTCCCCGACCCCCCCAAAAGCCACACCGATGTTCATCGGGGCTTTTTTCTCTCTACCGCTCCGCTCCCTGCCGGGGGCTGTGTTTACAGTTTTTCCCAGGGTTTTCCCCCGCCCCCCCCGGCCCCTTTGCCTGAGTCCCTGCCGGCGCTGGGGCTGCGCCGACCTGTTTCCCTGTCTGCACCGCCGCGCTGATGCCGCGGGGAGCCCGAGGGGGCGGGTGGAGCGCCGCGACCCTTACCAGCAGTCGAGGTCGCCCCGCGTTTCTCGGGCCCCGACTCGGAGCCCTCGTTACCGCCCCGGCTTGTGGCGGAGTGCCGCGGTTCGCTCCGTGTCCCAGCATGGGCTGCCGCCGCCACCGCAGAGATTTAATTCTTGTTGCCGCGGCGGGTGGGCCCCGATCCCGGAGCGCACCGGAAACTCATCTCTTTGTTTTGCCGATCACAGCGCGGGGTGGCCGCCGCTGTTGCCCGGGCATTTCCGGTTCCCGTGTCCCATCTAAAAGAGGTCGGGCAAGTGCCTTCGCCGTCTCCTCTTTTCCCTGTGCTCCCGGGTCCACACCGCGCCCCTTCCGCGGTTTCACTCCCTAATGCTTGGCATTTGAAGATGCCCATGTCTGTTATTTCTCATCTTAGCTTGTCTATCCCTGATTTGTAGAAAGTTTGTGAGTTGGCCAGCCGTGAATAGTAACTGGCCCCTTCTAAACTCCCACCCTACGAAAGAGCCCCCGTTAAAAGAAGCAGCCCGACCTCTGAATCCTTTGTCTCATCCTCATGGAGTTTCCCTTTGTAGGAACAAACTGTGAAATATAACCCAGAAGAAGAGTCCCCTCTGCTCCTTTACTCGTTCGATGGACTTGTGCTCCAGGTGAGTCGGTGAGCTCAAATCCTGGTCCAAACCCAGACAGAAGTTCTGGCCAGGACCCCTCCTGGCCCCGATACGGAGAGAAAAGAAAACACATATTTGAGCCAGCCGAGAAGCTCTGGCCCGGGTCAGTTTCACACTAGTCTGGAGTTTGTTCTTGTGCCTGTAATACAAGTTCCTCAGTTCAATGGTCAGTGATGTAACTGCTGCTCACTAGAAAAATAAAATTTTATCCTTAATTCTGCTTTGCCATTATACAGATAAAAATGTAGCTCAAAAGTGCAACTCCACACCCAACTCAATATAAATGCAGTCCCTGCCAAAATAGTATTGTAGATGTATTTTCAAAAGTAAATGTAAATTAAAAGGTTTTCCTACCCAGAAAGATAAAATTGGGCAATGTTTCTTCACTCCCTGAAGCCGCTGTGTTTGTTGGTCCTTTGACATTTGAAATCAGTGCCAATATATTCTATGTGATCCACTTGCTAATAAAGAAAACCTCTAGAATGTAAAACATTAGTGTTTTAAATGGAATGGCAAAACAGGGTTAATATAAAAAGGCAATTTATTATAAAATAATTTCAATCACCAGCAACGGGAGAAAAAAACCACAATAAATAGATCAGCGCAGCGCCGGGTGGACAGGGGTCTGTACCCAGAGGTACCGATTTTCCCAAATCTACGAAGAAGGGACTGAGGTCCGGGGTTTTTATAGGGATTTTTGTATCCTGAGGCCAAACCCGGGATGGGCACAGTCTAGCAAAGAGTCTAGATGTGTGTGTGAATAGACTTCCCGGATCCATCAAGCTGAGTCAATGGTCAGCGGGCAGAGTCCTTTCACAGGCGAATGGTTCTGAGTGTTTCCTGATTGCATCTCCCGAGGTGGAGTGGCCAGTGAGGTGGAGTGGCCAGTTTGGGTGCAGAGGAGATGGATATCTCGACTGGGCCACTCTTATTGTCTGGTTTGGTTGCTCATGTCCTGCTCTTTATTTCGTGCTGATAAGCGTCGCTGTCTATCGTTACTGCCTGACTTGGGAAGGAATCTCTGGATTATTTTACATTTTGTATCTTTACAGTATTACAAATATAACATATAATTCTTTATTCTCTTTCACGAATTTTTATCCAATGCTATATTTATCACAATTAGTAACTAGGTGTCATAGAAATGTGGCAGATTTTTAGAGTTAACCAATTTCATTCTCTTGAAGCACATGAGCTTGCATGTAGAAACATTCAGTCCCAGAATGACTGACTCAGAGTTTGGGGGTCTGTGTTTGACATTCACCACGTGCTTGGTGTAACAGTGCACGTGTGCTTCATGGAATAGAAACAAATCAGAATGTTCTCTTAGTGTACACTCATAGAAAAATGGTCTAATTTTTCCATTAGAAAATATGTAGTGATAGTCTCCTTGGACCAATGCCAGCGCTACAAGGATGACTTCAATGCAGAGTATGAAGAATACCAACATTTATATATGCATATTAACAAGCTCAAAGAGCACTTCACACAGCTTCATGAGCAATGGAAGACTCCGAAGCTTATCAGGCAAAGAAGGATAAACCTGTGAAGACTCTGCTTCATCACAGCAGTCTTTTGGATCTCCTGGAGCTGCTCAGTGAGATGCAGGGATACTGTGGAATTGGCATTTATGCTCAGACACTGCTTGGGCTGGGTCTGATTTTTTCAAGACCTGGCCCATAAAACCCTGTTTGAGCTGTCTGAGAACAAACTGAGTAGAGTGAGAGGTGTCCCAAGCAGAGTCTTAGAGCATATGCTCCTTCTGGTGCCTGTTGAGAGGCTCAATTGCAGATTTTGGGTGATGCTGGGAGTTGGGGATTTGTTTTTGCAAACCTTCCAGAAAAGTGGTGGCTCACAGAGAAGAAAATCTCAGGAGTCAAACTGAGTGCACTGTAGTGTTTAAGCAAAGTTTGCATTTTATGGTGGTAGTAAACATTCTTTGTGTTTTTTGGTTTTTTTCTTGAAGATGCTGCTTCATCAAATCCTAGCAGATTATCAGCAGATAAATCAGGTACATTTGACACTAGATCTGCAGGGCGTGTACTGCTGAGTCCAGCTCAAGGCTTTTTTAAAGCAAAGCATATCTTCTAAACTCTGCAGAAATATTTGCATGTCCTAATTTTCTTTTGATTTCTCCTTCATAGGGTAGCCCCAGCTATTTTGAAATGAAGAACAGCTGCCTGTACCTCCACAACAAGCTGTCAGATATTCAGAGCCGCATATCTGAATTTTACAAGTAGTAAGAGAAGTCCTGGCACCAGGCATCTGCTTCAGCCTGAAATATCTATGAACTCTGGATATTTATTTGTAACAGAAGATTAGTCTTAAAAACGAGATTCACTTAATAAATTATAAAAATAATTTAATATAAACAAAAGACAATTAGGAGACAAAAGAAATAAAGCAAAGGGTTAAAATGGCCGGGTGCCCTGGTGGGTTGCCAGGAACACCCCTGGTATCTCAGGAACACTCTTTTTATCCCATCCTTGCTGTGAGAGGTTAATGCATATTCAAGCATGTCCCCTCCCTGGTTCCACCTTCTTGGATCATGTTATTTTCTGCTGGTCAGCATAATTTTTGCTGGTCATCATTCTTCTAGCTGGTCAGCATTATTTTGGAGTTTGGTTTCCTTTTTGCTGCAGATGGTCACTTGTTGATAACAGCCTGGGCCCCTCATCCTTCCCCTGAGGGCAGCTGGTCTTCATATCTTCTGCTGATAACAGTTTGGGTTCTATTGTTCTCCTGATAACAGCTTGGGCCCCACTGTCCTTGCCCTCTGGGGTTTCCTTGCCTTGTACCTAGGAAATTCTTTTAAACTTAAGACTTGCTAGCATAGCTAAGAAGTATTTAATATATATATTCATCTGCGAAAGCCAATATCACAATACAAATTTATAACATTAGGCTTTTAGGATTTTTGAAATTAGTATTGAACAGTAGGTTGTGTTAGCACTGAGCAGTAGATTACTTCCTAAAAAGGTAGGATTAGTTCAAAGAATTTTACTAATGTTATAAATGCAAAGGCAATTTCGGGTTATATAAAAGAGAAAATTTATTATCAAACAATAATAAATTCGAACAAAGAGAAAAAACCACAATAAAATAAGCAGCGCAGCGCTGGGTGGACAGGGTCTATACGCAAGGTATAGATGCTCCCAAATCCACGCCTGAGAGTCCTTTGGCCTGGGTTTTTATAGGAAGTTTGTGTCCCGAGGCCAAATTCCAAGCAGGCACCCTTTGCTAAGAGGTTCTTGATTGTTCGAAGAATAGATTTCCTGGCACTGGAGAATAGAGTCAATAGACGTTGGGCAGAGGCTCCTCATATGTAGAGAGGTCCAGGATGTCTTTTTGATATCATTTTGGTCCGGGCCATTAGGGTGGAGTGGTGGCACCCATCCTGGAGCCGATGGCTATCTCGGCTGTCTCCTCTTCCTTTGTCTAGTTTCTCCATTTCTCCAGCACAGGTGGTCAGGGCGGAGATGCTCGGGCTCGGCGATATCTCGTCCGGGCCCGTTCTTTTGTTCGTTTGATGGCCCGTGTCCTGCCCATTCTTTCGGGGCTGATGTGCCTGCTTGCGATTGTTATCTGGGTGCTTGGCTGCAATCTGTTGCTTTGGAAGAGAAATCCTGCCTCGACTTGGAGGAGGATTTCTCATTCCATATTTTCATCATTTACAATCACATATACTTTATTTAAACCTTTTCTTTCGAATTTTTATTCATCCAATTCTTTATTACAGTCTCCCACCTAATAATTTGATTACATTAAAAATTCGTATTATTTTATTTAATCTTACAGAGGGATGAGTGTGAGATTAACCACATTCACTTTTCTCTCAGTCTGATATTTTGCTTTTAGGATTTAACTCGTCTTCATCTCTGGAGAAACAGAATACTTGGTCAAATTGTAAACATACCCGGTTAACTTCACTTTTTAACAACTCTAAAATTATTGGTTCATTATTGAAGGAAGCTTTTGTTTCATGTTTTAAATTTCTATCTTCTTAATACATTTTTCTACTTATAGTACACGTTTTCAAGTTCGCTTTATTGTAACATAGGATTGATTTTGTAATATGCTACAAAGGTGGATTGTCTTTTTCTTCTGATCTAGATGGTTTTATTACATTGACTATAAATTGAAATCGGAGGAATCCCTCCCACTTCTCTCTTGTACCTGAAGTGGGTAGTTTTGATCTTTTGTCTTTCAGGAGTTTGAAACTGCCCGTCTTTAAAACTTGCCTTTGAGCAGTAACACCAGACCTCCCCCTTTAATTTACAGATCTTATACTGAGTGCCGTTGGAAAAACACATCCCCTTTTGCAGTTCTGGAGGACAGTCAATCTTTCGTCCGGTTTCTGTGGCAGTCTGACACTGCTCACACTTCTCTAGGGGACTCTCCCCTGGAGGTACCTCGGGACTCATTCCCTCGGCCAAGCACACAGCTAGGTTCAGGACTATCAGGATTCCCCACCATTGAATCCCTCTGCCTTGCTCTTCGCCCGTATAGGAACATACGGCGGGGATTACCATCTTCTCGGCAGCAGGGACTGTCTTCAGGGGCCCTGGTAGTCCTTAAGGCGTGCCTTTTTTTTTTTTTTTTTTTTTTTGAAAGTAGCTCACCGAGACGATTTAGTTGGGTCTGTCCTACACAGTACTTTAAACTTTAATTGTTTTTCGGCCCTCGATTTCTAAAGCCTTGGCTTTGGAATCTAACTGGCCTCTTAACCCCTTTTGGAACAATAGGAACCACTCAGGAGAGTTTAGTTCCAAGGACCCCGCCCGGGTGGCAAGTGTTAAGAAACGGCTAGTCTCCTCCTGTTCTTTCTCTAGACACTTTGTGCACAATCCTTTAGGTTTGTACCCTCTTAAACAGTGGGCTACCCAAATCTGTTTACAATAAGCACACTCGAAGTGGATAAATGGAAAACAATTACAATCAGGATTAATACAACTTATCTGGTCGTCACTTGTCATTTGTGATGACGTCGGCGTTTGATTTTCAGCTCTCTCGGAGGTGTGGTGACTTTCCTCTCGGAGGAGTTGTAATCTATTACTTTTTTCACTCGAGGTGAGTGTGTCCAGCTCTTTTCTGCAGTCCGGACAGCTGTGTCTGTGGTCAGGAGGACGAGAAACGGTTCTTCCCAGTGAGGGTTGAGGGGGAGCTCTTTCTAAGCTTTGATCAGGACTTTATCCCCAGGCTGTATTTGGTGTATGGCAAATCCCAGTGTTGTGCTTTGGGGAATCAGTCCTCTTTTCTGCAGATTGGTTAACAAAGCCGCTCGTTTTGCCTTTTTGTCTGCCAGGTTGTTACCTCGGGTGTGGAACTGCTATCCTGTTTGGTGTCCTTTTACATGGACAACTGATATTTCTTTTGGTTCTCTGACAGCCTGTAGAATTTGTCGAATGATTTCCCTATGGATTAACTCTTTTCTTTTCGTATTTATCAGACTTCTTTTTCTCAAATTTTCTTAAAAGTATGTACTACTTTAAAAGCATACCGCGAATTTGTATAGATGATCCCCCTCTTTCTTTTCAACCCCTGGAGGGCTCTCAGGAGAGCATAAAGCTCGCAAGCTTGTGCAGACCAGCTTGCTTTCAGGGGGCCTGATTTCACAATGCTTCCTGATATGCCATTCACTATAGCATATCCTGACTTTCTTTTTCTCTCAACAACTTTTGAGGATCTATCTATAAACTACTTTTCTCTTCTTTCTAACTCCTGATTTTCTAAATCTGGTCTAACTTTAGTTTGCAATTCCACAGTTCCAATGCAATTGTGTAATAGTTTCTCTGTTGGTTCTCCAAACAGGAACTGCGCAGGATTCTGCACAGTAGTGGTTCTTAATTCTAAACCAGGCGAGCTGATTAAGATGGCTTTATATTTCAGAAGCCTCAAATCAGTCAACCACTTTTCCGCTTTTTGTTGTAAGATATCATGTAGACTATCAAGGGAGCTCTGAAAGTTACCCTTTTTTTTTTTCTTTTTTTTTTTTTTTTTTTTTTTTTTTTTCTTCTCTTACTAATAAAGCCACTGTCACAATTGCTTGCAAACAAGTAGGCCAACCCCAACTAACCGGGTCTAAAAATTTTGAGAGAAACCTTATGGGCTTCTTTTTTCTGCCCACTCTTGGGTCAGAACTCCTTGTGCTGCTTGTCTATTCACATCTACGAATAATTGAAATTCTTATTGGTATCCGGTAAAGTTAGTACGGGGGCAGTTATGAGTGCATCTTTTAATTTCTGAAAATTAAATTCATTTTGCTCAGTCTATTTCAACTTATCAGTGTTTAACCTTTCATACAGAAATTTTACTTTTTTTACTAAATCCTTCAATTCATTGTCTGCAATATCCCAGGAGCCCCAAAAATTGTCTTATCTGTCTTTTTTGTTTTTGGGGCAGGGAGTGCAAGAATCCCTGCTACTCTCTCAGGGTCTAATTTCTTTTTCTCTTGAGATATCTAATGATCAAGGTATTTTACTTCGGGCTCTGTGAATTGCAATTTGGATTTAGATACTTTTAACCCCTTCTGTCTCAAGAAATTCAGTAAAGAAATCGTGCTTTTCTTCACCTTTTCTTCTGTCGTTCCGGCAATTAACAAGTCATCTACATATTGTAACAATTTTGTCCCCTCCTCTGGAATGAATTGGGTGAGTAGTTGTTCCAGAGCCTGTCCGAACAGATTTGGGGATTCTACAAACCCCTGCGGGAGGACCGTCCACCTCAGCTGTTGCTTTCGGTTTGTGTCTGGGTCCTCCCACTGAAAGGCGAAGAAATTTCTACTCTTTTCATCTACAGGGCAAGTTCAAAAGCATCTTTTAAATCGATTACACTATACCATATATCTTTAGGTGAGAGCCTGTTCAGTAAAGTGTAAGGACTGGCCACCACTAGGAATCTGGTTCGGGTTCTAACATTTACAGCTCTGAGGTCCTGAACCAATCATAAACTGCTATCTGTTTTTCTTACAGCCAGGATGGGGGTGTTATGCTGAGACATACAGGGTTTCAGGGTACCCTCTTTAAGGAGGTCGTCAATTACTTGTTTTAATCCCCTTCTCCCTCCCATCGGGATGGGATATTGTTTGATCTTTATAGGGTCTTCAGGGTCTTTGTTTTCTATTTTAATAGGCTTGATATCTAATTTCCCTATTTCTCCTTTTGAGTGCCACACTCTAGGGTTAATTTCTTCTTCGTCTTTTGGGAGTCAGTTTGAATATTTTTACTACTAATTCAGAGTTTTTAACAACGATATTAATTCTTAATGCAACAATCATGTCTCTTCTTAATAAATTATAATCTGCTTTTTCTACAAGCAATAAATTTCTTAAACAAATTTTATTTTCCGATTCTATTCTTACATCTCTATTACAGATACTTTGAAAGGATCCCCCTTGATTCTAATTACAAAAACTTTTCTTTGCTTGTCACACACCCCTCTGGCAATTTCTGCAGAGTACCTCTCTGTTCCAGTGTCTACTAAAAAGCTTACTTCTTGCTATTGGGGACTCACTTTTAATTTTATCAAGGGCTCCTTGGATGTTCTTGTCCCCAAATTAAAGAGCCTCTGACAGCCCTAATCTTCTTGAAAAATCTTTTCATTTTTTTTTTTTTTTTCTTTGCCTGCAATCCTGCTAAATGTGTCTTACTTTCTTACAGTAGTAACATTCGGGGAGCTCTCTCCGTGGGGTAGGGGCTGCCTTGTGAGTGCTTTTCTGTTTTCTAGGTAGTGTTTTAAACTTACTTTGTGTTTGTTCTTGCTTTTGGACTTCTTTGACCGCAGCTACCAAAACCTTAGCTTACAATCTCTGTTTTTCATCCTCCCTTCTCATATATACTTCTTGAGCTTCCCTCAGAAGCTCTTGGAGGCTTTTATCTTGTTACCTGTCAATATTTTCTAATTTCCTCTTAATGTCTTCTCAGGATTTGGCAACAAATTGTGTTTTTAGTAAGACCTCCCCCACGGGAGAGTTCGGGTCAGTTCCAGAGTAGATCTGAAAACTTCGCCGTAACCTCTCTACTCATTCCGTGGGCGATTTCTCCCTCCCTTGGCATTCCCCGAACACTTTACTAATGTTTTGACCTCGGGGAACTGCCTCTCTTATTCCCTGAACAATCATGTTTCTTAAATCCACCATGCTCTGCCTGCCCCCCTCCCTGGGCATTCCAGCTCGGGCTCACGCTAGGCCATTTCTGGTCACCTGGTGTCCCCTGTGGACTGCGTCGGTCCCAGTCTCTGATACCGGCTTGTTTAATCATTTCTCTTTCCTCTTGATTAAACAGGCGATCTCAGGATGGCCATAAGATCATCATATGTGTAAATACTACTTCCTAAAAAGTTATCCAGCTTTTCAGCCACACCAAAGGATCGTTTAACAATCGCCCCATCTCCTTTTTAAAGGCTCGCACATCCCCGGGGTTAAGGGGAACATTCACAAATCCAATCACTCCCGGGGCTGTCGGTACTTCCCTGAGAGGGAACAACCGGTGCTCATTCTCACTATTCTCTCCCCCCTCCTTGCCCATCATTTTTGCTTTCAAACGAGTTCTACTTGCAGGAGGGGAACTGAGGTTTGTGGGGGTTTTTCCTTTTGTTGATTGTGAGAACTCCCCTGCCACCCGGTTACCGGTAGGGACCCCTTCAGTTAAGTGTGAGGGTCCCGGCTGTGGCGGCCGGACCAGCAAGGACGGATAGAGCTGTCCCCAGCCTTGTGCCGGAGAAACCTCTGAAGAGACTCCTGTGGCTACGGTGTTTGCAGGCGGGGAAAGGGGAAGGGCTGCCAGCATCGCTGCCGGCACCGAGTCTCCCGCTTGAGACACATGCATCCCAGTGGGTTGGTCTCGGGGGCCCGAAGGTGCTGAAGGCACCACTTGATCTGGGGACGACGGCCCAGCCGGTCCATGGTACGGGGGAGGTAAGTGGTCAAGGGGTTCTCAAGATTCAGTTTTCGACTCACGTTTTTCTTTTTGTTTCATTGGGAACAGCTCTACCCTGGCGTTTAACCAGAGCTTAGCATATTCCCTCTCCTCGGGGTCCGAGGGGTCCTTGTTCTCCACATAGGAGAACAACTTATTACAGGTCTATTTTTTCAGATGTGCCTAACACTGGCTAAGTAAGGTGACTTCTCAACTCCTGTCTTCCCTAAACTTCTATACAATAATGTATTAATTTTTCTTTCGATTTCCCTTTCCTCAGGGGACAATCTTCCCAGTGTTTTAACATTTACTTCAAGGGACTTTCCAGCGGGATGTCTGGTGATCTCTCCTCCGGATTGGAGGGATTTTTCCCTGTGCTCTTTCTTTGTAGCTTACTTTTTCTCTGCTCTATACTTCGCAAATATACTTGTTACACGTCCACCTTTCAAATGTGCCCACCACAGGCTAAGTGAGGTGGTTTCTCAGTTCTTGCCCTCCCCAGACCTCGGCACAATACCAGATCATTTTTGCCTTAGATTTCTTTTTTTCTCTCAGGGCAATTTTCCCAATATTTTAACATCCATTCTAAGGGACTTTCCGGTGGGATGTCTAGTGATCTCTTCTCTCTCTCAGAGGGACCCTTTTCATTACCTTTTTTCTGCATCTTACTTTTTCTTTGTCTCATATTGAAAAATATCTTACCTTTCTTGCGTTGTGTTCGTTCCACCTTTACCAGATGAATCAAAGTCTTTGCTAATACTCACCTCGCAGTTAGCTGTACTGGAGTCTCTTGTATTCAGCACTTCGATTCTCTCTTGGACCTTTGCCTAGGCCCGTTGACTGAAAGGGTTTACTAATTCCCGAGCTCGACAGGACGTCCTCTTCCCCTTTCAGCCTCCTGTGATCGGTCCCCCAGGACCTCCTTCGTCCCAGGTTTTTACAATCGTGTAAAGAGAGACCTTTCTCACACCGAATCGCTTCCTTCTTGGCCGGCCAATTCCCTCGCGGGAGGATGGAACCGCGACCTTGAAGTCCGCACTCGCTTCGTGATCAGATCACGTCTCACACAATCGCCCAATCACCAGCTCAACCTCACAGTACTTACAGCTATTTTCCTGCGAGGGTGTCTTCGTGCACAGATGACTTTTTACGAGCTACCAAGCCGCGGCTTTCTCGAAGGCTCCTCGCCTTCCCGAGCTCTCTGGATCCTTTCTCCCTTTTTATTGTGGTTTTTCCTTAGCCTAAATTTGGTTCGGATATAGGAATGTGCTGCGGAGGTTCTCGGCTCACCAGGCCGCTAAAATCAGCGGGGGTACCCGTCCTGGGTAGCGAGATTCTCCTGCAATTTCTCCTATCCGAGTCACGGCACCAATCTGTTATAAATGCAAAGGCAATTTCGGGTTATATAAAAGAGAAAATTTATTATCAAACAATAATAAATTCGAACAAAGAGAAAAAACCACAATAAAATAAGCAGCGCAGCGCTGGGTGGACAGGGTCTATACGCAAGGTATAGATGCTCCCAAATCCACGCCTGAGAGTCCTTTGGCCTGGGTTTTTATAGGAAGTTTGTGTCCCGAGGCCAAATTCCAAGCAGGCACCCTTTGCTAAGAGGTTCTTGATTGTTCGAAGAATAGATTTCCTGGCACTGGAGAATAGAGTCAATAGACGTTGGGCAGAGGCTCCTCATATGTAGAGAGGTCCAGGATGTCTTTTTGATATCATTTTGGTCCGGGCCATTAGGGTGGAGTGGTGGCACCCATCCTGGAGCCGATGGCTATCTCGGCTGTCTCCTCTTCCTTTGTCTAGTTTCTCCATTTCTCCAGCACAGGTGGTCAGGGCGGAGATGCTCGGGCTCGGCGATATCTCGTCCGGGCCCGTTCTTTTGTTCGTTTGATGGCCCGTGTCCTGCCCATTCTTTCGGGGCTGATGTGCCTGCTTGCGATTGTTATCTGGGTGCTTGGCTGCAATCTGTTGCTTTGGAAGAGAAATCCTGCCTCGACTTGGAGGAGGATTTCTCATTCCATATTTTCATCATTTACAATCACATATACTTTATTTAAACCTTTTCTTTCGAATTTTTATTCATCCAATTCTTTATTACACTAAGTTTAAGAAATTCAAAGATGATAGTATTGAACTTTAACAATAAAAAAAATTTCACTTTTCACAACTTCTCTCATTGTTACTTCTATCATATTGGAGTGGCTTTCTTCTGGACAATTATTTGCTTCAAGACATAGGTTTGTCCACTGAAATAAATTTATCAGGAGAGGGTTGAAACCCAGTACCTCTACTATGAAATTGCCCACATTTTAAGAAAATATTATAGCAAATGGAAATTCTTTATGATACATATAGGAGTGTTTTCAAACCTTTTTTGTTATACACACTCTTTGTCTTAAGTGGTAAGCGTTGGAGTTTGGACAACTGTCCTGGGTTGATTATGATGTTAAATTGTATCCCCATTCGTCTACCTAACCCAGACACAGGTTCTGTATTCTTAAAATTCCATCTGAGAGTAAAAGTGAGTGGAAAAGAAGCACCAAGTCTGTTATCAGACTGCACTTGCTCACCCTGCATCGGGGGTTTTGACTACAGCACAGACAGACAACAAGACACAGATTGCCTTGGCTTTCCAGCTAGCCGGAGCAGAGAGGTCTTCCTGGACTGTTTTCTTTCCCTTTTTCTGAAACGAATCGAACCTGCTCTGGACTGGGGACTCGGGGGAGCACCGGGAGCTTGCACCCGTGGACTACCGAGAGCCCAGCCTGGGCAGCGGCATTTTCCAGCGCCAGAGGGACTGATAACAGAGCCAACACCCCCAGGAAAGAGACCCTCTGAAGTTTGTCATCTCTTCTGAAGGGCGAGAGGTTTTGTAATTTGATATCATTCATTTTTGTGCTGGGTAGTGCTGTGCCTGTGAAATAAACAGGTTTTTTCCACTTCTCTCAGAGAAATCTCTTCCTGAACCGGTTGGGGGGTGGGGAGAAAAGGGCCACGTGAGTTTGCTTCCCGGGGGGGAGCCCCACTGGAGGTTTTCTCCCAAATTTGCCCTAAACCAGGACAACAACCCCCTCCCCGAATCACCTTGTTTTGGAGGTTACAGAGGAATGCATATGGGCTGCTGTAAGCTGTTGGCTGAAGCAGCTCCCAGGACTGGTTGGAGATCATGGCTTCACTTTATCAATGAGCCAAGGATTATCCAGATCTTTTGCAAGTGTTCTATAAAACACATAGAGAAGTGTTGGAGGCAAGGCTCTTCAATGGGTTTTAAAGAGAAATTGGGTTAAAATGTCCCTATGGAAACTGTGTCTCTTTTGTAGTTTTTTCAAAAATAATCTGTTACAACCTGTCTTTTTAGAGAGACTCAGATGTTGATTCCTGCACAGACCTAAGGAGACTTTGAAGTCCAGTCCTTTTCCTAAGTTTCCTGCTGTTAGTTTATTCAGCTGACAGGGAAGAGGTGTGGCTACCAATACCATAACCTTTTCTGGGGAAGGATATGAAATTGACTGAGGGAGGACAATATTTGGGAACATTAAAAGGGGCTGTGAATGCATCTTTCTCTCTTGGAGACTATTTCACCAATTCCTCAATTGTCTGCATGCCAACGATGTTTAGCCCCCTGTATCTGAGACATCTTGGGGTGTTTTGTGATTGAACATCTGATCCATTGTTGCCTTTCTGTTCTTCATCAAGTGAAGTTCAAGAAAATGTCACCTCTTTAAACCGTGAGACTTGGGTCTTTTTTGTCTGTGACAGGGGCTGCTCCTACAGCTCGTCAGTGCAGCAGCACAAGGAACGGTGACGTGGGGAGCACGGGGTGAATTCTGCTGGGGTGCCTTCCCTTGGGCACTTGGGGACTGCTGCTGGTGGACGGAGCATGCAAGAGTGCTGCTGTTGAGAGTGTGGGCTGAGACAGAGGTTTTACAGGCACATTCTTATTCTGGGTCCCATTTCACTCTTTCTCTAGACTGCCTTTAGGATGTGTAATACTTACACATACTTATTAGACCTGTGTGTTTCTGGCTGTCATTTCTGTCCACATCCCTAAAAAACCAAATGAGAAATAAAATCCACTCTACTCCAAACAGGAAAAAAAAAAAAAAAATTGCAACAGCCTTAAGTAGAAAAAGACCTTCTGAATTTCACAATTACAAAGACACCAATTCAGTAAATGATAGTTGCTGGAAAGCTGCTTTATAGACCTGTTAAAAATGATTGTATGAGCTCAGAAGGCTTGGTATAGCTTGGATCTAACTCTGCAAGTTTATAGCTGGGGAACAAAGTAGGAGCATCCCTGAAGACCAGAAGGCTGCTGGAAACTGCTGGGAGTGGGGCAGGGCACAGTGTCCTTGGCAGAGGAATGTGATGGAGGTTTGGCACCCTGCTGGCTTTCCCAGAAGCCTGTCACTACTCCTCTGTCCCATGCCTGCTCACAGTTGGGATAAGCCCTGGTGCAAAACAGATTTGAGCATCCCAGTTTGCAGTGCTTGTGAAGCTGCACCTGTACATGGGGTGGTCCCCACCTGCTGCAGGCGAGATTTTGGTGAAGGAAAGAGCAGAACTCATCAGGTTAATGAATAAAGAGATGTCCCAGTCTTTAGAAAGTCTTTGTGTGCCATGGCAGGGTTGATGACAGGGGTGCCACAACTACCCTGAAGAAGCTGTCCTGAAAAGGACTGCCCAGGGGCACAGGCACGTCCTCTGCCTGGTGAGTGATCTCAGCTCAGCAGCAGCCTACAGGTGACACGGAGAGAGAGACTAGAGAGCTGTATTGCATTCCACTGAGAAATAGCCTTTATTATAGCAGGGCCCTCATTGAAGGGAGCCAGTGACAGCACCTCCCTCAGCTGGGGGAAAAAAAAAAAAAAATCCGGGTGTTTATAGGGAAGGAGAGGGGTGGGGGAAACTTGGATACATGTATCAGGGTGGATTGATAGGGAGGGAAACCAATGGGGTGTAACAAATTAACATGTTCAACTCAAGGGCCTCTGGGAGTGGCACTTTTTCGCTTCATGAGATAAAAGTGTCACTCCTAGGGAGAAGCTCTCCAGGGGAGAGCCAGGCATTTGGGGTTGGCTGGTTCTTCGGCCTCCATGTTTGTATATGAACAAGTATCCTTGGCCTTCAAAAGGATGGACATGTCCTAGCCCAGGCTGGTCCAGCTGATTTCTCTTATTAACTGTGTCTGGTTGATCATATAAAAGAAGGTAGGTAGTTGTTGACTGTGCATTTAGAGCCTGTAGCCAGTCCCCAAGTCTTTCTCTTTTTGAGCAAAGAAATAGTGAGAATTTAATGTCTTCAGCTTGGAGTTCCCTGGTGAATCTCCAGGTAACGTGGAAAATCTTTTGGGTTAAAAACCTTAAAACAGTCTTCACCCTGACAGCCACAAAAGGCAGAATCAGGGCTGGCTTTCCTCTGACCAAGTCTGCCTCCCTGACACACAAAGAACTTGGCCAGCAGCCTGCACAAGATGAAGATTGATAGAGTGATATTCTTGCAGGGCTCATTCATTGTTTTCAGTTGTCCTTGAAGGAGAGGCTGGGAGCAGAGCAGAACTGTGAAAAGGGATGGATATCAGTACTGAAGATTTGTGGGATTTTTCCCCACCACTTGACATAAACCTCCCTTTCCTTTCCAAACGTGAAAGCCATATATACTGACTAAGAATGGCTTCAAAATTTAATTAGATATATATTTCAAAATAGCCATTTTCTTAATAATAACACTAAATGCAAAATACATGCAGTAAAAACATTCTGTGAGTACATCACTTTGCTGGTAAATCAGAAGTACAGACCTGGAGAGGAGGAATAACTGCAAACCTTTTAAAAATAAAACTTCAGCAGAATTCACCCTTCTACCCCAAACCACCCTCTGTACTTGAGTGAAGTGTTGCTGCCTTAGGTGTTTGACTTCCCTGTCTTTAGCCTGAGGCTTCTGGGGCAGACATGGATTGGCTGCTATCTGTGTCTTCGTACTGACACTACTTTTTGCAGTGTTTTCTAAGAGACACTGTGGCCTTACAAAGACAGCAAATACTGTGTTACTTGCTCTCCAGCAGCAGAGCTTCCCCTAATACCTCTGCAGTGAAATGGGCACAAACCATCCCTGGTAACCCTCCATGGCTACCATGCCACAACCCTGGAAACAGGACACCATCTACAGCAAAGTTAGTGCCAATGCTCTGCATGAAATCTAATTATCCACCTGTTCATCCCTTCCCACAGTAAATTTCTTGCAGTTCTGCATTTGCCATAAGATGGCAAAAACTTCACTAGACAAGCTTTTAGGAAAAAGATGAGCAGACTCCCACAGGTTTACCGTAGTGTCATGGAGGATGGGATAAGAGTTTTAATGGCATCCTTGTTGCCTCTTGTTTTCAGAACCACTGGAAAAGTCTGACAGGGCTGTAGGGGGGCTACATGTCCTTACCTATAAAAAGGTACCCCCAGAGGGCCTGGGTGGGGAACTCACAATACTCTGGGCCTTTGGCTAGATCAATACTGGATCCAACACTGGTGATCCTCTCCTATGGGATCTCTTCTTCCTTTTTCTCTTTCGTCCCTCTTTCTTCAATGCCTCATAAAGCAAAGCCTTCCTCCCAAATTCTCCCTGAACACATTCTGGCTTTTGGGACACTGCCTGCAGTTTCCAGCACTGCTCAGTGCTGCTGTTGTGGCTCAGTGGGTGCTCAGTCGATGAGCTGAGTGTCCAAGGTGAGGCTGGGGATCTGACCAACCTGGTCTAGTGGAAGGTGTCTCTTCCCCTGGCAAGAGTGTTGGGACAAGAGGATCTTTATGTCCCTTGCAACCCAAGCCATGGCTCTACCCAAACCAGTATGGCTCTGTGACTGTAATAAGCTACAAAAAGTATCTCCAGTATAACACTCAAGTATGCTAATACATATCCATAAGTATAGGCATTATACATATATTACATATGAGACAGATTAGAGATTTTTTTTTTAATTTTATATCAAAATTTTACATATTCAGTCTAAAAAATGCATAGTTTAGTCTAGTTTTTCTAGAAGAAAAACATACAAGTGTTTCAGGATATGCCTAATAAAATAGTTGTCCTTTTTTCTAACTTTTATTTTTTTCTAACTTTCTAACTTTTTTCTAACTTTTTATTTTCTATTTCCTGGGGTTTTTTTTCAAATCAAACACACCGTGGCCTAAAGACAATAACAAAACTTTTCTGCCCATTATGTGGAATACCTTACTAGTGCAGACAGCTTTTTTTTTTTTTTTTTTTTTGTCTCTAGAAAGCTTAGTGCTAGTTTGGGACAAGAACACACATATATAGGACAACAAGAATTAGGGGTGTAAGCCGTTATTCAAAAAAATATTTTCTAAAAGTTAATTTTGAGAGTTAGCTCTAGTGAAGGACTCAAGAGTTGCATCTCTACTTAAACTTAAGCCTAAAGATATAATTTCAAATGCTATAGGTTCTGCCTAAGGGCATACAAATTCACCACTGACCTCTTTCTTTGATCCCAGTGCTGCCAGTGCTAGGGGAGTTTGGGAGGTGTTGGAACCAGTGGAAGCGTTCCAGAAAGATTTTATTTTTTCAAAACCACATCCTTAAATAAGTTTTTATTTTTCAAATTGGTTCCTGATTTTTACTTTCTACCACAGTATCATGTGGGGGGTTTATATCATAGCAGTTCTTACTTTATGCCATACACAGTTATAAACACCTAACTCCTGACTATCTGTGCTGGATGCATCACAGCCTCCAGTAAAACCAGCTAAGAATAGCAACTCACAAAACATCATTATCTACTTTCAGACATGTTTCTAAATGCTAAAAGTACCAGGTTTAAAAATAATTTTAAGATGCATACATTTCTACATAAAATCATCTTAGAGAATGAAAATAAGAATTTATAGCAAGATTTCTTTCTAAAATTAAAATTTATCAGATTATCTATGTCTACAAGTACAGCACATCTGCACCTGATAGAGGCAGCATTATGCAGATACCCAGTAAAAGGGAAATGTAGTTTATTGTCTGAATAGTAGTAAGCATTAATCTCTGAATAAATAATAAACATCTCTATACTGCCTGACTTCTCTGTATAAAACCTGTGCCTATCACTGTCTCAAATGCATACTAGCAAAGTATTTCTCTGGTTTTCATATAAACCATTTTTATTTCCATTAAGCCTATTTTTAAATATCTATAAAACAGTTAAAGAAAATTAAAACCAGTAGTTATTTATGTGTTGTATATACACAAATCATTGGCAACAGACTAACTCCTAGTAAAGAAACTGGGAAAGCTTCTAAAATATTGAAAATGCAGGACTACAGGAAGCTTAGACTGACATTCACAGAACTTTTGTGTCACTTTTGCACAGGATGTCAATGTGAAGTATTTAATCCCCACTTTCGGTAATTGAGCTGGCTTCTGGTAGAAACATCCAAGGATGCTATCAAATGTCTAGCCAAGCTGTAGTTTAGCTGTATGTACAAATTTTGCTATGACTTCAAGCTTCAAAAAGCTTAGTTTTATTCATATCTATCCAGTAATTTAATTTTTGCTTAAATTTTTGATAACTATATAGTGATAAAAACTACTCTTTCCACGTGTAAGTTCCATCACTATTACTTTCCTACAGTGTTTTTTTTGTTTAATAATTTCAGTTTTCTTTCATGATCTTGAAAAAGCAATGTAATGCTCTATATTTTAGACTCCCTATATGCAAGACATAGGTAAGTCTATTCATCTTTCAAAGAACTTCAGGATCTGCAGATGCAAATATTTTTTTTTAAAAATCAATCATTCTTGCATAAAAATAACCTTCAAATTTTGAGTCTCCAGCAGCCAGGTGAGTCATAAACTCTTTTTTTATGTGTGTGTATACAAAAATAGGGAAGGAAACATCCTCTCAAGCTCTGCAATGTATCACCACAAAAATAAAAAAAATCTCTATGACTCTAGAATGGAATTTGAAAAGAACAATTTACCTATAAAACTATATTGACAAATATAACAATTTTTATACCTTATTTAAAAAAAACAAAACAAAATCATCTCCAGCAATTTGTCTTTCTTTCTTCTTCTCACAAGTGCAGTTTCCAGGTACATTTGATGTGGCAGAAATGCCACAGTCTCAGGCTACATACCAAATTACAAAGGCAGATGAAAAAGCAGAATTGGAAGTACAAGAGTGATGATGAGGAATTTAGTTCCTTCATTAGATTTTGCTTCTAGAAGAGCACCTATGCTCAGGTACAGGCTGGGCTCATTTTAGCATTAGCACATACTGTGTACACACAAGTAAGCAGCATGACAAATTTTGGTCAAGAAAATGCTAAATAGCATCTGCATGGATCATGCCAGTCATAATATTCTGGGATTTACTCTTGTATCTCAGAAAGGATCCACAGCTATGTTCATCTCATGTGGTGTAACTTACGAGAACATGATGGTAACTAAGATTGAACTGAGTCGCCGCTGGGGAGGTTTGAGCTCAAAGCTCCACCACAAAAGTCAGTATCTCAGGCAGCACTAGCAAATCTGTGAGGGTCATCTCTTCCATGACCAGCACATCTAAGATTTTTGTTGCCAGGTATTGTGGAGACCTATGATTACAAGACACACTTTTCCCAAAAAAGTCACTTCTGCTAGTGAGTTTTTTTGCTCAAACCCCATGAAAGGCTGTTGACCGCTCTGCTTTTCTTCCCTGTCCATGAGACATGCTCTATTTCCCTCTCTTTATTCCTCATGGGGAAAAATACAATATGACCACACCAACAAAGGTGTTCTGGAGATCGTTAAAACAGGTTTTTTTCTCCTACTTATTGGCAGGAAAAATGATGTCATTCTTTAGATATTTGGGAGGCACTAAAAAATGTAGTGATGCATTCCTCTGGAATGAAAAGATCTATTCATAGGGTTGTAAAAGAGCTACAGGCTTTCTCTGAAGTAATAAATTAACAATAACTGCAATGTTTCTTAAGCCTACCCTTTATATTGTGAACTAACAAATACTGCAGAAAATCTTTGCATCCTGAAGTATATGAAGATCTTATGACCTGGCTTCTCAGCTTCCCGCTGCACTGGTACTGTACTCCTATGCTTCTATTACACACAGATTTACAAAACCAGTCTGTTCTCAGCAGATGAAGTTTAGCAGCCAAAAATAACCATGAAAAACAATAAAATAAACAGAAAAGAAATTAGAAGTGAGAACAGATGCCAGTCATATATGTCCTGTAATACATATAACCCCCGTGAATATGAAGTCCTTCTGCTTAAAAGAAATCTTCAACATACATTTCTCAATGCTTCAAGGTAAAAATTAGATAAATTTGTTAGCAAAACGAAGAATGTCTGTAATTTCCAGAGGAGGTCAGCATCAGGTTTCAATCTTGACATGGTTTTTATATTCTATATAATCCCCAATCTGAAATTTTGCAGTTCAAATGCACTTGGTGTGTATTCAGTCTCTTTACATTACTGTGCAGTGACATTTCTGAGAGTGGATATAGTTCCTGTAATCAGCAAGCTGCTTCAGGTACAAGTTTGAAGGCCATCGGTGCATCTCTACAAAATTGCGCTCTTCCACTAGAAAAAGAAATAAATTAAATGTATTAAATGTAAGAAATAAATTAAATGTAATATATAGAGCACACATGCACAGGCTTAAAAAGTCTTTAAAATAGATTTTTAAACATTAAAGATATAAATACACCTACAAAAGTAAAGATGAATGCTGCCTGTTTTGCATTGAGTTCTGCTAGGCCACAGATGTAAGAGTTACCACACAACGTTTCCTCGTTATTAAGTTAGTAACAAACCAGTTGTTTGAAAAAATGAATACAATACTCTAAGGAGAGCAGAGAGATATTCTTAAAGATGAGCATACTTTATCCCTAGAGCATAGCCATATGTGGGATGCAAGGATTTTTCTATGCTGCAGAAATACAAAGCAGGATAGATCAATTCCTGTGCCAGTAGTTTGTCTCAAGATCAGTACAGAATGCAAGGTGAGGAGTGCAGCTAAGAATTCAGGAAGATGTTAATCTCCTATTGCATGTGGTTTTTATCACTGACAAAGTTACAGAAGAGTCTTTTACCTATATTATTCAGATTAATCCCTTCTGCTTTTGCAGAAAGATGCATTTTCAACCCCCTAAGCCCAGACCTTCCAGAGTCAGCTTGCAGCCATTTTTCTTCATTCCTTGAGACTAAGGCACAGCAGAGAGGCCTACAGCCTGGGGAGCCTGAGGGCAGGCAAACTGCACTCAACTGGACACAAGGCAGGGCTTCATTCTTCAGGAGAATATCCTGCTCATCAAATCTGATTTCCTCTATGGCAAGGTAACCCACCTAGTTGATCAAGGGAAGCCAGTTGAAGTAATGGTTTTGGATGTCAATAAAGCTTTTGAAACTGTTTTTCACAGGATCCTTGTGGACAAAATGTCCAGCCACAGGTGGATAAACACATCATGTGAAGGGTGAGCAACTGTCTCACAGGTCAGGCACAGAGCTACAGTGACTGGGGTGACATCAGATTGGTGACCTGTCACTAGCGGGGTTCCAAAGGCCTCCACCCTTGGCCCTGTGCTCTTCAGCATCTTCAGAAATTACCTGGATGGAGGACTGAAAAGGACACTGAGCAAGATTGCAGATGCTACAAATCCAGGACAAGCTGTTGACTTCCTCAAAGGCAGTGAGACACTGCAGAGAAGCCTCCACGCATTATAAAGTCAGAAAGGGAAAATGCTGGACTCTGCACCTGGGATGGGGAAACCCTGGATGTATTGACAGACTGATGAATGAGATAATGGAGAGCAGTACCCTGGAAAGGGATCTGGGGGTCCTGGTCAACGGCAAATTGAACATGAGTCAGCAGTGTCCTGGCAGCCAGGAGGGACTTCCCTGTTGTGGGGGCACCAGGCCCAGCATCACCAACCAGGCAAGGAAGGGGACTGCACTGGGATGGCCCTGCCTTAAGTCCTGGGGCAGATTTGGGCACTACATCATAAGAATGATATTAAACTATTAGAAAGTGTCCTAAGGAAGACAGTAAAGGGCCTTGAGTGGAAGCCGTGTGAGGAGTGTCTGAGGGCACTTGATCTGCTCAGCCTGGAGGAGACTGAGGGGAGACCTCAGAGGGGTCTGCAACTTCTTTTTGAGGGGAAGAAGAGGCACAAAGGGGAAAAGGAGGGGCAGACACTGATCTTTTCTTGGTGTGACCAGTGACAGGATAAATGGGTAAGGACTGAACTTGTGTTGGGGAGGTTTAGGCTGGATTAGAAAAAGGTTCTTCCCCCAGTGTACGTTTGGGCACTGGAACAATCTCCCCAGGGCAGTGGTCTCAGCACCAGCTTGACAGAGTTCATGAAAATTTTGGACAATACTCTCATGGTGCGACTCTTGGGCATGGTGCTGTGCAGGGCCAGGAGTTGCACTCAGCAGTTCCTTGTGTGTTCTTCCAACTCAGCTGATTCTCTGATTCTGTAAAGGTCTCAGGTCTTGGAAAGCCATTGGAGAGCCACTGCCTGTTGCTGTGTTGCTGTCCTGAACCTCAAGGTGTCATGGGTCAAAGAGACATATCCAAGTCAAAGAGATGCACCCTTCATCAAGGTGAAGGAAAATCACACGGGCAATGAACAAAACTTTCCTAGTTATGCCACCAGAAACAAATACAAATGCTTGGAAAAAATAAATATCATGACCCTGGAAGAGGTCGGATTTATTTACTTGAATGAACCATAGTTTTTTCATTTTATGATATGTGCTGGAGTGTACTGTAAGAATACTATTTTCTTCAAGGAAAACCCTAGCACTTTAAAAAGTATCAAAAATTACTCATTACCTTGATTTAAATTATCAAGATAAAATTAAGGGGTTGGCATACAATGGCCAAACTCATTCCAGCAAATTTAGTTATGGGTGGCAACCTATCCATCCCAATAAGAACCAAAAGAATGGTGATGCAGTTCTGGCTATGTCATGTTGTGTGCTGATTCCACAGGAGGGTGGTAAAACATTCTGATGGAATAGCCTAAAGAAACACTAATTATTTTCTCATGCAAAAAAGGTATTGTCTAGACCATCACTTTTCATCTCAGCAAAACAGAAAACCATTTTTCTCTTCAACATGAATAGAAAAATACCTGATAATTCTTGAAATTCAGGCTTTTGACTGAATATTAGGTAGTTAGTGGCAATAAAATGAAGAAGCCAAGTTGAAAGGCAATCAGAATTGTGAAACTGTGGGAAGAAAGACAAAAAACCACTTAATGCTATCATGTCTAAAATATAACCACATCTTACATGTCAAAATATTTCAGGTTTCCATTGTTAAGCTATTTATTAAATAAAGTTTTGATTGTGGAAGATAACACAGGAAAAGTAATTTAATGGTAATATGTAAACAAGTGGACACCAAAGGAAAAAATATGTAAGACCCTCTCCCAGAGGTAGAAAAAACCCCTGAGGAATCATGAATCTTGGAAATTTTGTCATCTACACAGAGAAAGAGCTTCACAGAAATGGAGGGAAGGAATGTGGCATGTTGGTTTTATTGTCTCCTCTTTCTGCAGAAAATCCTATTTGATTAAGCCAATATCCTGCAATCTAGCTTTTGTTTTACTCTTCTGTTTTCCAACCATGTTGTTATTGTCTCTCTCTTTTTCAGCCTCTGATGTTTTCTCTGCATGCTTTTATGCATTCCTGTCTATATTTTGTCCAGCTGGAACTTCTTTATCACCTGCATACCACATAATTTTCTTTTTTGACTATAAGTGGAACAAATACATCTTTACTTGCCTAAAACACATCTTTTCTGGAGGAAGCTGCAGTTAAGCTGAATTACTGCAGTCTACCCATGACTAGAGGGTCTGGAGACCAGATCTTATGGGGAGCAGCTGAAGGAGGTGGGGCTTTTTATCCTGGAAAAAAAAAAAAGGACCTTATCGTTCTCTACAGCTCCCTGAAAGGAGATTGTGGGCAAGTGGGGCTTGGTCTCTGCTCCCAGATAAAAAGTGACAGGACAAGAGGAAATGGCCTCAGGTTATGCCAAGGAGATTTAGGTTGAATAGTAGTGTCCTGGGCTGATTATGATGTTAAATTGTATCCCCATTCGTCCACCTAACCCAGACACAGGTTCTGTATTCTTAAAATTCCATCTGAGAGTAAAAGTGAGTGGAAAAAAACCACCAAGTCTGTTATCAGAGACTGTACTTGCTCCCCCGCATCGGGAGTTTTGACTACAGCACAGACAGACAACAAGACACAGATCGCCTTGGCTTTCCAGCTAGCCGGAGCAGAGAGCTCTTCCTGGACTGTTTTCTTTCCCTTTTTCTGAAACGAATCGAACCTGCTCTGGGCTGGGGACTCGGGGGAGCACCGGGAGCTTGCACCCCTGGACTACCGGGAGCCCAGCCTGGGCAGCGGCATTTTCCAGTGCCAGAGGGACTGATAACAGAGCCAACACCCCCAGGAAAGAGACCCTCTGAAGTTTGTCATCTCTTCTGAAGGGCGAGAGGTTTTGTAATTTGATATCATTCATTTTTGTGCTGGGTAGTGCTGTGCCTGTGAAATAAACAGGTTTTTTCCACTTCTCTCAGAGAAATCTCTTCCCAAACTGGTTGTGGGGTGGAAGAAAAGGGCCACGTGGGTTTGCTTCCCGGGGGGGGAGCCCCACTGGAGGTTTTCTCCCAAATTTGCCCTAAACCAGGACAAATACATTCATTGGCGCCCAGCGCGTGGCACGAGAGAGTGGAAAAACCCTGTACTGATTGTACTGAAGTGGCAATTACTTTGTATACTTTGTATTGTGATAAGATAAAGCAGTCCCTACCCATCCAGCCATGCTGCTTGAATTAATAATGTCTTTTGGGGTGCAGGCCTTCATGTGTTTCTGGTCGCTAGGCTTTTTTGAGGTTTTAATACCTTTATAGTCCCTTGGTTTATTTTCTTATCCACAACTAGCCCCGGTATTGTCCCTAACACATAGCTTTTACAGTAGAGGGGCACGGATTAAAATAGCTATTGAGCTGGGCCTAGTGATTATGATTTCCAAGAAGTTTATTCAAGTGCTGCAGTCTGTTCCAAATATAAAAGATTCATAGGTATAGTTATGCACCCAGTTTGTTAGAGGAGGAGTAGGGAATGAGGCTTTTCAACCTTTCCTTTCCTTCTTCTCCTCTGAATCAGTTACATCACTATTGGAGAGTGTTCAGTTTCCCCTGAATGTTAAAGAGACCATCTTTCTGGCATTTAATCTGTTTCCTCTATACAGTCTTCAGCCTCTCTAGAATGAGGGCTGAGATTTCTAGAGGGACTGATGAGACCCCAGAACCAAGCATGGAAATCCTGAGTGGGGTAGAGAATGGGAGGATATGGGCCAAATCCTGAAGGAATTTTCTGACCGTGTAGGTTGGGACTTTCCACATGAGCAAATTCTGAATCATGAGCTGAAGTGGAGAAATACCTGAAAGAGAAGTGTCAGGATAATTCCAAAGAAAAAAATATCATTGCAGTAAGCTGGGCCCTGGCATAAGCTTATCGCACATTGCTGGATACTGTAGGGCAGCAGACAGGAGAAAGGAGACAGAGAGAGAAATCAACAGTTACCCCAATTACTCAAGCTACAGCCAACCTCCCAGTTACAAAGCTGGTAGCTAAACCAGACAGCAAGCCTCAACCCATGGCTGTTGCTACTAGCACAAGAAGTAGAAAGTGCACAGACAAAACTGATCGACCAGTGAATGATGATGATGATGATGCAGGAGAAAGACCCTCAACGCCTCCTGACACAAAACCAAGAGTCAAAGCAACTGGCACAAGATCAGAGGCTAATATTGAGTCCTTTTCCCTGAAAGATCTTCGTGGCCTAAGGAAGGACTACACTTGACGACCTGATGAGTCTATAATTAGTTAGTTAGTCCATCTGTGGGATGCTGCAGGTGAAGCTACAGTTCTGGATGGCACTGAAGCAAAGCATCTGGGATCCCTGTCACATGATCCCGTTATTGACCAGGAGATGATGAGGGGGGCTGACCCTTGCAGTCTCTGGGCACGGGTCCTTGAAAGTGTAGCCCAAAGATATCTGTGTGTAGATGATCTTTACATGCAGCAAACACAATAAAAAACCATCGAACAAGAGATCCAACGACTGAGAGAAATGGCAGTGACAGAGAGTGTTTTTTCAGACAACATACCAACTAAGAATCCAGACTTGGTGCCATGTACATCCGTGATGTGGCGAAAATTGATACGACTTAGGCCACAAGAATATGCATCTGCATTAGCAATGATGAAACGGGATGAAAGAGAAGAGACCGTGCTGGATATGGCGAAGAAGCTTCGAGCATACGCAGATGCCGTGCATGGCCCCACACATGCAAGAATCGCAGCTGTGGAAACACGTCTGCAGAGATTAGAAAATAAGATAGAAGAGAATCACAAGAAACTTAAAGATGAGATTAAAGAAGACCTTCTCCAAATCTCAGCAGTACAGATCAGAGGTCCTGGCACTCAACGCAGGCGTTCCCCAGATCGGGAGAGAAGGTATACCCCACGAGCTGAGCTGTAGTTCTTCCTGCGTGATTGCGGAGAAAACATGAGGAGATGGGATGGGAAATCTACTGCAGCTCTGGCACAACGGGTGCGTGAACTGAAAGAGAAGAAGAGTCACAAAGGAAGTTCCACCAAAAGGGAAGCAGCTCCAGTTGCACGTAGCCGAACTGCCAGGTATGATGATGATGACATGTCTGACCCCCCTGAAAGAACATCCAAGACATATACCAAAGGAAAAGATAACCAAGCTTAGAGGGGCCCTGCCTCTAGCCAGGTAGAGGCTAAGGAAAATCGTGTTTTTTAGACTGTGTGGATTCGTTGGCCTGGCACATCAGAACCACAACGATATGAAGCTTTAGTTGACACTGGTGCACAATGCACGCTAATCCCATCAAGACACGTAAGAGCAGAATCTGTTTCTATTTCTGGCATGACAGAGAGATCGCAGGATTTTACCTTAGTAGAAGCAGACGTGAGCCTGACTGGAAATGAATGGAAGAAACACCCTATTGTGACAGGCCCAGAGGCTCCATGCATTTTGGGCATAGACTACCTCCGAAGTGGGTATTTCAAAGACCCAAAAAGATTCAAGTAAGCATTTAGAATAGCAGCTGTGGAGACAGAGGGCATCCAGCAACTGAACACCTTGCCTAGACTGTCTGAGAATCCATCTACAGTAAGACTTCTGAAAGTGAAAAGACAACAAGTACCAATTGCCACCTCGACAGTGCACCGCCGACAATATAGAACAACTCGAGATGCTGTGATCCCCATCCACAAAATGATCAGAGAGCTAGAGAGCCAAAGAGTGGTCAGCAAAACTCACTCACCCTTCAACAGCCCCATCTAGCCTGTGCGTAAATGAAGTGACTCCACTGCTGAGCACTGCCGTGCCAGACATGCTGGAGCTGCAGTATGAGCTGGAGTCCAAGGTAGCGAAGTGGTACGCCACAATTGACATTGCTAATGCATTTTTCTCCATTCCCCTGGCAGCAGAATGCAGGCCTCAGTTTGCCTTCACCTGGAGGGGAGTGCAGTACACCTGGAATCGACTGCCCCAAGGGTGGAAGCACAGCCCCACCATCTGCCATGGACTGATCCAAGCTGCCCTGGAAAAGGGTGAGGCTCCAGAACATCTACAGTACATAGATGACATCATTGTGTAAGAGAACACAGCAGCAGAAGTGTCTGAGAAAAGAGAGAAAATCATCAAGATCCTCCTGGAAGCTGGTTTTGCCATCAAGAAGAGCAAAGTTAAGAGACCAGCTTGTGAGATTCAGTTCCTGGGGATAAAGTGGCAAGATGGGCGGCGTCAGATTCATACTGATGTCATTAACAAAATTACAGCAATGTCTCCATCAACTAATAAAAAAGAAACACAAGCTTTCTTAAGTGCCATAGGGTTTTAGAGAATGCATATTCCTGAATACAGTCAGATTGTGAGCCCTCTTTACTTGGTCACTCGGAAGAAGAATAATTTCCATTAGGACCCTGAGCAGCAACAAGCCTTTGCTCAGATCAAACAAGAGATTGCCCATGCAGTAGCTCTTAGCCCAGTCAGAACAAGACCAGATGTGAAGAACGTGCTCTATTCTGCAGCCGAGAGCCACGGTCTGTCCTGGAGCCTTTAGCAGAAAGTGCCTGAAGAGACTCGAAACCGACCATTAAGATTTTAAAGTAGAAGCTACAGAGGGTCCGAAGCCCATTACACCCCAACAGAAAAAGAAATTTTAACAGCCTATGAAAGAGTCCAGGCTACCTCAGAAGTGATTAGCACTGAAGCACAACTCCTCCTGGCACCCCAACTACCGGTGCTAAGATAGATGTTCAAAGGAAAGGTTCCTTCCATCCATCATGCAACCAGTGCCACATGAAGCAAGTAGATTGCTCTTATCACGCAGCGCGCCCGTATTGGTAAACTGAACCGACCTGGGATTTTAGAAATAATTACAAACTGGCCTGAAAGTGAAAATTTTAGTACCACAGATGAAGAACAAGAAGAAGTGACAAAAGCTGAAGAAGCTCCCCCATACAACCAACTGCCAGCAGAAGAAACACGCTATGCTCTGTTCACTGATGGTTCCTGTCACGTCGTAGGGATGAACCGGAAGTGGAAAGCAGCCGTATAGAGCCCCACATGACAGGTCGCAGAAGCCACTGAAAGAGAAAGTGGATCAAATCAACTTGCAGAACGCAAAGCTGTTCAACTAGCCCTGAACATTGCTGAAAGAGAGAAATAGCCAAAACTCTACCTCTACACAGATTCATAGATGATAGCCAATGCTCTGTAAAGATAGTTAGAGAAGTAGAAAGAAGCTAATTAGCAGCGTAGAAGAAAACCAATTTGAGCTGCCAAAAAGTGGAAAGACATTGCTACCAGAGTAGAGAAACTACCAGTAAAAGTCCGCCACGTAGATGCCCATGTCCCCAAGAGTAGAGCTAATGAAGAACACCAAAATAATAAACAGGTAGATCAAGCTGCAAAGATACAAGTGTCAAAAATAGATCTGAATTGAGAACATAAGAAAGAGTTGTTCCTAGCCCGATAAGCTCATGATGCCTCAAGTCATCAGAGTAAAAATGCCACCTATAAGTAAGCACGAGACCGAGGGGTGAATTTAACTATGAACAGCATTTCTCAAGTTATTCATGACTGTGAGACGTGTGCCACGATCAAGCAAGCCAAGCAGTTGAAGCCCCTCTAGTACGGTGAGCGATAGTCCAGATACAAATATAGAGAAGCCTAGCAAATTGATTATATCACACTGCCCCAAACCCGCCAAAGCAAGCGCTACGTGCTCACGATGGTAGAAGCCACCACGAGATGGTTGGAAACCTACCCTGTGCCTCATGCCACTGCCCGTAACACCATCCTGAGACTTGAAAAGCAAGTCCTTTAGAAACATGACACCCCTGAGAAGACTGAGTCAGACAATAAGACTCATTTCAAGAACAGCCTTATAAACAGCTGGGCTAGAGAACATAGCATTGAGTGAGTGTACCATATCCCCTGCCATGCACCTGCTGCTGAAAAGGTAGAGAGGTACAATAGACTATTAAAAATCACCTTAAAGGCACTGAGTAGAAGATCTTTTAAAAACTGAGAGCAACATCTAGCAAAAGCCACCTAATTAGTCAACACCAGAAGTTCCACCAACCGAGCAAGTCCTGCCCAGTCTGAATCTTTACATGTAGTAGACAGAAACAAAGTCCCAGTAGTACATGTCAGAAGTCTGCTAGAAAAGACAGTTTAGGTCAATTCTACCTCAGGCACAGACAAACCCATTCGTGGAGTTGTCTTTGCTCAAAGACCAGGTTGTACATAGTAAATAATGCAGAGAGATAGAACAACACGATGTGTACCTCAGGAAGACCTGATCATTAGGTAAAAAGTTATTGCCATTGTCTGTACCTTAAACCATGCAGACACGAAACAGAAGGGAATGTGTAAGTGTTGAAAGTATGAGCAGGTGAAAGATAGTGTTTTGAGTGAGTAAAATGAGAGAGTAGAGAATCCTGCAGCTCTCCAGCGTGAGAGAGTCTAGATTCAGTAGCTTGTTGTAGAGCTTGACAGGAGCATGATAGATATACTGCTTGTATTTTTTGGGTGGAACGGAAGAGAAGTTTCTATGTATGTAAATGTGTGCAGAGTTGGAATGTTAGTTTTAGCAGTAAGTCGACGATATGAGGATAAGGGGTGGAATGTCCTGGGTTGATTATGATGTTAAATTGTATCCCCATTCGTCCACCTAACCCAGACACAGGTTCTGTATTCTTAAAATTCCATCTGAGAGTAAAAGTGAGTGGAAAAGAAGCACCAAGTCTGTTATCAGACTGTACTTGCTCCCCCCGCATCAGGAGTTTTGACTACAGCACAGACAGACAACAAGACACAGATCGCCTTGGCTTTCCAGCTAGCCAGAGCAGAGAGGTCTTCCTGGACTGTTTCTTTCCCTTTTCTGAAACGAATCGAACCTGCTCTGGACTGGGGACTCGGGGGAGCACCGGGAGCTTGCACCCCTGGACTACCGGGAGCCCGGCCTGGGCAGCGGCATTTTCCAGCGCCAGAGGGACTGATAACAGAGCCAACACCCCCAGGAAAGAGACCCTCTGAAGTTTGTCATCTCTTCTGAAGGGCGAGAGGTTTTGTAATTTGATATCATTCATTTTTGTGCTGAGTAGTGCTGTGCCTGTGAAATAAACAAGTTTTTTCCACTCCTCTCAGAGAAATCTCTTCCTGAACCGGTTGAAGAGTGGAGAGAAAGAGCCACGTAAGTTTACTTCCCGAGAGAAGCCCCACTGGAGGTTTTCTCCCAAATTTGCCCTAAACCAAGACAAGTAGTAAAAATTTCTTTGTGGCAAGGGTTGTCAAACTCTGAAGCAGGCTTCCTGGGGTACAATGGTAGAGGCAATGCTCTGATTCTGTGACTGCACATTCGGCAACTAAAGCTGAAGGATTTCGTCTGGTCAGCCTTGTGTCACTAGTTATCCCTAATAAACAGGTTTTATACCAACATGTTTCCTTGGGAACAGGAATTGCTGTAAAGATTTTTAAAATCTTAAAAAGCAAACAACTTATTAAAGTCAACATGTATGTTCTCATTTGGTATATAGAATAAGTACCTTAGCTTTTTTGAGCAAGCTAACAATACTGAGGCTTGTGGAAGCCAGTTCCCTGCTAGGCATGCTCTGAAGCTGCGTGATGATGTAAAGTTCACAAATATGCCGGAGTCTCATTACTTGGTACATCTCTGCACAGATCAGTAGAGACATTGCTTGGAGAATACCGGCTGAAAAACAAGAAGACACAAGTTACATGTATTTTACTTTCTTGACAAGATGATCAAAGCTATTTTTCACCAAGCTGTCTTTTAAATACCTAAGAACAAACACAAAATCAGACTGCTGTGATCACCTTTTCATTATTATAAATTTTTGTTTGCTGTATCATCTTATTTTTCCAGAAAAGCTATTAAAATTAGAAGAAAAACTTGTTCAGAACTTCTTGGTAGATGAGTGTAAAGAATTGCTGTCAATATTGAAGTTCTTTTTGAAGATAATGAGTCAAGTGCTGCTGATCTATTTAGAGTAAGTGATAATTAATAAGTGGATTTAGCTAGGTTCTTTTTCAGAAAAGCACTTTTATGATATAATACAGCCAAAAGTAAAAAAAAAAAAAAGGTCACCTTTTTTCCTAAAATATAGCATGGTGGTTGCATTTTTAAACTGATAAACAAGGAAAAGTTAAGTGGAGTGAAAAAAGAAACATGGAATATCTAACAATAAGGTAGAATAATTATTTCAAAAGAAAACAAAAGCAAAAATACATATGACAACATCATTTATTCATTATATCAAGGAAAAATTAGCTGTGCTTAAATCATGTTTTAGATTTAGTAAGCAGATATTCTTCTCATAAAAAAATGTGGAGACATAAAGAATATTTTATATTTTAATTTAAAGAATATTTTAGCTCAATTTTTCTTGCCAAACACTCCTGTTGACATATTTTTTCTGGGTTTACACACACGTAAGATAACCATGTGTATAAATAAGGTATTCCTGCATTTTAACCTTGTTTATAATAAACTCAGCTATATGAGTGTTCAAGAAATGAGAACTTTTGAATAAAACACAGAATCCAGATTAGAAAGCAGTATTACTGTAATGTAAAAAGAAAATTCCAAATATTATAATGGATCAGAAATTAAATTGCAACTTCTTTGAGTCTTGTCTTCTTTATGAGCGCAAAGCAAATACGTAATTTTATTAGAAATATTGCTTCTATTTCATTTGTATAGGATGAATTTCTTTTTTGTTGCACAATACAAAAAAAATCCTCTTTCTCAAGACACTGCACATGCAAATATTAGCATTTTTCAATTAAATAGATGCTGCTACATTACACTCTATCAGTGGCCTGCTGTGGAAGAATGAGTCACAGATATAGAACTGTATTTTACAGTTTCCTTACCTGGGCAGCAGGAGTCAGTGTAAAGGTACTCTAGGAAGGACAGGAAAGTGTCTTTGGAAACCCCGTACACCGGAACCAGAACGCTATTTGCTTCTAGATAATTACCATTAAACATAGCTGCCATAACCTCACAACGGGCTACCAGAACTGCCCTGTGGGCTGGTACAGTTGCATCTGCAGGATGCAAGATAAAAATAAATATACAATGACTTTATATAACACAGAAAGATCTTCATTTTAAAGCTCAGTTCTTCTTAAGAGGTGTTTACTCCACTGAACATGGTTTACATTTTGACAATGGTTTAAGTGTTGACAATAACTAACACAGTCACTGCATACCAGTTAAGATGAATAATGAATAGTAAAATAAAGCAAAATCAAGAAACAAAGAATTAATTAAACCAAAATGAAATAGACTAAACCAACAGAGAATAGACAGAATCAATCTGTTCACACTAACTGAACCTCCAGCCCACTGCATAAATATTCAGTGCTATGAATTGTTATGCAAATGGTTAATGATTGGACTTGATGATCTTAGGCGTCTTTTCCAATCTGAATGATTCTATGAAGAGTCATTTACATTCACCAATAACCCTACTGGTAATTAATATTTGGAACAGAACAACCACACAAAGCAGAGAAAGGCAAATTTTTCCAGATGAAATTCTATTAAGCTCAGTAACTAAACATAAATTTAACTAGATGAAATATTGTGCCTAAGTGAATTTCCTGAATGGTTGTCTTATGAAAAAAACACTGATGATTTCTTCCAGAAATTTATTAATTTTCTATTATATACAAGTGAATCCTTTGCGTTACTCTAACATTTGGAAGACCTGGAGAGGCCAACAGCTCAGGGTGGTAGAGGCCTTTCAGGCTGCAGCATCCAGCTGGACTAAGCAGTCCAGTTTTGTGTGCAAGGAAATGCCAAGCAAATTCCAGTCAGGACAGCAACTGAACCCTAAATGAGCATTTAGAGTTGCATGTAAATATTTTAATCAAAATTATAATAAACAGATCAACTGACATACAAGATAAATATACTGTATATATTCACAAGGAAGTTACTGTTTTAATTACAACATTGGCACCTGAGTAACTCTTTGAAGCCTTCTGGCATTTTTTGTCTTTTGTTCTATTCCTACCCTCTGTACTTCTTTCAAAATGTCTAAGCTGCATACCATATATCCTGTATGTACTTGTGAATGGACATTTATCTACTAATTAAGAAGTTCAGTCACGTTCTGTGTCTTTACACAGAGATGGGTAAATGGGCTCCTATTTTTCATGGCTCTTCTATAAGCTAGAAAGCTCAAAGCAATGCTAAGCATCCAAGGAATTGCTCAAAAACTTAAAAATTTGTTTGTCTGGTTAAGATTAGGGCCTTCACTTTCTCTTAGTAGTTATTTATTTTTGATACAGTTATTCTGACTGATGAATTAGAGAAAAAGGTTTGCAAGACGTATCAATTATTAGGAAAAACAGTTTGTGTTTTATTAGTGGATAAGCATGATTTTTTAAAATACTTGTCAACCCATTCAGAGATTTGGGGTTTATTTCTGTAGAATATATAGTGTTCTGATTTCATCAGATTCCAACAGAGATTCTCTCAGCAGTGGGACACTGAGGTAAATCCTATATGTCATCAAACTCAAAATCAGTATTTCCCTATCCTTTCCAAAGGTATTTTTGTGGAGTTTTTTTCTGTGTATTAAACAGAACTTGTAGAAAGAGTCTGCTTGTCCTTCTGAGCTTATGTTTGAGGAGTTAATGCTTCATGTTTGTCCCTGAGATTTACATCTGAAAAGAATTAAACAACTATCTAATTCTATAAGGCCTTTTCAGCATGAAGGCTGAGTATGGACCAACTTAGCTTTTAAAAACCATCTCGTTCTTATTCTTACAAAAGCATGCAGCACGTTTCTCCCACTGCATCTTTTATTGCAAGGATGAACACATTTAATTTCTGAACAGAAAATCAAATCCTGACACTGCAGTACATGAGGCAGTAAAATGTGGCAGGTGTCAGTGGCACCAGATCTGCAGGTCGCCAAACCCTGGTGGCAAGGACAGCGAAGACAGTCCCTGTCAGCTTCTGGGGAACAAAACAGGTGCTTCCACAGCCAGCACCTGCCTGAGAGGGACAAAAGGATGTTAGCCAGGAGTCAATAACCACCATCTTTCATCTTTTCACTGAGGCCAACAAGCACAGAGGTGAAGCCCATGCCTCTCCAAGGTATGATGTTGGGCAGATGCCTTAAGTATGCACTAGTGCTTGTGCAGCTGGGAAAAGGAGTGAGATTAAAATACAATACAATACAATACAATGTAATAAAACAAAGTAAAACAAAATGAAAGAATGCAAAATAAAATGAAGTAAACCAGAATAGAATAAAATAGAATAAAAAATAGTGTCAATCAGGGAGGCACAGTGGGCTATGACAGGGAGAGGCAATTCCTATAGGCGCAGCCCAGACAAACCATGCTGGGAGTGGACACTGCTACATAGCATCCATAGGGACAAGCTTTCCCTGTTTTCCACAGTGGCAGCAAAGCACTCATATTTTCCTAGTTTTGATGCCATAGAACATGGCCACCTCTATATCCCACATTCCTGAGGAAGGGAAAACGGATAAAGGCTGGAGGCCAAGGGAGCAGAGGTACAGTACCTTGTATTTTGAAGAGTACATCAGCCAGCACAGGTGTGTTAAAGAACAGCCTGAGAGAAGTATTATAGAGCAGTTTTATCTGGTGAGATTTGCAGTCCTTTACAGTGTTTGGCTGAAAAACAAATTGGTAATAAAGCACTGTCATGTGCAACTGCCCACAGAACTAAATATTATGGGAGACCTTTTATATAGGAAAATAAACAACAGCTTCTTGCACATACATTCATCTGCAATCGTCTTTTATCTTCTAATTTCCTATTCCCTACAGTGCAGCATCTCTGAGAGGTCTCTTGTCACACCTTTGCTCTCTCCTTGGTATTCTTGACCTTCCATGAAACTCCCCCATCCAGTGCTGACAGGCAGGTTGGGCTTCATCAGTTTTCTGTAGTCCAAACTTTTTCATAAATTCCCTGTCCAGACCCAATGCTGCAGCAAAATGAGGTTTGAGGGTTCTGGGGGGAGCAGGGGTGGCGCATCCATCCATCCCCCACTGTGATGCCATGTACAGAGGCAAGGCAGCTGAAAATTCTGTGTTTCTTTATACTGCCCTGGAACTGCTTCCATAGAGGCAGGGGGAGCTCACAGACTGAAGCACAGACTCCTCTTACGATAACTTTGTAGTGTCAAGACCCTCCAAAACCCAGTACTCCCAGTTAGTTTTCAGTTTTGGTTTTCTTACCTTAAAAATGTAGTCTAGGGCTGCCGAAAGGAGCAACATCAAAATTATGTTGCTAGATTGTGATAAGTGAAATTCAGATTAGGTTGAATTTATGGTTAAAATCTTAAATTCATAAATTTTTTAGTTTTATTATGAAAAATACCAGTTCTTTCTTTTTGGCCTCCAAAGAAAAATTCTTAAATGGGAAATAAGAGTACCCTGAAGGCACAAAAAAAGAATAAAAGAAATGTCAACAGCTCAGGCTCACTGTCTTAGAAGTCTTCAGGCTCTCCAAGGCCAAATGTAGAAATATTTTAGCTGTGGGTAAGCCAGAATAGTCAAAAGCTGAAAACAGCTAAGTAACTTAGTGATCTCTATATTGTATTGTTCAAAGAGAATTTGAGAGGTTTTCCCATCTAAATCAACAGAAATCATTACAGCAAGTTCTATATTATCAGGGAATTTATAAGCTCCAAGAGCATATGTCTATAAAAACTAATTCTATGTTAGAACTAATTCTACATTGTGACTTTTTATGAAATTAATAATATGATATACATTACATTTTTTTATTTGGTGTTTTACTTAATTAAATATATTGAGTTACAGACAGCTTTCCACATCACAACATTTCTAGGAGAAATTCAACCCTCTGGATCTACTGCAGAAGCCCTGCTTTTGCCATATGTTCAGGAACAAATCTTTCCTGGGCAGCCCCTATTACATGGGAATTAGCAACCCATAATCATATAGCCAGACAATGTTCAAAGCTGTGAATATGAGTAATCCTTTTAGAATACCTGCTTATGTGATTTTTACCAATTACATTAATTCTGCATGTTACATACAATCTCTGTGTACATGTCTACAAACTAAAAACATGAAAAAGTGCAGGCTGTGTAAGCCAAAGTGACTTTAAAAGAAAGACTGACAAGAAAACTTTGCCTACAAAGCAATTTCTCAAAAACTTAAGTAATTAATGGTGACCCAAGTGAGATAGATGTACCTTCCCTGGAGTTTTCAGGATGCATTTAACTTTCTCAAGCACATGTTCTGTTTTATCTGGATCTTTCAACTTCTTTTTTATGTCCTCTTCCAGTCGTTCCCACTGGAAAGCACCTATCACAAAACCAGGGGAGATGGATTATAAATCAGCAAGGCACAGGCCTCAGCATGCAGAGGAAAGATGACATCAACACAAAACACATCCTGCAGAAATGGTAGGGAGTTTGTACATAAATCAGCCAGATCTTTGCTTTTAAGAAGGGCAAGATGCAATTTTTGCACATTAAATTTTCATGGTAGTTTCTATGGTGCAACCAAGTACTGACAGACTAGAGAATCTCACTTGCTTTCACACTCAATCTATGAATTCCTCCCTGTTCAGTCACTACATATTACAGGCAGAGATTATTAAAAAAAAAAATAATCCTTAATGCTTCAACATTTGTGCCAATTTTTCAGCTTATGCCCATGCTGCTGGCTGCATTGTTCAGTAGATGTCTGATCTACAAAAACTTCATGCACAGTTACATTCTCATACAGTCCTCATAGCTAAAACCAGCACAAAATTTGCAATAGAATTCCTGTTATTCTTGTTTTCTCTGTAAAATTCTGTTATTATTGTTTTTGCACCCATGACATTCACTGATGTGTCTCAAGAGTTTTCTTGGAAAAAATAAGAGAGTAAATACAAGATAGTTTATCTTCATGCACTTTGCTGCAGTCTCAGAGGCACCATAGGGCTTTGTGGCAACTTTCAGTTCTAACCCAGGACAAGAAGGAGACAAAAATAGATCAAGCTCAGTGACAAGCCCAACTCAACACAGCCCCGGAGATTCTCTGCTGTTGAGAGGCTGAATCAGCACCTACAGCACACAGCATTCTCAGCTCAATTAGCTTCCATCTATATCACACTGGCTAAGCATTTATAACCTCATGGGCATTGTGTCGCAGTCCTGAAAAGCTGAAAACTTATAATTTGTTCTCTTCTGTCGCTCTATTAGGAACGGCTGGGAAGAACGACACAGACTCTCTAGGGAGTCAGTTAGGAGAATGTCTCCTAGTTTATTATTTCAGCTTTGTTTTATAGACTGATAGGTGGAAAGTACAGAAAGGAAACTCTTACTGGTTAGCAAACCACTACATCACCATCATTGGTCAGTGGGGCACACTACCCCCTGACTTTCTCCTGCAAAGAAAACAAGAGACAGAGAAACAACACCTGCAAGGATGTTTTCTATCTTTGAGGATTGTTTTGAATCCTCCTTATAAATTCCCAGGCTACTTTCTCAGGCTGGGCTGAGAAAGCTATGTAGCCTGTAATTTCTACAGGCTCTCTGCTGCCTGCTCCAGAGCTAGCATCCACACTCTTCTTAGCCTGTACCTCCAGCACCTTCAAGAGACAATGGTCACCTCTCAGAGGCACCAGAAGACACAATGAGTTTTGCAATGACCCTCAGGCTAGGAGCCTCAGCTGGGACCCAAGCAGAGCTCTGCCTGCAGCTACAGAGTCTCACAGCCCCTTGGCTGACATGAAGGAAAGTAAAAAAGGAAAATTAGCGCACACAAGGCAGTAGACACAAGCTGTAGAGGGTAACAGATGAAGATGCTTACAAAGACTGCGAGAAAGGAGGCTCAGGGGTGAACTTGCCTCCCGCTTCAACTGCCAAGAAAGTTGTAGCCAGTTTGGAGACAGTCTCTTCTCCCAGGCAGTAAATGACAGAACAAGAGGAAACAGCCTCAAGTTGCACCAGGGGAGGTTTAGATTCAGTATCAGGAAAATTTCTTTGCCAAAGGGTTGTCAAGCACTGGAACAAGGTGCCCAAGGCAGTGGTGGGATCACCATCCCTGGAGGCACTTCAAAGATATGGTACTTGGGGACACAGTTTAAGTGATGGGCTTGGCAGTGATGGGTTAGTGCTTGGATTTGATAATCTTAAAGGTATTTTTCAACCCAAATTATTAAATTATTATGTGAATTAAAAATACTGAATTTTTCCATCACCTGCTGAAAATCCAGTTTTAATCCCCTATTCTTGTCTCCAATAAATAAGAAATAAAAAATCCATTCAGTGATTTTTTTCAGTGAAAAACTTCTTCATCTACTCTTTATGTTTGTCCCTATTTTGGAAAGAACTGCCTTTGATGTACAAACTCCAACTGAAAGCTGAAAGATTCTCTGACAGTTGAAAAATATTTTATAAAGAACAAATAGGAATTAGCTACTTCCACAAAAAGACCCCAAATCTTTCTGCTGAGAATTTCTAAGCAACATCTGAAAAGTTAAAAAAGTATCAGTGCCATTTTAATAGCTGGCATTAGATAGTTGTGTCAGCTGAGGTACAGTCTGTACCAACTGGTAGCAAAACTCATGCAACACCTCAGAGATCTCCACACTCCACTTATCACTGTTTTCTCTTCAGCTGCACTGTTGGAATGCAGTTAGGAAAAATGGTATGACCCAAAAAATGTTCCTCCGAAAGTGTAGAATTGTAAGTTTCTTTCCCGTATCTTGTTCTCCCCGGTTCCCCTTATTGGTTGTGTAAATTCCCTCACCCCTTTCCCCTGTCTTCAAAAAGAGAGGCTTATCGATACCTCTTGCTCTTTCCCTCCTGCAACCTCACCCTGAAGGATCCCAAGAAATAAAGCTGTAACTGCTATCTCAGCAAAGGGAAAGAGCCTCGTTTTTAGGTTCTTCTTTGACAAGCTAAACTATCTCCCCTGTCTCCCTGGCTGCTGTGGGGTGGACAGTAGTGGCAGAGAGGCAGGGGACATTAGAAATTAGAGCACTGCACCATACTCAGAATAAAATTACTAGAGTTTTCTTAAGTAACTGCATTGTTGCCCTTGTGTTTAGAACATGCAACCATTTACAATATTTTAAAAACCTAGGATCTGAAACTTACTCAAACTCCAAATCTTCTGGGGGAAAATTTTGCATGTTATTAATGTTAGCCAATGGACTAATTTAATTTAGGTCCATAAAGTCTGGAATGCAAACTAATTTAGTTTTTGCTAAATGCAGATGATGACCTTTTTTCACTGTGCATAGGAATCACAAGGGATAAAATAGGTGTGGAAAGATGGTGAGACACCATCTCACAACAGCAAAGCCACATTCCTTAGGGTGATGCATATATTCCTTCATCAGACAATAGGAAATGAGCAGCCAGATCTGATATGAATTGAAAGAGATACCAGCAGGTACCTGAATAAATGAAGTGGAGGATATCTGGGAGACAAGAGCAGAAGAGAGAATCCTTCACCACCACCCTGACTGGTGGGACACAGGGTGGGACACCATGGGGATACGAGGGTAAGGGATCCCCCTCCTCCACTGCAAAGAGACTCTGTGCCAGCTGCACAAGGGAGGTGTCATGGGCATCGGATGGGCTCTTCACTCCAAACAGCAGCATGAAGAGGTGGCTGACAGAGCAGAGGATGATCTTGTGAGCCTCCACTGCTATGCTGAGGTCCTCAGGATAGAAGGCCACATCCACACACTGGCAGCAGCAGAGCAGGTTGTGCAGGTCTGCGTTGTAGTGTGAGGCTTCACCCTTCAGGATCGGCATCTTTTCTGCAAAACAAGTCAGGCTGTAACTTAGGCAGGTGCTAACCACAGGGCAACTGACTTTATCAGGTCAGTTTAATTTTTAGAAGACGTATTCAATAAGAATATTTCTTACATACTGTTTTAATATCTTGAGTAAAATACTCTAAAAATGGAAATACTTAGTACAGTAAGTTAAGAAATTCTTAGTTTAATAGTAAGTGTCTGTCCTTTCATGAACCCTCTATAGAAAGTTACACTATAAAGAGACTTTGACTATGTATTCCAAATCTAAGAGGTCTGAGCAAATTCTTAGAACATTAAGAAGAGTGTTCTAAGACGAGGAAGAAGACACAGCTACAGATTTAGAGGTAACTCCTTCTCAGTAATTTTTTCACTGAACAAATGCATCAGATGCTCAGAAATCACGTAAGGGTGTGTACTTCTCTCCCTTGCTTTATCTGCAGAAAACAAATTACTTGATGATATTGTAGAATAACAATTCATGCTCTAACAACTTTCTTTTGTAATCTCTCTGTTAAGATTTTATATAAAGCTTTTTTCATGTGTTCGTTATTTCATCAGTCCACCAGAAAAACACTCCTATTAGTTATATCTAAAATAAACTAGAAATCCATTGCACTGTTATTTATTGCCATACAATTTTCCCCAAGCAAATTTAACCATTGCTAAATGACAATGCAACATAACCAGAAGAGCTGACAATAGATAGCATAGCTCACAGTAAAAATTGTTAGTAAAAAATGTAGCAAAAAATATTAATTGTGCAAAGAAAATGACACACATAAGGAATTATACTAGTGACCAGATATCAATGAGCACCTGGCTGTTCAAGTTGAGGTGGTTGGACTCGATGGCACTTCTGCATCTTTTTCCTTTCCTTCATTTTTTTGGATGACTTCTGATTCAAACTTTGGATCATAAAATATTCCAGCTAAGACAAGAAACATATTTTTTAAAAAACCCTTGTTATTTAATAACAACCTAGGCATCAAATTAAGGGGTATGAAAGGTTCTGTATGCAGGACTAAAACTACTGACACTATTACCAGTCATCCAAGAGTCCCAAAACTCCTTTATGAGAAGCTCCCATATTTAGATAAAACTAGCACAGTTTAAAAGACTATTTATTCAAATGATTGTGGTTAATTCTTGTATATTTAATCTTCCTAGAATTGACAGACATAAGGATATTCAATTTATCAACCTCTTTAGATGCCAATTGGTTCTTGGGGTCTCATTCAGCAAGATAAAAGGACAAGAATACAAGTGGAACACTTACTGCAGTGTGTCAGATGGCTTGCCTAAATCTTCCTGCTTAAAACCAGAGCAACCTTGGTACTGCTAATTCAGATAGTATCATAGAACCCTAGAATGGCTTGGTTTGGAAAGTACCTTGGCCATTTAATTCCAATCCCCCTGCCATGGGCAGGGATACTTTCCACTAGACCAGGTGCTCCAAGCCCCATCCAACCCTGCCAAGAACACTGCCAAGGATGGGGCGCTCACAGCTTGCCTGACCATTCTGTTCCAGTGTCTTACCACCCTCACAGTGAAGAATTTCTTTCTAATATCTAACTTGAATCTTATATTGGTGGCAACTTGACACTTGGTGGAAGGGCCCATAGTGTGCCTCCTCTGGCTCTCTGAAGCCTTCACATCAGTCATGAATCTCCTGCATGTTCCACCCTGCTTCCAAAACAGCAGATACATGCTCACCACTCCTCCAAAGTATTTCTGTACGTAGAAGTCATTAAGAGTGTGCAGTTCAAGGTATGTGGCTCCAAGTTCCTTAGCAAGCTGAACTCCTTCAGAGGTTGTGACACAGCTCCTCCTGTCTGAAGTGCACAGTGGACAGGTGCAAGGCACTCCTGGGGAAAGTGATGTAAAAAACCATTTTGACCAAATAATGCAGAATTCTTAGATTCCTAAATAGTTTTAAAGATGCCTTACTTAGAGGAGAACAAAGAGGGAAATAAACACATAGCAATTTTACTGTAAGAAATTTGTAATTACAAAAGAAACCAAACTTCTTATTAATTAATTCAAAATACTAGTCACTCTATAAATGTCTGCATACATTAGCATTAGCATTATTTTATTGGTTTTGTTAAGGTGGAAAAATCCATCCAGATTTCTGGATGCCAGATTCAGCTTTAGCTCAATATCTTTGCTTGCTTGAGTTCTAGCCTGCAAGTGTTATCATTTATGAATGTCACCCTTAAACCTGCTGAATTATTGTGGCCAGTCCATACAGGTAATGAAAGCATACACAGTAATGAAAGAAGAAAATTTCTACTCCAAACCAACCTTTGATAGGTTGTACTTACTGCAGGATCTGATTCATTTACATGTATTTTACATATATTTTTTTTTAAAAAATAGGTACTTTAAGATTATGCCATTTAAATGTTTAAAATCTTTTAGCCACACTGGGTCAGCTTTGCTTAATAACAGTAAGAACCTGCCAGCCACGGATGTGCTTTTAAATGTTCTGTGCATGCTCCATGTTAATGTCCTCTGCCTAGACCTATGGATAATGTAACTAAACAACTTTTCTGGGTTTTTTTAATAATTTGTTTTGGCAGCAACATCTAGCACTACAGAGGATTAAGATCATAGTAATCTGTATAAGCAAACTGCTGTGCTCACAAATACCACCTAGAAACAAAAACATCTCTGCCTCAGCAAGCTAAAAACTAACAGCGTATGTGTGAACTGCAGTTTGCTCTGATAGGTTTCAGGCTAAACCCAGAGGTCCAGCCTGATGTCTCCCATAGCCACATTATTTAGAAAGGAAGACAGAAAAAAAATTAAGTGGAAAAGAGAAAAAAACCAAAACACTAGAGGAGTCACTCAGTTTGGTGATATCCTTTTCTTAAATACAAAGTGTAAGAAAATGCTTGGGGAAGACAAATTACCAAGATCTTGCCTTTACAATGGTAGATTTATTAATCCTGTATACAGCATAAAAGCTTTTGGTCATGATCAGTGAATTATTAAATGAAAGAAAATAAATATTCAAGTGTTATGGAGATCTTTAACTGTCCTTTATCAGTCACTGAGCTAAGAGATTTATAAGTAGAACCTTGGCAACACTGAGCATTCTATCCATAGAGGATATACTTCATATGGATTAATATTTCCATGTACATTACAAAATAAATGTTTACATCTACACCCATCATTACTCATTAAAAGGAGGGATGCTCAGAAACACTTGTTAAGTGTCATAAAGTAAAAGACAAGTCAGGGTTGTGTTTTTCATTCATTGTCTTAGGAAAAAAGTCCCAGAGAATTTCAAGTCTTTTCCCACCCACTCTCCAGTGTTTTCAGACTGTTGGATGAATTGTAATCTCATACACTAGAGATACTTTATACCCAAATATATGTTGCTTAATCCAAATTACTGGATTTAATCCCCATGTATGATGACAAGAAGAGTCATTGCAGAGGTCAAAGAAGGATAAATTGCCTTTCATCACTGGGGTTAATTAAAACAATGTTCTTGCCAGTACATCAGCCTAGAGAGCCCAGATACATGTGCATATTATTGTTATCCTGACAGACTAATTGTTTCTGTTTGCAGCATGGAAAAACATCCAGCTTTTACTGAAATCACACTATACCAAACTTCCATTTGAGATTTTATCTGTCATTACAGGAGGCTGGTTACATACCGTTTTTTCTTGCACCAATAGCAGAAATTATTACTGGAACTGAGCAGTGACTTAGTGCTTTTTTTACCGTTGGCACATAGTTGTCCTTTAGTTCTTGAAATGAAGTCTTGTCATTGACAGAGTATTTAATCACAATAATATCAGCTCCTCCAATGAGCCTGCAGGAAGTGTACCAGTCACTGTCAAATATATCCTAAAAAAAAAAACCCAGAAAACAAAAAACTAATCAAGAATTTACTGTCTATAAAGAAAAAGATGAAATATTCTATATTCTTAATGCAAAACTTTAAATAAGTGTTTTTGTTTGCTTAGATCTTATTTGAAAACATGCAACAATGAGCAGACTTCCTGCTTTGTAATTTCCTTGTTTGGAGAGCAAGTTGTTTGTTGTAATAAATCATAAATATTTTCCATGAATTCAGGGATTCTTCCAGAAGAATTAAAAATAGGATTTATCAGGGAATATTCTTTTCAGGAAGAAACTTTTCTGATTTAATTACTCAACTTTAAAATAGTTTCCTTTAGAAAATAAAAGCACCTTCAGTGGTAGAGGTTTTCAGCAATTCATACAAAAACATTATTAATCACACCATTTTAGAGAAATGGTTACACAAAACTGTCCTATGTATCTATGAACTTTTAAATACAAACTTAATAATTCAGTGTGATTTTTATCTGCCTCACAAGAGCTTCCACATAGCTTTACCAGGTGTTAATGTCTTCAGGATAAGGACTTAAATCGCATAGATAAACCTCCTTTTTCAACTTCATATTCAAATTTTCATTGCTCTGTGCTGAGGACTTTACCTTTAAAATTGTTTGATATTTTGTTAATTTACAGCTGTGCTGCATCCACATGCAGTATACAGTTATTACTTGTGTATTTTTCATTGAACTGTAATTCTGCACAATTTCTGTTTTGCCTGGAGGTATCTCATAAATACCAGGGGAAACCTTGGCTTTGAATGTATGCTGAATTGAAAACTTGAGAAAAGTCTGGAACTGGTCCAGAGAACTGGAAAAAAGCTCTGATAACCCTAACTACTATCACCTCTGTCCTGGTTTAGGGCAAATTTGGGAGAGAACCAACAAATGGGGTCCCTCCAGAAAGCAAATTCTAGTGGCCCCTCCCCCAGCTGGTTCAAGAAAAAGATTTCCTTGGAGAAAAGTGGAAAAAACCCGTTTATTTAACAAAAACTGAATAATATTAAACAATAAAATCTCTCTGTTTGATGAGATAGCAAATCCAGAAAAGTCCTTTTCATGTGGTGTAGCTCAGCTCGCTCATTCTCTTATCAGTCCCTCCAGTGCTGGAAAGTGCCAAGGCCCAGGCCCTGGTGGGCCACAGGCGAGAGCTCCAGGGGCTTGTCTGGGTTTTCAGTCCACAGCAGGTTTGAACAGATCCAAGAAAAAGGGAAGAAAACAGTCCAGGGAACTTCTCTGCCTCAGCTAGCTAAAAAACAACAGCAAAGGAGAGCTCTGTCCCGCTGTCTGTACATGCTGCAGACAACACAGTCCATGAGTAGGATGTGGGGGACTGAGGGCTCTTTCTGAACACAAACTGGGGCTTCTTCTTCCCCCTTTTCACTCTCAGAGCCAGTCTTAGAGGTGCAGAACTTAATGTGTAACATAAACAAGGTGACTGGGGATACAAGCATCATAAAGTCACCCCAGGACAACCTCTTAGAATAGAGACTTTTTAGCCCTCTATGTACTTAAAAGGGACTTATAAGAAAGATGGGAACAAACTCTTTGGCAGGGCCTGTTGTAATAGGACAAGGGACAATGGTTTTAAATAAAAGAGGGTAGATTTAGGCTGGCTATAAGGCAGATATTTTTTTACACAGAGAATGGTGAGGCCCTGGCACAGTTTGCCCTAAGAAGCTGTGGGTGGCCCATCCCTGGAAGTGTTTAGGGCCAAGTTGGATGAGGCTCTGATCAATCTGGTCTAGTGGAAGGTGTTTCCGCCATGGCAGGAAAGAAAAAACAATTCTCAAGCACATGTTTGAGCAACCCCCCATGGCAGGGGAGTTGGAATGAGATGATCTCCAAGGTTCCTTCCAATCCAAATCATCCAGGGGTTCTGTGATTCTATGGCAGCCCTGTACAGCATGATGCAAAACTAGAAGAACTTGGGATCTTGAGGGAAAAAAAGGGAAATTAGCAGTAATGAAATAAAGACAATGTGAAAACAGGAATAAATGAGCACAGCAGAAGTGACAAACAGGCAGAACTCAAAATTTGGGCTGGGAGGGATGAATGTGAGTTTGGAAGAGCAAGTCTCAGAAATAAGAATATCACAAATGGGAGTCAAGTACATAAAAAATTAGTAATATCAACAAGTGGTGTGGTTGCATTGTAAACATAACTATTTTTGATCACTTCAAAAGGGTTATTGTTTCAAATCTGGTCTGCAATGCTCTTAACTACGAGAAGTAGCATGACCTTGATGGAAGTCAAAATCAGCAAGTATTTGCCTAAACTGCCAGTGCACATCATTTCCAATACAGGTCTTGACCTTACAAAGAAAAAAGTCTGGAAATAAATTATAGTAGGTGTTCCCATTGAACACTACTTTCTTCTGTAATAGAAGCTTTTGTTCTGCAATAAGTAAACCACAATTAACAATTTATCAGGAATAGCTCTTATGTGATTAACCATGCTGAGAAAAAGAGAGGAGGTCAAATGTACTGTTCTAGATATTTGGGGTTTTTTTGAACAACTCACTTAGATGCTATTCTAATCCCAAACTAAGGACAGTCTCAATTAGCACTTAATACAATCCTTCAGGGCCAATTAATAATACAACATTTACACCTAAATGCACATTTAGCACATCTAACAGTAAGACTACCAGCTGCAGTGCTTCGAAACAGCCGTCTAGATGAATATTTAGAGAACTTGCTCACACAAGCAGGCAAAAATTGAGAATTTTCAAGGGACAGCTTTTGTACACTTTAGTTGATGAAGATCTCAGTGGAGAATTTTTAATAGAGGTATATTTAACACAACAAAAGTATAAAGGAAAAACACAATACAACCCCAAAAATAACATGGAATATTTATCTGTTCTGTTCTGTTGGCAGACAGCACATCTGCTGCTTTGCAATTTCTGCCCAGCTGACTGTCTTCAACCCAGAATTGCACCTGCCCTTCTCTACAAGACTGGAGACAATGGTGGTAACATAAGCAAAGTGTAGAACACAGGTGCACAGCTTTAAGCATGAACAATAAAAAATACTTATGGAAAATGCTTATGGAATTTAATAGTGTATTTGTATATTAATTTTGTGATATGTTTGTATATTGTTTTTCACTCACTCCAGTGTACAACAGAGCTAAATCTCATGTGCCAGGAAAATCCTCCAGAAGTGTCTTTGACAATGGGTTATTTGCACAAGACATCCCTGAGGCAGCATCTAGAGCCTCCTTCATTATTGCTTTTAGAGAACCTTTCATGCAAAAATGACAGAGGTAATTTCTTCAGATGATGAACAGCTGTTCAGATTCAGGAATAACCTTAATTTCAGGTTCCATCTATGAAATTTTTGAATAGCTACTCCTCATCATACTTGCTGCTCCATTTCACAAGTCAACAGTTGGCAAAGGGAAGAAGTATCTGCACAGCTAAGGTTATTTTAACATGACCTTATTAATTATACTTCTGATGATGTGCAGCTCAGGACATCTTCATTCTTTCCTTGTATGCCTTCATTCTAAGTGTCTCGTAACATATTCTTGCCATTAGTAAATTATACTTCTCAATATTCAATGTTGAAAATAAAGCTTTCCTAGAAAAAAGATTGCTAGAAAAATCACATGATCCCACAAGACAACAATACTTGCTTTGTTAAAAATGATTTATGAACGCCTTTCTCAATGGCAGTGAAATTCTTCACACAAATGCTCTTGCAATGCCCATGCTCTTTCTGGAAGTTGCTCATAAGTGTCCCCATGTCCAACCAGCCCAGCCCTGGATCTGAGGCAGCAATGCCAGCCACTCTTTGTGGGGAAGAGGGTGCCAGGACATCCTTTAAGGATGTTGCCCTGGGATTTCCCCAAAATTCAAGAGCACTGCATTTGGAATATTGGAGAGTTATCCCTCTCTATGATCCATTTACAGACCTGGTCTCCACTACCAAAACCTTCTTCAAGCTGATGTTCTCCACACTACATACCAGAGCCTTCCCTGCTTTTTTTTTCAAGATTCCTCTGCAATTCCTTATCAGGTCTGCAGCTAATTTTATGGGTGCATTCTGCATAATTTACTAGTCCCCTGAACTTACTCAGGTAAGTAATCTGCAGTACAGATGGAAGGATCTCCTTTAGAAATCCCCCTAAACATCCCCTCCACAAAACAAAGAAAGGTCATATTGGCCTGTGTCATCCTCTCAGAAATGAATTTAATAGTATTTTTTACCAGGATATAATAATAACATATTTACAACATTTATTGTTGTAAATTTCCACTTCAGGCATTCCAGCTTAAAAATAAGCTGGCTGGCTTATTAGAAAAGTTACAATGGAAAATGAAAAATGAAGTTACAAGCTGTCATTTTTTACTGAAACAGCAATATGTCTAGATTTCTAAAAATAGTAAATAAAATCTAGAAGTGGTTCAGATTCCTTTACCTTTAGACATGATAAGGGCTGGCCAGCCTTGGCAGCACAAGAGCACAAGAATTTTGATAAAGAGGAAAAAGCCAGAGAACTACACTATGAATGATACTGTTTGCATAAGAAAGCTTGAGGGACTACTCCTGTTTGTGCAGTAAATAACTAAGAAAAAATACAAAAAGACTCAGGGAATGAAATTGTTGTAAGGGAGAATTAGAAAAAAAATCACAGAACAACTTCTCAAAATTGTAGTCAATATATTTAAGTTGCAGTTGATATATTTGTGTACTCATGAGCCCCATGGAGGTCTGCAACTCTGTGTAAGGCTCTGAGCAGAAACAGTGGAGCATTCACGCCTCTGCAAGTATCTAATCCTGCACAAGGCAATCTCCAAAACCCAGCTGCTCTATCTTCCCCTTTTGTAACATTTTTTTTACTTGATGATATGAGTAATTCTCTACAAACTGAGCAGTTCTTATAAAAAAGGCAAGAGCAAAAAAAATGTTGGGGTTTTGTTTCCCATGAGGAAAAGTAAACCCAAACAAACCAAACAAAAGCCACAAAAAAACCCAAACAACCAAAACCAGGTGGCTTTTAGTAAAAGAATTTTAAAAAGGCAGCAAGATCCCTCAGGCCGGGACAGAAACACTCTCACCTCCTCAGGGTATTGCTCCAAGTAAGAGAGGGGAGAACAAGAGTTACTTCAAGTACGGAACACTTACAAAGGACTTTTTATTACTTTTTATTTTGCCATTTATTGTCCAGCATTGCAATGAAATTAATCAAAACATGAATTACAGCTTCTGTGCTGTGCTTAATTCTGTACTTGGGGAAGATCCACTTGCCATTAGATATTAAAAATTCTGCCTGCATTTTTTCTGCAGAAGCATGAAAAAATTCTGAGTGAAGCGGAATTGCAAAATACATAAGTCAAAAAAATGGCATCTCAGACTGTCAAATTCAACACAGAGTTTAATTAAAGCAGTCTTTTCCAAAGCAAATCTTAAAATTCATCTTGCAAATTATTCTTTATGAGATACTAGCTCCACACAGAATTTTACCCCTCCAAAATTAGAAAAACTGATACATTCTTATTCAATATGCCTTATTATAGAGCAGCTTAAGGATGCATTTAGAAACTGATCAGCTATAAAAATCACAATATTCAGCAGAGGTGTTAGCACATGTGTGTTTTCCGTAATTCTTTATGCCTTCTCTTATCCTAGGTTTGCATTTTTTGAGAAAACATTTAGAAGCCACATGATTTATAAGGATGTGGGTGCATTGTGCATGTCCCCTGCATACAGCACACAGCTCTGCCCAAGCAGTGCCACACACAGCAGGCCACAGTGGTACACCCAGACAGTGGCACACAAATAGCAACCTGTCCTTGGAAACTCTGACATTTTTTCCCCTGATTTTGAAAAGTGTAGTGTTCCACTATGTCTCTAAAGCCTTCTGATTTTGCGTGAATTATAAGGGACCCAAAATCAGCATTTCCATCCTGCACCCTGCAATTGCCAGGGGAAGGATAGCTCCTCACAACATGCAAGTTTGCACATTGGCAAACATGAATTCATTTTTGTTGACCTGCTGACCCTCCTGCAGACTCAAAAGGCTGAGCGGTGTCCTGGGCTGACAGACAGGTGCAGCAGCAGACTGAAACTCAGGAAAATTAAACTGCACAATCTGTCATGCAAAAAGATCCCTCCACTCACTGTGGAGCTCTATTTATTCAACACTGCTTTTGCAATCTGATTGCTGTGGAAGACAAAGAGCAGCTGGGCACCCTTGAATTTTGAGACTCACAATTATCAGTGTATTCAGTTGCCATGTTCATGTTCAGGACTGTCTTGCCTTAATCATATGGGTTTCATCTAGATGAGGTACAAATCCCAGGTAAAACACAAATATGCCTTGTGCTCAGATGGTAGAGGCTGAAATATTGCAAGGCTCACCATACCATAACCTCTGTGTGGTAACATGAGACAGGGATCCTTTTCCATGCAGAATATTACTTGAGGCAACATCTGTCAACATTTTGAATTGTTCTGTGCTGTTTCTGCAGGCTAGCAGAGGCACAGCCATAAATGAGCCACTGTGACATAGTAAACCTCAAGCACCCAGACTGTGGAAAATAGTCCTGTCCTGCCTTACCCTAGCAAGGACACTGCTTTATGCATGGCAAATAACCTCCTGCCAGGTCCTCCAGTCCTGCTAACTGTAATGTCTTCTATGAAGAAAAAAATGCTAATTTGTCTTCAACATTCTTAGTAATGTATCTCCTGCTTCCTTTAACTGATGGAGGGAAAAAAACTTGAGGCTTCAGAAATGCAATGGCTCAGACTAGCTTTTGAATGGCAGAAATTATAAGGTCTCCAGAACTGAACAACTTTGTTTTGCAGAAGGCTAAAATACAACTACAGCAACATAAAACCACATCAACTCTGTCTCAAATTCATGTCCTTCATTCCCCATCTCCAGCTACCCTCACTAGCCTTCCCACCTCTCCTACCATTCTCCATCCCTCTGAAACAGCCTTTGGAGTCCACAGACTTAATTTATATTCAGGAGGTTTTACTCTTTGCTGCACTTCTGTGACTCCAGTAAGCTGCACGTGCAGGTCACATGCAGCTTCACAGACTAGAAACAGGATCCCCCAGTCCATCTGAACTGGTGTCTGTAAGCACAACTGTCAAAAAGAAATAAAGAACAGAAGGACGGCTAAACTGGATTCTTTAGTTTTAAGATTGTCATCTTCTGGTCACTTACTTCATGGAGCTGTTTTGGTTCCTACAGATTCTCCAAAAAGTTTCCCTTACATGAGTACAAAAATCACCAAAAATAATAGAATTATGGAGCTGAAACTGATTATTGTTTTAATTTCTAAAAGCTAGTAAGTTGAGGGTTCTTTTTAAAACTAGTAAGTAGTCATTAATGTTTTAATTTAGATTATCAGTATAATTTCTTACATAATCATTGATCTGCTCGCACTCAAAAGTAAGTTTTCTCACTTACTAACAAAAGTGCTGACAACTTGCAACAGTGCCAAAATTTTTGTTATTTACATCAGATAAAGGTAATAATGTTGTGATTTTTCTTTCTAGGAGGAGTAAAAATACTCCCTGCATTGTATTTTGCAAGTTATCAGATCTTTTAATCTGTCATTTTTCACAGCTGGAAAACTTACTGCCTTTTTTTTTTACAGAAAAATAAAATTTCATTTTATTGTTGACACTTATTTGGAGACAGAGCTTATGATGCAGTGTCACAAAGAAGGCATTCTTGTTTACCTCTGGATTATCTTTCACAAAATTTCCACTAAGCAACGCAGTTGGAAAAAACATCTTCTTACAGGGGAAGCCAGTAGGGGCTTTTTTATAAGAACCTTTTTGTGGCACCTTTGAGACTTCCCAGCATTTGCCTGGTTACATTTTATAAGTTTTTACTATATTCAAAAATAGAACTACTAATAAAATCCCACAACAATTAAAACCTTTTAAAATTAGGATATGTTTTCATTTTACTAGAACAGCTCACACTGTTAAGTGCAGTTAAAAAGACTGAGATGGATCTCTTACCCAGACAACACAGTCGTATACCACCAGTCTGACATTTCCAAATACGCAAGCTTGATACTCAGCAAAAACTGGGTTCCCAACTCGACTGGCAGAGAAGCTGCTGTCGATCTGAGAAATGAGAGCACTTCTCCGGAGATAGCTCCAGATCAGGCTGGGCTGCTGACTGTCCTCAGAAAAACCATCTCTTTCATTGCCAAAAGCTACAATATTAACCGACCTAAAAGAAAAATAATAAAGATGAAGTTGTGTTAACAAAAATGAAGGGCGTGAATAAAAGGAAAGAAAATAAAATCCCCTTAAATCAAAACTAAAATATTAATCTTTCTGAATCCTCTTCCCTCCCTAGATTTTAACACCCTCCTGTAATCAACAGCAGAACACATACATGATCTCAAATCCAACAGCAGGGTGGGAGCAAAGCAGAAAAGAAACCTCGAAAGGTTGCTTGCATTGTAAATCCCCAGCGGATTTGGCTTGTTATTCCACGCTCAGCCTCGCTGCGGTGACCTCGGGGACTCTTGCCGCATTCCTTTGGCTGTGGCCAGGCTGGATAACTTCGTGCTGGCTGTTCCAGACGATGGACTGCAGCCGCACGCCAGAGTGGCAGCAGCAGCAGCAGCAGCCGCAGTTGCAATAACAGCAGCAGCGGCAGGATCAGGATCTGCAGCAGCAGCAGGATCGGCAGCAGCAGGGTGAGGAGCAGCAGCCGGCAGGACAAGCAGCAAGGGCAGCAGCCCGGCGTTGCTCCCCGCTGTCGCTGAAGGCCAAGCAGCATCCGGCCGGGCGGTCACGGCCACAGCATCCTGACGCCAGGGAGCACCGCGGCCGCGATGGGCAGAGCGAGGGGACGTTCCGAGAGCAGCCAGGTGAGCAGGGGCAGGGAAAGGCACTGCAGCACCGCCGTGTCCTCCTCCGCACGGCTTCTGCTGCCGCTCCGCAGAAACAGAACCAACATTCCCACCCTAGGGGACGGTGCCACCACTTGTCTGCTGGGGGCGGGGGCGAACCTGGGACTGCCACAGCCAAAGGAGAGAGCGGTGTAAACATCCTCGTTTAAAGTATTCAATTTTTAAAAATAACTATTTAAATAATAGCTAGCTTTTCAATGTTGGGCTGATAATTTCTTAAATGCCATGTAGGCTTTTTAGCTTTCATGTCATGTTTAAAGCACAAGTTTCCAAAAGGATGCTCTCACATTACATTAAAATAAACACAAATCACGGAATAGTTAAGGTTGAAAGGGACCTGTGAACATCACCGGTTGTAATCCTCTCTCGGGGGGACCCCTCTGTCCCACGCCCTGTGGTGAGAGCCCTGCTCTTCACAGGACACGGGTGGCGGAGGGGGTCCTGGAGTGGATACAACACCGACTCAAAGTATCCAGACACAGGAGGCCCAAACTTGCTGGAATAATCCCGGGTTTATTGCATGTCATCCCACCGGGGCAAGAAAGAGACCGAAATGTCCTGGGTCTTATCTCTTATACCAGGGGGCAGGGGTGATTAGGGGATGCAGGGAGGTCACAGCCAATGGGACGGGGGGAAGGGAAAAGGTTCTCAGGTAGGAACTAACATTACACAGACTGAAGGTGGGTTTTACCTTTGGGATTATACCAAAATTTTTAGATGGGACTACAACACCTCACCCTTTTCTGTTATACAAAAATGAGAAAGAAAGAAAGCTCTAGCTCATTTTGTCTTTTACCATGAGCTTGCCCACCACTCACAATGGGTGGGCCGATTAGGTTCGTTTCCATCAGGTAGTTCCATGTGGTTTGCTTCTGGTAGGTAGTAAAAATTACTCTACTAAGGGCCTTTAAAATTAAACAATGGACAATTCCAATGCTAACACTATCAAAAACAAAACAACAAAAAAACAACACGATTGTTTTGATTATTGAAGTCCACCATCCTGTCAGTCCCCAGCCTTTGAACAGCTCATTACACCAGTCCTCGGCTTCTTGTTTCACTTGTCCAATCAAGTTTTTCATCTCTTGGAGGGCTCCATGGACATTGGGAGATTTCGAGGTCAAGTTCAAACAGCAAAGTCCTTCAAATTCCTGTCATTCGTGTCCATGCAGAAGCAAAAGAAAATCTATAGCTGCCCTGTTCTGGAGGGTAGCTTGTCTGGTAATTTCTTCATCTGAGGGAGCTGAGGGCAGTGGATGTTAAGTTTGCCTGTTTGACTACCCAGCATTCTAACTGTCCTAATTCACCTAATGCCTGGGCAGCTGCAACCCATGGAAGAAATATGGATACAGCAATTCTTTTTGATTTTGCCCAATGAAAAATGTCAGAATCACAATTTGGATCTAAAATGTCAGTGTTCCTTTTGTAAATTTTGTGGCTTGAATTTTCTTTTCAAATCCATTTTTTAATTTGGGTTTGATTAGGTGCCAACAGGGACAGCCTCCCAAAGGTACACGGTCCTCCTCGAAGGCAAGATGGGATCCCTGCCCACGCTCTATCTCCGCAAATCAGAAATATGCTTTTAGGGAGGGTTCTTGGATGTGAACGGAGAGGATCATCTGCTGTGACGTGACTCCGCACACTACACCATGGCCTTGCCTTAAATTCGTTTTGATATTGTACTACGTGGTGATATAATTTAGGGTCTGTCAGTGTTTTATACATACGGTGGATACAAAAGGGTGCAGGAGCAGAACCTAATAGCTCTAATTCTTGGGGTTCTTTTTCTGCTCTGGGCAATTTTGGTAGCCACTCTTCTACAGGGTTTTTAACTTTTATTGTTCTCCGCTTATGGTTTTCGAGTGGCTGGGTACTATGTGTTTTGGGATCTGTATTAAACTTGGGATCACTAAAATAGATGCACTACAACAATCACCTAGTCCAACCTCCAATGCAGGGTCACCTACAGAAGTTACACAGGAAATATACCAAATCCATTCTAAAAATACCATTTGCTGACACATACCACTGTATACACTAAAATTAAAAAAACAAAACAAAACAAACAGAATAAACATATTTTAGACATACTAGATGATACATAATACTCTGTTATGTGAACACATGCTGCTGTTACTCCCATGGACAAGAATTCATTTAAAACAGGACTTGATACAATTATCAACAGAATAATGAATGGAGCTTTGCTTGCAACAATCCATAGCTTGTGAAAAGTACTATTCCACTCTGCAAAAGTAGGAGATGCCATTTGATGTCACTGCTGAAGTTTGTCACCCATACAGTGCTGAATGGCAAGTCCATTTTAATAAAACCTGAGTACTATTACCCGATAATGAATGCTGATAATTATTCTTATTTTTATTATAAATTCTACAGGGACTACTGAAAAAGGAAAAACCAAAGAACAAAACAACAGATAATTTACCAACCTGTTTGTTTTCACACATTTTATCCCATTCTAGCTTCTGCTTTTCAATCTAGTTTTTCTCTAGAAAACTAAAAGACAAATTACAAATGGAGGTTGTCGTTTTGTTTCCTCCTGCAAAAAAAAATAGTGAGAATACATGTTTTAGGTAAGCTTTAAGAAGTATCACAGGAAACCACTGGTTTTTCTCCAGATGATCCTCTGACTGTGATGTATCACCCTCTACATCCAAAGCCTCAGTGGTGTCTAAACACTGGGTATATGATGTTGTGAATCAACAGAGCACTCAAAAATTTGCAACCATGAATATTCATGCAGTTTTTAAAGGTCACTGAAGAGCCTTTGGAATTCTTAAATTTCCACTTGTAGCAACCTACCCACTGAAAATGAGGAAACGGAAACATGTGGGAGAAAAGTTCTTTACATCACTAAGGAGCCTATCCTGGTATAGCTAAATGCATAAATAGCTAAATACATAAATAAATGTGGACATGCACATGCAGACACAAATACAAATACAGAGATTTATATAAGCATGTGTTTAAAATACATGCATGCATATTATAAATATGACACACTTACACATGCAGATATGGACACACATATAGATGTAACACCAAGAAAAACCAGACAAATAAATAAGGCAAGAATGATCAATTTACCCAAACTCTAATTAACATAGCTTATTCATTGCTGCAGACCTAGTCTTGCCCCGGGGTGCCAAGGGTAGGAGTACCAACTGAGATGGAGGGTGACAGAGAACACTTGTTTTCCTCTCACTTCTTCCTTCAACCATCTGGGGAACTACTTGGGACTGATGGAAGCATCAGCTTTGGTAAAGTGTGCAAATGGTGGATGGAAGGTTCATCTTAGCTGATGAAAAGCACTTAAAGATTACATACTAAAATACGCTGAACTGTTTTAGTAACTCTTTTCCAGCAATCAGAAGACTGAAAACAATATTTTAGAAGCAAGCATTAAAATTGGATGACAATGCCATCTGTTCGCATGTCAAAGTAGGTCCATAACCCCATTTTCACTTGCATTGCTCAGGGATTGTGCAATGCATTTCAAATAAACAGAAAAACAAAACAGGAAAGGAAAGTAGTTCACTTTGGCAGGATAAACAGACAAACAAAACAGGAAAGGAAAGTAGTTCGCTTAAGTAGTTCGCTTTGGCAGGATAATACATACTACAAATAGGGAAGTTGTTTGGCACCCCTACTATAGATGCATTCTGCAAGTTAAATGGGCACTGCAAGGGAAAGCTGTAAAAGATTGTTTAACTGAGAGGATTACAGAGGATTGCTTGACTGTTCTCTGGAAATCGGAAAGTTGAATAACCTGTGATCAGCAAACCTTTCAGCCAGCAGGCATTTGCCATTGCTGATGACAAACAACGACTAAACTGCAGAAAAGGGAGTCTTTGTCAGGGTCCAGGAAGCAATCACTTATTTGGTTCTGTGTAGTTTGTGGTGGAACATTGTTTTTTATTTTCAAACCATTTCCATTGTAGCTTTTGTGAAAAACAAGATTCACTTAATAAATTATAAAAAGTTTAATATAAACAAAAAGACAATTAGGAGACAAAGGAAATAAAGCAAAGGGTTAAAACGGCTGGGTGCCCTGGCAGGTTGCCAGGAACACCCCTGGTATCTCAGGAACATCCTTTTTATCCCCTCCTGCTGTGAGAGTTTAATGCATATTCAAAGTTTTTCAAGAAGTATTTAGCATGTCCCCTCCCTGGTTCCGCCTATTTAGAACATGATCTGTATGTTTTTTATTTTTGCTGATCATCATTATTTTGAGTTTGGTTTCCTTTCTTCTGCAAATGGTCAGTGTTGGTAACAGTCCAGGCCTCTCATCCTTCTGCTGAGGGCAGCTGGGCTTCATATCCTTCCCCTGCTGCCAACGGCCTGGTCCTGGCTGCTGATAACAGCTTGGTCTCTATTTCCTGCTGCTGATAACAGCCTGGTTTCCACTGTCCTTCTGCTGGAAACAGCTTGGTCCTCCCATTGTCCTGCCTGTTGGAGTTATCTTGCCTTGTACTACAAAATTCCTTTAAGCTTAAAACTTGTTAGCAAGAGGAAAAGTACATTCATAGCCAAAAAGTATTTAACATATAATATTCATCCTAATACTTGTGAAAGCCAATATCACAATACAGATTTATAACACTTCCCAGTGTGTACCTCAGATAAAGCACGGAAAACAAATACAAAGTCATTAATAACAAAGGGGAATTATATTTCCCAGTGCAAGGGGATAAGTGCAGGCAAATCAAGGTGGAGGATTTTTCCCTTGCGGAAGCTGTAGCCTTACATGCATTGATCCATGCAGAATTATTCAGCCTATATTTTCAGGACAGTGAGGAGATTTAATGTACTTGAAATCAAAGTCGTTGCCAAACCTGCTTATTAGCTGAATCTGCACACTGCAGAAATCTACTGCTGCTGTTGCTGCTGCTGGTGTAGTCAGCTTCAGGTGCAAGAGAAAACATGTTCTTCTAGGAGAGGTAAATTTCCAGGTGTTTTGTTTTGCTGGTTTTTTTCCAAAGATAGAGTACATTTCCAAATAACAGTAATAAACTTTACTGTATAGAGCTGTTTCCTCCTAATACTGCAAAAAAATATACTGTGATAGACTTGACTTTATTGGTGCTTGTCCAGACTAGACACAGCTGCTGCAGAATCTGCCAGCCAGGACACCCTACTAGGACAAAGCACCAGCAAACAAAAAGGAAGCTTTCTGTTGTTGTAGCCATCTGCCACATGCCCACCAACAAAAGCCATCTGTATGTGAGAAATGAATGGAGAGACCGTGTTTGGGACCCAGTAGTATTTTTCAGCATAACCATGCCAGAAAATCCTGTAATGTTTCTCAAACTTGGAAGGAATTTATTTTCAATTTCCACACACAAATCACAGAACCGTTTGAGTTGAAAGGATCTTAAGGACCAGTTCATTTCAGGGATGGCACAGGCACTCACAGCCAGAGCTGTGTCTCTCCAGCCCAGCAGGTTTCACTGCTGACTCCTTTCCAGAGGTCACAGGTGGAGGCATCAAGTAAAAACGGCTTAAATTCTAAGGCTTTTGTATCAAGTTATAGAATGGCCATCCTTGTGTAATAGACAGAAACTCTTTTGTTCGCCCAAATATATAGGTATGATATGATGCTTTGCAAAATTGTGCTTTGTGTGTAAAATCGAGAAGAAGTTGAAGGCCGCTAACTCGCTGAGGCTGGCATAATAATTAACAGCCTAGCAGAGACTCCTGGAATGCCAGGACAAGATAAACCTTAAAAGAAAAACAGTGAGAAAAGGTCAGCAGAGTAAGATTGAGGAAGACTTGGAGCCTACATCCCATGACCACCAGAGAGCGACCCCCTAATAACTAGAGATGCATGCACAGAAACGCTGGAGAAAGGACACGTAACCCAGAAGCCGAGGCACTTAAAAGGGGAAACACGGAAGCGAGAAGCGCGGCAGTTTCGTGGAGCGGGAATCCTCCTGCTCCCCTGTCGCCCAGCGCTGATCTATTGCTTATTGCTTGCTTGCTGTAATTAATAAAACTTTTCTCTGATTAAACCATATCACTCTTTTGAGTGCATATTGGACATATTCAAGTTTCACTGAAGAAGTCCTTGACCTTAGTCAGACCTTAGTCTTTTAGAAATGCTTGGAGAGGAGGCTGGGTTAGATGATCTCCAGAGGTCCCTTCTGACCTGAATTATCCCCTGACTGCATAAATCTCCTACTTCCTGGAGAGTGACCACTAAGCCCTGTCCCTCATTTCCTCTTCTTATACCAGCTTTCAACTCCAAAACCAACCTCTCATCCAATCTTGTGGCAACTTATTTTCATTATAAAGTTTAATAAGCTTTGCAAAAAGCTTCTCAAAGGCTTTTTGAAAATGAAAGAGGATTATTATGCCCACACGACCCACTTTATTGGCATATTTACCACCCTTCCTTCAGAAACCAGTGATGCTGGACTTCACTGGAGCCTCTTCAACAGCTTCCCAACAGACTGTGTTCATCCCTGGATCTCATTTTCTGTCACAGACTGTGTCATCTCCCCAGGAGTGGTGGCTTGTCCCATTGCTTTGGCCTTAGCCAGGCCCTGCTGAAAGAGTTTTTGAATGTATTTGTGGTCTCCTATGATACACAGACCCCAGATAGAATTCTTTTTTTTTCTTGCCACAGTTTCTTATAACTATCCTCAAAAATTTTATCTAATCCTGTCCATTTATTAATATCTACTTTTACTACTTCTTTTTTCTAGTCTTAGTGAAGTAATACCAGTGCTGATGCCCTGATGATTTTATGCCTTTTATGTACCTTTTATGAATTCTCAGTGCCCTCAGCATGCATACTTGCAATTCCTTAAGTCTGATAACTTAGCATAGTCCTGGTATTGTTAGGCCAGAAGACCAAACATCCTAAAGGCCTCGCAGTTGAAGGCCAGAAAGTCCTACACTATCTTGGGAAACTATCAAGGTACTTTCTAGAATACATCCTGTAAACTAGGATTAGAACCATCTAAGGGGGAATACTTCAGGATAAAGAGATATCATGCTATTCATTCAAACCTCTTATTAGAGCATTTTTGTTAGATGTGCTAATTTGCAAGGTCTATAAAATTGCATATGAAATTTAACATGGGTGTGCATTTCCTTGGCAAGGTGTCGCACTGTAAAAATCCTTATTAAATACTTAAGTAAAAACTCTTAATCCCTTAACCATGTCTGGTTCTTTAGGACCAAGGAAAAGGCATTAGTGCAATATTGAAACAAAAATATGAAGAGGGTGAGAAATCATCTGATGAGGGGAGAAGGAAAGAGAAAAATGTCACTTTCAAATTTAAAACCAGATCCCATTTGTGGCAGAACAGAGCTGTTCAAGCAACTAGCAAGCTATGGAAAGCTTCTGTCCCTGTGAAGGTGAGATGTGGAAAACAAGAGCCAGGTCTGCAGCTGCAGACATCCCACACAAGAACTGCCCAACAAGGTTGCTGCCTTTGGCAGTGAAAGAAACAAGGTCCTGTGCCATGAGGAAGGGACATGTCTGGTGCCTAAATGCCCCAACCTGTTCAAGAAGTGAAGGGCTGAAAGCACAACATGCTGCAGGAGAAGAAAACCTGCTCACAGTGGTGAAAATCTCCAATTGCAGATGCAGAGTTGCACCCTGCAATTCTCATGTCATAGTTTAACAAGTGTTACAAATTGCATTAGAATGAAGGTCAAAGGATCCGAAAAAGTAGTTTATATGTTGTTTCTGCTGTTTTAGAAAGGGAAGCCATTGCCACAAGATGGACAAAGACCATTATGTCATGCAGAGGAGCATCACCCTCACTCCAGCTTGCCCTGGTTCCCCTCCCCAAGGCTTGTTAACTTGGACTTGTGCTGAGGCTGAACTGCAGGGAGAGGTGAGCATGAAGCAAGCACCACAAAGAATGGGGAAGCAGCATGTGATCCCCACTAGAGGGCAGGAAAAGATCCCTTCTGGGACACCCTGGCCACACATACTGATCAAACCTCTTCAGCAAATCTCTCCCGCCTGGGTGTCCTCTCCCACAAGGCACTCAGAAAAGTACCACCCTGGCCAGAGAATCTGCTATTTGGGGCCAGGGAAGGGATGGCATACACTTGGCATGTTTTGAAAGTTCTGAACTATTTCATTACCCCTTATTATCCCCCAGATAAGCGATGAAGACTGAGTGACCCAGCATGTGAATTTTACAGAGAGAAGTGCCTCAAACTACATAACGTGCTCCTGTAGAAGCTCGGCCCTTTGCCTGCCCACACTTTTTTCAGTAATGTATAAGTTTCTATTTTTTCTTAATAAAATCATGTTTCCAATTTTCTTACTAAAAACATACAACAGGAATGCAGATAATGTTCATTAGCTATGGCAAATTAAAATTATCTAATAATGTCAGCAAAACATATTGAGTTAATATCCATTTTAAGGAGAGAAAATTAAAGAACAAAGATTATACCTAGATATACAAATATCTGCTGTTGGAATCCAAAATAAAAGTCTCCTGACTCCCTCAGAGAGAAAAAAGAATTAAAATATATTAAACCACATAGACATGAAGTAAGAATGTAGGTTTTAGTTTTAAGTAAGTTCTAATATAGCTTAAGTGCCTTAAGAGCCTGTTACCTAGTGAAAAGCCTTATTACCCAGTTGAAAGTTCAGTGATACCCTTCACAGATTCAACTTAGCCCTAGACACAATATAAATTACAGTAAGAACATACCTTACACTTCTAGATAGAACAGCTAGAACTGTACATGTAAACGTACAGTACCATATATAAGATTTAGGTAAAGAGAACACTGCTTTTGCATGTTAGATTAAGCTCAGATTGGTGTAGAAAATTTTTGTTTTAGAATTGTGTTTTCAGCTGATTGGTAATTTATTAATTTAGTCCCCTGTATTGAAACAGTGATACATTGCATGAATAAATTCATGCTAAAGTTATAATCTTGTCTGACAAGAATCCTAACATATTTCCAGGAAACCTTGCATGGAGGCCATCATCTGCAAGGGGCATATTTCTAAGAAAACTCCATCTGATTATAACAATATGCAGCATGAATACTCGTCTGCAAGAAGTGTATTTCCAAGAAGCCCAATAAGATTACAACATATACACCCAAAACGGCATGAATATTCATCTGCAAAAAGTGTATTCGAAGGGACCCTCGAAAAGCCTGAAAACATATAAAAAGCACCCTGGAACAGGCGCAGTTTGCGAAGCATGGTGAAGCATGCCCTCCTTGGGGCATCCCTCACCCAATGTTGTTCGCCCAGTACACCATCAAACTGACTTTTGCTTGTGGCTTTTTTACGATTGTATTTTTTTAATAAATTCTTTTTATTAATCAAATTGGCTACTCATTTATAACAGGTAGATGCTAGTGTATGCTTGTGAGTGAAAGGCTGTGCATGAATAACCCATCTACAAAAGCACCTTTATTTATGCCCTTTTAGCAGAAGGTATTTTTCACACCACACAGAGAATTATGATACAGTAAAGGCTCTAAACACCTCTGAGAGAAGGCTGCCCCTCTGGAGTAAGTAATATGAGGGTGCAGGATAATGCTTTTTGAGGGTCCCTTGGAATACACTTCTTGCAGACAAATATTCATGCTGTTTTGGGTGTGTATGTCATCATTTCGTCAGGTTTCTTGGAAAGGCACTTCTTGCAGACGAATATTTATGAAATCTTATGGGATGGAGGTTTCTTTGAAATATGCCCCTTGCAGATGAATATTCATGTTGGCCTTGCCACATATCACTATAATCTCGTCAGGGAAAGTTTCCTAGAAATATGTTAGGATTCTTGTCAGACAAGATTATAACTTTAGCACAAATTTAATCATGCCATTCTCCACAGGGCTGCTCCCAAGGATTTCTTCTCCAGGTCTGTGCTCATGTCTGAGATTGCCTTGACCCAGGTGCAGCACCAGAACCTGACCTTTTTGAACTTCAGGAGGTTGTCATGGGCCCAATTCTTAAGTTTGTCCAGGTGCCTCTGGATGGATCCCATCCTTCTGTTGTGTCAACTGCACCAACAAGCTTGTGGTCATCTGCAAAAGTGCTGAGGGTCTGTGGCAACACGCTACAACCAGGTCCCTAAGGCTGCTTGTCTGTTCAGGTCTGAGGCACGAAGCCACTACAAACCTGACAAGGAAGGATGTCGTCCGGATGGGTTCTTGTTTGGGTAACCAAAGCTTTATTGCCTCGAAGGATGTCCAGAAACAAGAACAAAACTGGGTGGAGGGTCCAGAGTTGTATATGGGTAAGGGGGGGCAGATTGGAGAATCAGTGTCCAATGGGAACAGGTAAACATGATGCAGAGGTGGAGTTAGGGAGAGGAACAACCAATTGGAAAACAAGGGTGGAGGAGTGCACCAAAATAGGGCCAGTGGGGTCCAGGGAAGGGAGAACATTCTAGGAGATGCACATAACTGGTAAATGGGGGTTGAACAGTGTAACATAAACTTGGTGAACCAATGGGGGAATAAACTTAACAATACTTTAACATATAACTGCAAAGATCTGTGGGAGAGAGGCCTTCTCTCAACCCAATCTCAGGAGGTGCTATTTGTTGCCTCCTTTCCAGGATTGAGGTATGAGGATTTTAGTCATAGGCCCTTGGGTCTCCACAAGGGTCCATTAAATCCCACTGTCTGTGTCATCAATAAAACAGTAAAGAGCAGTGGCCCCAAGACAGAGCCCTGAGGAGCATCGCTTGTCATTAGCCTCCACCTGGACACTGTGCCACTTGACTACAACTCTTCTTCAGCATCTACCCAGCCAATTCCTTATCCATCAAGCAGTCCACCTTCAGTTGCATGTCTCCCTAATCTGGACATGAAATGTCATGTGGGACCATGTCAAATACCTTACAGAAGTTTAGGTAGATGGCACCAGTCATTCTTTTGTCAGTCGTGCAGTCACTACATCACAGAAGGCCACCAGATTGGTCAGCAGTCCCCTGGGTCTTCCTTTGTCCCTTGTTTAAAAATGGGAGTGATGCTGTCACTTTTACAGTCACTGGGGACTCCACCTGATTGCTGTGACAAGTATCACAAGAGTGTCCTGGCAGCCATATCATTCCTCAGGGCGCTTGGATGCACGTTACCAGGTCCCATAGGCTTGTCCCCATTCAGTTCCATCAGATGCTCTTGAACCTGATCTTCACTGACACTGGGAGTGATTTCACTTGCCCAACCCCCACCTGCAGCCTCAAGGAATCAAGAGACATCAGGAAACCTGATGGCCACTGAAGTCTGAGGAAAAGAACTCACTGAGTACCTCAGCCTTCCCCGTATCTGCTGTTGACAGTTCTCTCTTCTCATTTATTGGAGGTACACTGTCCTTAGCTGTAGAGGCTAGGGCCTGGCGCACGGAAAATATCGGGATGTAACGGAAAGACAGTCACCCCCCCCTCCTCTTTAGTATGGTAATGACCCCTGCAATTAGCCAATAGCACCTAGCTGTGATGAAAGCAGATGAGAGTAACACAGTGGACCTAGGTTATAAAATATCAAATTATCCAGCAATAAACACCATTTTGCCATCCATCACATTGATGCTTGTGTTTGCAAATGGACCGAGTGGCCTGAGCGTGGCCGCCATGCTGTTCCTGAACCAGGGTGTCTGCCCTGCTAAAGGCAACACTTAGACTTTTTTTCCAACTGCTGTCCTTATAGAATCCCTTCTTGTTACTCTTCATACCCCCTTCCAAGTCCTGTTTCATTTTTGTCTTGGCTTTCTTGATCCCATCCTTACATATCCAAACAGCATCCCTTTACTGTCCCCAGGACACCAATCCCTGCTCCCACTGGCAGTGTGTGCCTCTTATTCCTCAATTTCAGGAGCAGATCCCTGCTTATCTGTGGTGGTTTTTTGTCTGCCTTACTTGGTTCCTTACACATCAGCTTGGAAAGGTCTTCTGCTCCAAGCAAAGTCTTTTTAAAGAGTTTCCAGTTCTGATCAGGTCATCTGTTCCTAAGGACATATCCCAGCAGATCTCACTCACTAATTCTTTGTACACCTAGAAGTTAATTCTGCTGAAGTTTAGGGTCCTGACCCAGCTTCTCACCAGGCGAGAGTTCTTCCAGTTCAGGAGCTCACCCAGGGCAGGGTCACTATCCTAGCCCAGAAGAGAACTAGTGCTGGCTTTGGTGACAGGATGTCTCCATCACTTTCTCCCTGTGGGTGATGCCCATAGAGCCCTGTGTATGTGCACAGGTTTTTGGGGCCCCTGTGCCACACAGCAGGACTCATGGTGGTGGGTGAGGGGGCCATGAAGTTCTTTCCACATTCTGCACAGTGCTGTTCTTCACTGGCCCTTGCCAGCAATTCAGGCCAAATTAGAATCATAAAATGTCCTGAGATGGAAGGGACCCATCAGGATCTCAAACTCCAGCTCCTGGCCCTGAACAGCCCAGCTTCATGAATCCCACCATGTCCACACACTTCTTGAACCCTGACAGTCTTGGTGCCATGACCACTTCCCTGGGGAGCTTGTTCCAGTGCTCAACCAATCCCTGGATGAAAAAACTTTTCCTGATACCAGCCTAAACCCTCTGACACAGCTCCATATTTTTCTGATTTAGCGCAGCATTTGGAATTGGGAAAGATGGACACCAGAGATGGGCACCTGGACTTCTTGACCTGCTGGATCCTCCTGCATTTTTTCCGTCTACTACTTCTTCTCTCTTGCTCCTTTCCTTGCAAACATTCCATCTCATTTTCCCTGACCTTCAATCTTTTTGTTTGTCTTTGATTTTCTTCTTCCTGGAGAGACCCTGAGAACCTGCCAACCTGCAGTGCAATTAGGCCGGGAAAGCCAGTATTCACTGGAGTCAGCTCTTGTTTTTAACTGAAGAGAGCTCCATTAACTTCCTTTCCTCTGAAATGCCTGTCTGCCATTCCACACTTACCAGGGATTCTGCCACATTCTCAGGGGTGTTTGGAACCAAAGCTGGAGGTGCATGAACTAGGCAGTGCTAGTTTTACATTTACCTAAACTAGTGCTAACACTGGGCAGAAGACAGCCTGGAGGTGTAAGGAACCAGTTGCCAAATCATCACCTCAGTTCTGCAGAGAAGATGCTTGTTTTCATCATTCACATCTTTCACAGTCCACCCACCCCAAAACAGGCTGGCAAAAGCTGTGATGAACTAGGTAGGACCTGAGCAAAACCCCTCTGAAGCTGGCAGCTAGTCATTCTGTTTTTCCAGAGAAAATTTTGGGATTTGGTTATACACATTAAATACATTTGATAAAAAACTCCCATTTTGGCTTACAGTGTATTATTGCAGTGGCAGGAGGAATCCTATAATCACAAGGGATGGGTTGCTTTCAGGAGGCACAGCAGAAAGTACCTCAATGCCCAAGGCACCTTATTCTAGAATTTATGGAGCTAACGTACACCTGCCTTTTGGATTACACCCCTGTGTCTTCCCCATCTTCTTTGAGGATGTCTGGCAGAGAGGGGAATGCATCCAAGGCTTTTGTGTGGTAATCACATCTATTCTGCTGTTCTGCTTCACTATTCCAAATGCTTGTCTGCAAAGCACGTGTGTGTGCAGCAATGTCTTCTTAGAAGTCAAGAACACCTTGGAAGTCAAGAAGCAAAACCCACCCAGAGCCCTTCCCCTGTTGTATGCTTGACTTTGAGGTTTCTAGAATCCCAAGCCTCAGGCTGTGACAAGACTAGTTCCTCCTTGTACCTGTCACTGACCATGGGGGTCTCCTCAGCTGATGGACAGGGGAGGCCAGCCATCACCTCCCTGCATAATTTTCAACCACAAATTCCACCAGCACCTTCACCTGCACACATCAAAACCTTGATCTCAACCCAAATGCCTGAAAAGTTGTGAAGCTGCCCCCTACACAGAAGGCTGTGAATGTGGAGCAGCTCTTCCAGAAGCTTCCCCACTGGCATTTGTTGGAGAGAAGAAGCTGCCAGGGACTTCTGAGCACCCAAACTCTGGTGGGACAGGAAGGCTGCAGCTGGTTGGTCCAGACACACCTTCTCCATCAACTCCATCATGGCTTTCAGTAGGAGGCCTCATCCTGTTGGCTGAGCTCAGCAGGTTTGGCCCCATACAGATGGCTGGGTTGCTGGAGATGTCCCTGCTGGTGTCCGTACTGGGGCCAGTGTGTGGACAAGGGCTGGCAGCCCTTGAGAAGGAGGAGATTGGCCACAAGCAACTCCCCAGCCATCTGGAGGGAAAAGGAACACAGAGTTCAACAAGACAGAATTTGCCCATGGGCAACTGCCTATTCAGAAGTGGCATGAGGCAGGGGGAGGCAGCAGCTCTGCTGCACTATAAATTTACAGGTGCTACAATACGCCTAATTCTAAGGCTTCTATTTTTTCTGTTGGAACCTGGATTATCAAGCTCTGAAAAGGTTGAACATCTGAATGAAGACAGAATCTCACAGATACCTCATTTGCAATTCACCATTTGCTGCCTCTTGTCAGACAGAGCTTTGTTTACTCAGAAGCTTTACCTAATTTTCATATATATGCATAATCACGTACCATAGCTCCCCTTAATCCCAAATAAAATAAACCTGTGACTAGGATGCATTCCCAAGTACCACAGAGTGCCATGCCAAGATCTCATCTCAACAGTACACATCACACATGCCCACACTCACCACGATGGGACACAGCTGCAGTCAGCTCAGATGTGCAAGCTGTCAAGAGCTGCTGGGCTAGAAAAGATCTTACAAGAAGTGAAGGAAGCTTGTTTTGGAAACTCAATTCCTCCCCTTTGAAATAAAGGCCTGAATTCTACTGACTGTAAGGCAGCTTGCCCTCCATTGTTCCATTTCCCTGGCTGCAAGGAAACTTGGAGATGGGTGATAGGTGAAAGATCTTGACAGCGACTTTTGTTAGCAATATGCATTCTTAACTAACGTTTATGTTGCAGTGTGCTTATTTAATTTTGTCAGAGTTGACAGGCTCAAATTGTTTGTTGGTATGTTCGTTTACCCCCATGGGTTGAATGTATTGGTTTTTAGCTATTGTTATCCCTCCCACATCCCATCCATCAAAGCAAACCCCTCCCTTCCGTCTTGAAAGTTCCTTGTCTGTCATCCCAGCCCTGCCCCTACTCCCTTGTCCATCATTGTAAACCCCACCATGTCTTCCATATCCTTCCCTAACCCTCGAGGCCCCACTGGTTAGTGTATCTTGCTCCCTCCCTCTGTGTATATTCCTATTGGCTCTGAACTTGTGATCCCCTCCCCTTACTCCTCCTCTCAGGATTCCCTATTGGTCCACTCTTTGTACCCTCCCCTGGAGCTCGGGCTGTACTTAACCCCCTGCACAGCAGGGATTGGGGCTCTGTCAGATCTGGCGTGTTCCAGTGTGGATCTGTTGTTTTCCCGTCCTAATACGCCGTTGCTGGGAACTCTACTCTGGAGAGACTCCTCTGCTTTATTACTTCCGTCCCTGATGTCATTCACCACAGAGCTTGGGGTTGCCCAAGTCTCCGAAGGTTTCGCTGTGGGAAAAGCAAATTCCCCAGTGATTCCCCACTCTTGGTGCTCACCTGCGCTGGAGTGCAAAAGAACACTGTAGAGCTAGCTGGAGCTCCAGTGCAGATCAGTGTCATGTTTATATCACTCCTGAGATATGGAGATGACATTGCAGAGCATACTTAGAACTAAACACTCAGAATTAATCAATGTGAAATTGCTTTTTTATTTTATTTTTTTTTTTTAATTTTAGCTGTAATAACTGTCCAAATTTATATTCTTGTCCACCTGCAACTGCTATAGAAAGGGACATGGAGGGGTGCGACAGTGACAAAAGATACTCCTACTTCCTTTCCTCCACCATCTCTGGTGGGCAATGTGGTTTGTCCTAAGATTGGAACAGTAGGTGGGAACTGCAGGAGGAACTGCCTGTGTACTTGCATAATTAGTGCATTCCAGAGATGGGGGAGCCGAGATACTTGTTTTTTTGGTGTATGAAAGTGCACAAAATGCGTCTAGAGACTGGGTCAACTGGTCCCATGAATTGCAGGCAGCTTCTGAATGGAACATACACATATCCACACCCCCTACAGGAATGCCTGCAGGGTACATTAACTGGAAGTCTGGGGAGCACTCACTTCTGGACAGAATACAGATAAAACCCTATAAAGTACCTCTATAGCTGCTTTGTTACTTTGTTAATGTGCATTCCACAAGGCCAAAGACTGTAAATCTGTGTTTCCAGCTTAACCTGCTCATATAAGAACCCTTTAGACAAAGGCTGTCAAGCAAATCATAGTGGACCACCTGCTCTAGGGTGAGTTCTACAGGGACAGGAAGGGCAGGGGAGCTGTCTGACAAGCTGTCTTATACAGGTAAGGAGAGGGTAAATATGTCCCAGCTGCAGTAACAGGACACCCTGTCACCATTGTAGGAAAGCAAAACTGCTGCAGCTGAGCAAGGGGCAACCACCATGTGCTTCTTTGTTTATCTGTCATCTCAGAAAAGGAATTTTGAGCAGCTCTTGTTTTGTCCCCTTTGAAAGGACAAGAAGTCAAGATTAATTTTCTTCAGCCCTAGGAAAATTTTGGGTTCCTTCTTGTTTCTGTTTTGCAGGAGGGAGGTACGGGGAGAGTATTTGGGTAAATGCCAAAAAACATTAAATATTTTTATTGTTTCATTTAGAGTATTTGCATTTTTTCAATAGAAGAATAATACTCTCTATGAAAACTAGGAAACATTTCAAATTATTATTTCTGCTTCAGTTTCACAGCTATTGGCTATTAAAAAACAATGGGAAAAGTAACCAGAGTATTACATCACATAAAATTATAAAATCACAAAATGGTTTGGGTTGGAAGGAACACTTAAACGGTGTCTAGTTCCAACACCCCTGCCATGGCCAAGGATGTCACCCACTAGACCTGCTCGTACAAAGCCCCATGCTGGCCTTGAACATTTCCCGTGTTGGGGCAGCCACAACTTCTCTGTCATCTACCCTTGAGAAGGGGTAGCTTCTCTGCGCTACCTGTGTCTGGGCCTTACCCCCTTACAGGGAACAATTTCTTCCAATTTTCTTCTTCCAATGCCTAATCTAAACCTGTCCTCTGCCAGTTTGAAGCAATTCCCCTTTGTCCTGTCCAGACTGTCCTGACTCCAGGCCCCTGTTAAAAGTCCCTCTCCAGCTCTTTTGGAGTACCTTTACAGACTGGAAGGGACTCTAAGATCTCCCTAGAACCTTCTCTTCTCCAGGCTGTCTCCACAACAGAGGTGTTCCAGCCTCAGATCATCTTTGTAGCCTTCTCTGGACTATGCTTCAACAGGTCCATATCCCTCTACAGTAGGACCCCAGAGCTGGATGCAGCACTGCAGGTAGGGTCTCACCTGAGTGGAGGTGTAGAATCACCTCCCTCAACCTGCTCCCACACTGCTTTTTCTGCTCCAGGACATTTTTGGCTTTCTGAGCTGTCTCAGCCCATTGCCAGCTCATCTTAAGCTTCTCATCTGCCAACATCTCAAGTCCTTCTCCTCAGGGCTACTCTCCACCCATTCTCTGACCTGCCTGTATTTGTGCCTGGCATTGCCCTGATCCAGGTGCAGGACCTTGCATATCCATTTAGTTAGTATCAAACCTCCATGTCACAGTGAGGGTGGCTGTTACAAACCTTTAGGTCCCCTGACTTCAGGGCAGAGTGTGTCAAGAAAATAGTTAGGAGAGAGAACAATGCTTGGCACCAGGAAAATAACAATTTAATATGGAATAAAAGAAAATAGGGATGACACCCAAAAGCCAAAAAGTAACCAAGGAAACTCCATGAGGGAAATCAACCAAAGACAGGAACAAATGATGGTACAACAAAATATAACCTTGGGGAGGAACATTCTGGAAACAAAACCAAATAAGTGTCTTGGTTCTAGAAGACAGGTGTCTGCTAGGGAGAGCAGGAACCTCCCTTGGGATGAAAGAATGTAGACCTCCTCCCTCCGAATTATTATAATTTTGAAATCAAGGGGCCTTTAGGCAGAGATCTGGGGATAGGAATAACAGTTCTTTACTAGTATAACCAGGCAAACAAACAAACAATAACTACACATTATCAAGAAAACAGAACCAGGGACCCCGGGACAGCCTTCTTGGCTGAGACGGGATGGAGGAGAGGCTTTGTTTTCACAAACCCCTCGGGCAGTCAGTCCCGGTGCTCCTGCAGGGCTCCGAGGAACAGCCGGCTGGAACAGCAGGGATGAGCTGAGATCCTGGGCTGGTGGATGAGGTGTATCAGCAGCTCTGCGGCGGTGGCTGGCACTGCCACACGTCCCGGCAGGACAGGGGGTGTGAGGCCACCAACAAAGAGGGGAGAAGGAGAAGAATCAGCCGCTCCGTCTGGGTGATGGCAAAATTCCCTTCTCTCCACCGCAGCAGCTCCGTGACCCAGAAAACGAATGACTTTTTCCGAAACCGAAGAAAGCCAGCAAAAAACTGTCCCCACCCTCCTTTCCTGCCCCCTTCCCCCGTCCCTGGGCCCGGCCACTCCTTGTCCTTTGTCGAGGACCCACCAAATACCCACAGTTAGGCTGTCCCCACAACTAATGGGTAAAAATTCGACGGGCAAGCCAGAAGAAAAAAAAGGACACCTAACCCCGAACAATAAGGAACACAACTAAGCAATAGGAGAACGGAACTTGGACCACTTAACAACCTGAAAAGCTCTTGGAAGGAGAACTCAGGCTTGTCCTGAGATAAACAAATGTTTCCCAGGGTTTAAAACTGAGGCTTGGCTTATCAGGGTTGAAATCTGGCTGACCCTGTGTCTTAGTGTCTTGGTTTGAAAAGACAGGTGTCTGCTAAGGAAGGCAGAAACCTCCCTTGAAATGGAGAAAAAAAAATGTAAACCACTGTCATGGGGTGACTTTACCTTTAAGACAGTTTTGAGAGCTAAGGAAGTTGAAGCTGCTGATTGCTGATGGGAGACTTCTGACCAAACAAAACAGATGAAGATAACCTTTGCTTTTGAACAGCTCATCCTTAAAATAATACCACATAAGTTGACATGGCCCATTGATTCAGCTGTGGAAAGGCTGTGAAAATGGGAGGAGCTTCAAGACTGCAGATCTTTTCATGGGCAGCTATTTGTGGGAACGAAAAACCACAAGAGAACTGTTTCTTGTGAAGTCTCCATGGCACGGCGAAAGAAAAATAGAAAAATCCTCTCCCTACAAGAACTGACGAAAGACTATTTCAGAGTTAGTAGCTGATTTTAAATCCCAGATTTTATCTCCATGTTGTCAGTTGGGAAAGAAAAGTAGTCAGACAGGGGGAGGAGAAGTATTCTGATGTTTTTCATTCTGATTATTTTTATCTAGTTTTGTTAATAAAGTTTTCTTCATATCTTTTAAGTTTTGAGCCTTTTTTGCCCTCCTTCTAATCCGTATCTCATGAAGAAATGGATGAGAAATGAGTAAGTGCACTGGTGATTTTAGCCAGCACTAAACCCACTACATTATTTGGTGCATTGGCCAGGAAACTTAAATTGTCTACTACACAAGATAACACATATTTTATTTTCAGGTAGAATAATTATTTCTGGAATGATCTTTCCTTCATAAGCCTTGGATTTCTAACTACTTCTAACTACTGTAGTTTGCAACAATACACATTTCTCTGACGTCTCTAAGGAGAACAGTTCCACTTTTCAAGCATCACAACTAGCTTGTCAGGGAACTCTCTTCATCTCATGGAGGAAGAGTCACAAATGGGTTAATTAGGACATCTGCTTTTTTGATTTTCCAGTGAAATTTGGATTTGATGGATTTTCCGTCTGATTTTCCAGTGTTTTTACCTACAGGCAAAACTGTCACTTTCACTTTTAGTCTACTACAGTAATTCATAGATGGCAGACCCTGAAAACTATGCTCAATTCTTCATTCAGCTAAAAAACCCACTTAATGAAATCCATGGGTTTGCATGAATAAATGCCACATCAAAAACAGTTTACAGAACAGAGTTCAAAGAACTGACACAATTTATCACACCCCATTGAGCCTCTCTGATGCCTCTTGCCTCTCTCAGCATGGTCCCTGCTTACCTGCTAGTGGAGCTGGCTGAATTTGCTGGCCCAGCAGAAAACCATGGACCCCAGACACCTCAGGTGCAGCTGGTGGGGAAGACCCCAGTGGTCAGATCTGCTGTGGCAGCAATTCTTGCAGGGCCCTGGCAATGAAAGATAGCCTCCCCTCCCCCACACAGAGGCTGAAGTACCTCTCCACTGATAACTATTTCCCCATCTCCTACTTCCCCCAATAACCTTGGAAAGCAGCTGCCAAGTCAGTGGGGCAGGGTGATGGGAATCAGTGAATGCTGACTCTCACAGTCCAGTTTGTACCACCAGCAAGGGTGGTACATGAAGTATTTCTGATCATCTCAGAAAACAGAGATGCAAAATTCAGAACTGATTTCATTCCAATAGTATGTATAAAATTAGGAACTGCACAAAGCTATTGAAAAGGGTTTCAGTGGTACTGTTTCTAAAATTGTTTTCCTACAGAATGAACGTTTTTCTCTCCTTGTGTTCTGCCATCCTGCAAATTGTCCTCCCGCAAGTAATATGCTCCATAATGAATTTCTCAGTCCCAACTTAGTAACACATTTTACATTGAAGGGCTCCTTAATTCACTGTGTAACACTGAGTGCAGTCAGGGGAATACTACAAAACAAGGCACTACAAATAGAAGGAAAAGGATAGTACCCAGCCTTACATTCAATACTGTCTAATCAAGGTACGTTTGGTCAAGGCTCATGCTGCACTTCAAACTGCTGCATAGTTTTCAGCTATCTTTCTCAAAAAGATGTTTCCATGATAGCATAAACATAACTTATTGTCTTCAGGCTGCTTGCTTATTACAGAGCCTGAATGTCTTGCAGAATCATCCCAAAAATTTTCATTCCAAAGCACGAGTATTTCTCTGCTCCCTGCCTGGCTGATCTGTGATAAAAAACAGATAGTATTCATTTGTCAAATCAAACTAAACCTCTCTCCCTACAAACAAACAAAACACTATTTCAGAATTAATTGGTTGACTGCTGTCATTAACACATCTCTCTAGGAAGTGATAATTATCCAGCCACTGACTTTCTGACCACTTGACCACACCTACTCATTCCTTCCCTCTCTTCATTGTGCTTCAAATGCCATGTTAGCATCATTGCCTTGAATTAACTACTCCTCGTCTCCCTCCCTGTGCTTTCCATGTCTTCATGCACTTTTACCAGTATAACAATGAACCTAGAGACGGCTGGAAAGTTAAGAGACTCAGGATGTTCAACAATAGGACAATATTTAAATTATTTTCAAATTAGCTGTATAGTCTAGCACTTCAAAGCTCAGAATAGTTAATGTATTTTTTTTTAAAGTAGCGATTTTAACATATTGAAGGCTTTGTTATTTGCTGTCAAAAAAAGAAAAAAAAAGAGGAAAAAAAAAGAGAAAAGAAAAAAGAAAATGAGAAAAGAGGGTAGGATAAAATAAAATAAAAACCTATTATCCTACCAACCTTCCCTGCTTTGTTCACAGAGTTCACTAAGTTAATAATTTTCTGTTCCTTCTGTGATCATCAACAGGAAAATTGAGGGGAATAAAATCTAGTGGGAAAACTTTGGATTTTAAATTAATGCTACCTTCCTGGGAAAGAACATTAAAATGAAAAATAAAAAAAAAAAAAAAAAAAAGGCAAAACAACCATAAAAGGTTGCAGATAGTTACTAAGCCTGAGAAGTACTAAAGAAAAAGGGCTTACCTATGCCTGGACATGCAGGTGCATTTATTCAATATGATTAAGTGTAAGCCCATGAATAAACACTTTTCTTCCACTAGTATGAACATGTCAATAAAGCTTTCAAATGAAACTACTTCTTTCCATCATTTTTCTAAGTATCATAAACATAATAGCAGACTGTTCAGAGTCAGTGCTTTCTTAAACTGAACTGCATCTTTATTAATTTAAAGACTCAGTTCCTAGTAATGTACTACTTCAAGAGAAGTCAATAGAAATTTCAATCACATGAGTTAGTGCAGGCCTATCTGAAGATCTTGCAATACTCTCCTTAGATATAATCCATGTCTTTTACTTGACACAGTGTCTGTGATCAAGTTTAATCACAGGTGCAGATATCTGGATGAGGAGGGAGGGAGGGAAGGGCAGGAATTCTCCATCCCCCTGACACCCTCTTGGGACGTCAGCTGGGGTAGATGGCAGGAAGATACCTGCTCCACCTTCCTGCCATCTACCTGGTGGCTTCAAGAGGGGAAGTTGAGATATTAATTTAAAAGCAAACAAATTGTAATAAAAAACCCCAACAAATCACAGACCTAGTCAGTGCAAAACAGCAGTTTCTAGCAGATATGATGTGACTGACCTGACAGAAGGCAGACAATTGCATCTCATCATTGGAACTGTCTGTCTGGGTGGTCAGGAAGAGGAAAAAAAGAAGGAGGAAGAGGAGGATGGGAAGAAAAGCATTTCCGTGCTGTAGTTCTTATAAAATGCAAAACTGGGGTAGATCAGCTAAACAGCACTTTCAAGGTGCCACTTTCCCCTGTCAACCATGTCAAGGAGGCATGATCAGAATAGGTTCTCTCAATTTAGATGCAGTGAAATTAATTGAGTACTTTACTGTTTTTGTTGTGATCAATGGGGCACAAATTTTCCTTTGACTCTTCCCTCTGCCTCACTACTTCTAAGCACATTTGTATGAACAGTGTTGACACAGGCATAGTTACCTCTAACATACATTAAAAAAGCAAGACTTCGTGCTGCAAACACAAGAGAAACTTACAGATGAAGAGCAGGTTATTTCAAATGGAACCTGACTATGAATGAACTTTGCAAAAAACTAACAAATCACACAAAAAACCCACGAAGAATTGCAGCCATGCAGGATGGTGTATTTAAAAGATGCGTGTAGCATCATGTGCAGGTGGTAAGGTGACACTACCTTCCCAAAAGCGTCTCCAGAGAAGACAGCGTCTGGGCAGGCGGCAAACACACACACACACACATTGACAGACCACAGATAGCTCTTGCCGACGAGGAAGCAGGAAGGGTCTCTGTGTGGAGTTCCAGTGGGGTTTACTCCAACCACACACCAAAACGGTCCAGGAACAAAGACAGAACCTACTGGAGGATCCAGGAATATATGGGGGCTTGAGGGGGAGGATCTGAGAACCAGGGTCCAATGGGAACAGGATTAAGTGGTGCAGAGGCGGGGCCAGGGACAGGGATCCAACGGGATTGCAGGGGCGGAGGACTGCACCAAACTGGGACTAACCAAGGAACAGGGAAGGGAGAACTTTCTAGGAGAGGGACATACAAGGTAAAAAGGGGAGGGACAGCCAACAGGCAACCGGGGTATAGAAAAACTGGGGTACAACAGAATGGAGGTGCAAAGCACTATGGGAGAAGCCCTTCCTATTAGCTCTAAAATGGGGGAAAACCTTATACCCTGGAGGCCTCCCTCCACACGATAACGATTTTGGCTCTGAAGCCTCCACAGATGTGTAGATGTGGCATTTGGGGAAACGGCTTAGCGGTGGGCTTGGCAGTGCTGATTTAACAGTTGGACTTGTTGGTCTCAGAGGTGTGTTCCAGCCTCAATGATTCTCTCATACTCTGTGTTCACAGGGTGTCCCTGCAGTCCACAGGCTGAACAGCAGAGCCCACCATGACTTGGAGTGCAGCAGAGCTCAGAGAGAAACTTTCTTGGAAGTTTTTGGGTTTTTGGGGCAGATATGATATTGTACAGTGAACACACAGAGAAAAACACAGGTTTTGCCTCTCCACAGAAAGCACATTTTTTTTCAAATGAATGTATAAAAATACATTTACAGTAAATAAAAACAAGCAAACAAGGGCCACTAGTTCACATACCACACCAAACATCTCCCTCTTTAACCAAAAGAATCAGGAAGATCAAGCTTTACATAACAAATCCTTGCCACATTACTCAATGAACTGAAGAGAGGAGTTCAGTGAGAAGAAGGAAAAAAAATACCTATATATATTCAAGGTAGTAATGCACAAATAGGTATAAAAGAGTGCACCAAAGCACGCTGAAGTTCTGTGCCTTCCTATGTGGCACTTAATAATTGTGTAGAGATCACACAAATATCTCAAAAGTTAAAAATCTCTATGTCATTTTTACTACAGGTATCAGAAATATAAACTGTTAAGTATATAAAGATAACCTTTGCACCTTACTATCTACTTTAAACTATGTAGTAAGTTTTATAAGCCATAGCATCCCCTCTAAAATTTTAAAATGGTTCTAGCAAAATATCAAATATTGTGAGGCACTCTGCTGCAATTAAGTCTTTTTTGAAATGCAAGTGTAAAAAAATCCTCTGCACAAGATCAGTCACATTTCTGACAATGCAGGACTTCTTATCGTACTCAATACTATTATTTCAATGCTTTAACATTGAATTAACATGGAATTTAATTTGGAGACAGTCTTCATGGCACAGCACATTTCTATTTCCCAACAAATATTATTCATTTGTGCATTTCCCAGGATTCTGCTGTCTGGCCTTGACTAGTCCTGCAGCTTCTGAGTGCCTTTGTTTCCCATGGCTAATTCACCACCATTTTTGTACTTGTCAGCAAAATAATCAGAGTCGAAACTCACAGAAAAATCTGGAGGACTCACATAAACATTTCCATTGTCTATTGTGACTGTATGAATCCTTTGTTTGACTCCTTTTGACTGCCACTTCGGTGTTGGTGATGACTCCAGAGGATTTATTCCTTCATATAATCCTTCTCCTGTTTCCAAGGTAATTTTAAACTTATGCCAAGGACAAACAATACATGCTTGTCCATTGATATCCTACAGAAAGAATAAGAAGAAAAGATAACAAGTCATCTTCTAGGACAAAAAGTATGTTTGGTAGTTTGGTTCTATGGCTGTCTACTGTTACATGTATACAACTGGGTTTTTCCATATAATGTTCGGATAAAAGCATTATAAAAAATCACATGACTCTATGCCTCTGTATTATTTCAATTTTGCTTACATACCTCTATTTCTCCACAGTATAAAGGGCCACCTTCATCTGAAACATGGCAGAACACTGTATTAATTTATACAGCAGATTTTATGTTTAGTTCTAACACTGAGATAACACAGGCAAACATCTTACGGTAGCAGCGAGAGTCCAGAGCATGAAATTTCCCTTCATGGTAGAACACAACAATTTCTCTGCCATTGATTTTGGCTGTTATTCTTTGGGACTTCTTTATGTCCTCTTCTTTGCCAATGAATATAAGACCATCAGGCTCCGTTTCAGTTCTTGTGCTTGAGCTGTGCAAATCCACGTCCTTAAAACACACGTACAAATAAATGAAAAGGTCACTTGCAAAGCAATTCACTTTTGGAATTCATGGGAAGTGGGAGGAAAGGTTTCAGTGAAAGACTATCAACATGCAGAGGTGGAAAAACACAAGAGCTTGGTGATAATGTTCAGTTAATGCGTTCACTAATAGAACTAGGAAAGCCAGCTGTTGGAAACCTGATACCTGAGGGTGAGGCAAGATAAACTCTTAATCACTATGCTTTTACTCTGCATCTATGCCACCTTCACCCCTCAAAACCCTTATGCAAACAGATAAAAAGATGGTAAATGTAAAATACTATACAGTTCAGGTATGGAACAGGTAGCATTTACATGTAAATCCAATACTCTTTAGATAATATTATGGCTACAAATATAAAATGATTTAAGTTAATAAAGAATTATTCTGCAAAGGAAAGAAAACATTATTTATTGAGAAGCTGTATTCAACCTGACATTTTTAACAAATATGCCTGCCTTTCCTTCCCTCTTACATATTTCAAACATATAACAGATTCTGCCTCTCACAAGACAGAATATAAGCAGTTTTATGACAAAAACAACTTTCCCACTAAATTTACTTACAGTTAGCTACTGTGTTCCAGTTCTTCACAAATTTCCAATACAACCTTGCTTCTTCAGAAAAATAAAGCTAAGCCAGGTCTTAATAAACACAGAAAGGGGAACCATGGATGAGGGCGGGGGCGGGGGAGGTGGGGGGTGTCTCTCTGGCTGCAGGAGCATGCAGAGCCACAGAGAGCTGCAGTGTACCTTTGGTCCACACCAGATTGCAATGGAGATGAGAAAGCAGATGAAGAAATGAAGGCTGAGGATGATGAGGTCCAGCATCGCCTCTTCTTCACGGTGTCTATCACCACTGCCCTGCCTTGTTCCCATATGTCACAAGGTGCTTCACAGCCCCTCTAAAAATGCAAGCAAGAGGCAATGAGGCCAGGCCCTGTAGCACCCTATGGCAGGACTTCAGAGGCTCAATGCATCAGAAACTGGCTCTGCCAGGGCTGATAAGAACCAGGGACACACTGGGGATGGCCTGATAAGAGAAGAGCAGAGCTTCTGGTTCCCCCTGCTGCTGTCCTCACTGTGAGCCCATGTTTTGGGAGCTGCCTGCTCCCAAAACCCTGCTCAGAGCCCAAGTGGTGTGTACTCAGGATGAGCCACTGCAGGTTTCTTTATAAACCACTGTGCTGGGAAGGCTGATTTAAATGACAGTGTGTCATTTCCAAGACCAGTTTTTGACTGATACGCACACAATCAACTTCTAAGACCAATTCTCTCCTTTCCAGTTCAAGGAACTACCACTCAGTCTTATCCAGAACGTGAAATGTCACTGCCAGACTCACAGGACGATCCTGTAAGGCATTCATACTTAGTTTTCTCAGGAGATAAGCAAACTAACCATAGGAACCAGGGTAGGAAATCTCCATTTTTTGCTATCACCTTTTGGCTGACTTTCCCTATAAACTTTCCAAATTGGCAAAGATACTAAAATGCAGAAATTTGTAGTTAAAACCTCTCTTATTAAGACACCTCTAAAAAACCTTCTGTATATAAATACATCTATAGAAACAGAAACACACACACACATACATAGTTCAGTACACACATGCCTGTGTGTATCTCCCAACCAGGGTTAGAATACACCTGTCACCTAGCCTCCAGCTCATTTAGCAATGATGTCTTACACTCAACTTGGATTTTGCACACATAAATTCTCCAGGCCCTCATTCTGAAACCTGACTGAGACCACCAGTACATTGTGGACCCTGGCTGGCCTAAATTGCACAAGCAATCAGTAGCCAGCAGGTTTCTTTCACAGTTGATACTCACACATTTATCTACAAACAAATGTAGACTAAGGACTGCAGTGACACATCAGGGACCTCCAGAAGAAAACCCTCAAGGCAACTTTCTTCCTTCAGATAAGAAGAAATGGGTCACATCACCCCCTCACAGATCCCAAGACAAAATCCTGAGCTACCAGAGCAACTCCAATTCGTGGAAGTGAGCACACATTGGTCAGTAAGAGGAAAGTTTATTTCCAGGCTTATACACAGTAAGCCTTCTAACAGTTTTTTCCTGATATTTTCTTAAGAGCTTGGCTGCTTTGGTATTTTCTGAGTCACTGCAAACAGTACAGATGGAATTGCCCCTGCTGCCAAGTGCCACCTGGTGGGAACGACAAAAAGATGTGCGACCAAGCATAAGGGCTTCTTCTCCAGCTGGAAACGGAGCTGGATTTATGAATTGTGGCAATTCATTGCTGTGCCTTGCTCTGAATAATTTTTCCCCATTTCGGGTAAAAGGAAAAATACCCCTGCCATGGGGGATCGCCCGCCGCTCTCCTCGGCTCTCCTTCGGGGGTGTGAGGAGAGCGGTGGCGATGTTTAGAGGAGAATGCTCCACCGGGGCAGGGCAAGCATATATGTATGTGTCTGTGTATATATAAATATACACACAAGGCTCCGTGGAGGCTCGGGGAAGGTCAACAGAGCTGCGGCTGCCCCGCTGCAGATGGGGAGGGGGAGATGGAGGAGACACCCTCACCCCCATCTTTAGTCGCCCGTGGCATCCCTCCAGGGCAGAGGACGCACGCCGTCCTGCTGCTGGTGCCTGTGTCTTTTATGTTAGCTCTTAGCTGAGCTTGGGGCACTTTCATTTCATTTCATTTCATTTCATTTCATTTCATTTCATTTCATTTCATTTCATTTCATTTCATTTCATTTCATTTCATTTCATTTCATTTTCTTCCTCCCTATGTTTCGATACCAAACTTATAGAAGTGGGTAAAAATCAGCAAGATGGCAGTTGCTACACAAATTGTCTTGACTTTATTCCCATTCAGAACCCAAGCTTTTGTTATCATTACAAAGCCTTACCAATATTTTAGTCGTATTCATGGGTTTTGGGATAACTCATTCAGAAATAAAATTGTCCAGTCCAGGAAATTACTTGTTCTTGTTGTGGTGGTGTTTTTTTTTGGTGGTTGCTGTTGTTTAAACCCACTAGAAGAGTGTGGACGTGACCATTTTGTTTCAAGGAGGCTGATTATATATTATATAATTATATCTCTCTATATAATTAATAATATATTATTAATATATTAATATAATATATTATTGAATATCATATTGAATATATTGATAATTAATTAATTAACACAGACTGAGTAGAGGACTGTTACAGGAATACTGCATAGGATGTGTATGTCTAAAACCTGCCCTTCTTGTGGCAAAAACATTCTAAAACACTGTTAGAGTTATTCCTGCCTGGCATGGTTTAAGGCAGAGCAATGAAAGAATATTGGTCTGAGACTGTATCATCCTCATTTAACTCTGTTGCTGTTGATGAGAGTTTCACTGCACTCACTGAACCAGCTGATTTTTTCTTTTTTCATCAATTTGACATTACAAATAAAGCCAAACCTACACTTTTCTGTGATGTAAGAGTTCCTGCAATGTTTACAGCCAGTAGCATATGTGTTATCAAAACCCTCAGTATGTTGATAACAGCTCATCTGTATGAAAATGATTGACAAACCAAAGCAGATGACATCAAAAGCTCAGTGGCTGCTTTTTAAGTAATGGTGAAGCCTAAACCAACCCCCATGGACAGAGAGGTGCTGTAAAGCTCATTCCCAAGGCACCTGTGCCAGCCCCCCCAATCTCATGCAGGATCACATTTCTTTGGCCTTTCCTGATGAATATTTTGAACTTAATCAGTTCCAGGGGTAGAGTTTAAGTCGCTTGGAAGGCTGTTTTCATGTTTAAACCCTTAGAGTTCTTAACTGTTTTTCTCCAAATTGCTCATCAGAACAGGCCTGCCTGAAAACCAAACTAATTTCTTTTTCCTGCTCTTGGTGACAGCGTTTTTCACACTGTGAAGCCTTAGTCACTGCAGAGGACTCCTCAAGGTTTCTCTGACAGCTGATATCTAATTCAATTCACAGGTCCCTTATTTATATTATTTTCCTCCAAATGTTCTCATCTGTTTATGATCCTTCTTAAAAGATAAACTCACAAAGCAGAGTCAATACCCTGGGCATTCACTGCAGTTGATAAAACAGTTGCCTCTTGTGTCTTACAAACAACACTCCTTTAAATCATACTCACACATCACTCATTTCTTTTTTCACCACATCACGTGGTTGGCTAATGCTCTGTTTCAATTTCTTCAAAATTTCCAGACATATTACACTTTTTTTTGAACTGCAAAAATGCAGCCAAGACAGTTTTTTGTTTTTCTCTTTCCTTTTTTACTGTTTTTCCCTTTCCATTTTATTTTCATTTCAAATTACTCTATGATCATTCTACCTGATTGATTTCAGGTATTTTTTTCCAGCTAATCAAGGCTCCTTTGGATTCTTAGCCCATCCTCAGGAGCACTGGTAGCTCTCCCAGGGTGCATTTTTTCATGCTTAACAAGGAAAGAGTGCACACCCCTGCATTCAATTCCCAAAAAATACCAAACAGCACAACACTGAATTCTGGCAGACCAATTGTATTATTTGGGGAAAAGGCACAAAGTGAAAAAACAAGAGTTATAAAACTCATTATGTGTTTAAGTATTTGATATAAATAGCTGGAAGACATAGCTATTCAGATTTTATATATTTATTTTATATTTTCAACTGGATAACTGGCTCAAAAATTTGAGAAGAGATGAGCAAATAAAGGTGTTCTTCTGCTTTTAGAAAATAAGACTGAAACAATACAGGATTTTTCACTGGCTTTCATTGCCAAAAGTGCAGTTTTATTTCCTGCTCCAAGTTCTCTCTAGAAAGTGCAGTTCACATGACAGTTCTGAAAGAGTAGGTTTTGCAGTTTGTATTGCGAAGAATGTTTTCCTGAGCAGTAGCTAGAAAGATCCCAGATAAACCTTCAGCAGTGACTTAATCTAATGTTTAGTTTCAATAAGATTCATCTCCTACATGTTTTATCACAGGTCACTTGAAAAATTTACTATTAACATTAATTTCCTTGTGTGTTTAGGTAAATTAATGTCAGTCTTATTTCTTTGATCCTCTGTCTCATAATGAGTGCCTGCATATCTAGGGAGGTAAGAACTCCATTACCATATCTTGTTATTATATTATTACATATTATCATGCTTGTCCAGATCAATGGTACATTTCCTATATGGAGTCTTTATCACATTTCTTCCACGTGACCCTTCATAATGGAAGTTTCTTTGATAAGCTAATGAACCTGCCATCCTTTCAGATCTAATACTATTCCTGGATGCTTATGCACTATCATTTCTATAGTAAATTGTTAGGCATTACTGCTATCAAAGATTAATTGTATCTAAACCTCCTTTATTTAACAGAAAATAATTCTGTATCTAATCATTTCCTTGAGTTGTATTGATGATAGTAACAGTAGTAAGGAAATTGTTTTTGTAAGAAGCCAAGTATTTCACAGAGCTGAAAAAATGTTATGTACCACAAGAAAAAGATACATTCAAAATATTCCTTCCAACTTCTGTTCCAGCAAGGGAGCATGCAAACCCTGGAATCCTCGTTTCCAGTCCTAGAGGGTTGGGAATTCCTCTCTGTGCCACAGATGGCAGAGCTCAAGGCTTTCAGCCCAGATTAATGTACAGTCACCAAGGAGATGCACAGGTCTGGCTTCCAGTGAAGTGGTGGGGGGACTGAACAACATATAAAAAATATCAAAAGGCAATGCTGCACCACAGGCCACAACTGTTATTATCACTTTCGTGTAATTTTTATCATAACTATTGAGAGTGATTTCAACAGCATCAAAACAAAACATCAGAAGACCTGACACTACATTCAGAGTGAAGGACTTCTGGTAGTATCCACGTTAAATGTCATCAGTGGAAGTTTCTCCTTCCTGTCCCCTATAGAAGCTCTTTGTTCTTGTTAGGATCTCTTCCATAAAATGTGGAAGAGTAATTGAGTGTCTTTTAAATTATTTTATCATTCTAACATTGCTGAAAAAACCTGGCTTTTTAATAATTCAAGGATCTCAGAATGCAAGGAAGTTCTTGTTTCAAATCAAGAAATAAAAGTACTGTAAACTAAGACCAATGTGCATTTTTCATTTTTATGTATGAGGACCTTACTGCAAAGTAGGAAGAATTCTGAATGCCCAATTAATTCTTTCTTCTAAACTGTCAATAATATGCTGCTAAGAAAGACTTCAAGAGTAACCTTACTATTTAATCTATGCACAACAGCACGTAATCCACAGCCTAAAATTTTACTCTCCCTCCAGCTCTGCTTTGCCAGTCTGTCCCACTCACAACTCCTTCTGTAATTTCAGTTAACACTTGGTGCTCTTGTTAGCTCTTTAGTTAGTTCCTTAGTTCCTCTGGTACATGAATCACATAAAACATGCCATATTTTACTGCAGTTACTGTGCCTCTGATTGCTTCTTGTGATTACTTTTCAGAGTGCTCTGACTTTATCTTGCAAAAGATTCAGAAGCTGTCCAGTTATTTGTCTTAATAGACTGGGTAAGCAACATCTATAGGACTTATTCCCAAGCTTTTTAAAGTCATCCCCCCCTACCCCCCACCAAAAATCAGCCTATATGTATTTCCCTAAGAAAAATCAAAACACTACCTACAAAGCATGGCATCTGTCCCTGTACATACAGCATAATAAAATGCTTTCTGTTGTCTCACTTCTTTCTCTGAGAGTGCTCCTGTGCAATTCTTGGTGTACAATAAGAAGTAATCTACTGGGTGCACCTCTGCAACCACTTAGGCATTGTAATAGCTTCTTAAGTTAGATAAAGGTAAGAAGAAATTATAATACTTTAGCAACTAAATATAACATACTAAAAAAACCCCAAAGCAAGCAAGCAACCATCCAAACAAACAAACAAAAAACTAAAAACAAAAACCTAAAGAAAACCTAAAAAATCCAAGCAGATGTAATTTAAAACCTTTTACTATAAATTTATAGTTTTCAGTCTCTGTTCCAAGAAACACCAGGTGCTAATCTGTTACATCACACTGCTACCTCATGTTCTCCCTCTGCTTCCACAGATATCAAGCTATTTTAAAAGATGACTGCAAAAATCAGTCATCAAACAAACCCTAGGAGCCAGAAATACATGCCTTATCAACTCATGTCTTTTTTAAAGAGATGTGCTGCAGAATAATCTAGAATTTTACTCTACAGAAAGTACAGAAACACTGACATGGTGTCTCTAACTGTAGCATAACAATAAACCATAAAGATTGGACATTACGTGGGATTACAGAACAATATGGAAATTCACTTAGTCTGGAAAGGTCTTCAGGACAGTGCATGAAGATCTTGACCCCTTGATAGAAATAATTTGGCACATTATACCAATTTCATAGTATTCTTCTCTTTGTTTTTACAGGTGTCAACCCATTTAGTTATTCAGAAATGTAAAATAATCCTGTTGTTTTTCTTGGTTTATCAGGGCTATGGAAGAAGCCATATGCCCTGAAAAAGTGCCAGCTTGTGCAAAATGCAAAGGACCATCTGCTCAACAACACAAGGTTTCACAAGCATTGTGATGGTACAATTGTGTTGGTACTCTGTTCTGTATTACCTCCACAGCAGACTCACAAAGTAATTCAAGTTCTTCATTGATGCACTCAAAAGACAGATTTATCTTTGTCATTTTCAAAACACAGTTGCACTCCAGAAGAATAAGCAAATGGTGGCATTCATCAGCAAATGGTGGTTCACATACTGGGAGTGTGTAAGTAGTGGTGGAAAGGATCTTAGCAACCTATGAAGTTTATGTATTCTAACTGGATTAAGGATGACAAAAATTTAACAGAAATGTTATGACTCTGTCTGTGACTTGAAAAAAAGGAACCCCTGCTGTTGCCTCAGAATGAGGTGTAGCGACCCGGCTCGTGGGCGACACAACGGCTAAACTTACAGGCCTGTTGGGCTAATCACACGCTAACACCAATGTGGTGGACGGTGAAGAGCGTTTATTTCCGGTGCGCAGGTATTTATATAACCGAGATATGATGATGTAAGCACCGTAATATTATGGGTAATAGAACATTGGAGAAAGAGGGGCCCTATCTTCCCGTACAACACGAGATCTTCCGGTCGGCATTCCCTATCTGACTGCATCATCTCCCCACTTCTCGATGAACAGAACTTTAAAACTGAACGACTTATGTAATTAACAACAAACAGTGAACTTGTTAGTAATGAACGTGAAACGAAACCGCGGTGTGTTAGTATGAACTATCATGCAAACTCAGGTTAACTGTCTTTGTTCTTAAATATAAAATGTCTATCTTATCTAAACAGGTTTTTATAAACTGGGCTAACTTATTAAGGAGACAAGGACCAAAAATAAGTACGAACACAACAACGATAACTGGTCCTGCCAACGTGGAAACAAGGGTAATAATCCATGGGGATTGGTTGAACATTGAACTAAACCAGTTCTGCTGACAGCGTTGCTGGCTACGCTCTTCAAGTCTTTGTTGTAGCTCTGCCATGGACTGCTTGATTGGCCCGGAATAATTGGCATAGAAACAACACTTCTCGTCCAAGGCAGCACACAGACCTCCTTGGTGCATGAGTAAGATGTCCAGTCCTCATCTGTTCTTCAGCACGACCTTTGCAAAGGAGCTGAGGGATCGCTCTAAATTGGAGATAGACTCTTGGATTCTGTGCAGGTCTTCATCTACTGTTGTCTGCAGTTGGGCTAGTTCTGAGTCACTAGTGCTGTGACACCTGTCGCTGCACCTGTTGCTCCTAGACCTAACTGTACTGCAAGACGGTGATTAGTTCTCGTTTGTGGCGTGGGAAACCTCTCTCCTGGTGGTAGGGTAATTCGTCTCCAGGGAAGTAAAGGATCCTAGGGATAATAACCACTTGGACACAGAAATTGTTAGTTTCATCAAAGTGTTTGATGGAAATACATGGGGTGATACCTGTGGAGCTACAGGCCCAAATTCCCAAGGTTGCTGGAATTACCCAGGACTCGGTCTTATCTAGAGTCACAGGAGTGCCACAAATTTCTTCATGGTGTTGCATTGGTTGCATTGCCTGTCTGTTGCCTATGCAAACGCCTTTGCCCGAAACTTGCTCTAGTGTTTAGATTCCCTTGCGAGGGGTGTTCCACAAGCATCGCTTGGGGTCATTTGCTCTGGAGTAGCTAAACATGGCATTAAGGGCTACCCCTTCGTAAAAGGGCGGGTAGGCATCATAGCAAAGCCAACAAGAACAGGTGAGGCCTGGCTTTGTTGCATTTAGCGATAGAAATGCGGCATTTAGCATGTGATGAAAGAGGGCATGAGAAGTCAGTTCGAGCGCACCATGAAGTGCTGATGTGACACTAGTGAGGCTAGGCGTGGGATTGCTGTTTATGTGATTGTATTGTTGGGCTACAACTCTGTTGGGTCCGAGAGCGGTGTGGTGCGGTGATGAAGCTCTGATAATTTGAACGATCATGCTTGGGTCTGTATCCCAACTATGAAGGAATACTGACCACTTTCATCCTAGCGACCAGTTGGTGTCCCGAGGTTGCAGGACTGTTACATTCAGGTGGGAACAGCTTCCTTTAGAAGTGATCATACCGCTCTTTCCAAACGTGGACTGCTTGCAGCCTTTGAGCCAAAAACCCTCGTCTAGGAAACTATCTCTGCTAGCTGGTGTCCACTGGTTGCTGGTGACGATGGTTTCACAACCCCAATACTCACAAAACCCGTACCCAGGATAGGTGCAGTAGCTTTTACCGGGGTTGACACTAGGGCACCAGTATGTTCCCCAATTAATGTAGGCAAGAGGTTTTCCCTGACTAGGGTCAATTCCTATTCCATTGGTGTTAAATATATCACTAATGTGAATGATGAATCTAGGGGCATTAGACACAATTTGGGCAATTACTCTACCGTCCAAGGGATTGCGAAGTGTCCAGGTGCACGGCCGGTAAGGATGCACATTCAGTTCTCCCTGTCCAATACGAGGCAGGCTTAGAAACAGGAAAGCACAAAGGCACAGGTGTTGTTGCGAAACTGCTGATGTCCATGTCGAGGACAAGAAGCAAGGTCGACGTGGAGGATTGTAGTGGTAGACCTGTTAAAAGAAGCTCTGAAGTTTCATTAGTTCAGTTATACAGCACAGGCTTTATTGATTCTAATGGACACCAGTTAATAATGTTATCTTTCTCCACTGCGGCATACCCTTGACCTGTCAGGACCAATTTCCACCCTGATTCCCAATCTCCTAATTAATTTCTAATTTTAACTGGTGGGCCTTCTTTCAGTGCTTCAGTGGCCCAATGCTTTTGGGAAGGGGTTTGTGCTTGATCTCCCCTGGGGAACTGGTTCAACACTAGCATGGCAGTAGCTAGCAAGCGTGGCTGTTCTGGCGGAGGGATGTTATTTGTGAAACCTTCTGCTTTGGCTAAGGTTTCTAACTTAGATTTCAAGGTTTGGTTCGCTCTTTCTACGATGGCTTGACCCGTGCTGTTGTACGGAATGCCCTGTTTTAGGGTGATGTTCCACTTAGTCACGAACTCTTGAGCTGACTTGGCAATAAAGTTTGTACCGTTGTCTGTTTTGATTTGTTTTGGAATGCCAAGCCATGCCATAGCTGTTAGCCAATGCTGAATCGTTGCCTTGGAATTCATCTTTGCATGTTGAGTTGCAACGATCATGCCGCTGTATGTGTCTACTGTTACAGCGAGCCAAGCTCAAGGCTTCAATATTTGGCAGAGGGTAAAATCTGTTTGCCAGATCTTGGAGGCTTTGAGGCCTCTAGGATTGATCCCACTAGACCACAAGGGCGTTTTCTGACAATGAGGACAAGTAGCCACTATGTGCCTGGCGTCTGCTATTGAGATGTTGCATTTCTTGACCAGTGCCTTGGCTCCAACATGGAGTGACTCATGTAGTTGTCACGCATCTTGTAAGGTCCAAAGTCCTTTCGCTGCAGCATCAGCCTTGTCATTGCTGATTTGAAAAAATCCCTTAACGGGGTTATGGATGTTGACGTGTATCACAGATACGGTGCCTTGGCGTGAGAAAAGTGCTTCTTCTATCATGGCAGCTGCAGAGGATGCTGAAATGCCTGGTCCAGACATCGTTTGACAGAGCCTGGCAACGAACATGGAGTCTGTTACGATGTTAAGGTGCTCTGATGGGAACAGTCTGCATGCCAATACTACAGCGGAGGCTTCGAGGAGTTGGACAGACAGCGACTTGTCTCTCATTGTTCTTGTGTCCGCCACACCACTGCTGCGGTAGAGGTGGCTGAGGATGCATCGGTGAAAACAGTTGGCCCAGGGAGTGGTTGGTCCATGACCTTCTGTGGGAGGTCAACGTCTGCTATCGCTAGCAGCTGAGTCCATGGAGGTTTAGTGGCGTAGCAGAGCTCTCCTGCAAATCCGCAAAGTGCCAAAGCAAGATGTTCTGAGATTGCTACCGACGATGTCGAGACCTGCTTTTGGAAAGGCAAGTATATTTTTGCAGGCTCGAGACCTAGGCAGTTCAGGGCAAGCCTTCTGCCCTTCATGATGAGGCTTCCAAGACATCCACTCCTGGGGTAAATGCACGTGAGGCTCTTCCGAGAGTCACCCATTGAACCGGTTGCGCTTTATCGGGAGGTGCTTGTGCCAATGCTCCTACTCCCCCCTCTCTGGTAAAATGTACATATAAGTCCAAAGGTAGATTTGGGTTCCATCTAGAGAGAACTGCCGTGGACAACTGCCGTTCAATGAAGTCGAGTGAGCGCATGGCTTCGCTTGAGAGGGTCTTGGGCTCCCATGGATGCTTGCCTTGAAGTAGCGTGTACAGCGGAGACATGACTTCTGGTGGGATAAGGATGACATTTCGCAACCATTGTAAGGATCCCAGTAATTGTTGTGTGTCGTGCAGCATCTTGAGATTGCGACGAATCTTGACTGTTGGGGGTGTCACATAGGAGCTGGTGATTTTCACACCTAAGAATGTGACTGAAGGACCTTTCTTTATTTTTGCCTCTGCTATTTCAAAGCCGTTGGTCCTTAGAACCTCGGAGATGGCTGACACAAGATCGTCCACGCGGTCTGGCGTCGGTGCTGCAACAAGGATGTCATCCATATATTGGATAATAGTGGCTTCTGGGTTCGCGGATCTAATGGGCGCTAGGGCTGGGCTCACAATGATCTGGCATATGGTCGGAGAGCTGATCATTCCCTGAGGAAGGACTGTCCAGTGGAAGCGCAGATTGGGCTGTTGACCATTAGGGAACACAACAGAAAAGGCAAATAGTTCTTTGTCCTGGTCATGCAAGGGAATGGGAAAGAAGCAGTCTTTGATGTCGAGTACCACACACAGTTGATCCGTTGGGACGAAAGAGTTAGCAGGCAGTAGTGTCTGTACAGGACCCATAGGTTGAATTTTCCTGTTGACCGCACGTAGGTCATGGAGCAAACGAAAGCCTTCGCCACTGCGTTTAGGTATCACGAACACGGTGTGTTCCATGGAGAGGTGGATGGTTCGATGTGTCCTCTTTCTAACTCTCGCTTGAGCAATTGCAAAAGGATTGACATTCGAGGCTCAGGGATGGGCCACTGCTCGACCCACACTGGGTCAGATGATTTCCAGGTTAACTTGATCGGGGTTGGTGGGTATGCAGCAGTGGCCCTTAGGGTAAATTTGTCACCCTAATTCTTAGTTGGGATAGAGCATCTCGTCCTAACAGAGGTGGGACGTTTGACAGGACATAGACATGAAGGCTTACAATTTTTTCAGGCCCTTCTTCCGTGTGCAGGGTTATTGCTATGAGCTCTACACTCCTTTTGGCGACTGAGACTCCTCCGACTCCGCCTACGGTTGGGGCTTCTTCTACTTCCCAGCTTGGAGGCCAATACATTTGAGGGATAACAGTCACATCGGCACCTGTGTCTATCAGGAAAGGGATGCTGATCGAGAGGTGGTTTGGTGGATTTTTCCTGGAGCCTGTCGTGGAGTGACGAGTAAGCTGTTGGCAGATTCCCCATACTGCTGGGGGGCTGTTGCATTCCACTGCCAGGGCCACCCAAGGGTTCCCTTTTCCACATTGCTCTGTTGTCCCGTGGGCATGGTTGATCCTTGTGCAATGGGCACTGGCTGAGCCATAAAGTTGGTTGCTTCTCGTGGAGGCATCGGGTTCGGAAGGTGTTCACCCCATTTGGGGTTCCCATAAGTGGGCCGCTGGATGTCCCAACTGGGAGGGGGCCTCGTGCGGCCCATTGGTCCCCTTCCCTGCCCGTTTCCCTGCTTCTTAGACCTACACTCTCGGGCAACGTGTCCCTTTTTGTCACAGACCCAACACAGTCCTCAGGGTTTGATTTGCCGTGATGGGCCAGAGGTTCACTGGTTGCGGTTGTGTTGGCTCTGAACAGCCATGACCTCTGCTACAGCGGCGTGGACTGAACCTAGGCGTTCTTCCCTTGCCACGTGTTTAATCATCGCCGCAATACTTGAGTCGGGCGGCAGTGAGCACAAACTTTCTTTAGTGGCCAGATTGCATTGCTGCCGCAGACAGTCGGCGACGACTGGGCCTTTGGCTTCTGCTGGCAGGTTGGAAGCATCTACGGCAGCCTGAAGCCGTTCCACAAATTGAATAAAACTTTCACTCTGTTTCTGCCTCATTGTAGACCATGGGGCAGGTTTAGCAACTACCCTGCAGACTGTGCGAATGGCTTCTCAGGCCGCACGAGTTGTGGCTGCGACCTCTGGGGCTCTCAAGTTCTGGGCTTGAGCTTGTGGTGTGACCATTGTTGGATCCCTGCCTGTCAGCCGTTGTAAGCTGGACCCCTGTAACGGATGGTTGTCCCCTGCTATTTTTGCTAGTTCTTTAGCACAATTGTCTTCCCACTCTTGTTTAAATACTGTCATCCCAGCGCCATCAAAAATCATCCTGCATGTCTGTTTGATGTCAAAAGGCAACATGTCGTCATTACCAAAAAGCCCGTCAATCAAAGTGGAAACCATAGCAGAATTCACCCCTTTTTCTAAAATGGCTTTGACAATTGCCTGTACGTCCTTAGGGTTCACAGGGGAATAGGTCCTTTGGCCATTCACCTCTCTGACAGGGAATGTTAGCATTGTAGGTGAAGTCCATTCCACGCATGCCATTTGGATCTCCCTCCAGTCTGTGTGTGGCATGGACTCTCACGGGAATGATGTCACAGATCTTTTAGGTTTAATGAAATTTATTTGCATGCTTTCAAAGTCCGAGTCCGAGCTCAAGCCGGATGCATGTCTAAATGCGCGCCACTCTGTCTCCTGCGCGTGCCGTCGGTGGCCCCAGTCCCCTTCCGAATCGGTGGAGGAAGCCGAGTGGTGGTGGGCTTCCGGGCTGCGGTGCTTTTTGGTGGGACTCCGCCCTCTCCCTTTCCCAGGGACGGGTTTTTCCCCTCCCTTTCTCCGCCTTCCTTCCAGCGGATTCTTCTCCTTACAAGGAGATACTCTAGGGCACGATCCCTGATTGGACTGTGAGCTCTCCTCCCCTTCACTGTCGGCGCTGTCCGTCCGCCTCCCCTTAGACTCCCGATCGCGTGCGTCCGCGTGCGTTAGGCACCCTTCGCTCCGCCCCTTGCTCCTCTCCCTGGCGCCATTTCGTGGCGCGTATGGCGGAGGCCTTTCCCCGACATCTCCAGGGCCCGCGGTGTCGGGCGTGCCCCGTGACTCCGCGGCATCGGTACGCCCTGGCGGCAAAGTGTGTTCCGCGGCCAAACCTGTGTTAGGATCGGGCAGGCGGGATGGCGACTCGGGTCATCCGTCATCATTAGATGGCTCATTAGAATCGGTGGGGCAATCAGCAAAAGCGGTCTGCGTGGCAGCTCCAACCCCCACCCACAGTGCAACCTTTAAACAGCTTTGAGCTGCCTTCCAAGTTTTCTGCTCGTGAAGCGCTTTTCGCAGCGCTTCCATAACTCTCGCCCAGCTTTTTAGGTACTTGCTGGACTTAAAACACAACATGTCATTTGTGAGCGCCTTGGTACACCTAGCCCAGCAATCTGGGTGTAATATATCTACGGGATCATCGACAGTGCTCAATTCTAACAATCTGACAATCACGCGTTCAAAGTCCCCTGATTTACAATCGATACCCCAGTGCTTGTGCAGTTGCAAAACTAACTTGCCAATCGACTGCATGTCGGCGGTACGGGAGCGTCCTCCCCGCTGAAGTCGGTCCTGCCGCTCCAGCCGTCCCTCAGCGTCCGGCGAGACTCCCAAACTCCGGTCGCTCGAACCTGTGTATTGGCAACCACTTGTTGCCTCAGAATGAGGTGTAGTGACCCGGCTCGTGGGCGACACGATGGCTAAACTTACAGGCCTGTCGGACTAATCACACGCTAACACCAATGTGGTGGACGGTGAAGAGCGTTTATTTCCGGTGCGCAGGTATTTATATAACCGAGATATGATGACGTAAGCACCGTGACATTATGGGTAATAGAACATTGGAGAAAGAGGGGCCCTATCTTCCCGTACAGCACGAGATCTTCCTATCGGCGTTCCCTATCTGACTGCATCACCCTGCTTTCCAAGACACATCTAACCTAGCAGTTAGTACCTAGAAAGTTTTCCTTCATGTCCAAACTAGATTTTGCTTTTTGCAAATGTTTTCCCCCATGCTTTCCTTATCCTGAAAAACTTCTCACAATTCATAAAAGAAAAGAACCACAACCCTATTACAATGACATTCACATTTCTCAGCCTTCATTTGTATATCCTTGTTTCCAAGTATTTCTGGTTTTATTGTACACAGACATTTTACAGTTCTGTAATAGAAAAGGCATGAGTTCCATAAATTCTGTAAGTCAGTTTTTTGTTTTAAGTAAACATAATTTATTTTCAAAGCTAAGATTCAGTTCTTCAGCTGCAGAGACTGCTGATACCTTTATGCAGTGAAAGCTGTTGTAAGTCATTTGCATTTTTATGGTAGATGGTGGTGCCTGGGGACACAACATGAGACAGAATAAGAAACATCTACTTCTTTGGAATTTAATTCTTAATAAGTGTTATTTTTTAGTTTTCCACATAACAAGAGTTTTCTTTACTCTAAAAACACTGAAAAAAAACCACTGAAAAGCTACAGCAGTGTAGAAGAGTCTGACAGAAAAGAGAGATTTCTGTGTCTTACTGCTTCAGACTCAAGGTTCACATAGTCAGAATGATTACATAAACAAGCACCATGCAGACTGTTCTAAACCGTGAACTTCAGATCAGAACTGAAATAAACATTCAGCTAAGTATACCAACAATTTCCTTCTGTTTAATATCAGCAAAAAGCTTTCCTGTGCTGTAGCTGTGGGGCTTTAGGGGAGAACATGAGAGGACAGGGTATAGGCAAAAAGGTGACATTTGAGCACAGACTTCTGGTCCACATCTGCTTCTTCCGAGGCCTTGTCTCTTTACCATCCCTGTCTCTTCTCTGCTGATACTTCCACATGTCTTCTCGCTTTCAACCTTTATCCTGAAGTCAAAATGTACTAAATATTGGAAGCATCTTGCCACCCTTGCTTAACAAAAGCATTTTGGTAGAAAAATTGTCCATGTGGAATTTCACAAATTGACCATTGTGTGGGGGAAATGGAAAGGGAAGTGCTGACCTCTTCTCCGTGTCCCACAGGACACATGGAAATAATTAAGAGCTGTGTCAAGGGTGGTTCAGACTTGAAAGGAGGAGGAAGCATTTCTTTGCCACAAGGGAGGCCAAACACTGAAAAAGGCTTCCTTGAGAGATGTCTGATAACCCAAGCCTGTCAGTGTCCCAGAGACATTTGGACTTTAATGTGGCTTTAACTCTGAGTCATCCCTGAAGGGATCAGGGAGCTGGACTAGATGGTTGTTGTAGGTCTCTTACAAATGAAATAATCCTCCCCTCCCCTCCCCTCCCCTCCCCTCCCCTCCCCTCCCCTCCCCTCCCCTCCCCTCCCCTCCCCTCCCCTCCCCTCCCCTCCCCTCCCCTCCCCTCCCCTCCCCTCCCCTCCCCTCCCCTCCCCTCCCCTCCCCTCCCCTCCCCTCCCCTCCCCTCCCCTCTCCTTCCCTCCCCTCTTTTTGTAGCTTAGGAAATATGTTTCCAAATTTATACTTCAGTTTTTACTATTTGAATTTTTTGTAATAATCTGTGAGAATATAAAGCCCTCCCCCTTCTCCCCACCGCCTCCCCCCCCCGCAAAATAAGGAGAGCAAACCTGAAAAATGTACAGTCTGTGTTGCTATTTTTCCTATTACACACAGATGCCCAGGGGTAGGCACTAACCATCCAATTGACAACTTACAAAGGACACTGCACAGAATCAAGACTTTGTAAGGTCTCACAGAGAACCCAGAAAACAGTTTAGCACACTAAGATTGTGCTCCACAGTAGGAAACAGTTCTTAAAAATTACTAAAATGTTTTAATATTACAGTTACAATGACACTGTTTCAAATATTTTAACATTACAGCACAAGCACTTCACTAACCACCCTTCTATCATTCATCGGTCCATAGTAAATGTAATTTTCTTTACTCCTTAGAGTTCATACCAGGAAATGCCTTCAGAAGAAGAAAATCCCTCCATTTGTTTTTTTAGCAGCAAACCTGCTTAGATAACACAGCGTTGTAGAGGAAATAATTTCATTTGGCACCAGTAGAGCTAACTGTGACATGCCAAAAGCCAGAATCAGCTTGTAGCCAAGCTTGTATAAAGATTAATTGCCTAATTTGGTACACTACTATAACTGGCAACTGGAAAAAGCACTCAATAAAGCTGAAATCTGCAGGTGGCACTTGAAAAAGGGACCTGGAGCTGAAACCTCTTGCGAGAAAGTAAACAGTAAACTGACATGTCATCTAGTCAACCACATACTCACAAGTTTCTCCAACGCAGATGTGGCTTGTTTGAACGACGATTGCCCACTTTGGTTACAGGCAGACAGCATGTCTACTCAGTGAAAGAAGCTGCTTGAACATCTGAGAAAATTAAAAATTTGCAACTATTTCTGGAGACCCACTCTATAAGAACTATGTAGGGCTTGTTGATTCTGGGGCCCTGAGTTAGTATCCTAATTCTGACCAACTTTAGCAAGCACATGTCATCCAGGAACTCAAGCTACATTGCAAGCAAAGCCTGTCACACTTGGTAAACCTCAAGACGAGTTTAGGAGTTGATTTGCCGATCAGCATATCCAAGCATCAAGTGCTGTGAGAAGCACAGAGAGTGATGTGACACAGCAGCAATAAGCAATAAGCAGGCTGTTCAACCACAGGGCACAGAGTACTGCTCTAGAGGCCAGACAAAGCCCAGTCTTCACTGAGAAGGAAACCTGTCACACTTGTCTAAACAGGTAAGAATTTTACAGAGGGAGTACCACCCACCACTGAAACAGGCACACTTTCAAAAGAAAGCCCAGATCTCTGAACAGCCTGCAGGAGTTGAAGCATTTTATTTTTCCGGAAAAACTAGAAAAACAGTTTCAACAGTACCCAACACTTCCAATTCTCTACCGGTGTTGTAATCAAAATGGATAATCTGCCTTTGACATAATAGCGCAGAGCTTATGTTGGATTCTTCAGTAAGGAGAGCTCGGGTGAGGCAGAGAAGCGAGGACTTTCCCTTTCCTGTGAGTAAAACAGGTCCATTATGCTGGGTAAACAGAGAGAAGAGTAGTGAGGAAATAGTAAAAGATTTGCTGATTTTAGCTGTTCATGAAGGGATACACTAAATATTTGGAAAGAAAAAAAATCTTCTCTACCTGTCTTGATAGATATTGGATTTATTTATACAAATTTATGAATAATAAATTCACTGTAATAAAGCTACTAGAAATTCACAAAAACATAGCTACTGGTTCCTGTATCCTTTTAGCTGGGCTTATCTGAAATTGTAGTATTTTTTATAATTAAAAGCCCGAGTCAATCAATGCGTGAGGCCCAACATCTTAACTCAGTCAAATTTTTCATCTGTGATTACAGGAACTATCCATCCCATCCCTAGCGTTCTTGCGACACACCACGGCAAGAGTAACAGCGTTTATCGACCTTGCTTTCCCTTCTGCTAAGCCAATCGCGATTACCCACTGGAGTGCTCCCTTTCCCCGACAGACTGCGGCCGCTCCCGGGGCGCTTATCGGCAGCCACAGGCAGCTGAATAAAGGGCAGCGTGTCCTCGGACTGCAGCTCCCAGCGTGTCCCGGGGCTGCGGGACCCACATCTCCCACCATACCTGGGCAGGTGCTGATGCGGTGTCCCTTGTTGTTGTGGGTGGCAGCGCAGCATGAGCTAGACGTGAGACGCGGCGGGGTGCACTTGTGATGGCCGAGGCGTCTGTGCCTGGGGCACAAATTTCTCTCTAGGAGCTGCTGATCAATACAAGTTGGATAGACTTTTCCCAGTACTTTTGGAGCTGGCGAGGGAACATTTGAAATTTGCTTTCCTAATTTTTCCATTCATTACTAATTCATCTTACAGATTTAACACTGGGCCCTTCTGCTATTCTTTATCTTTTGCATTTCAGCTGCTGAAAGATGTTTTTTTCTTCTTCAGCTGGTCGCTTTTGCTGTCACTTTCTGTAGTGACACCACCACTGTAGTTTCTCGGCCTCATCCTGTTTAGTTTTGTCCGTGGTGTTTCTAAGGCTCATTTGAGGCAAAATACTTTGATATACACCAAAATAATACATGGTTATTATGACAGAGTTCAAAAGTGTGAATGCCTCTTTGGTGTTTTCTTAAATGCTTACACTTTTTGGCTTCTGGGCTGTATTTGGAAGTAGGGTTTGCTTTAAGTGTATGTGATAGGAGAGAAGCACCATAGGCCACACAGTGACAGGCTGGCCATGGAAAAGGCTGGCAAGAGAAACCCTGGTCCCCAGGAATCACTCGAGCACATGTCCAGTGCAAAATGCCTCTTGAAAACAGTTCACTGCTTAGCAATTCCTCTTTTAAAAGGGGCAACATGTAGGGTGTCATACTAACTGATATGCCTGTCCTATAACACATCTCCCCCTATTTAAATCTAGTTTAAACTTTAACAAAGCTTTAATTCTGGAGTGACTATTTTGTATCATTTAGCTTTTTGGACTATTGATGGAATCCTGTATTGGAGTAAACTAAACTTCAGCAGTTCTAAACCATATTATTTTTTTCCAGCAGTTCTTAGTGTGTCTATATTCTGGGATTTTGTGCTGTGTTTGAAATACTCTCTAAGTGATTATAATAGGATATAAACAATATTTTGAGTTCAGTATATATTTTTATAAAAACTAATTATATATCACTTTTACTTAGTATCCATAATGTCCGTTACATGCCGGTCATGGGTTGGAGACAGAATCAATGACTTGATCATCAGTCCTTGTGGTCATCAGACAAAACAGCCTCTTTGATTGTTCAGAATTCACTTATATAGCTGGTTCAAAACTCTCAGGTCTAGAGAATTCATTGGTTGAGGTTTTAGCACTGCCCAGCTCCCTGACCAGTGATATGTCTGCTTTCTGGATTGAACATGACTGGCTGATGTCCCTGCTTGGGTCCAAATCCAACTCATCCCTGCTCCATCCAGGGACTCATTTTACTTCTAGGGTAGTTGAGTTTGGGAATCTGATATGGCCAAATTTATTTGGCAGCTTTAAACTAGCTGCCATGGTGACAATGTCAAATAAGGAGGTGGGGAAAACCTTAAAGAGGTAACTGGAGATGCCATACGAAATAAACAATATAAAGAAGCCTCAAAGCACTGCAAGGTAATTCTTTCATTACTTGGAAAGCAGTATTTTTTGCACATTTTGTTTGTTACTCCTACCCCTACAGCTGTAAAGTAATATAGAGTGTGGAATACTTTATTGACATAATGGTTCAAATTTGATTTTCAGTTTTCATTTTGATAACTTCATTGATCATTCATGTTAGTTGAACACAGATGAACTTCTATTCCAATTCTTTTTGCATTTGATTATATGTGGTGATAAGAAAATGAAGTGTAGAATGCTCATATTCAAATACCTTTCTGATCTAGACCTCAGAGAGGAGCTTTGATTGCCAAGTTCCAGGTATGGTTATGGACAAAACAGTTTACACATGTAACTTTTTCTGTCAGGAAAAGCTGAATTTACTATTTTTTTCCAAATAATTACGTAACCTCTACTATTACTTGTGTTATAAATTGTCGTGACTAAATCAAGGAGTCAATTTAAATGATTATTCATGAAAATCAATTTCATTAATTCAGCAAGCGGTGAGCAAGCAAAAAACAGCACTGGGCGATGGTTGGGAAGCCTCTGCTTCACCAATGGTGTGCGTGCCTTAGCTTGAGGAAGTTTCCCCTTATATACAGTTCCTGTATGTGTCTTCATTGCTTCTTCCTGGGTTCCATCTGAGCTTGCACCACCTGTTGCTAGGGGGTCGTCCTCTGCTTCCTGGTAGTCATGAGGTGAAGGCTTGTAGTCTTGGTCCGTGCACAGACCTTGGTCCTATACCAGTGATGTGACTTCTAATAAAAAAATGTTCTAATTCTTGTTTGTACAGCCAGATATTGTTGTTATAAATAAAAAACCCCAATGTTCAAATTATATGTTCTTGTTCCAATCCCAGTTTAGGTCCCTGGTTAAGGGGTTTGGTGTTGTAAGCCCCAAAAGGGTTCATTGTTAGGAAGTTCTTACTTGTTTAATCATTGCATTTGTACCCCCACCCCTTACTCCCTTCCAACCCGTCAGGTAATTCAGCCACTGCTACCCAGGATGAACTTCCCCATTTCCCATAAAGACTTGCACACAGGTGCATATTAAAATCATATTACCACCTGGGAGCGAAGACAGCCCTGGACAACGAGCCACTCTCAAGAAACATCTGGAGGACCACACTGTGGAGGCAGTGGGGACCTGGGGAGACTGGGTGCACTGACCTCGGTCCAGCAAACTGGTCACCATGACCTGGACAGGACTTGAGAGGGAAGACACCCCTGGACTTTTGAGCCTAAAACAGAGTCTCTGGGTGATCCCAGCGAGGATAGAGGCTCCAGTCCTGCCAACAGTGGATGATGACAGGCCTGTGTGGTCCTCCTCCTCGACGTCGACCATGGGGAGCAGCGGCGGCAGTGTGCACCCTGGGCTCCCGCCTCTAGGCTTAGTTCTTCCCAATAAAGGCTTATTAAAGGGAGCAGAAGGTCTCCTGGCCCTTTAATTTATTTCGTAAATTAAAATTGTAAATCAAATTTTCAAATTGTGGTTTGGCCTTTCTGAAGTTTCAGCTCTTACATTGTATTAAGCAAATAGTTTTAACAATCATATTATATTAAACAATCATATCATATTAAATTTGATTAACAAACAATAGCAATCTATTACACCTGATTGAATAGTTCACAAAACTGTAATGGCAAAACTCAGGCCATAGATCTGTAAGATGCATTTCACTCATTTTTTTCACTTAAAATTGTGGTTTTTAGGCAGTCTTGAAAGAAGACAAAAATATATACAATCTTGGTTATTCATTGGCCTGACAGCTGTTGGTTTAGAGCAATCAGACCAGGCCAAAGGAGAATATAAGAAGGCTATTGATCTTGAACCAAAACCAATTACTGTCAGTTATAGTCCAGATCCACTTTTTCTCTCCCTGAAAAGTGTAAATACGGAGTTGAATACAGGAACAAAGCAGAGTTGAGACTTGAATCATGTTTTCTTGAGGCCCTTATTTCTGTGGTAGCCCTAGGAAATCTGAGGCTTGTATTATTTTTGTGTCCAATGTAATACCACAATGAGGTTTAGTTTCAGTGTATTTAAGTTTGTATTTAATATTTAAGCTAGATAGCAGAGAAGTTTAGAAGGGAAAACATGAACTGAAACAAATACAGGCAATTCATCTATGTCTGGATATTTCTCTGCTTATAGCTGAAGAAACACTTGACTATGCTTCACTGCTTTAGCTATTTTATCTAGTTCATCTTGTTTGTCTTATCTTATTTTTCCAGCTTTCAGCATGAAGTGGATGGCTACTGAATTTTGTTGTTAATGTATTTGAATGTATTTAAAATGTATTTAAAATGTATTTAAAATGTTAAATGTATTTAAAAACAATACATTTAAAATAGCCATGTGCTGGTGCATGACAGCCTCTTGCAGTATGTAGTTAGGGTTCTGTTTTGTTGTTAACGCTGTAGTTGTCATTGTTTGTTGTTACACATACTAGTAAAAAACTGTTATTCCTATCCTCAGATCTCCGCCTGAGAGCCCCTTAATTTCAAAATAAATAATTCGGAAGGAGGAGGTTTACATTTTTCATTCCAAGGGAGGCCACAGCCCTCCAGGCACGCAAACCAAACCAACAAAAAAGAGACAACGAAACAGTATGATGCTTGGATTTAGGTGTTTCACGGTATGACTTAATGTGCATTGTATATTGTGTGTTTTGCAGGCAGGATTATGTAATATATACAGGTTTCACATAGTAGTTGGTAATTAGCTCAGGAAGCAAGGAAAGCTTTTCAGTTGAAGTAAGAGGATTCAGAAGGCTAAGTATCAAGGTAAATTCTGCTTGGTGATTACTACATTAATACTTGACTTCATAGAAGGTAATGGAGCAAGTTTTGTAGACAATTTGTTCTCATGACATGTAACCTTTTACACTAAATTTTACTTTTATTTATTTTTTTGAATAGTAAGGTGGTGATCAAATTTCTATGAGAAGTCTAATCATCCAACCAAAAGAGTCAAAAGAGACTTAGCAGATCAAAAGCTCTTTGAACTCTGTGTAAACTGAAGGATATTGAATATCAAAATTCACTCCTGGGATTTCTAATTCAGTGGATGCCATTGCTGATACCACAGATTAGGCCTTATTTTTAAGAAAGCCTCGTCACATTGGTGTGTTAGGATGCTGTAACTGTGTAAAGTTTCTTGGTCCTGTCCATTTTGATAGGGAAAATACTGGAATAACTGTACTTGAGATTAGTAGTTAAGAGAATTCTGTGTTATCCTCTGTCCTCTGACTAAACTCAGTGCTTTTAAGCTTTTAGCTCTGCTAGTTTGTTGTCTGCATAAATTAGTAGGCTTGTTTTTCTCTGCTCTAAGATCATAGACTATATGTCATCCTATTCATAGAGGTACAGTTCTAGACAAATCTGACTGTTAGTTGTCACTGTAACTGACTGGAGTGTTTCCTTAATTTTAAATTTTTTTCAGAAGGAAAAATGAAATCCCTTAAAGTAATTGTTTTCATTTTAGTCAGTTACAGCAGCAATGAGCAAAACTTTTAGAATAATAAGTAGTATTTGTTTGGCAGTTAAACCTACTAATTATTATTGCTTGGAATTTAAAAACCATTTTTCTATTTTCTGGAAAATTTAGCATGTTGGCATAGGATTTCCTTCCTCTTTTCTAGTGGTGACAAGCAGAAATGATGTATGTAAGAAATTTGTGGAACTATATCATCAAGAAAATAAATAGTTACGAGATAGTTAAGTACTTTACTATCTCTCTCTTAAGAAGAAACTTCCTTTTGGTCGGAACTACCCATTTCTCGTCACAAGAGCGAAAGGTGGGATTCCTAAACAACATGAACTTGATTTGCCTCTGCTTTGTGTGCTGCCTTCCATGAAGATGATGACAAGCAAAGTTGCCCCAGGGCACCCCTAGCTTTGACCCACTTAGCACTCCCCAACTCCCTGTCAGCATGGCGTTGCAGAAATATTCAGTTTACCATGAGGTGGAGCTGTTAGATGCAGTTCATGAGGGTCTGTTTTCTCTTTTGTAGTTCTGTTGATTTTTTCCACACTGAAATTTCAACATGGGCTGCTGCTATTCTTCTCTTTGTATTCACAGTGCTAGAGGTCTAATGAGGTTTTCTTTTTTTCTTTGGGTTTATCCAAGGGCTGTCTGAGTCTATTTTTACTGTTGATTTCATGCAAGAACCAGAGTCAGAATTTGTATATTGAGGTCACCTCACTTAAGTACTGTACCTTGGAAGGTAGACAGGTCCCACACAGTACTCTGGGACTTGTTATTGTTTAGCTGAAAGCAGGTAAATACAGCTTCTTACTTTAAACATTAAACCATTGTCCAGCCTAATATGGTAATGTTGACAGTAGCTGGAAAACTTGCATCCTCCAGTTCTTTATGAAGTGACATGACAGGGTGGTTAATTTGTCCCAGCTGATGGGTGGCTGAAACACATCAGAAATGCACACAAATGAAACAGGAGGAAGGTGCAGAAAAGGAGGAGCTTCATCACCTTTGGAAGAAGATGCTCTGGTTACTGAAAGAGAGTACACAGAACCAAGTTAATATGACTAAAAAATAATGTTTCTGTATTGAAAACCACTCAGACTATTCAGCTGAGTCTTCATAGAAGTATGACGAATGCCATTTATTTCTATCTTTAGCACACTTTTATAGGGTCCATGGGCTTAGCAAGTTACTATTGGTTAATACGTATTGTTTACATTGTTTTCCCCAGTACACAAGGCTATTGTTTTTCTTTATTCTCGCTGTTCCAGGAGAGTTTCAAGGACACTGCCTTTAATATTGTCATCTGGATTAAAGGCTGGCTTGTGCAGACAGGCTTTTACTAAAATACCATGCTTTTACTGTATTAAAATGTTTCTCCACAATTCCCCCTTTCTCTTTTTGCACAAGCTAGGCTTTAGACATGATTTGTTTTACACTTTAACAGATACAAGATAACATACAGGTTAAAACAACTATCTCTGTTAATACTATAAGTAAAATTCATCCCCCTTCCAGCACAAGAGACTTCAACCATCCAGTAATGCCTCAGTTGGCTAACCAACTTCCAGTGGGGTTGCTATCTTCTTTCAGGGTATGCAACCCATCTTATAGCTGTTTTAGTTGTTTGTGGATTGAAACTGAATGGTCAGTAAGGTTCAAACAGCACATGCTTTCAACTCCTCACAACCATGTCCTTGTGCTAAGAACAAGAAATCAATTGCAGCTCGATTTTGCAATATGGCGTGACATACACTACTTACATCAGCTGAAAATTCACTTAACATTGTTAATGTCAAATTCAGTTCTTTCCTGGTCTAACAAGCTTGCCTTTGTAGAGCTGACAAGCCTTTCACCACAGCTGCTGTTGGAGTTAAAAGGAGGCCAGCCATACTATACCACGACCCCAAAAGTCTGGGTCTCTAACATCATCACATTGTAATTCATTCAGGCTTTGCTTTGACTGTTTGATTATTTTTATGTTACCAGCTATATTCAGCAATTTCTGTAAATTTGGATGAAACAAAGTAAGTTTCCCAAGGTAACAGGGTCCCCCATGTGGGCTAGCAGGAATTCTATTCCATGCTCTATCTCCACAGATTACAAATATTGCACTAAGTAGTCACCTTGATACTGTCCTGTGAGATTGCACCGTGAATAAGTCGGTGTTAGTGATAAGATCAACTATAGGGTTAACTGTAGCTCAGTGTTGCATCACTTTGTTTGAGTGGCTTTTTGTTGGGGGCTCAAACATTATCCATGCACCTGAGGTATTGGTGGAGCCTAACAAGTCCAATTCTTCTGGGGCCCTATGGTAACATTGAGAACTTCCATAATTTTTGCTTGCCAGGAGGCTTCAAGTTGTCTTGACATGAAGCCAACAGTACAATTACACTCTTGTAACATTGCCAATTGCTTCAGTCGAGTTTTATTGCTAACTAAACCTTTAAATGCTTGAGGATCTCATTCAGGGACTCCTATGAGACAGGTGTGAAAAGGATCTCCAGGTGTGGCTAGGCTTAAACACATTGATTTTTGGTCTGTTAAGTGTGCCAGAGCGACCCATATGTTCTGTCGCTTTTGGATGTTAGTTAGCAACACAGTTGGTCAGGACCATACACAACACAATTACCATAAGCAGTCGGTTCCACGTAAATGACACCATACTTTCAGAATCACAGCTAATCAGGCTTTTGTAAATTGTTGAATTAATTCCTTTAAGGTTTAAAGTTAAATGAACTTTCAAATATGCTCACTTTAACTCTTGATGGGGGAATACTTACACCTTATACTAATATCTTCTCTAAAATTATCAATAACCTACAAATAACAATTATCACACAAGCTAAAACTTTTTATCTTAAACTATTATCTAACTACTTTTAGCACATGAGCTCTGGTATTTATGCAATCTAAGCGTGAAAATAATTTGCTTAAAGAGTAAAAATACAGTTACAATTTTGATTTTATATACAGTCAGATGGAGTCTCTATACTCTTTTAGATCTTCTACAAAATTCTTTGCACAAACAGACTGATTTAACGTGATTCAGTCTTGGAACATCCGCTACTCCTGTGATGTCAGCCGGCAGCCGATCAGTGACTGACTGAGGGCATCAAATGTTTAGGTTGCTCTTCACATCCTTCTAAATCTTAAAACAGAAAATAACTGAAAAAAAAAATTGGTAAAGACACATCATCATGATAACAACATAAAATTTCTCTTGGCAAACTGTCTGGGTAGTTTTCAGACACAACTGTGTCCTGGCATCTCCACTTCTGATCTTGTCTGGAGTACCAAGGTTGTGTGGTGCCTTCTCTGTTCTCTGGGTCTCATGTTTTCAGAGGCAGACAGGATGGTCAGATGAACAGGTAACCTTTTTGAACCTGTCAACAAAACACAGGCACTTCTCCCCTTGAAGTTAATAAATAAATTTGACTTAGCTGTGGCACACTTAATTGTAAATTCAGATTATATAATCTTTCTAAATTTTTGATATAAATATTTCATTATTGTGGTCCAAATTTCTAATGCACATATTACACTAATCAAATGCTTTTAGGGCATCAATTTCCCCCTTTTTTAAAAAAAATAAAATAAAATGAGATAAACTTATGTCATACACACCAATATCAACACCAAACCATATACACAATGAATTAAAAACCTATAGCAGTTTAAAATCAATCAAATCATAAACATTATTAACACATGTGATATAAAATTACTTTTAACTACTAAAACATTGCACCAGCATCCCGTAGTCTGCAAACACACAACAAAATCAGTGAAGGATTGGATAACCACCTCCGGAAATATTTCTCAAGCCCACTTCAAAACTGATCCAGCTGTCATATTAATAGGGTCAAATTGCCAAGCCAAAAAGTGACTCAAATACTGATTTGGTGTAGAAAACATCTGGATCTGTTGGCAAACATTCTGTCCAGGTAAAGTCAAGGCTTGGCCAGAGCTTTAGGCTGTAAACTGGAAAGATGTCTCTTAACTCATTTTCAGAACAAGGTTCTTAATAATAGCAGCTATGAGATGCTTAAAGCACAGCAAACTGTTAAAAGGCATTTGTACAAAGCAAATTATCAGAAGCTTTAGGTAACAGAACAATTAAACCATGCAGCAGTTGGTTTAATCTGAAGCCTCTCCCATGGCAGCCGACCGTCAGCAATGATACATTTTCTTGGAATTCTGGAAACACTGAAAAATAATAAAGCTATAAAAAACAAAAACTGCAGAGATTGCAACAAACAATAGAACTTCTAATGAAATCAAGGGTGTCATAGACTGCATTCATTTCTATCCACATCAGTGTTCTATCACAGCTGCTTCAGTTGCAGACATTTTCATCTCTCTAGGAAAATAACTATACTTTACAGTTTAAACAAGTGTTTTCAACAAAACATAAAACAATTTAAATTAAACAATATTTAAACCTGGTAAAAATTAATTATAACAAAAGGAAATAACAAAACTTAACTTTAAAAAAATATCAAAGTTATAAAACTTAACTTAAAAACATTCAAACCTAAACATAATAAAACTAAACTTTGCTTAATTCTATTAACACTTAATCTATATCAAATAAAAGCATAGCTTGATCTTACTCTATTATTACAAAGAGGCAACTGAAAGTTAGGCACATAACTTTTAAATACAATATAACAGTAACATGGATTCACTATAAAAATTATAAAAATGTAACAAATACATCACAATTCCATGTTGTTTGGCTTTAAAAAATAACTCACAGTAATTGCAAATATTATTAAAATAGTTATTCATAACAGGAATTTGCCTAGTATATGCTTAAGTTGGTTAGGATTTTAAAGTACAGTTTTACTAGAGAAAAACCACAACAACACAAAATTTGGCAAGCTGCCATTCAGCTTTTATAACACTTCCCAAAAACATCAAGACAAATTTTTAATTAAAATCTAAAATCCAAATTAGTATATATGCTGTTATACATGTTTTTTATAACAAAAGAACTCACATTGAAATTACCTTATTAGAATTGTAGAAAAACCCAAGCAAATGGGTAATATATGCTTAAACCTAACTTTGTCTTGTGCAATGAAGTTTTCTTAGCTAATTATTTTTAAACCATAAATATCTTTTGTAAATAACATTAATTGAAAGGTTTTTTTATTAGTAGCTGTAAATAATTCAGTATTTTAACATTAGGTTTTAAAACTAATTATTGCAAGGTAACTTTTACTTCTGTTAATGTTCACTTTAAACACTTTTTAAAAAGGGGCTTTTTGAACTTTCAAAGAATCGCAATAATTTCTCCAGTAAAACTCTAAAAACTGCAACTGCATAAACTCATAATTACTTAAAACACAAGATTAACTCTAAAAGGGTATATAAAAACATTTTTAAAAACCAGTAAATCATGACTTTTTAACAAACCTTGTACTATCTCAGTGCTTTTTCTTAGAGAGGGAGTGGGGAGGTGAACTGCCCCCTCTGCTGCTGCTCTGCTGCTGTTATCTCTAGAAGGTATGAGTGAAGTCTCCATCACCCCCCACATACTCTCGCAGAGGGGAAAAATGGAACACAAAAAAAACCTCACAAAATTAACAAATGCAGTTTTTTCTCTCAATATTTCTCTCATTGTTCACAGATAGAGGGAAAAGGGCACAATTTTACAAAAACAGGCGATGTTATAAGAAAAGCCTCTCAGGGCCAGGTGGTAACAACGGTGATCATTGCAACTTATTAACTTTTAATTACAGTGATGAATTTTGAACTAGATATAATATAGTTAGCAATTTTTTGGCCATTTTTTCTCTCTTTGAAGCTCTCTGAGCCACCTGTTTCTGTTCAACTGTTTCTGTAATTGCTGATATTTGTACTGCATGGTTTTGGAGCTTTTTCTGCACTGCCTCTGCCCTGGGGGTGACTTTGTTCTCTGCGCACATTTCAGTGCTTCCCCCATGCCCCCCTGGTTTGGGTGGAAACCAATCTAAATCTGGCTTCACTTCTTCCAGGGTAGTAAAGTTGGAACTTAAATAAGATTGTGGTGTTAAAAGTGTTTCCAAAGGTGGAATAGATAGTTCAGGATTATCACATCCTGCCGTTGCTGAACAGATTCCGTTCGTTTTTTCAGCGTTTGCTGTGGAGCTGCTTTCTCCTGATGATGCTGAGCTCCACTTGTACTTAATGACTGCTCATATCAGCATGTAGTTGCTGCACAAGTTTCTCTATTTGTTGTTGCCACCCTAATAGATCTTTTTTTGACGCATCCTTATAATTTACTGATTCTTCTCTTGCCGGTGGTTGCCCGTCTTCTGAATGCATCGACATGGCTGGGGGGAGAGGGATGTCCTGCGGCTTTCCCCAGGGAACAGTAGATGGTGGCTGGCAATCTGGGGCTCTGATTTCTGCTGATGTTTGGGGCTCCGCCTAGCTGGGGCTGGCTCTGCCTCCTTCCAGAGACACCGTCATTTCTACATTCGTTGGAGTAACTTCCAGCTTGGGCTCTGCTGACATGCCTGCCCCGGCACACTTCTGAGATTTTAAAAGTTCAGAGACTGAGCTACATTGCTTCCCCGTGAGCCCTTCCACTGGCCGAACGTGCCCAACCCCAAAGAAAGCACCCAGACAGCTGATTTTCCCCTTGATCGCTTTTTCCACAACAAATCTCCTATGTCTTTCCATTCTCCTGTTGCAAAAGGCAGCAGCAGGACCTGGAGGCGCCTGTGCCTATTATCTCTAGCACATAAAATGAGCTTTCCAAAGTCCATATCCTTGACTGCTTCGTTTTGTTTAACGATAATGTTTAGAAGCAGTTTGTGCTGCCAGAAATTCAACCTCCATGCTAGCAGCCCTGGGCAGAGAGAGGGGAGCAACCCCTCCTCCTGGGTGCCAGTGCACACTTGCCTCCAGTCTTCGTCCCAGCTCCTCCGTCCTTGGTTTTCCCCAGCTTAGGCTCGCTTCCATGTCCCACTGCATGCAAACCCGCCACCCAATACCGATCCGCTTCCACGTCTCTCCGTGCACAGATCCACTCCATTGGCCTGGCCCACTTGCACATCTTCCTGCATGCTGAGTTCCCTCTGCCTGCAAAGGGTCCCTGTTCGGGTGCCAGATATTGAAAAACCACTCAGACTATTCAGCTGAGTCTTCACAGAAGTATGGCAAATGTCGTTTATTTCTATCTTTAGCACACTTATAGGGTCTGACAGGGTCCACAGGCTTAGCAAGTTACTATTGGTTAATACATATTGTTTTACATCTTTTTCCCAGTACACAATGACATTATTTTTCTTTATTCTTGCTGTTCCAGGAGAGTTTCAAGGACACTGCCTTTAATATTGTCATCTGGATTAAAGGCTGGCTTGTGCAGACAGGCTTTTACTAAAATATCATGCTTTTACTCTAGCAAAATGTTTCTCTACATTTCTGACTCCTAGTCATCTAGATACAGGTATAGGTACGGTGCAGCTGGACATCAAATGGAGCCTTAAAAGTAATGAAAATCTTGTTGCTATTTGTCTCATTAAGGTTAATTTGTATTTAACTGCTCAGGAAAACTGGGTGATTTGGCCTCTTGCCTTGTGTGCTGTGCCACCCCTGTCCTTTCTGGCCATGCTGGGCTGCAAGTGAAGCAGCACTTTCAGCCCCCGGTCCCGGCTGCCTGCCCCTCACAGGAGTGGCGGGAAGTGCCGGGGGCACCGGGCACCGTCCCCCTCAGGGGCTGCGGGGCTCAAGGCACCGGGGAGCCACTGAGGAGCCAGTAAGGCTGAGGGCACAGGGGATGCCGCAGGGGGAAGAGCGCCTTTGAAGGCACTGTGCTGCTGCTGAGGTGCTGCTGGTGCCTAGGGCCCAGAGGATGGTAAGGCAGTGGGGACTCGGGACAAGCGGCAGAGCTGAGGGCTCTGGGGGAGCTGAGGGAAATGGCGGCAGCGGCTGGGTGGGCGGGGAGGAGGAACGGGCCGAGAGGGCTCAGGGAACTGGGGATGCTCAGGGGGATGGCAGCACTGAGGGGGACTGATGGGCTAGGAGGTTTTGGAGGGACCAGGGAGGCTGTGGATGTGCTGAGGCTACGGCAGGGCTGAGAGCAGGCTGCAAGTGACTCAGTGTTCCCTTTGCTTCCCAGGTTTCCATCTTCCCGACATTCCAGAAGGGCCACTCCGCACAGAACCAAGTGATCCAAGGGAAGTGGGGGGGAAAGGGCCAGCCACGTTCCCTCTGTGTCTTGTCCTACCCCTAGGACCCCTTGTACTGGGTTAGCATTGTGCCTGTCTATAGTTATGTTTCCAGTTCTACCTCAGTATGTATGGAGTGATAGAGCTCTACACAGTTCTATGTCTTTATATACAGGGGGATGAAGGTGTAGTTGAGTACTTTAGTCACTGAATGGCTTTGCATGGGTTCACATACAAATGGTTGTGTACAGCCATTTTTACACAGAAGTCAATATATTTACACAACGAAGATTATTATTTTTATCTATCTCAATTACTATGTAAATCTGCTTCACATTGGACAGTTCTATCTCTGTATGAATTTCTGTGTAAACCTGTGTCGCATTGGACAGTTTTCTTCCAGCTCTGTAGGTATTTAGAAAGGGCCAGGGATGTTAGTCACTCTCCCTCCATACATCTGTGCAGGTGCCACTTTGTGACCTGTCAGTGTCACCAGGTGTGAACTGGTAGTGATCTTTGTAACTTGCCATGGAGTCAGCAGAGACATAACTATGTGCAGTAAGCTTGTAACACAACTTGCAATTGTATGGAAGAAGTGCAGGTAGAGCAAGCTGTAATACATTGCCTTTTTCAAGTCAATTCAGCTTTGGTGCACTTCTCTATTCTGTGGCCTAGCTAACTTAGCACACCTTATCTCAGAGTTTGCATACAAATGTATGCAAGCTTTCAGTCAGGCCCTAAGAATCCTCTACAATTCTATTTCTCGCACACCAGCACTCTGGAGAGATAGGACATCCAAATGCACACTGGGACTCTTTGGTTAGCCTTGGCTCAGATTCAGGGGCATGCAAAGGAGCAGCAGTGTACAGATCATGGCCAAAAGTGCTGCGGCTTTTCCCCAAGCTATGGAGGCCTTCAAGTAAGGTTGCCTGGTAGCAAGGCACAGGCTTGCCCGCCCTATGCTGTCCTCTGCAGGTGCTGTTGGCAGGGGATGGGCAGAGTCATTGCCTTCTAGCCCCTAAAACCCAGAACCAAATGAGATCAAGCTGATCAAAAGCACTTACCATGTCATGACACTTCTCCAGGTCTACTTATAGCCAAATGCACATGCGATGCAAGGCTTCAGCACTTGTAGGAGTTTTGAAAAAGAGCATCACTGACAAGAACCCCATTTAGAAATTCAGCTAATGAAGTAATTCCCCGTCTTGGTTTGGAGTCCTACTGAAGCTTCCACCTTGCTTCTGGCCCCCTGCTGGTTGTGTCAAGCATGGGAAAGTGAAATGGCCTTGGTTCACTGAAGAAGCAAGATTCAGAGGATTCCAGGAATGTGTTTGTGTAACAGGGTGGGAAAAGTACTGCAGTTAGCTAAGAAACTAGAGACTTAGACAAGATTTGCCTACAAAACTAAAACTAGATGAGAAAGAAGTAAAAAGCAAAACTCTTTTGGCATCAGAGTATCCCCTCAGATAGCGGCAGAAGGCATGCCACTGGTGGGCAAGGTTGGTGGGTGGGAAGTTTGTGCTGCAGCCAGGAAGAGGGACCTCGTAGGGCTGGAGAAGGAGTGAGAGGTGACTTGGCCTCCTCCAGGAGGAACTGGTGGTCACCAAGCTGCAGTAAAAGCCTGCAAGCTCAGCTGCCTTTGCTCCATCCCTGTCCCTGGGCACGGCTGGTTTGTCCAAACCCCTAGCCCCCCAGCCCCTTTGTGCTGGATGCACCAGTGTGTGTGCCAATGTCAGTGGGGTGGAGAATGGGGGACACACCAGTGTTCTGTGCCAGGGGATGCCAGGGAAGCCACCTGCAGCTCACTGCCTTCCTGTGCTCTGTGCAGCCAAGGCACTAGCCTGCGCCCACAGCTCTGCCTGGCCCTGGAGCAGCCCAGTGCAGCAAAAGAAGTTTTGCACTCTCATTACATCCTGGGTTATGCAGGGTGTCAGTAATGATTCCATAGGGGCCGCAATGGAAAACTGCAGTGTTTCTGCATACATTTTACATGGAAAGCAATATACCACCAGGTACTTCTCAAGTATGCAGCTGGACACCAAGTCTGAGATAGCTAGTAGGAGGCTATGATCTCCTTCCTGTGGGAGACACCAAGAAAAGGCACTTGGTAGGACATGTGTGTGTCTGGACAGGGCACACAGATGGCACTGTATTGCCTCCCTCACTGCATTCTAGCCCAGACAGGAACTTGTGGTTGGAGAAACAAGCCATGCACACATTAGAACATCCTGTTTTGTGAGCTGTATTGATCACAAAACCCACAGGTAATAGCACTGATCTTCAGGAATGTGCTGTGCCTTGAAAGATCCATTTCTGCTCTCTGGTTAAAGCACAGTGGAGCCACTGGCAAAGAACTCTTCAACTCTTCGTCTTGGAAAAGGAGGGTGGCAAAAAGGCTACAGCACACTCCAGCATCACTGCAGCTGGCCAAATCACTGGCCTGTTACCTGGGTCCTTGGGTGTTCTGGGATAAAGGTGTGGCTTTGATCTATTTGATTTGGCCATTCTCCACATGCCATCCTCCTCTTTTACACTTGAAAGCTCCTGAGAGCTGTGTCAGTGTTTATCTGGCACCATCTCTTACAAGGGTTCAGTCTGTCAGATGTTCCAGAACAGGCCTGATCATAATGAGAGCATTTTATCTTCAACAGGATAATTGGAAATTGGAATTTTTTTTTCTGTTGTATCCTTTGGGACATTCTACAATTGAGTTATTGGATGTTTTGATGGATAATTGTGATGGTGATGCTGGTGGTATAATACTAATAATAAGGAGGGTGATCATATGTATTTCTTGCAGTTGAATAGCAACCCAAAAGAGTTATTTGGGAGAATTTTTATTAAAAACCCCAGTATATGCCCAGAACAAACTCATTATCCACCTTGTGTAGAGCTGATAATGGGAAAAATTATGTTTTCCTCACTTTTATTCAAATTACTCACCTTAAGGGAAGAGACTTCTTTTTGGTCTGATTTATTTAACTTTTTATTCCCAAAGCCTTTTTGCAGCACTTTACATAATAACCAGCCATCATATTCCCTTGAGTTTGGGACACCATTAACATATATTTCATGCCCAGAGAGATCCTATAGGGGAAATCTCATGGTCACACAAGGAAGTCAGTTCGTTGCTGCTTGTACTGGCATTCAAGGCTCTCTTTGGCTGCATCTGTTCTAACAACACCTCCAACCCCTGCTATGTAAAGGAACACTTGTGCTCCCACAGCCTGCAGTGTGAAAGAGAGAAGCAAATGCATAGGAAGGTGATGTGAGAACAAAATTGTCATTGTCTGGTTGATTTCTGCTTACCATCACAGCAGCCAAAGCATGCTTGTTTGTCACTTACCCTCTTCATACCCAACCTGATTTTCTCCAGCAGGAAGAGGTATGGCCAGGTGAAACACTAACATTTGGCTTCAACTGCTACAGGGTGAAGCCTGGGAAAAAAAACTACCTGAGTATCTCTGTGCAAATTGTCTGTTGCTGAATTAGATAAAAGAGATTAGAGATTGGAGACTAGAGACTAAACAAGAATATAATATTTCATTTGAAAGGGACCTACAACTATCATCTATTTCAACTCCCTGATCCCTTCAGGGATGACTTAAAGCCACATTAAAGACACTGTCCAAATATCTCTGGGACACTGACAGGCTTGGGGCATCAAACATCTCTCAAGGAAGCCTGTTTCAGTGTTAGGTCTCCCTTGTGGAAGAGAAATGCTTCCTTCTCCTTTCAAGTCTGAACCATCCCTGACACTGATAAGCGGAATAGAAAGGAACTCTATAACTCACAGAGTAGTTCTAAGAGTAGGTGTGAATTTATTCAGCACTGAGGTGTATGGGGGATATCTCCTCCGAAAAGCATGCACACTTTTGAGCTTTGGCTTTCTCTTTTTAATCCTTTACAAACTACAGTTACGCAAGATGCCTAATACATATTCATTTCCTAACCCAGCCTGTCCTTGCTTCATGTTAAAATTAGCTCCACGCCCCTTTGCAGCTACGCACTGGGTTTTTGGTCAGTTCGGTGGTCACCTGGGGGTCTTTGGGATGAGGTCAGCAATTTTCTCCTTGGCTGAACTTTCACCTTGCCTTCTCGCCCGTGCTCCTTTTAGTACTTTGACGACCTTTTGGACTTTGATACCGTTCTTTCCGGCTTAGGGGTCCAAAGAATCCCCTTATCCTGCGGTGCCTTTGTCTTTGCATCTTGTTTGTGTATTCTAGCTCTTTATCTTATCTTGCAGTCTCACTCCTTTCTTTGCGCTTGTCAGCTCCCCCTCTCTTCTGTTCAGGCATTTCTTTATGCTTAATTCCTAAATCTTAATTTCTCTGTTTCAACACAGCTCTGAATCATTTCCATGTGTCCTGTGGGACAGGAAGAAGTCAGCACTTTCCTCTCCACCTCCCCAGGTGATGGTCAGTTTGTGAAATTCCACATAGCCAATTTTTCTACCAAAATTCTTTCATTGAGCAAGGGTGGCAGGATTCTTCCAATATTTAGTACATTTTGACTTCAGGACAAAGGTTGAAAGAGAGAAGACATGTGGAAGTATCAGCAGAGGAGAAGAGACAGGGATGGTAAAGAGACAAGGCCTCGGAAGAAGCAGATGTGGACCAGAAGTCTGTGCTCAAATGTCACCTTTTTGCTGATACCCTGTCCTCTCATGTTCTCCCCTAAACTGTAGCTCCACAGCTACAGTACCAGGAAGACTTTGGTAGGGAAATGTCATGTCCTAGGCTCAATCCTCTCAGCAGTAGCTCTGAGAGAAGGTTCAATGGTGATTTGGTGGAATGGGTTTTGCTGGTTTTTGATCCCACGTTGCCTATGTGTAGTAACTGCAGTGCCATCAGCCCACACTGCCTTCTGGTTCATATGGGACTTTCCATATCTGGGTAGGACAGCTCTATTTTTTGGGAGGATGTGCTTTTCATGACCTTTCAAATAAAATGAGGTATGAAAAACCAAAAAACAAAAACAAAACAAAAACAAAAACAAAAAGCAAAACAAAAAAGCGCAAAGAAAAAAAATTAAATAAGAAAAAACAAAAAACAAAAAAGAAAACAGAAGAAAAAGAAAAAACAAAAAAGAAAACAGAAGAATGAACCCAAACACATATACCATATACAAACCCAACTCCGATAAAGGAGTTGGTCTTTTGTCAAGACAAACATGATCCAGTCCTGCTGTCAGGGTCAGCTCCACTCAGCTCCTCCAGTTTGTTACCTCTCTCCTGTCTAAACTACAAATAACTCTTGTCACTGTGGAACCAGAGATTTGTGGACACATCAACATGTTACATCATTGTATCTGCTCACCTTTTTGCAGGGTTTTATCAGGCTCCACAGAAAATTTCCCCCTCTTCCCTGTTGCCCATCCCTCCTTTCTGTACAGTGCTTGCAGGGCAGGTCAAACAATTAACACTGCTTAGGAAACTCCTGAACATCTCTAGGGTGCCATTTTTTATCTGCTTTCAGCCTTTTCTGCCTCTCTTACTCCATCTTTAACCCCATCTGTTAAAGAAGAGAGAGGAGTATAACACCATATCACAAAGTTCTCTGAAACACTGAGTTTTTGCTTGCTAACTTTTCAAGCCACAGTGGGTGCATCTTGGCACTTTAGTCTGTTCTTTCTAATCAATGTAATAGCATCTAAATGCACAAAAATATACTTTAAAAACAAAAGCCTAAATATCAGCAAGGTCCTCCAGAAACAAATTAAAACCAGTCAACCAAGAACAAACTGATTGGAGCTGTGCCTGAGTGCTATGTCTCTTTGATGGAAATCACTAGACCTTGCATGTCAAGGGATTTGTCAATTGCTGTTTCAGTGCTGTCATTACTCAAGGAGGATGCTAAAAATCTGATAGCTCATGGCTTTTCAAGGAAGCTCAAGGATTTTGTGTCCCTGCCTCAAATAAAACAAAGCAAACCAAGAGAAATCTGGAAAGCTTAGCACTGAAAAACCTTGACTTTTCAAACGTAAATGCTGAAAAGAGAGGTGTGATGTTGCAAAAGACTGTGATTAAATTTGAGGTTCATTTTAAGTGCTTGCATGCACTAAAGGACCTCCCATATCATTTGAATGCTTGGGAAGTTCAGTGTTCATTGATTCCAGTAAAACATAAAGGGTATGCAAGCAATCATTGCTCAGGGTGCAGACATCCATCTCTTCAAAACAAGTGTTATAATTTGAATCAAAAAAGTATTACAGAGTATTACATTCTTTGCTTCTTTCATAAATGGATACATAAGCAAATACAAAAGAACATTTTGCATCTTGTGAGAGTAGCAATTTTCTCCAGGTTATAGTATGCGAATCCTGAGTATCTCAAGAGTAATAAATATATAAAAAACATTATTTAGCTACAGTTTCCATACACTGATATTTTATTCTTTGATATTACTGACACAGCTGAAGTTTAGGAGTTACTGTTGTGGTTGGGCATAAGGAAAGATGTTAATGGACTTGTTTTTCACATGTGACCTATTTTCTGGGATGTTAGCCCAAATTATTAAGAAGCCTCTGTAAATCTGATATTTCAAAACCTTAATTTCTTTAGTGTAACATCCTAAGTACTGTCAGTATCCAAATGATTTATTGTTAAGCACTGCAAAAAGCATATCACAGATGTTTGAAATTATAAGTTTGATAATAAAGGTAAAAATAGCAAATCAAACCCTGGGATATCCTTAGGGAGGTTGCTTTTTGGGGATGTTTCTGCATTCCTTGATCACTTCAAACTGCCTTCAGGGAAGACAGAGAAGAAGAGCAGGGCAAGATTCTTTTGGCATAACCACTAAATGTGTGAGTTTACTCACACATTTACATGTGAGTGTACTAGTCAGGGAGTTGTCTCTGACTAGTATGAGGGTCCCTAAGACACAGGCACACTGTGTCAGGTGCATGCAACCCCGATTCATGGGAGATACTCTACACACTCCCATCTCACAGCCTCCAGTAAAAGAAAGGGACTTAGCACTGTGCTTTGGGCTAAATTACCTTCTCTGCCACTCACACTTGTGTCTTAGTAATATAAAATTTCAAACTTGAATAAGAGAGTGAATGGTACTGAGAAACAGGGAGACAAACACACCAGGAGTTAGAACTTACAATTTGACATAAAAGGCTAGTAGGAAAGGGGACAGAAGAAAAGGAATGGAAAAGTTAGAGAAGGCCTCTTCCTTTACAACATACTCCAACTGAGACACAGATAAATATATGAGTCTGTTTAGATAAATAATAGGCTGTCATTTGACCAAGCAGGAAGGAAAGTCAATAAAGCAAGAAAGCAAACGGGATTCAATGAGGAAAGCAAATAAAGGGAAACTGAGGCAGGGTCACCCAGATATGTTTTGTCCAGACCTCTTGTAATAGAAAATTGTTCTATACCCAAATTAAAAGGAAAAAAACCTAACAAAAAAGCAACAACAAAAAAAAACCAAAACCAAACCCAAACAATAAAAAACCCACAAAACCCCACCAAAAAACCCCAAACAAAACCAAACACAAACAAACTAAAAAACCAACCCAAAAGAAAACTCGACAAATAAAACCTCATCTATTTTTCAATCATTCATTTCCAGAAAAAAAATTCTATTTCCATAAGCCTTTCATTACTGTGTGATTACACTGCCAGGTTTTGACAGCAGTACCACTGTCCTAAGTAAGTAATTTTTTTAAGGCCTTCAGCTGATGGTGGTGAGATTCCTATGACAGTGAACATCTGGGATTTTCTGAGCTACAGTCATCAGAATAGTTAACAGTATAAGCATCATGCAGCTTGCAACTCTGTTCATGGTAGTAGTTGATGCCAGCTTTCAGGACTTCAGTGAGTTTCAGGGACAGTCAGCTGGCAGAGACTGTTCAGCTTTTACAAAATACAGAATCAGCAAGCAAATAAAGCAAAATGATGACCAAGTTGTTGTCCATGATGCCCAGTCTCTCATTTCTCAGACTAAAAGACATGCACCTGTTGTCGATATTCCCATTGCCAAACACTGAAACGTGATGCTGTGTCAATAATATGGTCATGAAGTAGGACCAAAGAACAGCTCTTTATTCTGGAGCTCTGCTACTCTATGTGATGCTACCAGATTTATATTGGCCAGCTACAACAACAACAGCAAAGCAGAAACTGGGGTTAATTTCATTGTTTGCTTCTTTGGGCCTTAGTAAACACTTCTGCCAGAGAGATTCTGCTGGAGCGAACAGCCTGAAAACACAAGATACAGCTCTGCATAGAACGAAGTATCCAAGCCTGTGCTTGGTGTGCATCCTCCAGTGACAGTAATTTTTTGCTGCCACAGTGATGTAACTATGTCAGTGAAATGAAGATGCCTTTGATATCAATGGACGTCAAGCTGGGTTTGGGAAGGCAAACAATCCAAGAGGATGAAATCTCTCATGAATATGCCTGGGATTGAGTATGCAGCGCATCCCTCAGGTGTTACCTGTTACCTCAGTGTTGCCATGAAACTGCAATGGTAATAGTTTCCAGCAGACTGCACAGCCCTTCAAAGTCAAGTCTCTCCTTGGAAGAGTCACGTTCCAATTGTAAAGTGTCCATTGCAACTTGAGGCACAAAATAGTTTGATACCTTTTTTAAAACAAGGTTCAGAACTAGACCTATATACAAAAGCAAGCCTGAGTAGACAAAGAAATACCGCAAACTATTAATTGGCACAGCTGCAATGAAAAGCATATGCTATGAGACATGCAAATGTGTGAATGGATTTTAATGATTTTATTGAAGAAAACATTTTGTATTGGAAGCAGTCCATTCTAATTCCAGCATTTCACTAAATACAGTGACAGATATTCAAAGCAAAAGGATAATTTAAGGCATTTCCCAAGCTGAGTTTTACTGATTCCTGTGTAATCAAGCTTGTAACAGAGTTGCTTAAATACTTAAAGAGTTATTAAACATTTATTTTATTATTTCTACAGATATTTCAAATATCATTGACTGAGTGATCTTTGCTTCCTGATCTAAAATGAAGCATACTTTGCTGGTTTGACTGGACAAAACTAGTTTTCTTCAAAGTGGATGATATGGGTCCTTGTTTTGGATTTGTGCTCTACACAGCATCTGTAATACAGAGGTGCAGAGCTTGCACAGAGTCATGATCTTTTCTGTTTCTCACACCTCCCTGTAGGAACTGAATTAGCTGGGAATAATAATACCTTGGACTGGGCTCCTGACACAGAGGGAATAAACCTGAGGCCTTGGGAGGCAGGGTGCTGGAGGGATGCTGATGGAGTCATTCCATAATAGGTCATGTCCCTGGTCCACATTTGCAATTGGACCTCTGCCCTCAAGTACCCCAAGTATACATTGTGAATGCTTTGGAAGCAGCCCCTCGGACCATGACATCTCTGTGAACATTAAAATCTATCTTTGGGCACTCCATCGTACCCTTCGCAAATTATTCTGCCACACTTGACCCAGCTGAACTGGGAGAGAGGTTTCAGAACCCAACTGCAACACATGGTGCCCTGAACAGGGACTTCTTATATTGAGAAGACCTCTAGGGGACTCAGTTTCGTTGGATCTTAGTAAACCAATAGGACCCTACTCTGGAATAAATGGTTAGGCCTGACACAGAAGCAAGCACCCATCAGAGGACAACCAGCCGTCTCTGAGGACCCCTGCACGGAACACAGGTGAGCAGAGAAAAGGGACACCTTCCCATCTCATCTACCCCAACAGGGAGGGCACATCCCCCCCAGTCTCAGTTTCATAGGATGGGACTAAGGCTCTAAGGCTGTCCAATTTAGAACAGGATGTATATGGACTATTTAAGGAACTTTTAGCGGACTATGGGAAGGAGGTTAAAAAACACAAGCTGAAAATTCTACTGAAATGGGTCTTGAGAAATTTCCCAGCTGCTTTAAACACAAACGGAGCTGCTCCACACACTGGCCCAGATGCTGCCAGCCCACACTGGCCACCCTGGTGCTGCCACCTGCCTGCCACAGCCCCAGCTGGCACCACTCTGTGCAGTGCCACGGCAGACCATGGTATCTTTTCTGTGGATTTAGGAGATTCAGTGGGAATCAGGCTGTGTGACTTAACAACAAGGAGGGACCTCCAAACCTTTGGACCTTGCTTGTTGCCTGTCCTCTGTTCGATTCTTGAAACCCTTAAAGCCGAAGTGTTAGGTGCTCCCCCGACTCAGGGAAGCAAAGATTTAGTTTCAGATAAGCATCATTAAAGTGAGAGCTGTGGCTTTAAAACCTGGGAAGAGTAGATTAAACCCTCTGCCTCGGGGGAAAGGCCCTGTGAACGGGGGAAGAATTGCTCCACCCTGGACCCTCTTGGGGTGGCAGCCAGGGAGTTCTGACAGGGTTTGAGCCCCTGGGATTTCCCCCTTGCTGTGTTGCTATGAGACCCTGACCTTAAACTTCACCCTGATTCTGTCCCATAAAACTTACCACCCTTCCTCTGTTCAGCACTCTCTGCCTCTGGATCTGTTCCTGTGTTGAATAATTAGTTTCCTGAGCAGAAGCCAGTCTCGTTGGAGTCCCATGTCAGGCACTGGTAACTGTAGCTTTCCCGGACATGATCCTGCCACCCCAGAACCAACACCAAAGAGAAAAAAAAGCGGAAAAATTCCAACTCCAACTCCACCTGCCAACCCCTGCTTCTTGTCGAGATGAAGAACGACAAGAAGGGAACACCTTCCTTTGAGATGATTTATTGCTCAAGTAGCCAGATAAGATATCAGTCTCAAGGCATGAGATTTAGAGAGGAGCAACAAGTCAGCCATTGTTGGAGTCAGAGGCACAGAGAGTGTGCCCTTATCTCTGATACCTGGCTCTGACATCCAAGAAAGCACTGAAATTCATATAATATCCAGAAAACAACTGTTAAAGTTAAATAGAAAAGCTAGGAATGTAAATGTGTAAATTAGAGAGTTTCTTACATCACTGTGTGAAAAGGTTGGAGTTTGGAGTTTAAAGTAGTTTAGAGAACAGAAGACAAGATAGAGGATTGTTATAAATCTGTATTGTGATATTGGCTTTTGCAAGTATTAGGATGAATATTATATGTTAAATACTTTTTGACTATGTATGTACTTTTCCTTTTGCTAACAAGTTTTAAGCTTAAAGGAATTTCGTAGTACAAGGCAAGGTAACTCCAACAGGCAGGACAATGGGAGGACCAAGCTGTTTCCAGCGGAAGGACAGTGGAAACCAGGCTGTTATCAGCAGCAGGAAATAGAGACCAAGCTGTTATCAGCAGCCAGGACCAGGCCGTTGGCAGCAGGGGAAGGATATGAAGCCCAGCTGCCCTCAGCAGAAGGATGAGAGGCCTGGACTGTTATCAACACTGACCATTTGCAGAAGAAAGGAAACCAAACTCAAAAATAATGCTGACCAGCTAGAATAATGATGATCAGCAAAAATAATAATGATCAGAAAAAATAAAAACCATACAGATCAAATAGGCGGAACCTAAATAGGCGGAACCAGGGAGGGCACATGCTAAATACTTCTTGAAAAAGTTTGAATATGCATTAAACCCTCACAGCAGGAGGGGATAAAAAGGATGTTCCTGAGATACCAGGGGTGCTCCCAGCAAGGCACCAGGGCACCCGGCCGTTTAACCCTTTGCTTTATTTCCTTTGTCTCCTAATTGTCTTTTTGTTTATATTAAACTTTTTATAATTTATTAAGTGAACCTCATTTTTCACAGGATTTAGGGTGTTGTCTCTTGTCCTTCTTTCTTCTTCACCTGCTTCTTCTAGAGGTTTTTGGGTAGTAGTAAGTGATTGAATAGAAGATGCCGCAGTGCAGCACTCAGCTGTTGGGTCATTAAGAAAAATAATTTACTTGGCATCTGTTAACTGGGTAAAAAGACATATAAAAGACCTTGAAGAAAATCTTTGTTAGCCATTTTGCGTCATTCTATCTTAGTGCACATAGCTCCTTGTACCTGGTATACGTGTAATGTGGATAAGAATAAACAACCAAGTGCGAACAAGAGAAAAAACTGCCTCCGTCTCATCAACTTCAGTTCAAGGAGAAAAAGGACCTAATCACGAATAGCATACAGAGACAAGCCATAGGTCAAAGAAATCACGAGTTTCTTCTTTGCACAGCAATATATAACATTTTAGCCCCATAGGCAGCTGACACAAAGCTTGTTTTCACTTATTAACCTATCACCTTTGCTTAATTTTGCTGCATTGCGTCTCTCTCTTAGCCAATAAGCTGACGGGTCACGTACTCATACACACCTCTATTATAGTTTCTGGATCTCTAACCTACTCTGTAAGTCCCACTATTACAGTTCAAACTTCAAACTATTTTATTTAATATAATTTCTTGCCTACTTAAGGCATATTCTTACGCATAATTATATGGACATATGTTTATAATTTCTCTACCCAATGTCTGTGTACCTTCATCATTATATCAACCCAAGCTCTTTCCAAGGCTGCAGATTGAACCCTTCAGCATATGTGGAAGTTTCTATTTTTTGGTTTCCAACAGCTTCTATTCCATCTGACCCTGGGATAAGAACATGAGAGTGAAAACCATAATGTATGCTAGAGCCCGTGCAATTTGCAACACCAGTCCTTTTCTTCTCATCCTTTTCACCCTTTGGACTACCCTGAAATGGTAGAAACAAAAAAGCTGCCGGGCATATAGCAAACATCAGTTCACCCTGTTATCCACTACTTCGTATCCTTTTCTGCCTTCTACATGGAGAGTCCAACATGGCGGTGGCCACAGTACCTGGGATCCTCGGCCTCCCTCTCCCTCCCTCCCTCCCTCTACCTTTGATGATCTATCCTTCCCCCCTGTTCACTTGAAACAAAGCCGGCTAACAAGTCTGCTCCTGTTCCAAAGCACACTCCAGCCGCACCGTCTCAGGTTTCATCACCCAACGCCACCTCCCTGCCCACCCCTGCCTGCTTCCCTGTCCTGCTGCCCCTGCTCTGCCCCTGCCCGCCCCGCTCCTCCCCCTCAGGGCGGGCTGAGCAGGGCCTGCACCACCCCATCGGCCTCCAGCCACTCATCGGCGCCGAGCCCCGGGTGGCGGCCGCTGCGCTGGGGTTGGAGAGCCCCAGCTAAGAGCCGGCAATCATCTCCTGCCTTTTGGCGGCGCAGCCTTGTCGTCCCGGGGCACCGGTGCTGCTGCTAAGTGTGGGATAGTGTGGCTCCAGTCTGCTCCGCTTCAGCCAGCTGCTGTAGGCGGGCAGGTGCCACATCTGTGGTCTCCCTCCCAGCCGGCACTACTGCCGTGGCCCCCGGAGTCAGGTGGTCTTCTGATGGCTGCTAAGGATCCTGTTTCTCCTTCCTGCAGCATCGGTGTGGGGGATCCATGGGGCAGCCAGGCCCCTTTTAAACAGAGTGGAGCCGGGCTGTGCTCCTGCTGCGGCTCAGGCCTGGTGCTGGCAGGCGGGTGGGGGTGTTCCAGCTTCCTTAGGCCACTGTGGGAAATGGAAAAATAGAAAATAGAAACTTCCACAGATGCTGAAGGTTTCAGTCTGCAGCCTTGGAAAGAGCTTGGGTTAATGTAATGATAAAGGTACATGAATATTAGGTAGAAAAATTATAAACTTACGTTCCTATAATTGCAAGTAGAACATGCATTGAGTAAGTAAGAAGTTATAGTACGTAAAATAGCGTGAGGTTTGAGCTGTAATAATGTGACTTATAGAGTAGGCTAGGGATCTAGAAGATATAATAGTGTGAGTACGTGACCTGTCAGCTTATTGGCTAAGAGATAGTCGCAGTGTGGCAAAATTAAGCAAAGGTAGTAGGTTATTAAGTAGAAACAAGTTTCTTGTCAACTGTCTATTGGACCAAAATGTTCTTATATTGCTGTGTGAAGAAGAAACCTGTGACTACCTTGAGCTATGGCTGACCTGTTGTTCCTCTCTAAATCTCACGGCTTTGAGACTGATACCTTATCTGACTTACTTAAGCAATAAATCATCTTAAATAGCATGGTGGTCCCATCCCTTGTTTTTCCTCTTGACAGCCCACTTACTTGCCAGTAGTGCAAGAGCCCTGGTGACTGCCATGGAGTTGAAAAACATTAAAAAACACACCCTTTGGTAAAATGTTCAAACCTCATCATGACAAAAGGTTCTGGCATTGGTTTCTGTTATAATTAGCAGTGCTAAAACATTTTCTTTTCAAATATGCATTTGATTTCAGTATAATATGTGTAATATTTAAGGATCTTGATTTAACTTAATGATTTTTCCTGTATAAAATTCACAGCAACTTTCTGCATTATTTTTATCCTCAAAAGAAAAATAAATATTAAAGTCTTATTTTCCTCTTTCACAAATCTTACAGTTTCAGTTATGGGATTTCCAAATCTAAAATTAGGTTTTGTTCTCAATCATTTAAAAATTGTATGAATATATTATTCAATGATGGGAGCTGTTGGCTACTTCTGGTTTATCTGGCAAATTAACAAATCTAGGCAAAACCAGCCAAGGGTACAAATAAAGCTCTAAAAGCTTAGAAGGTTATTGAAACAACACTAACAAAAAACCTATAAAATATGCAGCGTAAAACCCAAGGCATAGACTTCTAATACCCTGTTCAATCAAACACAGAGGTACTAATTTGGTTTAGCAGAGAAAGTGTTTGTGCAGTTAGATAACAGCATCTAAGTTTAGAAGTTTGTTAATATTGTTAATTATTGTTATAATGTTAGCATCATTACCATATTTGTTAAGTTGTATGTTAAAAGTCTTGAAGAATTCTTTATATTCATTGTTTTTAGCAGAAGGAAGAGGAAACAGTTTTGGTTGGGGCTGCCCCACTGGCCTGTGAGGATAGTTTTAATCTTAGATCGTGGGAAACAGAGATTTAGATCATACCAATGTTAATGTTTATTCTGTTCAGTTTCATGTAGATGATTGTTCTATTTTTAAGAAAACAAGAAGAGGGGGAATGGACACCTTGTCCACTACAGGGAGGCTCAGTAAGGCTACATGTGCTTTTAATTTTTTGAACAACTCATTTATGGAGCCTAACCCCCCAATTATTAGACATTTTCCCAGTACAACATAAGCACAATTGAAGGAGAGACCACCAGTCCTAATTAGAGATCTAGAAACCAGACAAATTTGAGGGTCTTTCTAACCCACTAATTACCTGGGGGAGGGGATATGCTTGTGTCTCTATAGATAAAGCACCTTGCTGGGTTCCGGCAAAAAATATCAAGCCATACCTGCAGCCTCTACAGGAGCACCAAGAAGCTCAACAGGAGGAACCCTGGGGACAACCTGAAGAAGAGACACCTTGACGCTTGCAGACAGCCTTCTCTTGCCTCTTAGCCACTGCTGATTAATACCACCAGTTTCTTATCTCTCTAAGCATTATTAATTTTTAATTTTTAAGTCCCATCTGCAGGTTATTCCACCAGACATGACTCTTAAGGGACTCCTGTTTGCAGTACCCATCCTGGTCCAGTGATTCCCCATTACAGTTACCATCTGGGACATTTCTTATTTGTGGGGTCAGAGCATAACCTGGCATGCATCACACATTAAAGGGTGGACCATGGAGCTTGGGGAGGCTTACTGTGTTAGCACCCGAGACTGCCACAATTCGTGACTGAAAAATCAGGTGTAAGAGATTTCTCCATCAATTTGAATCCATGTTCTTTGGCTATTTTGCAAAGGTCTATAAATTCTTTGTTAGTGATAGACTGACACATAGTTCTATTTACAGCACCATTTCTGCCTTTTTTATAAGTTACTGGAAAGGCGGGTATGTTTTGAGCTAGTTCCCATTCCCCTGCTTGAGTGGCTTGAAATCGATTCACTATCCAGGGGTCAGTTTCATCTGAATCAGAGTCAGATGTGTTGTTATCACTGTCATCCTCTGTACAGAATTCGGGGCATGCATCCATGCGATGTGTCTTTGAGTGCTACAAGAATGCATGGAGGGGATATCGGGGGGCCGGCGGGGTACAGTCCGGCCGCGGGGAGGGCGCGGCGGGGCTGCAGTCGCAGTGCCGCTGGCTGAATAGCAGACGCAGGTCTCGGCAGAGCAGCGTGCTGGCTTTTGCATGGGGACAGCGGCGGCAGCAGAAGCCGCGTCGGTGGGCGGGTAGAAGCGGCAGGGAGAAAAGTCGCGTGGTGTGGGAAAAGGGCGGAGGGGAAGAAAGCGGTGGGGGGAGAGGAGCCGGGGAAGGGCGGGAGGAGCCGGGGAAGGAAGGGCGGGAGGAGCCGGGGAAGGAAGGGCGGGAGGAGCCGGGGAAGGGCGGGGAGGAGCCGGGGAAGGGCGGGAGGGATGGCGTGAGCTACGGGCGGGCCGGGAGCGGCCACGGGCAGTGCGGGAGCCGTGCGCTTGGGTTGGCGGTGGGGTGGCGGCACGCCGGGAGGGAATTGCGCTCACACAGTGCCGCTGCCGGGGGTGGCGGGGAAGCCACTTGTGAGGAAAGGTGTTCCGGCATGGGGCGGGGTGGGAGACGGGGGTTTCGCTGTACACGACGGGGCAAGGTAGGGGTAGGGACACGGTGCGGTGGGGTGTTGGGAAGCGGGATATACAGCGGGGGTGGGGGGAGGGGGCATGGTGGGTATAGGAACAGGCAGGAGTGGGTGTGGAGCGGGTCCCCCAGCCAGCGGGGTGGGGCAGGAGGGGCGGCCCTGGCAGGAGCGGGGGGGGTCCCCCGCTCTGGTCCGGCGTGCGGGGTGGGGGCTTGCACTGAGGAATGTGCCTGCAGGGGGAGGGGTTGGGCCGACACGATAAAAACAGTTTTGCAAGCTCAGAGTCATAATCATTTGAAGGGGGGGGGGGGAAAGATACATTGTAGCAATGGGGGTTGGAGAGAGGAGTCTTAAAGTAAGGGTTTTTTTTCAGTTTTACCTGTAATGTGAAACTGAGAGAAATTAAGATTTAGGAATTAAGCATAAAGAAATGCCCGAACAGAAGAGAGGGGGAGCTGACAAGCGCAAAGAAAGGAGTGAGACTGCAAGATAAGATAAAGAGCTAGAATACACAAACAAGATGCAAAGACAAAGGCACCGCAGGATAAGGGGATTCTTTGGACCCCTAAGCCGGAAAGAACGGTATCAAAGTCCAAAAGGTCGTCAAAGTACTAAAAGGAGCACGGGCGAGAAGGCAAGGTGAAAGTTCAGCCAAGGAGAAAATTGCTGACCTCATCCCAAAGACCCCCAGGTGACCACCGAACTGACCAAAAACCCAGTGCGTAGCTGCAAAGGGGCGTGGAGCTAATTTTAACATGAAGCAAGGACAGGCTGGCTTAGGAAATGAATATGTATTAGGCATATTGCGTAACTGTAGTTTGTAAAGGATTAAAAAGAGAAAGCCAAAGCTCAAAAGTGTGCATGCTTTTCGGAGGAGATATCCCCCATACACCTCAGTGCTGAATAAATTCACACCTACTCTTAGAACTACTCTGTGAGTTATAGAGTTTTTCTATCAGCATATCAAAACAAGGGAAGAAAGCGTGTGACAGAGAAATCTTTGTTAGCTTGACATGCATAAATTCTGGCTCCAACACTATCCCATAAATAGTTGAGATAGATAGATTCTCCATTAAAGTCAGTAAAATTCTTAGAAAGGCAGTGAACAAATGCTTTTAGGTTAGTCTTAGAGAGATTTCCTTTAGAGAATGAGAACTTGTTAGCAGATAGGAATTGTAGAATTTAGGAATATACATCTCTCACAGTATAGAAATTCTGAAACTTTCTTGATTTTAATCCCCTACTGGTTAAGTCTAGATCCCAGCCCAGCAGAAAAAAGAGAAAAAAAGCCCCCCAAAAGACCCAAGAGAAATAAAGCAGTGTGCAGAAAAAGCTGGGTTAACTAACAACTCTCAGCTTCATGAGGTCAAGATGAAACTGCCGGGTGGGGTGTCGGCTTTTTGTTCCAGTCCTCAGGGATTTTTTTCTCAGATGCGAGGGTGTTGGGACTGCCCCTTCAGATACTCCCTGTTAGAACACACAGGGTATCTTCAGAGGAGTGATGATCCAAACGGTGTTTTCGGTGCCGAGGCTGCTGCTCTGTGGGGGCTAAGCTCTGACCCCCTGGGCTTCAGCTGAAGGTTCTGGGAGCTGTTTGGTGTGCCACTTTGGTGCGGCTGGGTCCTGGGCGCCTGTCTGACTCCCAGCTTCTGGCAGGAACAAGCCCGGGTAGTCAGACAATGGAATCCACTCTTTCTTAATTTTAAAGCCACAGCTCTCACTTTAACAATGCTTATCTGAAACTAAATCTTTGCCTCCCTGGGCAGGAGCACCTCACAGGATATATATATATATATATATCATATATTATTATTATCCCTATATATATTATTATACGTAATATATACATCTTGTGTATATATATATATTATTATTTTTTCTCTGACTCCCAGGTTAGTCCAGGACTGTGCCCAGATATCCTGTTCATACCAAGAGATGTCTCACAGCTCAAGGCTGCTGAGGAAACAGATGATGGGTGATGTTAGCAAGCACCAGGGCCTGAACTCATGCTCTGGGCTGCCTCCTGCCCTGCAGTTTCTGAGTTTGGAAAGCACACTTTTGGCACAGTCAGGAGGTGGATAGTCAAGTGTGATTCCCATGTGCGTTTGGTGCCTGGAGCCTCTTTGAGAAAACATTCTCCAATATAAAAATTATACCTTTTACTCTGAAGGCAGCTTTTATTCTGAAACCATCAGCTCTGGTTCTGAAAAGAATTTCCTCCTTGGAATCAACTGTCAACTACCAGTGAAACCTAGGTTTATGCAACCTGGCTTTAAAGCCTGGATGAAAATAATCACAAGAGTTCTCTGAATGTATTTAAAGCTGGCCCTTCACTACTTGACTGTCCATAGAATGAAGTCTGTGTTTGTTTTACTTATGTCAGCTGTATTACTTAAGAAGCTGCCCCTGAAATCGCTTGTTGCAGATGATTTTCATATGGTGATTTAAAAAAAACACTTCAGGAAAACCTGAAAAAGCTCATTCTCTTAAAAATTTTCAGAGTTCTTGTTCTAGTCAACTACAGAGAAATATTTTCAGGTTGCCTTTTCACAGTATTTAGGCCATAGAGTAAATTGTTTTAATTTAATATTATTAATAATTTGATACATCCCCTAGTTCTGAACAAAAAGCCATAATGTAAGACAGCACATGAGTACAAAATCAAACAGCATCTCATCTTAGTAAAGGGATGATTGCATTTTCTCAAGTAGTTTCAGATTCCAAGGTCTTAATGCACCCACAAGAGAGGTAAAACAATACCCAAAGGGTATAATTAAATATAAATACTTTCTTTCTTGCTAGGTATGGAAATGATAAAACCCAGCCATGAGTTCTGTTCTGCCTGTCTGTCTACAATTCTTTTGATATCCATATTGTTTCCCTCCCCATTCAGACCATCTTACAGGTAGGTGCAGACAATGTTATATACGTTCTGAGGTTAAGACAACAGAAAGAAAATTTATTCATCTATGCAAAAATTATATTCTTTCTTTTCAAGTGATCTGAAGGGGTCAGTCTGCAACTGTTGGCAGAAAACAAGTAATAATGCTCAGGATTTATGTTTTTTAATTATGCTCAGTAATTATGCTTAAGTTTATTGCTTAAACTTCTCCTGAGGCCATGGTAAATTCTCATACATCAATAGATGGAAAAGGTGGGTATATTTTAGATTCCAAAAGAGACCAAAAGGTGAGAAATGTCCTGCAAAACTTTTGGCTTTCCAAGCTTTTGCTAAAAGAGATAAATAGTCTGTTCAAAGAACGCCCATCTGTGATTTTATTATAAGGGAAGAATCTACTTCTTCTCAAAAACCATCACCCTTGAATGCCTTTTGAAGACAAAATTATGCCTTTTGGCAGTATTCTCAGGGGCCTAATGGCACTGAAGGGTGTTAACTGTGTTGTGTGCCTTTAGCAAACTGAGATGCGAACATATGAAATGGCACAAACTCTTGCCCATTCTTGGATGGACACCCAAAAGAAGATAGCCCAATGTAAGTTATTTCATAAATACCATCGTTTTCTGATATTTTTACTAGTATTAAGGAAGAAAATTAAACTCTAGGTAAAATCGTGTAAGTAGAGTCCTAACTAGCCGAAAAAATAAGCCATATAAATTTAAAAAAAAAAGGATTCAGGAAGTCTATATATGAAACATGTGACAGAAATTAAAAATGTGCTTTACTTCCAGTAGAAAGTTATAGGCTTTGAAGGATTTGGCATCTGAATGTCTATATGCACTCAGGTATTGATGCATGAGACACACAGATGTGGGCTAATAGCTTTTCAGCTCTCAGAGGACAGCATAAGATACATCTCTTTGTGTGAATAGAACCCTGCCAGAAAAATCTGGAAGTCTAGACAACAGACAGGAGAAAGATGGGTGGTAAAAACACAAAGGAGTGAAAAGTTTATGACATCTGACAGAAGAGTGCTACCTTAATCAAGAAGCAAAATAATCAGTCATTGACGGGCTGCCTTTGGAGTCCAGGGGTGACAGTAAATTTTGAAGAGATACAAGGAACTCTTACAGTGCAATGGACACCGATCAAAGCTTCAGAAAGTTGAGCCAAAAAATCTAGAGGTCTTTAAAAGACATATAGTTGTATCATTAAGGGATGTGGTTTAATGGTAGGCTTGGGAGTTCTGGGTTAACAGTTTGACTGGATGATCCTTAAGGGTCTTTTCCAACCTAAATGATTCTGTGATTCTATGATTCTACAAAGAAAATATATTTACAGGCTTGATTAGGATAGATTCCATGCCATGATACTACCAAAACACCACCTGGGATGGACACTCCGTTCCTTATGCCTTATGCATTACTTACCCTATGCCCTTGTCAGATGATAGTAGGATTACAGGGGCAAGTGAGGATGGGAAAGTGTCTGAGGCCTAGTCCTTTCTGCTTTACCTGTTTCTGGGTCAAATACCCCCAGAAACTGTCCATGAACCATGGATATCAGAACTGAACTGCTGTTGTTTATGGGGCAACCCTAAGTCAGACATTTCTTAGGTTTTGAGGGCCTCACATTCAGCTTTTACAGCTTTGCTGCATGCAAAATACTTGCACATTTATAAAAAATTAGGCCCTAATGCACTTGAAAATCCACTGACATCAGCCACACAGTTATATGAGTACCTGTTTGTATGGCCTGGAATACCTGAGAGTTGGAAACTCTCAAGCAAAGATCACCCTATGTTGCTTTTTACCCTAACAGGGGAAGGCAGAAGGGCAGATTTCACTTTTTCGTTTTCTCTACTTTCTTGAGAGTACTTTGTGTGTGTTACAGAGTGCCTGAGCTTTTATAATTATGACAATAGCCTGAAAATTGAAAATAGAAAAGTACTGCTCTCCCCTAACTGTGCACTAATACCTGTTATTACCAAAGAGCATAATCTTCTGAGTCCCTCAGATAGAGATTTAAAAAACCTTGCAGTTTGCTAAAAAGATTATCGGAGGTAATTAAAGCCTGGCTGAGCATATTTGCTTTTAAGATACCCAGAAGGGCTTGCTCCATTTTTATGAAACAGATGCTGCCTCAGCACAAATCCCCTCCTGATCAATGGCTTCTGAAACAAATCTATTACGCAGCCCTTCTCGGAATGGTGGAGACAGCATCTTTTGAAATGTCAGACTACTGCAATTTCCTATTAATTATATAAAAGATACTTTGTGAATATGCAAGGAGGAGATGAAACACAGGAGGTACAGCTGTTACTAATAAAAAGGAAAATTGACCAAGGAAAACTGTCAGGTAGAAACTGAGCAGCATCCTTGGCTTTTTAAAGGTTGTTTTGCAGTATTTCTGTTGCAGAGATAATTTTGCAGTGTGGGAAAAGGAGGAGATTAATGAGTCTTATAACCCATTCATATTTGCAGTAGTTGTTTTCCTATTTAATGTCTGTGGGTGTCACCCTTCTCTGAAAACCAAGCAGACTGCAGCATACCTCTGAGATTTCAGTGCCTGCTGCTGTCTATCAGGCCTTCTCAATGTCTTGTCTAACTCATTACAGATTAAGCTGCCAATACCACCTGGAAAACTTGGCAACTTCAGCCCCAGGCTTTTATTCATACTGGAATCTTCTTGTGCAATGTTGCTCTGCATCCAGCACAATCAAATCTCATGTCTTTTGGTGCTGCCACACTCATGTGGTCCCTGCAGTATTTCTCATAATCTCACAATTTATCCCCAGACAGAGTTATTGGCAGAAATCATTACAGCACTGGAGTTATCTCAGGCTGCTTTACCACACTTATGCTTTAGAAGTATTTTTAGCACTAAGAGGAAGACAGACAATGTTTTCCCCCACCATTAGCCTGAAATGTGTCAACCAGGGAGAGCAGAAGAGAGTTGGGTAGCGATGGTTAGTGGTGAGCACCACAACAGTCGCATCCAAAATTTCTAGGTGTTTCATTTGTGCACCAGTAGGAATTATTTTTTAACATTACTGCACTAAGGTGTCAAAGTCATAAACCTCTGTATTTAATTAATTTAGCAATAAATAAACATACAGAATTTGGAAGATCTAAGTGGTATAATTGCTCAGCTCCTGTGAAGGGTAAGTAATTACTTTTGCTGTCATTATTATCATACTACAGTGAGCAGAGAGATTGTTTTTCTCCTTTGAACTGCCTCCTTCCCTCTAGGTCTGTATTTCAATGAAGTCTGTATTTCTTTTATTGTTTAATGTACCTGTCATCATCTGGTGTCAAGATAATATCAGGCAGATGCAAGCGCTCTCATTTTATTATTGTATTATTTACCTTTTTTGCCTCATGAAAGATGTTTTAATTGCTAAGAATAAGGACAAATCCACAGATCTAGAAGCTGAAGGGAAATAAAAAAAAAATAATGTCAATATTTGCGTGACTGAGAAGACAATCTGTCTGTTCATATAGTTCTATAACTCCTTATCATTTATGACTGGAAAAATCTGACAAGTAAATGAAGAAGCTGCCAGGGGAGAAAGGCAGGGTTGTTAAGGACTACACAACCTCTGTATTGAGGGGATTCAGAAGAACTAACAGCAGGGAAGGTGTAAACTAAGTGCCGAACATTAATCTTATTGCTGCTAGTTCCACCTCTCATTTCTGAGGACACGAGGGGTCTGGGTCACACTACTGAATGCTGTGGACACCCTGATGATGTCTGATCCCTCATGCCTGAGCCCATGTTTTGGAGGACAAAGGGCAGACTCAAAACTGAGATAAACAGAAAACAGTTCTTAACAAGGGACAGATAAATCAGCATATACTATGTAGGTCCCAGTACATCACTCAACAAAAGGTCCTGTTCAGATGGCTCTGCCATGGCAGAGGCTTGCTCAGCACTTTGGAGAGTGCTACACCAGGAACTGGGAAAGTGATGGAAAACCATGCCCTTTACTGGCAAGGGGTTCCTTGCCAGAAGTTTGGGATCAAGACATGGCTTCAAAAGTGTGGCCTAAATTGAGCACGGAATCACAAAAAATTGCAGTTATTGGAAGGCACCTCAGGAGGTCATTGAGTCAAAACTCTTGTGCCGACATTGGCAAGCTAAAGCAGGTTACCGAAGACCACATCCAGTCATGGTTTGAATGCCTCCAAGGATAGAGGCTCTACAAACTCTCTGGTACTGTTCTAGTGTTTGACCACTTTCTTAATAAAACAGGTTTCCCCCTCTGTTTAAATGGATTTTCTTGTACTTTTTGAGCCTTACTTCATATGGCTCTTACACTTTACCACAGAGTCTGACAGCATCTTCTTTGCTCCCTCCCATCGGGTATTTATACGTGTGGATAACATTGCCCCTCAGTCTTCTTTTCCCCAGATTCCTGTGGAATCAACCAAGGAGAGACCAGACATCACCAACAATGCTCAGAAATTCCTCAGAGCAGTTCCAAAAGCTGCAGTTTTGAAAGAATCTGAAATTGTATCTACATGCTTAGGTTTCCTTATTCTTTAAGTTCTTTTTGTGAATAATGTGTATTATCTACATTCCAGAATAGTACTGTGCCTAATTTCAGTGACATAAAAAGGACATAAATAAAGACTTTTATATTTTGTTCTCACCTTGCCTGCCTTTCCTCACTTTGTGATGACAAAGTAAGAGAAAAAGCACACACTGAGCACAGGTCATCACATTTCAGTTTTGTTTAAAGATATGACTGTCAAACTGCAGTGCAACATAATTAAACTGTGAAGGTTCATCCTCAGTATTTCCTTAGAAAATATGTAAATTCGACTTATTATCATCATTTGACTTCTGCATACCAAATGACAAAAAAATATATATTTGGACAAATACAGAAAAAACAGTTAATATGGAAATCATCTTGTACCAAGTGGGAAAATGTCTCATTTGCATTCAGATTCTGTTTCTGCTGCCTCTTCCTTTGTTTCCAAAGTGACAAATGGTCTTTCCCTCCTCCCCAGTCCTTTCAGAATCTCATTAAAAGGTGCAGAATTGAGGCTTGAACGGCCCCATGACCTTCTTTACTTTGGGGGGTGTCTCATGCAGAACATAATTCAATCTGGCCCACTGGCATATTTTATCAAGGGTTTTTGTTTCATCAGGACAGTGTAGAATAGTACAGAGTGACCCAAAACCCTGGTGGTACAGTTCACATAGTGATACACATGCCATTACTCACAGCAATTTATTCCAATGGCAGATTGCCGTATAATGTGATTTTCCCTTAATGAAAGGGGGTTTGAACAATAAATGGCTCTATCACAGGCATGAGTTGCACATACCGCATTTTCTCACTGATTTGATGTTCTTATTTGCTGCACAGTCGTTTTAATAATGGGAGACTAGTTAGTTTATTTCCAGTTTACTTTTCTCCTGTTTTAATGTGAAAACACAGGGAAGAGCAGCATGATATTTAAACGATCAGTATCTCTGAGAAATACTTGTAGATTATAGCAGTCATGGAATTTACAGCTGAGATACAGTGAATTTCATGGCTAGCAATAAATTGACAAGAGCCAGCATTACTATTAAACATAAGGATCCCTTCAATAGCTGTCACTGGAGCAGAAATCTAAATAAAAATGGAGCTGTTCCAAAAATCATTTTCACAAGCCTGACAAATCGTCATCGTACTTTTCATTTAGGGAGCATCTTGGAATTATCAGTGGTAGACATGCATCAGCATTAAGGCTTGAAATAGCATTTTGTTCATTTATGCTTTAAATATTTCAGCAATTCCGTTACGGGCTCCTTCAGAGCAATAAACTGACAGCTGGTCCCTTTTACATAAATGAAAAGCTAATGTGACAAAATGTCATAGCCAGGTACTGCTGAGAAATGAGAATGAGAAAAAACCCCACTAGATCACATTATATTTACTTGACTCAATATCATATTAGGACCTTCCTTCTAGAACTTTGTGCCTTTACTTATCCTACAGGAAAACCTGTGTCCTTTGCTTGTGTGGTTCTGAACAGGAACAATGAACGTTACCTGGTATCTGCACTACTCTGACAGTGTATGGCAACTATGAAAACTACTTTAATGTTTCTGGAGCAAGCTACTTAAAATTATAACAGTATTCTCCAAGTCTTAGAATAATTTGTCATCCATTTAGAGACTTGCAATAAATGGTGTAAAGCCTTCAATAATATTACGTCAACAATTTGTTGATACACGCAGCCTAAGTTGAAGCTGGCATGTAATATCCATTTGTCTGTCTCAATCACCCCTGAGACTTCATTGCACTTGCCCAAATGTAACTGTATCTTGTTCAGATCTCTTCTGGAACTGAGACTCTTGGATGGGGGAAAATGGGCATTTCATCAGTTCCAGCTCGGAAGCTATTTACATGCCCCACATACAACATATTTTGTGCCACCAGATATTTTTCACACCTGCTGCATCCGTAAGTCAGAGATAATTGTGTTTGGCACAGGACATCTGTGCTCTTCTGAGCTCTTCCAGGTTAAGAGACAGCTACTAGGACAATATGAGATGAAAGTGTCTTAAGAGTGAGTGTGTGTATTTGTGTGTGTGTGCACAAGCATCTGAGTGTGGGTATTGGGAGGTTTGGCGCAGCTGCACCACTGATGACACAGAATTGTGGAGTCCAGGTTCTTCCGGGCCACCTGCAACCACATCAGCTTCCAGTAATTATCTTGAATTGCAAAAGTTAGGCCATGGATACTAGTGAGGAGCATGCCCAAAGCCACCCCTGTACCAGCTCTTTACAGGTTGCTGCAAATGAGTGTTTTAAGGTCTCTTAAAGAATCACCAGCAAAAGTATTTGCTAAAGCAGATTTATTATTGAAGTGAAAGCATGACGAAGAGCATTGGCAAGGTTCATGCTATGGCTTACTAGATAGTTAAAGCAGAGAGAAAAAGCAAACAAAAATCCCAAACCAATCTAAAACTACCTATATGAAGGCTAGCAAGGGGCAGGGGAGGTGTGTGAGAGGGAGGGTGGGAGGATGGGGGAGGGGATGTGGAGGGGAGTGGGAAGAGAAGAGGATAGGACGGGGTAAGGATGAAGAGAAATGTGCAAGAGCCTTGTGTTGAGTCACAAGTTTCAGAATATATCCCCATGTTAAACTGGGCCCAGACTGGCCTACAGTTTATGCCAACCACCCAGCAGTACTTAACATCACTTAAACTTAACAGCAGTTTAACCAAATAACGTTTAAAATAGTTAAACTTAACAGAATATAACAGAACTTGAAATCAACAAAACTTACAAGTAACATTACTTAAACATAACAACACCTAACAGAATTTAAATTTAAGAGAACTAACCTTAACAGAACTTAACACACATTGAAATCAACAGAGCTTAAACCTAACATTGCTTAAATTTAAAAACACATAAACTTAACAGAAATTAACTTTATTTAAATATAATAACACTTAAACTTAGCAGAAATTAAATTTAACAGCACTTAAACATAATAGCACTTAAAAGAAACTAAACTTAACAGAACTTAACCTTCACAGATCTTAATGGCACTCAATAGAAAATTTAAATTAAATTACTTATGAATGGATTCATATAGAATTTACTTTAACTTACAGGCCTTACTTGAAAATACTTAAGCTAGAACAACCTTCTTCATTTATTTGCTCCAGCATTTCCACACTTGCATGCACACAAACATAAGTCTGTTCAATATATGCCTTCCAAAAAAATCCCTTTGAATTCAGTGAAGTAGTCACTTTGGATGCCTTTGCATCTTTTCAGTAGGCTCAAGGTTGAACCTTGAGTAGTGAGGATATGAGCTCAGAAATCATCATTGTTGTTTGGAGATTGTCCTCCAAATTTGGCAAGCTTGAGTGTTTTCTGGCTCTGAGAGGCCCTACTTAGAGGGAAGTACTGATTGCAGCCCCGTTTGGTCCAGCCCCTGAGGCGATCTCAAAGGGTCTCACTTTGGACCACTCTTTATAATGTCACAAGAGAATGGGCTTTAGTCATAGTAATTTTCCATCCTGACCTCAATTCAGGTCAGTAACTTTCTTCAAAAGTTTAATAATAAAAATGTTGTCCCACTTGGGTTTTTTTTCAGTCAAGGAAAATAAGTTACCAAGACTGTTCATTAAAAAACCGGAGCTCATTAGAGAGCGGCAGTTCCTTGGAACTCATAGATTGGCAGTCTGTTCACCTCTTGCCTCTGTGCCTATAAACAAAGATGTATTATGTTCAAATTTAAAACTGATTGAAATTCTTGATCAGGTTACCTAAATAATGTTTTTTTAAAGATTGTTTTGAACATGATAAAGCAATATTTTAAGAGAGGATGTCTAGCTAGTACATGTCTAGCTAGTATACCCACTCTAAAATATAGAACTATATTCAACAATAAGAATAATACAACAAAAATAATAAAAATTACAGTAAAGTGCAACATTGCATCTAGAATTCCTGTTGCAGTTGATGATCACCCAAACCAAGTATCTCACTAGTGATGTTCTCCATTTTTCATCACTCTTTCCAAGATTATTTCTGAGCTATGTATCAATTCTGTACCATGTATCCCTTTTGTGCTGTGATGTCTGTGAGTAGGGTTCTGGGTCTGCTGCTTCAGATACATTCAAGCAGTCAACAAAAGGTCATCTTGTTGCAGTAATTTTTTCACTAGTGCATGGCTCATCCCAAAGGGGTTGGACAGTAAATCTCAAAAGTATGTGTAGATAAATTGTAGTAATTCCTGTGTTGTGACAGGAGCTGGATAATTGAACTCACATCCCCTGATATTGGGTGCTTATTTCTATAAGCTTAATGGGCATTTGTCAGATCACAATTCAGTCTATTTAGTTACAAAGGCATATTTGACATTTATGCAGTGGAATAGATGTTCATGTTGAAAAAATGCTTAATCAGAGAAATTTTTGATGCACACTCAAAATCACGTGTTCAACTGGATAAGTGAATATTTGCCCGCAAGGAGGTGAATAAATTGCAGGCAGTACCTAACCCATAATTGCATGGGCTCTCTTAGAACAGTTTCTTGCCAATATGGTGCAGAGACTCCCTCTCTTATATTCAGTTTACACAGAATGTTTCCAAGTAGACTGTTTTTGCACATTTTACAAGTCAAAATGTTTGCATTTGGGCAGATGTGGAGTTGTTTCAGCAAAACTAATTACCACCGGTTTATCTGAAAGAGCAACAAGACTGCTGGGTCCAATATTAAAAAAAGTGGCCAGCTACTAAAATTTAGGAAACATCTGTATGAACGGCTGCCTTCAGACTGGTCTAATTCCTCTCCTTCTTATCCTGGCACCCTCCAATGAGTCCTCTGGGACCTGTGGAGCCAAATTAAGAGTTTGCAGGGGTTGCTTTGGCAGGCGTATGAGTGGCTCTGGGACCTGGAGATGGAGAAGCAGGAGTGGGAGACCAGGAACAAGGAGCTGCAGCAGTGGCTGGAGGGCTCCAGAGGGAGCAGAAGAGGCAGGAATGCCAGGGTAACAACATCAGTCACTGGGTGGGCTCCGTGGAGCTGTTGGAACTTCAGACAGAGCTGAAGCAGAGCTGGTGCAAGACTGGGGTTTTGGCAGATGAAAAGTGGTTGCTGTAGGTAGAGGAGCAGCAGCAGTGGGAGCATGGTGAGGCCAAAGGCTGTGAGTGGGTGCTGAAGGAGCAGCTGAAAGTCATGAAGGCCCACCTGAGCCAGATGAAGGAGCATCTTCAGGTTCATGTGGACCATGTGGCCAAACTCTGTGACTTGAAAATATTCCCGAAAACCCTCCTGGAAGAGCAGAAAGATAACATTTCCACAAGTCATGAGCTCAAGAGGAATATCCCTGTATTCTGCTGCTGGTGGTTCCAAAGGAGTCAGACTGGCAGCAGGAGCTGTGGCACCTACAGCACCTTCACCCTCCAGAAGCCCAGGGCACTAGTGCTGAAGTGGCCCAAAGGCATCCAACCTGGGTTGGGAGTGCAACTCCGAGTGCCATTACAACTTCAGATTCAATGTGTTCCCACCCGGAGCTTACCAAAGGAAATATTCCAGAAGATTCAGCTCCAGGCAACCCTGGGCAGATATGCATCTCTGCCTAAGGCCAGATGGGAAGTTTTTACCTCCAGTTTCCTGGAAATCTTCAAGAAACCTCAATGGGATATGATGCTGGGAAAGGGTGATTGTGGAATGCAGCTGGAAATATGACAGACTGGCCTGGGCAGCAACAAGTTCCAAGTGCACAACATCATCTGGATGTCCATGATGCAGGAGGAGGAGGTGCTGGATCTGCTGCAGTCGTATGCCAGGCCTAACAACTGCTCATCCCACAGCTTCTCTGTGTGCCAGCTGTACCTCCATAGAGAGCACTGTGCACTTGATATCCCCCACAACTGCTCACTGACTCTGGTGCACCTGACAGGGTCAGAGACCCTTGACAAAACCGCATCTGGTGGGAACTGGGTCCAGGAAACTCAACCCATAAACTCTAGCCTCAGCTCCCTGAAGCCCATCACTGTTGCCTTCTGAAAAAAGAAAAAAAAAAAAAAAGAAAAAAAAAAAAAAGAAAAAAAAAAAAGAAAAAAAAAAAAAAAAAAAGGCACATTCCACACTGGAACAGTAAATTGATGGGGTATCTACACTACACCCCATGGCTCAGACTTTGATATGGACTTGGTGATCCCTGGAAATGGAAAAAGAGAGAGAGGGAGAAGGGACAGAAGAACAGAGTGACAAATACAACCTATAAGGTGTCTTTAAGTATTTGGGGTAATCTATAATTCTATACAATGTGCAAATTGATTACCAAAACAAAAAGCAAAATTATTAACATTAAAAAGACAAGTAAAAGCTGCAACATATTGTTAAAAATTCTCACTGCTGTTGGCAATGACTTAAATAAAATGTCCCACCAGTGGTGTTCCATGTCTCCCTTTATTTGTTCCATCTCTCAGTGGCCACTTTTCACATTGTGATGAACAGAATTGGTCTTTTTTACTTTGTCCTGTGCTTGCTTCAGCTGTCTCAAGTTGTCATGTGGCAGCTTCTTTACCAACAAGAGGTTCATGCCAAGAGGAAGAGGTTGTTAGGCTGGGAACAGGATATAGTCAGATTTCAGTAAATGGTAAGAGGAAACTGGAGCTCAGTAATTAAAACTGTGGCCCTTAATTTGAACTAATTTATGAACACAAATGTTAGATTGATTACTTGTATCTACAATAAGGTTGTCTACAAGTACAAAATAATAAAAGATTGTTCAGGATGAACTCTTATCCATTCCACCAGGCCACACTCTATGCTCCAGATGATAGACTATACCTCCGCTGTGATTTAATCCTGGCACAATGATTTGGCATATGGTAAATACCAAAGGATTGTCTCTTGCTAAAACAAAAACTGTGGCTTTACTGTTAATGGAATCAAAGGTGAAATTGACTAGTTGCCACTATCAGTGGAATTTCCTTACAGATTCAGCTGGGTTAATCCAAGTTATCTTTTGCATTTCAGAGGACAAATTGCTTTGAACTCCTTTATAATTGCTGCCACAATAAATTGCTGATAAATTTATAGCTGATAAACATCTATGGTGTAGAATGTAGTATGGCTACCACACAGCTTAGCATAAATAAAACAAGTGAGGGTCTCCCCTCTGCGGGTCGAGCTTGTTCATGCTTATTCATGTGTGGAGCAAATTTGGCTCATGCTGGCAATAATTGCACATGCAAGGAGGATAAGCTGTCCTTTGATGGTTAACCTGATCTTCAGTAGGGGTGTGCTGACATCACTCCTAGGAAAAGAAAACCATACAAACCTCAGCCAGGTTTGTTTAGCAGCTTGGACTAATGACACAAGTCCTTTTCCTCATTCAGAATGTGTTTTATATCTTTAAACCCAATTGAATTGAATAGTGAAGATCTCTTTGGTCCATCAAGATCGGTTTGGTTTTGACATCCCTCAGGTGGAATCTAGTCTTCTACTTCCCAAAGTGCTTCCTGCACTGCTGTTCCTGTTTCCCTCACCTTTTCTGGAGCTCATGGTGGTCTCCTTCAATTAAAGTTGTCTTCCACAAGTAGGATGCTATCTGAATTTGAGTTACCAGTTCTGTAAAACAGTAGAACACTGATTAAAGACCCAGTATTGGCATTCAATTTTTTCTGCAATAAACCTGTAAGCCACAACTGTCAGTTTGGCTTTTTCACCAGCCAAACAGGAGGATTAGAAGGGGAGTGTGATTGAGTGGTAGTACCTCTTTTCTCCAAATTTATTACCACCCTGTAAGTGTCCAAGCACCTGCCTGCTTTCTGCCTGTTGGATTGGCAATATTGGGTACCTCAGCTGTTATACAAGGCACCAAATCAGCCAGAACTTCAGAAATCCCACCTTGCTTCACAGCAAACATCCAGGACTGAGATACACCAGCAATCCTTGAATCAGAGAGTGCAGGCATTGCATTGAGAAAGTGCACTACAGTCTCTAAATTTCTTTTGGGGTTGAGGTTAACGTTTGAACCAAAGTACCACATTTGCCATCCAGCAAACATCAGGTTCTATAGTTCAGAGCACTGAAACCCAAATTTACATTGTGATCTTTTATTGTAAGCAAGTAGTCAGCATATTTCTCACACAGGATATCACCAATAAATAAAGCTTAGCAGCTTTGGCAGATAACACTTGCTGTGTTTACTTCAGTATTTTTAACTCTTTGCCATCTGGGTCATAGACTCAGATTCTCAGCATCTCACTGTGTTAATATTGAATGTAGAGTTCCTGTTTCTATTAGAAATTTTATTAATTGTTAAGGAGAACCAATTGTAATCTGGATGTTTGAAATAATGTCCTTATTATATATTCTTTGATAGATTCTTTGATAGAATTCCACTTTCTGTATTTCAATATCACTTGGTTTGTGGACATAATGTCCTGGCAAATCAATCATCTGAACTGGAATCTGTTCAATGCCAGGTAAATTGGGAACTTGTTTAAATATCACATCTACCTTTTCTTCCAATTTATGGGGTTTATTTTCTCCTTTGTTCCTTCAATGGTTTCTGCAGCTGCTCAAATTTCAATGACAGTAATAATTCAGCTGCTTTCCTTCCCACTATTTCCTCTCTCAGATCTTGTTTCTGTCTACTGTGGGTATCCAAATTCCCTAATAATTATCTTTCCTTACACTCTGCCAGAGCAAGTAGAGTCCTAAAGTGATCATTCTCAGCCAAAAGCTTATCAGCTTGTATTCTCAGCCTATCTCCTGTCCCTCTATCAGAAGCCAGTGATATCTTTAATACCTCATTTTCTGACAGTTTTATTTTTGGTGAGCTACTTTATATCTTTCCAACTATTGTTCCCATGTTAACTTTATAAAGACAGCAAGAAGTAATTTCCCAGCTCCCAATTAACAATACCACACTGTGGGGCCATAGGAATGATAAGTCTCTCACACTCTGGAGTTCTAAGTCCTGTGTCATCCTGTTTATTCCACCTGTGGCAAGGAAGTGTGACTTGCCTTTTCCCCAGGCACTGTACTACCTTCTCAAGAACAGGAGCAGATAATTTATACATCATTCATGAGAAATTCCCTCCTGCAAACCTTCCACAAACAATACATTCTGTCAGACACTACGACTCTGCTGCTCCTGATTGGGAGGTCCACCTCCCTGCTACAATGCCAATCACCTGATTGCTGTTGCTATAGTTAACTGGCTCCTGAACTATTTCCCCCACATTAAGGGTCTTCCCTGATTCCCTTATTTGCCTCTCTTCATGGCTAACACTCGTCTCAAGCAGCCTTGTAATTGTACTACAAAGTGTTTTATCACACCTGTCAAACCTCCGATCATGGGAAACATCATATTCGAATTGGCAACCAGTGACACAGCTGAGCTGTGCACTCTCCATAGTTTCTAGCTGGGGTCTCTGTCCTAACCTGGATCACCCCTCTCCAAGGAATCAGAACCTCCTGGCCAATAGAGAACCGAGTTAAGGACCACAGCTCTCTCCGGTCACCCACGTTTAAAAGCACTCCTGTCCTGCTCAGGCTTCTGCCTCAGACAACCTGATTCAATCAATTCTATCACTCTCCAACCACATTCAGTTTCAGATTCCTGTGAGAATCTGTTATCCTTTCCCTGGAACTTTGCTATCTTTGCCACTGTAAAGAGCACAATTTCAATAACTGTTGTCTGGCCCTGACCATCACTAAAGGTTTCTAACTCCTGACATTCCTCCCACGAGGTTTTCTCTCTCACACACACATCCTGAAGCTCTGCATGAAGCCTGCTAGTATGGCCACATTCAGCAGTGAGGAATGCCTCTGCCTGCAGCCTGCTCTCCTCTTCCTGCCTGAGCTCAGCAACCAGCAAAGTCTCTGCCTGCAGTCTGCTCTCCTTTCCACAATCATGCTCAGCAATCGGCAGCCCTTCCATTTGCGTGTTGGCATACTTTTATTTTTGGGAAGTGGTTAAAGCTGCTTCCAAAAGTGCACCAGAAATATTTTACCTTTCCCCTCCATAACTTTTGTTCACTTAACAACACACTTACCTGATTAAATGCAGTCTCAGAGTTGTACCAATTTCCATTTGCCCAGTCTCTCAACTTTAGCAACATCAGGGAGCAGTCAAACATTGATATTTCCTGGACAGTCTTGGCTTAAAGCTGTTCTGATCCCTCCTGGCTGTTAACAGCCACTTCCCAGCACTCTGTGCATGGAAATCACAGGTGGAGTGGCAATACCCCAAAGGGACCCATTTGACTACAGCATAGCATCTGTGATAACCCACCCTTAAGGGGAAGGAAGCCCCTATGATTTGTAAATGCCCACTGTTGAAAGGAACAGCAAAAGTCAGAGGGTGTGCAAACAGTTAGAAAGTTCTATTAGCAAATCACATGCTTGGCATGGTGATTGGTATGGTAGTCCCTGACCTACTATATAAACACACAGCAGTGGGTTTTAGACAAACGGGCAAAGTGAAAGGGGAGAGAGAAATTAAAGAGGGATGAGTTAAAGTGAGCAAAAGAGAAATAAAAGGAAAAAGAAATAGGGATGAGTGAAAGGAAAAAAGGGAGAGGAGAGGAGAGGAGAGGAGAGGAGAGGAGAGGAGAGGAGAGGAGAGGAGAGGAGAGGAGAGGAGAGGAGAGGAGAGGAGAGGAGAGGAGAGGAGAGGAGAGGAGAGGAGAGGAGAGGAGAGGAGAGGAGAGGAGAGGAGAGGAGAGGAGAGGAGAGGAGAGGAGAGGAGAGGAGAGGAGAGGAGAGGAGAGGAGAGGAGAGGAGAGGAGAGGAGAGGAGAGGAGAGGAGAGGAGAGGAGAGGAGAGGAGAGGAGAGGAGAGGAGAGGAGAGGAGAGGAGAGGAGAGGAGAGGAGAGGAGAGGAGAGGAGAGGAGAGGAGAGGAGAGGAGAGGAGAGGAGAGGAGAGGAGAGGAGAGCTAAAGAAAAGCAGGAGAAAAGAGAAAAAAAGAGAGCAAAAAGGAGATTACCAGCCCTGGTTCCAGCACTGATCCAGCTGATAGGACATCGATCCTGGTTTCAGAGTCGATGCAGCTGTGTTGGTCTGGATTCTGAGGATGCTGCTTGGACAGCAGGTTTCTGGATAGGCAGCTTTCCCCACCCCAAAGATGGGTTTCTTGCTTTCCATGTAAATTAATTCTCATGCGCAGTCAGTTCTTTCAGACTTTTCTGGAAATGGGTTGGAGGGCTCTGAGGATCTTAGGTAGTCTTAATCCCACCCTATGGTCCCTGCCCACTTCCTGCCACTCATTCCTGCACTTGTGCTGTGCTGTGTTGTGGCTGTTTATCACAGAAAAATGCCCTATCTGTACTTGACCCCCCTTCCCCAGCCAACACTTGGTATTTCACATGGCTGTGTTAATGAAAACAATCCTTGGTTATTACCAACAATCCTTGTCTGTTATTTCCAACAGTCCTTGGTTTCTTCCACAGTCAACTGCTTATAAGTGTTTGAGACATACACATTATCCCCTTATCTCCAGGGAACTGAGAACTCAAAAAGATTTGTACCCTTGTGTAGCCTTTCAAGCAAGGCAGACACCCTGGTTCAGGAGCCAGCATTGTGACCACACTTTAGGCCACTCAGGCCATTTTACCCACAAGACATCAATGTGATGGATGGTGAAGAAAGGCATTTATTGTTGGAGAATTTGACATTTTATAACCTAGGGTCACTGTGCTACTCCCATCTGCTTTCATCACAGCTAGGTGCTATTGGCTAATTGCAGAAATCATTACCATACTCTGTGGAGGAGGAGAGTGATTCTATCTTTCTGTTACATCCCAAAATCTGTGCTGCCAGGCCCTACTGCCACACCCTTGTTTAGAGGGTCCCAAAGAGTGGGCTTTAGTTATAGTAGTTTTCTACCCTGGCTACAACTCAAGTTGGTAACTGTCTTTGAAAGTTCAGTAAGAAAAATATAATTCCATTTAGGTGTTATTCAGGCAAGAGAGATAAGTTTCCAAGGCTGTTTTTTTAAAAAAACAGGTCCCACTTAGACACCTGTTAGTTTCTGGGAACAGACAGTGTTTCTGATAAGCTCAAGAGAGGCTTAGTCTAGCTGTAGTTTGTCAAGGCTGAAGCTTAATAAACACTTCTTAGTGTGCAGCCATGGGAGGGGGAGAGAAATGCATCACCACAATCCATCTCATGAGTATAGCTTCTCTGCATCTCTATAGACCATCTATATGGGCACACAAACACTATGGGAAAGGGGGTCTAGAGAGACAGCACATTAACATAGCTTGGGATTTTCCTTCCTGTTACAGCCACTGTGTTTGTGTACCCAAGAATCTAAGTTATTGTATGGACTACAAACCGACTTTAAAGTCATGATACTTAATTAAAACAGTCTTTAAAAACATTAATTTATGGCTCAGACATACAGGAACTTTATGTAGTAAGTGCTGACACAAAGAAAACTTTGGGTTAAGAGCCTGCAAAATCTCCTGTTTTCAGTTCACCAAAAAAAAAAAAAAAAAAAATGAACAGTAACATGGTCCAGGACTTATTTCAAAGTCAATTATTTGCCTTCACATAATAAGGTGAAAAATCCACAGTCTTATAATGTCCTAATTTTTTTAAAACTTCTCTGCTGACTGATAATAATTTCCAGCCTTGTGACACACAGTAACCAGAAACATGGTCCCAAACTTCATCTTCACATAGGAATAGGTGCAGCACAAGTAAAAGTGTTCCTGGAACAGGTGTTACTGACAAAGTCAATGCAGACACCCATATATAGTAACATACATTTTCAAAATAATTGACATCCTACTGATGCTTTGATGTAAAATGTATGGTGACAAAATAACTGGAGACTGCTCTTCAAGACTCTGCAGTTCATCCACTGCAGATTGAAGCATTTGCCCTTCTAGCAATACATATACTGTAGAAGATCCCTTTCTTGGCATCCATATTGTTTTGCTAATCTAAGCAAAAATACCCCCCCCCCCAAAAAAAAGCATCACACCCCCCAAAACTGCTAAAAATAAGTGCAACAGTGTTCCTGAACATGTGCAATACTACAGTTTTCATTTCAGTTAACATGTTTCACATGACAAATCAAAGCAATCTTGCCGACTTGCATTCTTAATAAAATGCCATCACATTTTATCAGCTGCTGGCACTGCAAAGGCAAATGTTTGTTGTTACTTAAAATTACTTTAAACATCAATAAAACAAACAGAAGGGAATGCGACTGCTGCGAATTACTGTGGATTACAGGGTCCACAAATGCTCCTATACACCTGGTGCCTTGTCTGCTGCATCACTTCCCACCTTTGGCTTATAAATTCTGTATATTTCCTTTGTAAGGTCTTTTGTCCAAGGCAGACCAAAGCTAAGGGGAAGCCTGCTAGCAGCTTCAAATGTTGTTGAGTGAAACTGGATTTTGGTCAAGTGCAACTAATTTGACAGCAGATACCATATTGCAAAAGGATAAAATACCCATGTGCTGGCTTCAGCTAAACTGTGCAGCATCTGAGGGGAAAGCTTTGTTTGGTGTTGCAAAATGCAAGATTGATTTTCACTCGCTGCCTTCCAAACAGCAAATTCAAGCTCCTCTTATAGGACATGCAGGACCATGTCCTTCAAGAGGAGCACCATTTATTCTCAGCAATTCTTCATTTTCCTGACTGCTGGAGCAACATGGCTATTGTCTTCTGCGCAATGTGAGGAGCAGAGGGGAGGAGAACTTTACTTCTGCTAGACAGAGGGTTTTCAAATTTATCCATGACCTCACTCTTTAGGACAGCACAAGCAGTGGGTAGATGGATTCCCTGCTTTTCTGTGTTTTTCACAGGTGTGCATCCAGAAGATATTTCAAACTTCAAACTGTGTGTCAGCAAAACCACTTTTTAAAAACTTAAAAGGCAGCAAAAGCCTCAAGCAGTGCTTGAACTCTTCTGGTCTTCTACCCACAAGTAGAATCAGCAAGCCACAAAATACAAACTCATGATAAATCATATTTGATTTACTGTAGTACTCTGAAATACAGAAGACATTCTTAAATTACTTGTCCTTGTCATTTAAGTCCTAGGAAAAACTTTCCTAGGACTTAAGTTCCCACATGTGAGAGAACTAATTTTTTGTCAGCAAAAGTTCAAGATTTAGCAGAACACAGGCAGATAGCCTGTTTTCCATAATGCAGAGTAAAGGCTAACTAAAACACCTTTTTTCCTTTGAATATTTTTTTTTTTCCTAAATACTTAGAGACGCAAACTTGAGAAAAGAAAGAGTAAAGCTTTGGATAGTTCTGTGAGGATGAAGAATAAATTATTCTATTTCAAGTCATTTTGCATTTATGTAAGCCTGAACATTTAGTCAAGAGAAGCAGTCCAGCTACATTATACAGCTTAGACAGCTAGAAACTTATTTGAACATTCCTGGGGTTGTTTTTGAAAACGTATTTCTCTCCTCCATTTCTCTCTCCTCCTTTCTCCACCAAAAAAACCCCAAAAACCCCACAAAAAAAACCAAAAAAACAAAAAACCCCTAACAAAAAACCCAAAACACACCAGAAAACAAACCAAAACAAAATAAAACCCTCCCTCCACATGTTCTGTCTGAGATCAAGGCTTTTGCCAACTGCAGTTTGGAGCAGCAGCTGCCTCCAGTACTGTGCAGGCTCTGGTACTGACAGTCTCTCTAACAGGCTGAGCCAGTCATTTGGCACCTTGCTGGGAGGCAGAGGCACCTGGGAGGTGATCTGGAGCTTTCTCTCACTGAATTTGTTTCCACAGGCTTGCCACCTCCATTGTTAAAAGACAAAGTTGTTTGTTCAGTTCTTTCATGTGTCTTTTGAGTCAATATGGGGAGACCACCCCAGATTGTTGGTGTCTGCACCTTCCAAGGTGAAGCAATTTCTTGTAGGAGGCATGTGGCTGACAGCGCTATGAACTCATATGAACTGTAAGTGATAGGCAAGAACTGGGGGATAGATAAGTATCCCAAGAACTGGGGGATATTTTGTTTAAATGGAAATAAATAAAAAAGTGCACACAAAACCACAAAACCCACAAAAAAATTAAAAGAAATCAGCAAACCCATATGATATCTGTCAGCACCAGATTTTGTTGTTATTCAGGTTAGTTGAATATTGCATTAATCATGCTAATGAAGTTCAGAGGCAGCTGCTAGCCCTTAATCCAGATTCATAAATTGTACCATTGTGGCCTCTAAGCATCCAAATGTTACACACTTAGGACGGCATCTGATTTTTCACTCTCTGCTCTTCTAGTGCAAATTAGAACAGTTTTTCACATCTACTCTTCAACTGGGTAAACAGCTGTTCAAAGTGTAGCACAGAGCATCTCACTGAGTGCACAGCAGTTTTCAGTCCATCCTCTGCTCCCCTGCAGGCATACAACCTTCACAGCTTTGTCTTAATCTTTCCACATGTACATTACCACATCCTGAAGGAACCTCTGCCACACCCCAGAATTGTTGAGTGCCTGCTTTGCCACTTAAGGAAAAGCTGGAAAGGATCCACAAGGATCAGGCTCTTCTTTCAAAGATGCCTAATGTACTGATAGTGCTCACGATTTTGAGCTGATGGCATAGTTCACTTCACCATCATTTCTTGTGCACATTCTGCCACCTGAAATGCCTGCTCAGATGCCAGGCTTTCCCAGTAGTGCAGAATCTGCCTTTCTAATGTCTTTCACTTCAGGGTGAGAAACCAAATATTTGAACAGTTGAAGGGCAATTTAGCACTATGGTGGTTGATCTTGGCACCCACCAAGGTGCTCCATCTGAGTAGGATGCTCAGTGAGGTGATGTGAATAAAATAGGAATATAAACTCGTGGATCTCTGAGACTGTGGCAATTTAATAAAGTAAAGCAAAGGTAGCACATAAAAGCAAAGGAAAACAAAAATATTTACTCTCTACTTCCTGTCATCATGTGATAGCCAGCTGCTTTCTGGGAAGCAGGGCCTCAGGACATGTAATGGTTGTTCCATTTGTTCTTCTTTATTCCAGAAGACAAAGCCTTTAAAAATTAATGCACCCCCCAGCTCCTTCTTTCTCTGAGCTTTTATTGCTGAGCATGAAATGACAGTGTGGAATATATCTCATGCCAGCTTGATTCAGGTGTCTTGGTGATGCCCCTTTCCCACCCCTTGCCCACCCCCAGCCTAAGAGCCTCAGGGATGGGTGGATTGAAGATGGTGCTGTTCAAACACTGCTTGGCAGCAGTTAAAACCAGGTGTGTTACCAGCATCATTCCCCTAGAAAAGCACAGCACAGCACCATGACCACTGCTATGGAGAAATCTAACCCCATCCCATTCATCTCTGAACCTACAGGACCTACTGATCAATTGGTTTCTTTTTGTCCATTAACCCATCAGCAATTACACTACTGTTATTATCTAGACACAATTGCAGCTGTCACAGAGCAGGACACACAGCACTGGTTTTACTCAAACTGTGTAACTAAGCCAGGACAATGTGCAAGCGAGTTACCTTGCTGGCTGTTCACAATTGTCCAGTAGTGCCAGCTGTACCTGAGGTGTGGGGGACCAAAAGGTGCTGAAAAGGGTGGTGAATCATGTGGCTAAAAATTCAGTGAAAGAACTTAGCATTTTGGAGTTCCATATATGAGGTCATGCTGCATAATCAACAAGGAGTTTTAGAAGTTCTTTTCCCAGAGCTGTGATTGTGTTGCCCCAAAATAGGCTCTTTCACATGGTATACAAGAGACGAATAGACACATGGAATTATGTATTTGATTTATTTACAGTTCCATGCAGAAGGAGGGCCTGGGTGGCAAATCCACAAAGCTAGCACCATGACTGCCAAAACTTTTCACTATTTATTAATTTTTAGGAAACAAAGTGTTATAAATTAAATGCAGCCAAAATTTATCAGTAACAATTTTATTAATAAAATTTGCAAAATCAAATTTTGGAAGCAACCACAATCACTGTCAGTGTTGAGCCTGGGGTTGGCTCTGGGTGAACTTTGAATCAGCCTCTGTTACACTGATTCCCCCAAGTTCACTGCCTGTCCTTTGGAGGAGTGAGTTTTTATACAGTTTCTACAGCCTGAGGCTGTACAGTTCTTTCTTCCAGGGTTTGTTGCATATTCATATTTACTGTAGGTTTGTTAACTAGATTTCTGAGAAGGGAGGAAAGGTTAGAGTGGTTTTACTGGAACTGAGTTTTGAGATGTATGATTTGAAGATATTTTCTGTTTGGTTTGTTAACGAAGTTCCACAGGATGGGGAGAGCTATGGGAACTGAGTATCGAAATGCATGGTCTGGAGAATCAGATCAGTTCAGTATCAGGTGAAAATCACTGAGTTGTTAGTACACTGATTTTGCTTGTGTGGGCCTTGTTCTCCTTGGTGCTATTCTGTTCTTTTGTGAATTACCCTTCTCCAGTTCCTGGCTGTCGTGTTGCAACTCCTTGCTCTGCATGTGTGTTTGATACTTGTAAGCAGTTTTTATTTCTTCTCACTGCTTATATACATATACAATAAAACACGAATTATACAACCATGTATTACACAAAGCCATTAATGTTCATTGCAATCAATGGCAGCCACCTTAGAAGTTGGAGATTAGGGATGTAGAGTTGTTTTGGTCTTGCTGTTGACGTGGTAAATGAGACGAGGTTTATTTTATACTGATGTTTTTATGACATCATATATAGATCCAGGTATTCAGAAGTGTAAATTTGGAACAGATAAACTGATGCTGTGTATGCAGGAGGAGGAGAAAGAGGCAAGAGATTGTATATTGCACAGGGGATGAATCAAAAGGATACAGATCAAAATAATGGGCACATGGGAAATGAGGATATTAGTCCTGTTGTGGGCTGGACTCAGGGACATATTCAGCCAGTGATACAGGCACTTGTAAGACAAACAGTGGGGACAGAAGACCTGCCAGTTTCTGCATATGCCCCTTTTACTACTTCATTTGACTTATTGGACTAGAAATGATGTGTTGATTCATACTGAGAGAATCCTGAAGGAATATATCAGCTTTTGGAGGCTGTTGTACTGACTCATAATCCTTACAGGGGTGGGGACATGCAGTCTATATTGAATACATTTTAATGCAAAGAGAAGAGATTGGTGTTAAAGAAGGTGAAAGAAGGGGGAAATGGAGGGGGTTTAGGGCATGAAAGGCATGGGCACATGCACACACACACACACACACACAAACACACACACACACACACACACACACACACACACACACACACACATTGCCTAAATCCATGTTTACAGGCAAGAAGGGTCGTTTAGAAAATGTAAATGTTATGATGCTGGAGAAATTTTTACAAGTACAACAGGGTGGAAAATAAGAAGTATCAGGGAATGCCCAGCAGACCCCCTAGTTACAGTAAAACTAGTGAATGGAACAGTAGATTTTTGATTGATAGCAGAGCCACACATTCCGGAAAAACAATCTGCAAGGGTTTGCTAAGAAAAGTTATGGCAGTGATTGTTAGGACAATGGGAAAAAGGAGTTTTATAGACATTCTTACAACTCATGGAGAGTGGATGATTAGGGACACTCAACTGACTCACTGGTTTCCCTGTGACAGAAAGTCCCTTCCTTTTGTTAAGACAAAATTTATAATGCAAATTAAACACTTAAATAACTTTTCATATTTTTTTTTTTTAATTTGTACAGCTGCACATCTCACAAGAAAAGAAAATCTCAAATCTCTCTGCTCATGTTCCAGACCTCATAGAATTCCAAGCATGATATCCTGAATGTTGTATTGAATGTTACTTAGTTGAATTTAAAGTCAGTAAAGAAGTTCTCAGTAATATGGGCTGATAGAGGATTTAAAAGAAATAAACGAAGAGTGGACAAATACTTATTTGACTGTCCTGGATTTTAAAGTTGGTTTTTTTTTTTGCATTTCAGTGGATAAGCAGAGAGAATCTCTTATATTTGAGATGACAAAATCCAAAAAGATAAAGAAAAGTGCAGCTATGCTGGAGAGTAGCACCACAGAGATTATTAAAAAAAACACCAAAACAATCAAATAAAACCCAAAACAAGCTCTACTCTGTTTCTTAATATATTTGAAACAGATTTGGAACAGTGGTAAGGTAACATTAAAAGTGCAATTGTATTGCAATGTGTGGATGAAAGAAGATTGATTGGCAGAAACATTGAGATGTTAAAAATATTTTCAGAAGTTTGGTGGACAGCTTTGTTTTGGGAGGAACAAAGGCTTAAAAAGCAGAAGACTATAAAGGAGGACTGTAAATAATTCAAGTGACCTTGCAGCTGGGAATAATCCTTGATAACCCAGTGAGAACAATAGCCAGTGATCCTCTGGCGTGGGCTGAGAATAACAGTGTTTGTGTGTTAGCCTCTGCCCTGAGTTTGCTTCGGGAATACCTCAGTTAAGTGAAAAAAACAGAAATAAATTTATTCTTTGTCTTTTAGCAATGGGTTTGTGGCTGTCCTGACTGCCTGTGCAAACTCACACACTTTGAATCAACAATGTCTCACGAAAATGATGGAAGAAGAAACTCAGATGTTCTGACAAGCAGTATCAAAACACATTCTATAGAAGCAAATATGCAGTTCCATGCAGCTATAATAACAAAGAAAACCCTTGTGGGAGAGGGGGAAAAGGGGAATAACCAGGGGAATTTTGTTTGTCTGATTTGCCTAAAAGTGGATATTATAAGTTAATTTATACTTTTTCAGGAGGGCCAGAGGCATTCACTTGCAACACCAGTCAAGCCTGGGGAGGTTGTTGAAATTTTGCTGGGAGAAATAATTCATAGATCTGGAATTCTAGAGGGTTTCTCTTCAGACAAAAAGCCTTATTTCACCACAGAGATGGCAGGACTCTCTAAACTTCTAAGTGGGATTTGCACATCCCTTGGACACCACAGTCTAGTGGAAAGGAAAAATGGATGAGTCAGACTATCAAGAAATTGCAAAACTGTGTCAAGAAACCCACATGAAGGAGGAAGATGTATTTCCTATTGCTTTAATAAGGATTTGAATCACCCCATGTCCTTGGCTGGGGTGACACCATTTGAAATTCTGAATGACAGATTGTGTCCAATTGACACGATGGTGATGAAATGTGATCAAAAGCATATGAAAGGTGATGATATGTTGAAAAATTATCTGTTATCTCTTCTGTGGGTTTTGTCCTCTCTGTATAGGTATCTTAATCAGCAGCCATGTGTAGCTTTCAACCAGGAAGTTGAAGGGCACAAATTTATGTGTGAACGTGGAAAGAGGGACCCTTATAAAAAAAAGTGAAAAGCTCCTTATGTTGCGTTATTGAAGACATGTGCAGCTGCAAAACTAGAAGGAATTAATTCCTGGATGCATAACACACAGGTAAAAAAAGACCCCAATATATGAACAAGTAGATTTCACAACAACATTAACTACAACATCTGAAACTACAACTGACTGAAAATCTTAAATGAATTGCACTTGGGCTGAAGAAAGTATTGGAACAATTTAGATTGTCCACAGGGACTTATATTACTATTAGCAGGCATTTATCAGTGTGGATTTTTTTTACTGCTGAATAGATCTGGAAATTACAGAATTGAATGTGTTTGTAGTATGCTGTTGCTGCTTCAAGATAACAGAGGAAAATCTAGTCCTACAACATATCCAATCACTTGGGGCAATACACAGTACTAGCAGTGTTAAACACTCAGTTACAGGCAACTCTGAAAATGGCCATCTGAAAGGATGACACTTGTTATAGTTTTAATGAAATTTGGAATTTGTTGACCTGGTTCCCTGATCTGAATTTATGGGTCAAGAAATTTTTATCTTTGTTACTTAGAGTATTGGTGATGTTTGCATCTATGGAGTTACCCAGTGTATGTGAATATGTTACTTGGGGATATTGGAATCAGAAGGGTGAGACTAGTCTAATAAATTGATTAGATGAATCTCAAAGAGAAATAATTGCATAATGTGGAATATGTAAAAATTTTCTTAAGAGAGGATATTCTTAATATTTGATCTTGGTGGACTTTCAAGCCTAATCCACAAGAACAGAGATTTTAATCTGTGGAAGAGAAAGCAGCCAACAAAGATCTAAGATGGCCAGGTGTTGGAAAGACAAAATACTTCTTGGCTGAATTGCCTTTTTAAGGTGTAGGGCTTGACAGGCTTCAGTGACCTCTGACCTAGGGGAGGTTAGCAAGGCTTGGGAAGAAGGATGTACCACAGATGGTGGACAGAAAGAATACAGAATTTATGGGCACAAGGACATTTGGCAGAACCCCCAAGATAAGGAGCCAACTACTAAAGCCAAAGCAGCAACTGTGCTGAATCAGCTCTGGCGGGGCAAAGGGAATTCCAGCAGGGCAGACCACGGCCACCCACTCAAGAAACCTCTCACTAAGAAGAGAGAGAGACAGAACATACAGTCTAATTAGAGAGGATCATTTAACAACTGAAGACAGAAAACTAACTATGGAGAGAACTTGGTAACTTGTACTGAACAAGAACACTAATTCTTTTGTTTACTAAAATATATAAACATATTAAAAAAGTTGAAATGAAAAGTTGAAATGAAAAGTTCTAGTACTCATCATGCTGGCTTTGTGAATTCCACTGAGTCTCCCCTTTCTGCACAGAACTGTAAATAATTACCTCCACTCAGTGTGTGCATTGGCCTCTTGAATACTGGGTACAAGAACCTATTTTGGAATAACAAAGGGACGACAATCATGAGTGGAAGCACAAGTTTGCCAGTTTTTGCGATGGTGGCTGTCCAGAGATGCTATAGAGATGCCTCCATGCAATAAAAATAATCCCTTTAGACCACCCTTCACCTCCACTTCCTTACTACCCTTGTTTTGTCTCTCTCTTATGAAGCAGAGAGTGCCACCTAAGGCCACCCCCCATCTATCAAACCCCATTCTGAAGACCACATGGCCAATATGGCTAAGCTCCCTCACCCTATGTTCTTATCTCCACCAAATTCTGAGCAGTCCAGCCTGCCCCCTCAAGAGTTTCTTCATAGGAAGGCAACATTCACTGTGATGGTGGTGAGGTCCTGGCACAGGTGGCCCAGAGAAACTGTGGCTGCCCCATCCCTGGAAGTATCCAAGGCCAGTTTGGATTGGATTTGGAGCAACCTGGTCTAGTGGAAGGTGTCCCTGGCAATGGCAGGGGGAGTTAGATGGTCTTTACAGTCCCTTGCAACCCAAAATATTCTGTGATTCCATATACTGTCTTATGGAGAGTGGCAGAAAGAATTTGACAATTGGCATAACTGTTAACCCCAATTGCTAAAATGGCTTTAAGATGATGCTTTATCTAAGAGCTCATTTATGGAAGTGGTGTGAAAAGCACAAGTGTGAGTGAACCTTCTCAGGTTTAAAACATTCAGCTGGAGTCCTTCAATGAAAGTTCACCTCATATGGGCTGGAGGTTTTCCTTTTCTAAAAAGATGCTTCTAGAATTGTCTCCTTTTCCCCAAATAACCAAGAAAGTTCATTTTTGTTTGAGTATTGATTATGCCAGGTTTAAAAACTGAAGTATCTGGCCCAGCTTAAGAAAAATACACTTGATGTTTTGCCCAAACTAAGAACCTTGTCTCATTGGTCACTGCTTATGGACCAAACCATATTCTATGTGTAAAGAAGGAGCCTGGGATTTGTTTCACAGATGATTTCCTTTAGCCTGGTGAAAATGAGGGTGGTAAAACACTGGTACAAGTTGCCCAGAGAGTCAGTGAAATATGTTTCCACCACTCTTGGAAACATTCAAGATCAAGTTGGATGGGGCTTTGAGCAACAGGATCTGGGTGAAGATGTCCCTGGTCTCCGTAGGGGTTTTGGACTAGATGACATTTAATTGTGTCTTCCAACCCAAACTGGTCTATGGATTGCAGATGTGGCAAACCACCCTCCCCACACACTCAGGGTTTACACCCAACTGCCAAAGTGATTGCATGAAGAGCTCTGTCTTCCATTAATTGACAAGTGACTAAAAAGGTGCCTGAGAGTGCTCTTAGTAGTCTTCCATAAAACCTCACCAGCAAACCTGAATTTCTGCTGATGGAATGAATCTGTACACTCCACTTCCAAGCAATACTCAGAATAAAATGAAATTACAAAATAGTACCCCTGGGGGAGCACTTTGTGTTAGTGCTGTGCTTTATCTCAATTGTTTGTTTTTATATTCATTTTTCACATCTAGCTGCAGGGAAAACTCTGGTAGCATAGACTCATCTTTTTCTATCTACACAGAAAGCAAACTTTCAAAACAAGCATGTCTGGGTAATTTAAATTGTTATTCTATTTCATTGTAAAATTTATTTTGTATACACAATTTAAAAAATTGATTATATTTATGAATAAAAATACTCCATTGCATCAAGGCATATCTAACACATGTCAACAGAAATTCATGTATTCCTGCAGAAATATTCAGTTTGAAATAGAAGAGAAAAGCATTTTCTTGGAGAAATGTCAAAATTTTTAGGAGTTTTAAACATTTCCAGCTTCTTGAAGCATTTCAGGATTTCATTTTATTAACCTCAGATATTTTAACACAGTTTGAGTTACTACTGTCTCTGCAGCCCAAATCTTCCTCAACTAGGGATTTGGAGGAAAATAAGAAAATTTCACCTGGAATTGACAGCCTTTCCTGTCTTTTTCTCATACTTTTTTTCCTTTCTTACCTGGATTTTCTTTTGCCATGGTCTGAGAAACACTGCACAGTAAATATCCTTCTGCCCATTTCTTCCATTGAAGATGATTGTGCCTGAATCCCTGGAGACTTTCTGTGAAGCTTTCTATTGCTGTTTCTCAGGGACCAGGAAACTCTTGGTGGCATAAATCACCTATATTTTACAGATTCCCAGACAACAGGGATGCAATTTCCAGGAGACAAAAGCAGGGGAAGTCTTCCTTCATTTTTCAAAACCTTGCAGTGGAATACAGTTATTAATGGGTTTTCATTCCCTTTCACATTGGAAGAAGCCTTTAAGGAAGCATGTTTTATATTCAGATTACCACAAGGTCTGACATTAATTGATACTAGGAAAGACTGCTTTTTCAATACATCTGCTGTGGCTATTATTTTTAATTACACTCCACTGCTGTAAATTGGTTGTGATTTGTAGCCATAATATTTTAAAATAGAAGGTGAAGCATGGGATATACAGAGGTGCATGAAAACGCTATGACGTTAGTACCAACAGGAAATAAAATGTTCTACCTTAAACAACAGATTTGGTATAATTTGGTATAATAATAATAAGGATGAAACAAACAGCATGTTAAAACATCACTAAATGCAGACTAAATTAGAAACTAAATTATGCATGATGTGTGAGCAGGCAAGATGTGGTACCTACTGGATTTCACTTCCCTGAGAATCTAGACTTAGTGCCTGGTGACAAGAAATGGTGTTAAAATACCATCTATATCCATTCCCTTTTATTTTTGCTTAATTTGGGAGCAATCTGAAATTGGATCTTGACCACTGCAGATTCCTGGGAAATACTTTAATAAAAAATACATGGTATGATTTCAGGGATTCACGGATGCACTTTCTGGATGATCTTTCTGGATTTTATGAGATCCAAATGACTGATTAATCCAAGACAGCATTCAGCATCCCAAAATAATGACAGGATTTCCAGCCAGATTTTAAAACTGTATGTTCAGCCACACATGACATCACAATGACTTCTGATATACAATACCTGCATACAGTCTTATTTTCAGAATCAGTGTTCAGCTGGGAAAGGTCCAGCATTCCAGGACTGCTTTTTGTAGTTAAAGTTTGCATTATTCTTCCTTCTAGGAAAAAAATTACCATTGTATCATGGCCAGAATTAAAAGATTATTTTTCTGACAAAAAGAGATTTTGACAGCAGACCACTCCGTCATTTTGCGTGGAAACCTCCCCATTAAACTTTTGATGCTTCATTCCTCTTAAGGAAGATCAGACCAGATGGACTTCTTATGTCCAGACTAGATGAAATGAAGCACAGATCTGAATTTTGCAACACACTTCTTTAATTCTAACTTACAGAATCTTGTGCCTTTTTTGTTTCTTTGTCTCATTGTGTGTTCTTCATGTAGTTCAATAGATACAGTTTTAAAAAGCCTTCAGGACAAAGTACAAATTTGTACGCTGACTTAAATTATTTGAATGGCTATTATATTCTTAAATCAATGCTCACCAGGAATGAATCACTCTTGTCTTTACCATACTGTGCAAGCTCTAATGGTGATAAACATCTAGCCAGTACTTCTATTTTTATTTTTTTTCTTCAGTCCATGGTTATTCAATCTGGTCAGTGACTGTCAGTACCACCAGGCATTTATTACAGTTTACTCTGTAAATACAGATGAGCAATGAACTGCAACACTGGATTCACTCCCACCATAACACAAGAAAAGTCTAAATTTGATTCAGGCTTTGCCATATGAGTCCACATGAGCAGCAATAAATATATGTGATCTATCACATCTGGCAAGGAAATTAAACAATATTTCTACACAAGAAGTTTTAAGTCTCCGAGCTAAGGTCTAAAGAAAGCTCACCAGAGATCTTTTTTTTTCTTGTGGAAAAAGCCAAACCAACCCAAAACCAAATGAGAGGAATGATGAGTTTGTCTTTACAAACAAGCTGTGGGTCAGTTGATAAGATGTAGCTATCAGTGAGAGACGACAGAAACAATGGGATGGATTCCAGTAGAAGATCAAAGAGGCACTGAAAGAACACTATGAATTCCATAAAAGTTAAGAAGGGATTATGCATTGGGGGTGGGGGGGGAAGGTACCCCAGGTGTCAGGCGTTCCGGGAAGCCTGTACCTCTCAAGTACCTCAGCCTATGGGGAAAGGGAGAAGGGACAAGCGGCCGGGAATTAGGATAAAAAGGAGGCTGCGCCCTCCAAAAATTTGAGAGACCCCAGGGGAATGCCCCATGGCCTCTCCCTTTATTCGAATAAAGAAAAAGGACTCCTCTGTCTCCTTTTTGGACATAAACCTCTGGTGTTCGTGGATTAATTTTCCTGACACAAACAAATGGAAAAAGCACCTTCCTTTTCACAGAATGGGTGTGTTTGGTTAGGAAGACTGGAGGCCATCTATTCCAGCCTCCCTGCTCCAGCAGGGTCCTCTAGAACATGTTGCTTGGGATTGTGCTGAGATGATATTTGTATCTCTTTTGCATTCACAGAAATGATGAGCGCACACTGCAAAAGCTGAGAGAGATGTTGGAAGTACATTACATGTGTTACAAGAGACAAAAGGTCCCATATCACTTGCTCTGACTTGTGTAATCACAAAATGATAGAAACATGGAATGGTTTGTGTCAAAAGGGACCTTAAAGACCACCTAATCGCAAGACCCTGGTCATGGGACGCCTTCCAGTAGAGCAGGTTGCTCAAAGCCTCATCCAGCCTGACGTTGAAAGGTGTTTGACAGCAGGCATATCAGAGTTATAATGAGCTTTGTCTGTCTTGCCAGCCTGTCCTGTATGTCAGGGCCCTCAGAGGCTGTGACTGCCCTGTGTGTGGCACTGATGATGTTGGGGATAACACCACATGGATAAATGTTTCACACAGCCTCTGGCCCAGGTTCCTCCTGCTCCGCAGAGCTTCCCTGTTGAAATGCTGCCAACTCATGACACAGGTTTCCGTGCAGCTGGAGGATGACAGTGAAGATGGACCTCTAGCCATGAGGCTGTGATTGCCAGCAGCAGCTTCCAGACCCAGCTGCTTTCCATCTGCCAGTGAGAAGCAGCCTTGATGACAGGAACTGCAATGGTGATTCCTTGGGATGCAACCAAGGGCCACTGATGGAACATACGGAAACAGCATTAAAACAAGGAATGGAGTTGGTCTGGGGCTGTGCAGAGCACTGAGCTGGATGTCCCTACCCATCTGTCCTCTGCTGCATCTGGACTGCCTCTCTGGTCCAGTCCTGCATATTTGAGTCTACCTCACTCTATACAGCATGTGCCTGTTTTCACAGGGCAGTTTCATTTGCTGTTCTCCAGTCTCTGATTTGATTTTTTTTTTTTTTTTTAATACCTGTTTGGCTGGTGTTGAGGGTTAGGTGTCTTGTTTTGTTTTGTTTTGTTTTGTCCTTCTGGCCTGCCCGGGGAATTTTTACCCATTATGTGCTGGGACAACCTAACTACCGGTACTTAGGGGTGATTGACAAAGGACAAAGAGTGGCCGGGCCCTGGTGGGGAAAGGGACAGAAAAGGAGGGTGGGGACAGTTTTTGGGCTGGTTTTTTCTTCAGTTTCGGGGAAGGACGTTGGTGTGCTGGGTCACGGAGCTGCTGCGGTAGAGAGAAGGGAATTTCGCCATCACCCAGACGGAGCGGCTGCTTCTTCTCCTTCTCCCCTCTTTGTTGGTGGCCTCGCACCCCCTGTCCTGCCGGGACGTGTGGCAGTGCCAGGCACCACCACGGAGCTGCTGATCCACCTCATCCACCGGCCCAGGATCTCAGCTCATCCCTGCTGTTCCACCTCATCCACCGGCCCAGGATCTCAGCTCATCCCTGCTGTTCCAGCCGGCTGTTCCTCAGAGCCCTGCAGGAGCACCGGGACTGACTGCCCGAGGGGTTTGTGAAAACAAAACCTCTCCTCCATCCCATCTCAGCTGAGAAGGCTGTCATGGGGCCCCTGGTTCTGTTTTCTTGCTAATGCTGTAGTTATTGTTGTTTGTTTGCCTGGTTATACTAGTAAAGAACTGTTATTCCTATCCCCAGATCTCTGCCTGAAAGCCCCTTGATTTCAAATTTATAATAATTTGGAGGGAGGGGGTCTGCATTCTTTCATCCCAAGGGAGGCTCCTGCCCTGCCTAGCAGACACCTGTCTTCTAGAACCAAGACAGCTGGGCACTGCAGCATTCAGCAATCAGAGCTCTGGCAGACTTAAGAGAGCATTTGATTTTTTTTCTTTGGTAGCTGAGAAAAAGGGAAGGGGGGAGCAGAGAACCTGCAGTAACTGTTGTAGAAAGGGGGAATCACATAGGATCTCCCAGTGACTTCTAGGAACCAGTTTTCAGAACCAGTTACTAAAAGCCTATAGTATACTTTCAATGAATATAGATATAGAAAAGGTAAAAATAAGGGGAGATTTATTAGACTGCTTTCATTTATTAGACCATCCCTTTCAGAAACAGAAAGCATCAGATACTTATGAGCTCAATGGTACAAGAAAAGCCTTTGGGAAAGAATAGTGTTAAATGCAGGTTTCTCAATCAGAGCTGGGCTATGTATGTGTTCCTCTTTAAGATACATTCTCTAGCAATGATGCTCCAGAGCTATAATAAAGGCAAAAAAGGAAAAAACCTGAAACCCAACACCAAAAACCCTGCAACTCCTTCCCCCACAAAAACAACCAGAAAAATATTTTTTTTATCTGAAGGGATAAAAACAATTTAAACAGTGATTCAATAATTTGTCTGTTTAGCATAGGCATAAAAGAAGAGGTCAAGATAATTTTTGCACGAAAGCATGCATTTTAATTTAGTTCTCAAGTAGTGACCCACTGCATATTGCAGTCCAGCAGACATTCTGAAATAATCCAAGCCAAATTTGAAATTTATAATTGAAGAAAAGGAAAAGGAAAAGGAAAAGGAAAAGGAAAAGGAAAAGGAAAAGGAAAAGGAAAAGGAAAAGGAAAAGGAAACCTTTCCAGGCTACTTTGGATTCTTCAAATAATAATTTGTCTTTCAGTGAAACTTCAGTTGAACAGTGAGAGTGATTATCGAGATGAAGATCAAATGATAGAAACTAATTCAGAATATAAAGTTTCTTAGAAACTTCTTGGATTCTTATAACCTTATCGATTATTGTGAAACTCTTATTTTTGCACATATATTTAACTTGACTAATATTTTTTGTTAAAATAAAACTACATAATATAGTATTTCAAAATGTGTTTCTCTTTTCAACACAACTATTAAAAACTTCTTTTTACGGGGAAGTGCATAGGGAAATGGCTGAATAACATACAACATGGGATGTTATTCAGAGATTCTTGTGTTACAGCATTTAAAAATTGATTTTACATCTGTAGAGAGTGTGTTATACATGCATCCATACCATGGAGGGTATTTTACAACCTATTGCTGTGAATAAGCATTACCATGGGAAACTTGGAGACTGAGAGTCTAAACTTCTGGTTTTGGGCTTAATCACCCAAACCAGGGCCAGGGGAGCTGCACCCTTCCAGGGCCCTCCATGACGCCTCTCTGTGCTCATTTTCCACGGAAAATGAGGTCAGAGTGGGAGCAGAGCCAGCAGACAAATGGTGCAAAGGCTGGTGCTCACAACCAGCACCCACAGGCTCTTCCTTCCACAGTGGGATGGGCTGCAGAAAGGGAACTCCAGCAGTGACCCCGATGGAAGGCAGCCTCACAGCCCACATTAGCCAGGGCCACCATGAACATCATGAAACCCTTCCTGACCTCAAGCTCTCAAAATTAGGACCATGTCTTGCTCTCAAGCTCTCAAAATTAGGAGCACATGGACCTGTTGGAATGGGTCTAGAGGCCATGGAGGTGATCACAGGCTGAAGCATCTCTGCTGTGGAGACTGGCTGAGAGAACTGGGGTTGTTCAGCTCAAGGGAGAATTTGCTGCCCTTTCCAGCACCCAAAGGGGGTTCCAAGTGAGCTGGAGAGGGATTTTTGAGAAAGGAATGTAGGGACAGAACACGGAAGAATGGCTTGAAACAGAGACTAGCATTAAATCAGACTTAAGGAAGAAATTCTTTCCTGTGAAGGTGGTAAGGCACTGGCAGAGGCTGCCCAGAGAAGCTGTGGACACCCCATCCCTGGAAGTGTTCAAGGCCAGATTGAAAGGGATTCTGAGCATCCTGGACTAGTAGAAGTTGTACTGCCCACAGCAAGAATTTTGGAACATGATGGCTTTTAAAGGTCCCTTCTAACACAAACCACCCTGTGATGCTGTGATTCTATGATTTGTCCCAGTGAGAAATAATACAGAGAGCACAAGGCATCTAAATATAGAGACACCACAGCTACTGAATTTCAGTGTTCCAAGCAGAGCAGCTGAGACGCATGTGAGCAAGGCCGAGCCCCAGCGACGCTCATGGCAATGGAAACAGTTGCCATGGAGACAACAAAGAAAGGCCAACCAAAGGAATTACGAACGAGCATCTGTCTAAGGGTGTCTGATGCTGAATAATGCAGGGTGCTGCCACCGCATCCCCAGCGCTGTTTCAGAGACCAGGGAGCACTGAACACGCACCTTTTGGTTAGCTGTGCTGCAGATTGTGCCAAATGCTGTTTTATAGACTCCTACAATTAACAGCACCAACCAAACAACAAATAAACAAACAAAAAATCAAACAAAAATTTTAAAAGGAAGCAGCAGCAATAAATGGAGTTAAACCCCTAAAACTGAATGGTTCCACTTGCCTGTGCTGGAAGAAGGATTTCTGCAAATGCTGTTTCTTAGCATTTAACTCACAGAAAAAAGTCTTGAAATAAGGAAAGGGGAAAAGGAAAATCAATAATGTTTGATCACTGGAAAGCTAAAATCATTAGGAACATAGGGAAGATTAGAGTTCTCATTAAGGCAGGTATTGCTCCTCCCTGCACATCTACTTCTCTGTTTTGCAGTTTCAAGGTCACATGCAGTGAAAAGCAACACAGCACTGTTGAGCCAGTCCTGGTTTTTACTTGGATGAAATCAATCATTAATATAAACCACAAAAATTAAATCCCATATGACAAAAAAAAAAAAAGTGTTTTGTGACACATAAAACTAAGAAGTTCATGTTAATTCCACAGCAGATTGTTGCCATCCTTCCTGAAAAAAAAAAAAAAAAAAATTTAAATTTTACAGTATAACTGTGCTGCACAGCATTATTATGGGTTTAGGATGCCTGAAACAAAGTCATATCCCTGTTTTTAGGATGTTGTCATAGATGGGAGGACTTTGAGGATATCTTTTGGCTTTGTAAACAAGTCACTTGTTGATTACAAAGATACCAAACTAAAGGCTTTGGTTGAGCTTACATGGGTATAACTGCTAGCTTGGAAATGGGATGCTGGGCAATTAGAATCGTTTCACAGCCATTTGCTTTGCTGACATCATCCCCTTCCCTTGGGAGATCCAGAAAATTAAATTAATACTTTTGAAGAGCTGTGGCTCTTGTAAAGATAAGCTAAAATACAGTAAGTGTGCAATATAATTAATATAAACACAATTGGATTTTTTTCCAAGGCTAAAATTATACAGCAGTAATGAAATAAATATATCGTTCAGAGAAAATAAGTTGATAGTCATTCACAATTCATACATTTCCTAAATTTTCCCTTTAGATTTTTTTGATGGGTTATTTCTTAAAATAACTCAAACCAAGTCACTCATCTAGATGCTCTGTGGTTGCTGTGGATTGACTCAGGTCAGCAGCTAAATACCCATAGAGCCACTTCCTCATGGAGGGAAAAGAAAAGACCATTTCGTAAGTATGAAATTGTTTGGGTTTTTTTAGGGTGATACAAAAGCAATCATTCACCACCAGTCCTTAGCAGATAGATGCCCAGCCAATCTCTGAGCAATGGCAGCTGTGGCAAGAGCAGCCCTTCAGTCTTACCCATGACCCTGATGTTGAATGATATGGAATATCCCTTGGCAAGAGGCTTAAGCTTTTTCACTTAAAAGTTTTTGTTTTCCCAACCACCATTTTAAATTATAATTGGGCCAACAAAGATGTCTTCCTCCTATTCTAAAGACTGTTAGCAAATGCCCCATCTGGAAATCAAAATGTATTTGTAAAGAACCAAAACACTGAAGGTTAGAAATATTTCTTGTTCAGTGTACAATTCCCACTACTAAAATCTGAATTCTCACTATAGAAATCTGCATTTTGAATGCAAAAGAGTGCAGTGAAGGTTAAAATGACAATTTGATGCACAGCTGCTGAAACAGCATATGCCTAAAATTATTCTGGAAACTGGAATCAAAGAAAATGTGTGAGGGGAATGATGGTGCTGCATAGCATCAGAAGGCTGCTTAAACAGCTACTTCTAATGGCTGTTTAATCAATCTTAATGCAGATGATTTGAGTTAGAATCTTCAGATACTATAATACAAGATATTTAAGTTACTTAGAGTTTGCATTAAGATGTCTCCTGAATTCCTTTTCAGGCTTTTCCTGAAATTTTCTGGTTCTCAGCAGGAACCAGATAACACAGGAAAAATACTTTATTACAATTTCCAGAATGTTGCCACTTTCAAAGCTGCCTCCTTCGTTCTGCAGTCTTGTGATAATCACCTGGCTTCACTCAATTCAGCAGGTTTTCAGTCAGCTTCAGGTGTTTTCCTGAGCTTCAGTCAGTGAATACAGAGGAAGTTTTATCTTTTGTGCTCATCTCTAAACTTTAGTTACAAGTAATCTGTGTGTTTTTTAATAATCTTCAGCAATCTGGTTTTAATGCCAGTAAATACCTGTCAAGTGTAACACAGAAACAGTTCAACATTCCTTAGTATGTTGGGAAAGCAAGAGTTTATTTGTGTATGAAATTCTTAAAAACAAGTGGTTTAGTAGGTTAGAAAAACATTTTGAAAAAAACTCAAGTGTTCCTAAAAATTTGAGTATAATATTTCAAATACTGAAAATTCTAATTGTGATTTATTTATTTCTTTATTTAGGCCATAATTTAAAAGTACTTGTAAAATAAACCAAATATTTTACAATCATGTTTAATTTAGATTGATGAATTTCCATTGAGAATAAATTTATTCTTAGCTAATTCTCCAACATCCATTCCACTTTTGGAACAACTCAGCCCTACGTGTAGAAAAAAACCATAGTTACTGTTCTTGTTATATTACTCTTTGCTGTGGTTCCATATGATATCTCTGTGGAAAAACTGTTGAGACAGATTTTCCACCCAAATCCAAATAAAATCAGTTTCCTAATACTATTCTCATTTCTTTCCTAAGGAAGCATTACATTCTTGGACAGAAAAAGGTTGAGAGACATGGCTCATGCTCTTCCAGCAAGCACACAGAATGATCATAGGGCTTAAATAAAAACAAATTAAAAATATCATATTTTTATCCTCTCTTGAGTATGAAAATCAAATATTCAACACACTATTCATCCCACTATTAAAATAACCCCCAAAACACAAATAAATTCAAGGCAAAAAAGAGATGAGTACTGAGAAATTCAGTACATCTGTGACAGAATTGTCAAGTTGACTGTAATGAATCATTTAGGTATAGGGACATATTCCTCTCACTGCAGAAATAGATTTAATCCCATATGCACTACAAATCATCTCTGATGGTGGTGTCTGACTGTAACTTCTGTGCAGGCAAATACTTTTGACTTGGACCAGCCTGGTTCAATGCCAACCAAATCATGACAAGTACCTCAAGCTCATGACAACCTCAATCTCTGCTGAATTGCCCTTCTTCACTCTTCCTGTGGTAGCTACTGTATTTACTCTGAACAAGATTTTGTCCAGATAGATTTTTTCCTGTGTATGAAACAAATAGCCTAGCATTTTGATCATTCAGAGGAAAAAATAAGCCTCTTTGACACATAACTAAAATTTGCACTGTTTTGTAACTCCTCAAATAGTCAAAGAGGACTCACTGCTAAATTTCCATGCTATTGATCATTGCTAACATCATGTTACTGTTATCAACATGTATGTTGATAACTTTTATTCTGAGTTTTTAATTTTCTTGTGGCTTTACTGTTTTACTAATATTCATTTTAACTCCTCTGTGCCCTGACAAATGTTTTTTTGTTTTTTTTTCCCATTGGAAGTGACTTATTTTTAAACACCTTCCACCTTCATTAAATAGTTGGGTTTTTGGTCCACATTATTATTCTCACCATTTTCTGTTTTTCTCCTGCTCCCAAATTCTTATTAACTTTGTATCATGTCAGTAAAAAACCCCACACATGAACATTTTGGGAGATGTTGTATGAAATAAGTGATAATGCACAATTTAGCTGTTTGTTCAGCATAAATGGCAGCATAAATTGTCCATTTGCAAATTAATGGGGTTACCAACATTCTGTAACAGCTAGAACTAAGCTAAAAGCACCAGCTGAGGCACTTCTGAAAAGAGATTGAAAATGTCTTTTCATTCCACGTATGGTAGTATGCGGCAAAATGGAAAAGGGAGAAGAGAAAAACTCTTGTAATAAATGTAAACTTCAGCTTTTCTCTGTTATTTCTTGTACTTGGCTACTCTGTAATAATTCTGTTATTGGTGCTAACCATCCCACTAGACTGTTTTTAAATGGTTCTCAGTTTCTTCTTGATTTTCCTGTGTACCATTTCTCTGGGGAGAATTTCACTTTCAAATTGTTTAATCAAAACTTAGATTGTCTCCAGATGTCATAATAGTTTCCTTTTCAGCAGGTGGTGACAAAATTGATCTTTCCAGGGTAGAAGCCTTTGCATAAAAGCTTTGCACAGACTCAGTTCACTGAGATTTTTGTTAGCACCCAAAAGACAGGAGGAAGCTTCAAAATATTTCATTCTGAAATGTGACAGAGGGAAAATGTCCATAACTGGAATATAACCATCCTTTCTTGTCTCCTTATTTACTTGATCCTTCCCTATAAACCAAACCCAAAGCTTCCTTCCATCTGCTTTGAAATATGAAAGACTTTGAATTTTATTTATTTTCTTTAGGAACAGCAAAACCCCTTTGTGCTCAGGGTCTCTGTATGACTGAAATCCTATAGATTTGAGAGAAAGCATCTTCTTCCCTCTCCCAGTTTGGTCTGGTTTCGAGAGGAGACACTTCATTTGGAATAAGTATTGGCTGGTTAACTTAAAGAGCTGTGTAAATGCAGAATGAAGAGCAAAATCTGGAGGCATAAAAATGACAAGCCAAAATGTGCTTTTGTTTGTTTTAGGTCTGTAATATCAATGCAAACTGGAAGATAATCTCTTTCCTCAAATATTTTATTTCTAGCCCTCAATTGCAGTCTATTATCTCACTGATCAGCTCTTTAAATTAGCATGCTATTCCCCTTCTTTTACATGCATTAGGACAAGGACAGATTTTTTGTGCCTTTGCCAGATGATCTGCTCTGTTATGCAGAGAGCTTGATGTGATATGACACCTCCAGATGCATAAAATATTTCCATGTTTCCGATGTGTCAGTGCGTCTCTGCATGAAAGCACAGAACAAATCTGCCCAGAGACACAGATCATCAAGTTATCAGGCAATTAACTCACTCCAAAGTTACTAGTTGCCCATTGTCTCCTGAATTTCTCCTTCCCCAATAATGTGGTAGTGCCACTACAGAGCTTTTTCTTTGCACTGCCATAGTCTAGCCCTCAGTAAAACTCTAGATTCACCTCACTGCTTCTCCAGCCTGTTTACCAAAGCCAGTGAGTTCAGAAGCACATTACCAAATATTCTATCCTGCCTCAAAATCTACCACTACATCCCCAGATTCCTACCCTATTCAACCATCATTCCCACTTTTAACAGATTTTGGCTGATTGAGGACTTTCCACTGCACAGTGACATGCTCATCTCTTCCCCACTGCAGGCAGCTCTGACAGGCTCTTGCCTATCTCTCAGCAGAACAAAGTTATTTTGATCAAGATCATGAAGTTCTGGGATTTGAAAGGAAGCTCAACATTCAGTAGCAGGGGGCAAGTGACAGTACTGGGCGCTTGACTTACGGGTTCTGTGCCACTGAGGCACCTCAGCCAGGGGCTTCAAAATATCCACCTCAAGCAGGACTACAAAATGATCTTGTGAATCTCCACCAGCTGGAGATGGGTATCTGCACTAATAGGGAAACTGTAATCAGTGTATCACTGATGCTCACCCTTCACAGTTGCTGGAACAAAATGTTAGAACTTGTGAGGACAACTCAATTGTACTCCAGAGTTTCTTACATCAAAGGACAAATCATGAATCTCTTCTTTGTGAGGCACTTTGATCTGGTTTTGTACCTGAGTCCTGACCTGCAAAGAGCTTCTCTAGCTTGGACTCCACATAGATATATGGGTGTGAGGATTTATACTGTCATAGAATAGTTGTGGTTGAAAGGGACTTTTCATCTAGTCCTCTGCTCCCCAATAAGCAGAGACACTTTCAATGAGATCAAGTTGGTCAGAGCCCAATCCACCCCAGCCTTGTTTGTGGCCAGTGATGGGGCAGCCACCAACTCTCTGGGCAACCGTGCCAGTGTTTTACTGCCCTCATTGTAAAATACTTCTTTATACTTAGTCTATATTGATCCTCCTTCATTTAAAAACTATTCCCTTTTGTCTTCTCATAACAGGTCCTGCTCCAATAGATCCATCAAGAGATGTTGTGTAACCCAGTCATGCAATGAAGAATGTCTACAGCTGACTCAAGGGATATTGAAGGAAACTGTTTGACTGTCTGATTTTTCCCAGTGGAGGTATTTGGACCATACTGTCAGGCACTGTTGCTGCTGGAGATGAATAGATCACACAAACACAGCTCAAGGTGTGGTGAAAGGGATAGTTTATTTTTTCTCCCAGGATTTATAGGTTTCTGACCACGGCCAGGGATTGGATGGTCAGGATAACACTTTCCCACTGCACTGGCCATGAGAGATGCCCATCACAAGACGTGTAACAGAAAGAATGTACACATATCTATGTTTACAGTTACTGTCCTGGGAAAGTCTTTAGAAAACTATGTCAGCAAGCTCAGAAGCTGAGTTTTCAGGGTGACAAGGCACAGGGTGTGATTCTTGGGCATGGTCCTGTGCAGGGCCAGGAGCTGGACTTGATGATCCTTGTGGGTCCTTATCAATTCAGCTTATTCTGTAATTCTTTGTAAAAAGGGTCTGTTGGGACTAACATTTAAGCCCACTTTTGCTGGAGGGTCTACCCAGAGCTCACAAAACACACACAAGAGTTCATATATACCTGGTGACCTCCTTTCTGCATCAGAGGAAGAAGTTTCTCTCCTGAAGCAGGTGCATTGATGAAGAAGACAAAATTTATTTTTGTTTTGCGGCTAAATACCTGGGTGACAGTTTCCACCATCAAGTGTAAGGATGCAGTGGCTTGGTGTAAGCCTCCTGCTCCAGGTGCACAACAGACTTCGATTCCAGAGGACACCAAGGGTCTTTCAATGTAATATTGACCATTTACTTTTTCCCTTCCCAATGAATAAACTTTCATATTTTCCCTTTCCAGAAACAGAACAGTGATACTTTTTTTCATCTTTAAAGGTTTTTTTCCCATCTATTTGTTAAGTCACCCACTTAATCCAAGGAATCTCCTTGCTGCCCTGACATTAAAATATTTTATTATTTCCTCAAAACAGGTAATCACTACTATTTTTTTAATTATTATTTTTTTTTAAATAAAGTGTCAAGACAGGACTAGTTTATGTACATAATCCCGATGGTTATTTTGAAGACTTGTGCTCTATGATTTGTCTTTCAGATTAAATATTGTAAACTGACAGTTTTACTAGTAGATTTAGCTGGAAGAAAAACTCATTTGAGCTCATAACTGGTCATCTGAAAATCATATATTTACTGCACAATACCTTATGCTTCTTGACTGTAAATTCAGATATTGTTCATTATGGGAACAAGAGGTCTTAGGTGAATGTGCTATGCCATGTAACTAATTTGTGAGATTGACTCAGTGAAAAACAAAAAGCAGCTTAACATGTATGGCAATCAGTGTAATGAAATGAATTTCATGGCAAGAGACAACATCCTGACACAGGGAGTATTTAAGTGAAAAAAAATAAAAGAAAGGAAAGAAACAAAGACCCCCAATAAAACCACCCTTCAAATATTCCAAAAGAAAATGAAAAGCCAAAGTCCTGACCATTACAATTTAAGCAAACATGTGGAAGGTGGAATTAGGAAAAAAAATTCAGGAAGAAGCTTTTTTCCTTTTTTTCCTACTGCTGCTAGAAGCTAGCCCTTCCACTCCACTCAGTGGACCATGTGACCATTCCTATATACCTAAACCTGAACTATCTCCACAGATCTATTTTGTTTGCAGCTCTGTTTAAATGTGTTTTTCCCATTCTCATTCAAAGTCTTTTTCTCTCATTTGAGGAAGAACTTCAATAGCTTAAAGGACAAAATAGCTCCTAGAAGCCTGAAGTTGTCTTGCTATGGGAATACATGGAGTCTAGCACATGGTATCACCAAAGAAGAGATCTTAAAATAAGTATCTTGTCATAAAGAATGTTTGGGACAGCTTTGTGACTGATAGATAAATGTCTTGAATTATAACTGCACTAAATTTTTCATGCAGAGTTTTACTTCCAAAAGTTTGTCAACTCCTGTTGATAATTGCTTTCTGTTCTGAAGATCTATTTTAAGGCTGAACTAGTAAAGTTGTGTGCCAGTGTTTCTATCAGCAGACTTTTTTTATCCTGTTCTTTCACATTGCTTTGGGTATTCTGAAAACTTGCAGATACCAAGTGTAAGTACAAAATCTGTGCTGCCAAATGAATTAATTGGGTTGCCTCTTAAACTTTGCCAGCTGCCAATACTGCAAAAAGCTATAAAGACTAATGGGTACAGTGCAAAAACAAACATAAAGGGTTACCACTTTCTTGGCAAAGCTGTTGTCAAGGATATATCACTTGAATCTTGGAAGCTGATTTTCTGTCAGATACGCCCACGCTTTGCTGGCAGACCTGTCACAAGCAGATCTAAATGAATATTTCTTTTTCTTTTTTTTTTAGAGAATAGTGATATTTCATTCTTTCCTTTCTTATGAAATTATAAGTGTAACTACTGTTCCACTTCAGATTTGCTAACCTTGGAAGTGAATGCCACATACTACCTTCCATAAGACAAATAGCAGTATCAGTCTCACAGATCTTTGCCAGTTTGGAGCCAAGGTGATCCTTAACACTTTCCTGCTTGCCACAGAGCAATCATAAGGTGAAAACTGTGTATGTTCTACTAGACCAGTTACTGCCTGAGGAATGAGGCAAAGGAGAGAGACAGAGGAAGGAAAGAACTCATCCAGACTAATATCTGTTTTCTGCCCTCAAGTTCATCATGGCAATGTCTAAATTCCCTGCCCAATGAAGGCCATGGGTAGAAAAAGGTCGGCACCTCCTCCAGGGGATGTTCCTGTGTGGGTAGACATAACATTGGTCCCCCCTCCTGAAAGGAAGCAGAGGAGAAGCCCAACTGAGCCCACAGGCCAGTTTCAAATTCAGACTGAATACACCTGACCATATGGCTTGATCCTAGAGGTCTTTTCCAATATAAATTATTTGGTGATTTTGCAACAAGTTAAGCAAGCTGATGGTAAGTTTGTTATGGGAAGCACAGCCTCATTCAGGTGCTTCACAGAGTCAGCACATCCTGAGGTAGTGATCACCACAAATTAGGTTGTGATTTGGGATGAGGCTGACTCAGCTACAGGAGCCATATCAGGTTATGAGTTTGGTTTTCATAGAATCTTGGCATCATTAAGGCTGGAAAAAGCCTCTAAGACAATCAACACAATCCAACTACTAACCCATTACTGTCAAGACCACCACCAATGGTACATCTACACGTTGTTTATATACCTCCAGGGATGGTGACTCCAGTACAGCCCTAAGCATCTTGCTCCATTGTTTGACAATCTTTCCATGAAGAATTATTTTCATAATATCCAATCTAAACCTCACCTGGTGCAGCTTGAGGCAGTCTCTTCTTGTCCTATCACTTGTTGCCTGTGATAAAGCCTGACCCCCACCTGGCAACAACCTCCTCTTAAGGACTTGTAGAGATCAATAAAGTCTTCCCAAGCCTCCTTTTCTTCACGCTAAACAACCTCACCTCCCTCAATCACACCTTGCACGACTTGTGCTCCTTGGCCCTTCTATGGACGTGGGTTTGGACATGGGTTTGAAGTAAAAATACCCTGCTTTTCTGTGTGCAGAAGCTGCATGGTCTCAACTCTCCCATGTCTTGCTGAACACAGGGCTGGACACTGAGAACAACCTGGCCCAAAAGAAGACATCATCATTAGAAAAACGTTACCATGCTTCAGTGCAGAAACTGTCAGGAAATGTTAGAGGAGGCACACCCAGAAGCAAAATGCTCTGGTCAGAAAAAAAGAGAAACCAGTCCATGGCTACCCAGGGTTGGTCACTCTTCTTGGCCAGAGTGTTTCTACAGCAATGACATACTCAGGCACAAACAAGAGACATTTTAAAATGGTTCTGCACTATATTTGAGAGTTCTTCAGTGAGGCTACAAATCAGACAGGCAATCTCAGCCACAGGAAGGCGGGATTTGGGGTCACATTTTATCTGTCCCAGGGCTGACAAATGGGATGGGAGATGGATGAATCAGGAGAGATGAAATATTGGGAAAGGAAGGAGGCACCCCAGTATGTTTCCTTTGTTCCTTGCTACCTTTGTTTGGTTTGCTGGTAGGTGCAGTCAGAGCTCTTTCCATTGTGATTGTGGCAGCATTTGCTCTGTGTTTGCAGGTTTATTCTTATTCAAAGAGCAGCAAATGAATCTTGTGAAGCCTTTGATGCTCCCTCTATACTTTAATAGCTATCACTTAATCTGTGATACATACACAGGATGCTTTGTTATGCATACTGAATGGTACACTCTCTTCTCAGAGGAGAGATGATTCTGAGGGTTGCCACTGAAAACCAAATCCAGACTGAAAATCATAAGATTTTTCTCTACAAAACACACCAGAGCACGGTGTAGAAGGTTCTAGCCTTTTCTCAGTCATCATTTTCCTTTCCTAATTCCACTAAAATCTTGACTGAAGTAATTGAGAGGAATGATGAGCTTGTCTTTACAAACAAGCTGTGGGTCAGTTGATAAGATGTAGCTATCAGTGAGAGACTACAGAAACAATGGGATGGATTCCAGTAGAAGATCAAACAGGCACTGAAAGAACACCATGAATTCCATAAAAGTTAAGAAGGGATTATGCATTGGGGGTGGGGGGGGAAGGTACCCCAGGTGTCAGGCGTTCCGGGAAGCCTGTACCTCTCAAGTACCTCAGCCTATGGGGAAAGGGAGAAGGGACAAGCGGCCGGGAATTAGGATAAAAAGGAGGCTGCGCCCTCCAAAAATTTGAGAGACCCCAGGGGAATGCCCCATGGCCTCTCCCTTTATTCGAATAAAGAAAAAGGACTCCTCTGTCTCCTTTTTGGACATAAACCTCTGGTGTTCGTGGATTAATTTTCCTGACATAATTTAGAATATAAATGCTTGAGAGTGTTTTCTTAGGATAAGGAAAAAAAAAAGCAAATAAGTTTGTCAGCTTACTACACTACCTATTTTTATTTTCCATGGTATGGTAGTGAATTTGTTCACTGGCAAAAGTTTACAAGAAAACAGGATCTTCTATCTTTTAAAAAAATCATGAACTCAAATACTGAACATGCCAGTGCAGGAATTTCTGCAGTCAAAGGACAGAAGCATGCAGCAGGACATATAAATCATATGCATTCAATGAAAATGATCTGGTCTCAGTGTGAATACTAAAGACTGGAAATTAACTGTCCATAAATCCTATCCAGAAACAATTCATCGTGTAGTTTTGAATAATTTAATACAATATAGCCAGGTCCTTGTTGAAGCAATTTGTAATTTGAAATTTGTTTTCATAAAACAATACTGTAAATTAATTGAGCACAAATGCAAGACTTTTTAAAATATCTCTTTTTTTAATTTTTTTAATTTTTTTTGTGATAAAGATTGTGGTCACCTAGAGAGTAGGAAATTTTCCTAAGTCAACATTTAGCTCAAGCTATTCCTATTTACCTATTTACCACTGTGAACATGTGCTAGCCTGTAATCCTTTTGCAGGAGTTTCCCTTTGTCCTCCAGCCAGCATCCTTGCCCCGATCTGGAAGTGGCCTGTCCTGAGGAGTCTGGTGCAGTCAGGCTGTTGGAGAGAGGTAAATGCTCTGCACAACCCCAGCTGGCTTTTACAGCCCTCTCAAGACTAGCAGGTCTCTGCAGCTGCATCACAAACCACAGAGCAACTGAAGACTCTGAATAATTTGTGCCATGGAGTCTTGAATGCCTCATTTAACTGTGTAAGGAACAACTTTAAAACCTGATGCCTGCTGGATGCACTTTTCTTAGCCTATAGGTTATTTACAAGACAGGGTTTTTATAATGAGGGTGGTTAAAGAGTGGTACAGGTTGCCTGGAAAAGTGGTAGTTGCCCTGTCCCATCCCTGGAAATATTTGAGGTCAGTCAGGACTCAGAGCAACCTGATCTTGAAGATGTCCCTGCCTACGGCAGTAGGAGTAAAACTGATTGGCCTTTAAAATCTTCTTCCAAATTGAACTATTCTATGATGATTCTATTGTTCCTATCTCAGAACAACCAAGCAACCCTGTAAATGTTGTCATTATTTCTGTTTTCATCACAAAGGCTGTTGATATGCTGTGTCGAAATGCTTGAACTGCTACTCCCTGTCCACAGTGTGATGAATGGCTCACTATTTTCACTTCTGAATTGCCAGGGTGACCAGTTACATGAGGATAACACATCAGACAGGAAAAAAGTTCTCAGCACACAGCCACATATTCATAGAATCATGGACTAGTTACTATACTAGCTTAGATGCAGAACATGCTCTTTACATTTTTGCAGATTCACACTCAGAGACTCAGTGGCTCTGTAAATATGTTCTTTTATGCCCACTAATATTACTGTCTTCAAACTACAAAATCCATAGATTGCTATGAATTGCACAGGAAAAACAGTATGTGCTCTTATTTTCTGCAGTTCTTTAGTGGTGTCTTAAAAAAAAACTATGTACAACAGAGAATATGATATAACCTAAACAGCTTTTAAGTGGAACAGATATGAATGCTGTAATGAAAGTAAACCAAAAATTTCCAGGGACCTTAAGTAAGCAGCATCCTAACCTACTATCCACAGAAATGCAAGAGCAGAAGCAGGCGGAAATCACTGTCAGGATTCACTTTGACCCATAACTAATGCTGACCTGCTTTCTTACATAGACCCAGGTGAAATTAGATCACTGACTGAAATATTCATGAACACACTGCTCATGCTCAAAGTGAACAGCATGGATTCCTCAGCAGGCACAGCAGCATTTCTGAAAGTGTCATCGTGTCTGTTGTGCTATAAACAAGCATGTATTACTAAGAGGAAATAAAAAGGAAAATGACTTTTTACTGGATTCCAGATGATGACATTTATTCTGTAGTGGGATACCATTTTGGCATAATAAACAAAAGTGAAGCTGTTTTGAACAAGTGGAGACAATGATACACTTGCCTAGGATAAATCAATTACCCATGAGATACCCCATGCAAACATATTGTAGTTAAAAACTCCAGAGCTTTTTTTTGCCATGAAGAATACTTACTAGAATAATTACATTGCAGGAGTTACTTCTCATTTTTTCTGGCAATAGAACTTACCTAAAAACCATGCAAAAAGATGTAGAGGACATCTGCAGCTGAATGATCATGTGCTTTTCATGTGCCCATAAGGTACTCCAAACTTGAATTATCATTTCTGTGATGAAAATAGTAGTAAAACAACCCATATCAGACACTTCTAGTTACTGAGTGCATTTAACTGCTTCCACACCAACTTTCAGAGGAATTGATTAGACTATGAAGTTTATTTGGGCAGAAAAAGTAGGATTTAGCTATATTTTACTAGGAAAAAAAAAATTCTTTTGTTAGTCTTGAAATTTGGCAAAATATTTTTCAAATCTCTCTCTTTATAGAAGCTTTTAGCAAAGTAGTGTGTAATTTAATTTGAGGAGAATTTAACCATTGTATAGAGTAAAATTCTTACTGTCAAGTGCATGATGACTCAGTCAGTGTTTAAATTAATTTATTACAATAATATCCAAATGTAGCAACATAAAATGATATTAGCACATGGGCCAGACCATTGGAATGAAATGAACATGCCATAAAGCCAAATAAAGGACATCTATCTGCATTGAGTACCTCAAACATTTGCAAACTGCTTTTTTGAAGCCATCAATGCACTTGGATGCTGTACTGATTGAGTAGATATCCTCAGTGCCACTGCTATCCACAGAACCCCGAGTACGTCTCTGAGCTTTGCTTATAAGTGGATATACTTTATTAAAGTGTAGGATGAAATAGGGCTGTCCTGTTGTCCTTAAGGTTTTCCTTAATATGACTGTGCCTCTCTATTCCACTGTCCTGAGCCTTTGCATCTTCACATTCTTCACATATCTCAGTAAAGGCTTTCTTTCACTTGTAGTAAAAATTTGAGAAAGACATTTCAGAGGACCTCATTTTCAAATGTCCTTATGTCCTGCAAAACCCGAGAACTGCTTCCGGTTTGTTATTTCATCTTTAAAATGTTGTTTATAGCAAAGCTATTTGTTGGCTGCCTGGACCTTGATCAGATGGATCACAACATGTAGCTGTTTATACTTTACATATATATAAACTTCTATATTTTACACAAAAACATTATGATCTGCCACTTCAAGGATTTTGGTGTATGAATATTGCCACAACATGGTATCCATGTGCATCTTTCACATAAAATCAGGAGAAGAGTATTATAAATCAAGAGTGAATTAACATCAATTTCTGGTAACTGCTAAGGTACATAATGGAGTGGTTGTCTAATGTTGAACAGAGGGAAAAAAAAAATTCTTGTATATGTAGTTTGGAAATAAAATCTCACAACCTTGTGTTCTGCTGTATCAAATGCTATGCTGGCCAGAGACTCAGCTGTGCCATTAAAAATGGATCTCCCTTTGTTCAACGAGAGCATTAACTAAGCAGCAGTCTTGTCCTCATTTCTGAGCTTGTTGTGTACCACATTATGCTTATCTCCAGGAACTCCAGCAACAACATTTGTCCCTTTGGAGAGCTGTCCTGTCTCTGCCTGGCTCCCCTTTTCCAACCAAATCTTGCTCTTTCTCATGGCTGTGTTAATAACAACAGTCCTTGTCGTTACAAACAATCCTTGTCTATAAAGGCCAGCAGTCCTTGGTTGTCTCCATGGCCCTCCAGCTATCCATGCTTGAGATACACACAGTACCCCCTTATCTTCTGGAATTCTGCAACACTCAGATGCTTCAATTTACCTTGCTGTGAAAGAAATACTCTTATCCCACAGAGCAGAAGACCCTTACACTCCAGGTCTTGCTGGCAATGCTGTGAGTACCATGGGTACCAACTCCCAGCAGGTGTTTTTCCACTCTCACTAATATAACGTTTCCATCACTCCTTGAGCTGCTTATCCTAAAGAGCTTTGAGCCTCCATACAATCAACTCAACTTTCATCCATTGAGCCTTCTGGGAAACAGTATTTTTAAGTCCAGTGCCTGATTATTTGACTGAAAGTCTACTAAAACCACAATCAGGGTAAGACTCATAAGAAATGGTATTTTTTCAAGCATTTTCTTTCCCAAGAGAGTTGATTTTCAAGCAAGATTTTTCAGAACTCACTCATGGTTTGGGTCCTAGGCAGTGCACACTTTTCAGGAGGTGGGCTAATCCAACTCCTCCAAGAATCCAGAGCCTGCATGAGAGCTACCGTGTACTTACCACTTTGTTTATTTCATCCTCTAAATTTACCTGGAATTAAATGCATCTTAGCTGGACAACTGAACCTGCTGGTGAGGTGTTATTTACTGATGTCTTTCGCAGCAATGTTAGAATAAGTTCCTGCCTGCACCAACATCTATTCACTGGTATGTGGTGTTCCAGACCACGTGCTGCCCTGTACCACCAATTGTGTCAAAAGAACTGACTGCTCATAGCCTGGTTTGCCCTGAAAAGGGCAGTGTTTGAACCATTTTCAGAATATAGCAGGTTGGTTGTGGTTGGAAGGGACCTCTGCAGCTCATGTGGCCCAACCCCCTTGCTCAAGCAGGAACATCTTAAGCCTGCTGTCCACTACTATTCCTGGATGGCTTTTCAGTACCTCCAAGGACAGAGAATCTACAACCCCTCTGTACAACTTCCTCCAGCACTAACTTTTAATTTTAAAACAGGTAGTAGCCTGATAGCCTGATAGCATTAGAATTCTGCCAGTATATCTTTGGGGGTAGAAAATGGAAGTATAGAGGCAAAATGTGTGGGTGACCATGGCCTCTCCCTCCTGCAAGAGGTGACACTATCAAAGGGGAGCAGCTCCTGATCCTCTGCTCTTCAGCACAAAGATGGCCATGGAGACAAACCAGAGCTGCCCGCTCTGTCAGGACACTTGGGCTGACTTTTACTGCCACCATCAGTTTTGGATGGACTGTATATTATGGTGGACACAGAGAAATACGGTGTGCCCACTCTGCAGAAGAACAACAGTGACTGTCAGATTTTCTGATCATGGAGGAGACAGCTGTCTGGAGACATCCATCACAGTCCCTGAGGAGTTGCCAGTAGCCAGCAGCCAGGGAGGGAGAGCTGTTAGCGTTCAGGAACACACATAACCACAAACGGTTATATGAAGGTGCTTTATTTAAAGAGCTCTGGGTGTCAGGGGTACACATACCCAAATCTGACCGAACTTGGGTTTTCTAGTTGAACATATTTTATACTCTATCATTATGCAACTTACATATTAATTATTAAACTTACATTGTTCTATTGTATGCATTGTTTTTACCCAAGCATGGATTTCTCATGATCCCCCCTTAGCCCCCTAACATGGTTCCCCATGTTCTCTAAACAATAGTTATGTCTAATCACATCTAACAATTGTATCATTTATCATATACTGACTACACAGGTGCAGCTTGACCTGGTCTTTAGCAAGCACAAGGCCTAACATTTCCAGGGCCTGCTTTTCCCAGGGCTTTCCAAACCTAACTTTCTTTCTAAGTCCCCGAATTTTCTAAGATTTTAAGGCCTTTTACTATCAGAGGTCCTAACAGCCTGGATGAGAACAGCTCTCATCATTCTATGGTGTCCTGTCCATCTTCTCCACAGGTCACACCATTCCAGGCCACGGGCAGTGTCCTGCCTCAGGTGTGGGCAGAACTTCTCCATCAACAACAGCATGTCCTGGACCCTGTGCTGACTTGGCTGTACCAGAGAATGGAGACCATGTATGTGGACCAGTGGTGGCTGATGGAGAGCACGTTGCGCTGCATCATGCACTGTCTCTGCACCTATGGCCCAGATGAGGAGATTGTGACTGAGAGTTTGCAGGACATTCTGGAGGAACACACAGTGCCACTGGTCCAGGGCACCATTGACATGATTATGAACCAATGAAGCTCAGGGGCCCAGAGGCTGCTGCACTCCCACACTTCTGGGGATGAGACTGACAGCCCAGTAGCCAGCAGCAGCTCCAGCTCCTCCAGACCCTTGAGCTCCTGCTCATGGATGGGAGCTCCCACCAGCAGCCCTGCACTCCCTGTGGAGGAGGAAGAAGCTGGCACAATGGAAGCTGCCCTTTGTGAGGATCAGAGCTACTCCCCAGCTATACACATCCCCATAGAGGGAGACCAACCCCAGGAGGATCTGGGGCAGGAGGTGGTGGTGATGGCAGGTCCCACTGCCCAGGGCAGCAGCCACAGACCCTCCACTCCCTGACAGGGAAGGGACAACTCACCTGGGGGTTCCAGTGTCCCCCAAAGAGGATGGACCTCAGGTGCCAGGGCTCTCCCCAGCCCTGCAAGAGGCCACCCTGGCAGCATCACTAGCAGGGCTCCTGTGTTATTTCTCCTCACTGGAGAAAAAGGAAATAAACTGTTTCCCCCACACCATCTCTGGCATTGCTTTCTCCTCCTACTGATTAATTAATAGTTCAGATAGTGGGTCCATTAACGAGTCTGTTTGCTTCTGGACGGAATAAGGTTCTACACAAGTATGTTCAGAGAATGCCAGTGTCTCTAGACTGGACAGAGTAATTCAGTAATCCTTTAAAAGGAAAATATAAGCTGTCCACTAAATAAAGAGGTGAGTCACAGGAGTAACTGGGAGGAAAGAAGGTTTTAAACCTTGGTAAGACCCGGACATTTAATGATGAAAACTTTCTTTAAGTCAAAATCTTCTTCACTAAACACTAAACTTGGGGTAAAACACTTCCTGCTCTGAGGCTGGACCCCAGGAACAGACTTCTGCAAGGACAGCCTGTTAGCTGGGTAACAGAGTGACCTCTCTGTCATCTTAGGGACTGCTGGGAAGCATGCACAGACATAAAAGCAGGGCTTTTATTTTTGTGTAGCTGTTTCTGAGTCAGCTCCTTTGGTGTCTGGCATAATTCTTAAGAATTAATTCTAAGGAATTTATCAATTCTGAAGAAATAGGACAATATTAGGAGCCAGACTTCTGTTTCCAGATGCCAGATGACAGTAAACCTTAATGAACAGATCTGGAAAAGAAGCTTGAGCACACACCTACTGTTGTTTTAAAAGCATTAATATTATAGAGCTGGGGAAACAAAAGGTGATCCTCAAAGGCATGTGTGTCATCTAGAAATCACAGGTGTATTGATTCCCAGAAATTCTGATTAACTATTCCATTCTTGGCTTTCAGAAAAAAATCCTCCCTATTAGTGTTACTTACCATTCCTGAAAACAGACACTAACAGAAATAAAGATCTATAAAGAACACTTGGCCCACTTTTCCATCAATATATATTTGACTCACAAATTCACCAAATTCATCAAATGCTTTTTTTCTTTCCTTTAATATAATTTCTGATGAATTTATCTGTTGCTGCTGGTTCTGGGGGTCCGTCCAACCCCTGGCTGCTGCAGCAGACTTCTCAGATAGGGGTGCCACAAGGAACAGCTGTCCAGGGGACACAGCAAGTTTCCAGCCAGGGGTAACCCATATGAGCTTGGCCTGAGGCTTCAAGTGATCAGCTCTTTTAGATGTGATTCCAGCTCTATAGTTATCAGCTCAGCTCAGCTCAGCTCATGGGTTACCCCAGCCAACAAATGAATGAGAGACAGGGTGTTGTGTAGTGTTCCACAGAGTCCTTTATTGGCAGTCGTCTGCGAAGAGGGCCATTGATGGCCACATCCACTGAACAGGGCAAAAGCTGGGGTTTTTATAGGGAAAGGGAGAATTGGGAAAAGGACCAATGGTCTGAGACTGGGATAAGATGACCAATAGTTTACAAGGAGATAACGTGGGGTCCCGAAGCAGGAAGGAGTCCACAGTTTAATCACCATGACTACGTAGATTTGTTTTATCTTAGGGAACGACCTCCAAGGTGGAAGCCTTTTGAAGGACTGGCCTCCCTCCTCATTTTTCCATCATGCAGTTCATTAGAGATTTTAAATTTTAACGGTGCTCTTGGACTGAAGGCATGAAAAAGGGAAGGCATAGGCATTTGTCATTCTGATGTTACTGAAAAGACTGTCTTGGCTATCCATCTTTAAGTAATTTTTGGACATGAATTGTTGAGGTCAGAAGTACAGAAGAAAGGCCCTTATTTGTGGTGCCAGGCTCTGACACCCAAGAGAGCACTGAGCTTAGCATAACTCATAACCATGCAGACAGCTTTTAAAGTGAAGTAGAGAAACTGGGAATGTGAGTGTGTAGGTTAGATAGAGTTAAGTCACAGGGTGAGAAAGTTAGAGTTTAGGATTCAAGCTATATTAGAGAATAAAAGAAAATATGAAGAATTTAGGGGGTTGTTCCTTTCTCCTTCTTCATCTTTCTTCATCTTCTAAGGGGTTTTGGGTAATAATGAGTGATTGAATAAAGAAATCCACAGTGCAGCACATAGGTGTCATGTCAAAAACAACTTACTTAGCATTTGATTATTGGACAAATAGACACATAAAAGACCTTGGAAAGGTTCTTTAATCTCCATTTTGCACCTCTCTATCTTAGTGTATGTAGCGCCTTGTACTCTGTGTATATGTAATATTGATAAGGAAAGAATAAACAACTAAGCCCGAACATGAGAAAACAGCCTCTCTCTCATCAGTCTCAGTCATGGGGAAAAAGAACCCAGACACCAATGTTGCATCCTGACAATGAATGCTCCTAAAAGAAGCAATCTGGCCATGATTTATCTTTTCAGGGGGCCAGGCTTACACCATCACATCGTACCTTGAAAAAGACTTTGTTTCTACAGCATTTACACAGCTTCAAGGCTTTCAAGCATATACGAGTGAAATGGGCTTGGGAAAATGCATCTGCACATATTTATGGATTTATCCGCTGTTCCACCTCTCAGAATTAAATGTTTTGAGGGAATTAATTACTAACCAGGGACTATATCCTCTGAAGGTAACTAAGAACCTGATGCTCACTGACTCCAGTGAAGCTACATGTTGTAAGACTAAGCAACAATATGCCGTGGCAAGAAAATGCTAGAAATAACTTGGATTCAACACAGTTTGGGTTTGATTCATGCTTTCTGTGGAAAAGTGTGTGTGTCACAGTCCATCTATGAGAATAACTAGAGTGCTGCTCTGCTTCAGCTGTCTGAATCTGCAGGCTGAGAGGCTGGAGACAGCACCTAAGATAATATGGTGAAGGCAAGTAATGCATGGAATGCATTACTTAATGCAGTAATGGAAGGGGATGCATGAAATGAGCCACAAGGGTGAAAAATGAGATAAAGAAGGATCAGCCCATATGAAAAATCATAGTAGCTTCAATAAAAGTCATGAAAATAGCTAACTCATACCAACTTCCATAAACTTTATAAAAGCAGGTAGTTGTCAGAGAAACAAGAAAGCAGCCATTTGATTTTTAAAAAGCAACAAAAAGGCCATTTACAGCATAGTACTGAAACATTCATGACAAGAATTAAAATTTAGGTAGTTTTGCATTCCACATCCTGTTTTCTTCCTGAAATATAAGACATTGCTGTCATGGACAGAAGGGACTTGAAATTGCTTTAAACTGGGGCATCATCAAGATCTCTTTGCTTATCAGTGCAAAATTTTCATCCTTGATTGTTGAATAAGAGCCACTCCGCATATTATTCCTCACGTGTGCCAAGACTTTATTAGGAACCATTCAGATTTTACAGGCATATTAGTTCAACAGAATCAGACAATCTCAAGCGGTTTCATTAAATTTTAATATAATAAATAAACAAATAAAATGCTGAATATGGGATGGAGAAAAAGAAGTCCTGTTGGCTGGGATAACTGGGGAAGACTCAAAATAATCTTCCTAATGGATTACTTGGTAAGTATTAGAAAGTGGTGACAAATCTAAAGCAGGTGACTATAATATCAGAAGAATGCCTAAGCATTATTTTGTCAGAGAGAGTTTAGAAGAATCACCGCCAACTAACATATTTCCTTTATGGCCTTTTCAGAAAAAAAGGAAGAGTGGAAGCACCAGAATCTGAAAAGCTTGGAAATTACAGTCAGCACTGGGACACGCCAGCTTTCCTTTGCTTCCCACCTTATGTTCTCTCCTCTGAAGGGAAGTTGAGAGTGGCTTCATGGCAGGACAGGCTCCAGAACTTGGGTCTGCCCAGCATTGTTGACCTCCACTGTGTTGTAACAATAGTGACAGTCATTTGGGCCTGCAGAAATATCAGTAATGATGTTTCACAGAAATCACATGGGTTGAGAGGAACAGAGTTACATTTCCCCCAAGTTGTTTACATAACTCCGATAGTCTGAGGCCATGTGATGTAGTGTGTGGCAGAGAAAGCTGTTGAGTTAATGTTTTCCATTTTTTCTCAATCAAGAAGCTTTTAGGGCTAAGGTTGTGCCAGCAAAGGGTGGCCTTAAATAATTCAAAGAATGAAGATTCATTTACCTTAAAAAATATAAAATAAGTCTTGTATGAGGTTTCCCAAGGAAATTTTTATCCAGTATTGCCCACATATTTCTTCTTTCCTGGTTTCTCTTGACATTTTCCAAATTTTGCGTTTGCGCATACTGCCTTCCTATCACAGAGGAAGAAACATGATGAAATCTGTCACTGCCAGGACTAGAAGAGCTGACAGCTAAATTAAAAAGCTGCTAAAAACACAAAAAACCCCACGAAAACCACAACTTGAAAACAAAAACAAGAAACAAACAACAACAGCAACAAAAAACAACAAAAAAATCCTAAAAAAAATCCTGGTCAACCATTGCTTTAAGTAAAAAAGTTTGCAGCCTCTGAGGTGCCTGCCACTCTCAGCCAGCAAGCCAAGACCTCCCTGGCATCCCGTCCTTCTCCTCAAATATCACCATTACCAGCTCACCTGGGTGTCAGACCAGATTCAGCTCAGCATGAACAGGATGTATGCATTCTGAAACTGTTGCTCAAGAGGATGGTTGCTATAAAATCTGACCTTTTTCTTAACTAAAAGCATTTTAATTTGGTTCAGATTGCACAATATAAGAAAATAGAATTCTCAGTATTTCTTCCAGAGCTGAGGCATTTTCTTGTTGCCCTTACTGTGGAATTGAAACTGTCTTATCCAGAGTGATGCTGAGCACTAGAGAAGGGCAGAGGTGAAGGCAGCAGGCCAAGTGCCATATCTGGAGACCTGCAAACCTTTTGCTCAGGGACATTTATGCCTCTGAAAGATTCAAACAAAATAGACTAGTGCCAGCAAATGTGACAATTGGTCATTGTTTCTCAGCAGAAACTGACTCCAAAAATATTATCAGAAATCAATTTACTTCAGAAATAATAACCCTGCTCTGCATTCTAGACAGGAGTGCTCATTTTAGTTCTCTTTGGGCCTAAGTTTTTTTAAACTTAAGCACCTTCTTTATATGTACATCCTTGATGGTAGTTATACCTTTGCTTTGTGTTAAAGACAATCATGCATTCTCCTGTTGCCTCACATCAACTTTGTCAATTATTTTCTTTCATATAAAGAAATTCTTTGTCAATTTTTGTCAATTATTTCCTTTCATATAAAACTGCAAGCAAAATCCCTTTTGTCAAAGTCCAAAGAAGCTGTAATTTTCAACTCCTTTGTGGTTTTATCAGCCTTAAAGTGAAATTTTGTTTTTTTCTTTAAATTTTTAAGCAAAACGCACCCCACCAAATCTGTTTGTAATTTTGCACTTTTAGGTTCAAATGCATCTTGAATAAAAGGTTGAAATTCCTGTTAAGATTCCACCTTAACACTTCAATGATCTGTATTTGTTCCACAACTTTTCTGTGGGACAAAATTCTTTGTCTCAATTTCAGCATTTCACAAATGGGGATCACTTCTGACATCAGACTGTGATAAGGAGGATGGGTGGGTTAGAGTCTAACAAAGGACTCAGGGCAGTTCAGATAACCATAGGTGATCATAGGTGATCTGGACCATAGCTGATCAAGGGAGTTTCTAGCACAGGAAAGCTGTAAATAGCTCTTTATCACTAATCTCTTCCTGGAATATCTCTGAAAAAAACTGTGTTTTTTTCAACATACTGCTGCTGTGGGGGCTGCACTTCAGGATAAATGAAAGTCAAATGGCTCTCGAGTTTGTGTTTGTAATATTTAGTGACAAAATTCAATTAGGAGCTGTATATGTAAATGCTAAGACACTACTTGTATTTAAGCATATGCGAATATATAATCCACTTACAGTCTAGATGATTTAAGTCATCCTGCTGAACAACGGTGCTTCTTTCCCCACAGGTAACAGAAGTGAATACTGCAACCCAGAAACATAGGATTTAATTCATTTGAAGACCTTAATCTAAAGAGAGTTTTAATTATGCCACTTGGAAAAAGTTCTCTTCTGTGCACAAAATATTTATCATTTCAACCTCACCAAACACTTATGTGGAGACAGCTCTCTCAGAAATGAGTTCTGTGCACAGAACTAACACAAATCAAATTAGTGCATTGAAGCTAAAGAGGACACATTTAATCTCATCTCTCAAAAGCTATTCAGTAAGCCGTTAAAAAGAAATTTTGCTTTTATATATGTAGATATCTTCCTAAGAATGACTAGGAAATTATGGCAATGGATTTCCAAGGCTAAAAGTCAAAGAGCTCCATGCAGAAACAGGAAAAAAAGCATTACCCAAAGGGTTTATTTTTTTAAAATACATCATCACTGTTAAAAGATGGAAAAAATTGAGAGTAAATAAATGGTTTTTTGACTGAAAATCCTGCCTGTGTCCTACTTGATTCCAGTCACACTAACTAATGTCATTTGCTTGGATACAGGCACCCACTGGTCCTTGATCCAAGAGCACTATGCAGGTTATTGCAGAGCAGTGAGAAATCAAAGTATTTCTATTTTTAATGTAAACTGAGGAGGTTTTTTAATGTTTTCCAAAGGAACCATCAGTCTACAAATTTTTCAAACAGACCAAGTCTCCTTTTTCCTCCTAAAACTAATGGACAGTTTTAATTCTATCTTATTCTATCATAGGACTCATTCATGCATGCAGAGGTATCTATAATGCAGCACTGCTGTAGGAAAACAATAAAGACCTCAGGAATATTCCCCTCAACCACAAATGCACTTTCACAGCACAAAAGATGGATTTATCACTTGACACTAACTACATCTCCTAAACTTAGCCTTCAGCAGTGTTTTCTTGGAGGAAAACATCAGCAGAGCTGAGGCCAACATGTTCAGCCTAGGCAGCACATAGGGAGTAACATGCAGGAAAGAGATATGAAAGCAGTGCAGGGAAAAGGGAGGGTGACTCCCCTTTCCTCACAATGAATCAATAATATATCACTGCCTTTCATCATGTACTTTCCTAGTTTCCTTTTTCAGTTCTTATCCATTTAAGCCTAAATGAAATGTTCTGGAGGGGAAAAAAATTAAAAAATGGAAGTTTTCTTTCATGTTTCTGAACGCAAAGGTATTCTAAAATAGCTCTAATTGGAAAAAATGTATTTTATACACAAAATACTCGTCATTTGAAGCGGGGAGGGTTCCCTGAGAAAAGCGTTTTGTAAAAGGAACTGAGTCTGCATACTCTGGACATCAATTTATTTTTTCTCTTTCAAGTTGAAATTTTGCTTTATATTTTTCCATTTCAAACAATACTGCACTATGAAAGTCATACGTTTCTACTTCTGATATATAATTAATATTGCATTTTTTTTTCACAGTATTGCAGCAGCTGGCATTGTTTTACATTCTTAGCTTTCTCCCAGAGAAGTGATAAGTTTTTTGCCTTCACAACTCTAGGTAAAACTCTATTTCAACAACACCAGCTTGAAACCCTGGAGGCATAGAGGAACAGAATGATTCTATTTTTAAGTCATATGTTTAAGTATTTAGTTCACCATATTTAATAACTGGGGACTGGCAATCTTGAAACAACTAAACTAAAAGTGATCATCTGAAGTGAGATTCTTTAGAAAGGTAACTTTATGCAGTGAATTATTTAAAGAGCAACTTCTATTAATGCTTTAAATAGCATCTTTGGTCTCTAAGTGGACATCTAGGTAGTTACATCATGGGTTATGTGAGAGAAGCATGGATAAATGAACAGTAACTTCAAATTTACCAAGAGTTACAAAACCCTTAGAGTTCGAAGATGCTCCACCAGTGGAAGCTTCTACTGAAAGCACTGTCCCAAGCTCCCCATGGCATTTTGTTGAAAAAGAGTGACAATTTTCAGTTTTCCTACTGTAAACATTCAGCTCAGTTAAGCACAAGAAGTAGTACTACTCTCTGATGTAATGAGCATTTGTTCAAAGAGTGGTGAAAAATAAAATGCAGAAAAATTACACACCACAAACACAACTGAACTTAACAGTTCATCATTTGCTCCCAGCTCCACATTTCTGATGCTGTGAGGAGGTTTTAATGTATTTCAGGTGTTCATGGGTCCTGTTTGGTATAGCAGAGTGTTCTGCTCCTGCTGGTGCAAGATAGGTTTGCACAGGCAAAAAAGTACAGGCAATTCCTGCTTCCCTGTTGTGGCTGGGTCCTGGAGGCCGGTCTGACCCCCAGTTTCTGCCGGTAACAACTGAGGTAGTCAGGCTGTCCCCAAGAGGGGACAGAGCCACCATCTGGGGTTTCCAGGCAATCTCCAGCCAGGGATAACCCTTGGAGCAGGGGCAAGGGCTTCAGGTGATCAGCTCTTTTAGCAATGATTTCTGCTCTGTGATCAGCTCTGTTCAGCCCAGCCAGCTCCTTTCAGGGGTTACCCCTGCCAAAGACAAGAGACGGGAAGATCATACGGCATTCCACAGAAAGTCTTTAATGCAGGCTTCAGCAAAGGGGGCCAGTGATGATCTAACCCCTGATCAGGGCAAAAGCTGGGGTTTTTATAGGGAAGGGGAGAATTGGGAATGTGACTAATGGTCTGAGACTGGAATGAGATGGCCAGTAGTTAACAGGGAGATAACATGGGGTCCTGAGGCAGGGAGGGGTCCACAGCTTAGTCACAGTGACTGAGCAGTTTTGTCTTATATTAGGGGATCGATCTCCAGGGAGGAAGCCTGTCAGACTGGGCTTCCTCCACACTTCCCAGCTGTCATCCCCTCCAAGCATAGAAGAACTTTCAATCTGCTAGTCACTTTTCCAGCCAGCAGCTCTTGGTAGCCTCTTAACATGTACCTTTAGAGTAGAGGGGAACAACTCCAGCCCAGACATTTGGGAATTGCTTCCAAGTCCTTGAGGTTAGACTTGTTTGTTTGAAGTATATATATGTGAGGGTGTTGAACCACTGGCACATGTTGCTTAGAGAGGTGGTGGGTGCCCTGTTGTAATTATTCCAAGAACCCCTTCATTCTTGCCTCCTGTGGAGATGTGCCTGTCCTTTCACAGAACACGGGCGGGAAGGGGTCTCAAAATATATACAACATGGTCCTAAGGTATCTTAAACACAGGAGGCTCAGACTTGTGAGACGTAGTCCCATGTTTATTGTGTATGGATCGCTCGGGGGCAAGAAAGAGGCCGAGATGTCTTGGGTGCTATCTCTTAAACTAGGGGGAGGGGGTGGTCAGAAGATACAGGGGAGTTACAGCCAATGGGAAAGGGAAAGGGAGGTTAGGTAGGGACTAACCTTATACAAAACCAAGGGTGAATTCTTCCCTTGGGACATACCATCATTTTTTAAATGCACTACAACAATGCTCCATCACTAAAAACATTCCAAGTGAGGTTGTACAGGGCTCTGAGCAACCTCATCTACTTGAAGATGACTCTGCCATGGCAGGGGGACACAAACCATTCTATGATTCTGTGAAAGGATTAGACTGAAGTTGTTTGATTTTTGTTTTGTAAGGTAGCTTCCCGTTTTAATAATTAATTGCCTTTGTTTCCCCCACAGTAAAAATAAAACTGCTTCCTCCTCTGATTGCTGTCTTATTCATGACCACCATGTTATGGGTGTGTTTATTATGGCATCAACATGCTCCTTGTTCCTCCAGGGAGCTCAATAGGAGCAGCCTATGCTCTGTTTAAACCATCAAAGCAAGATAATCATCAGATATGTTTTTCTGCTGCTCTTGGAAATTTTATGGTCTTGTGGCATAAAATTCTCTTTAAAAAGCAGTTGGACCTGGGCATTGGAGAACAGTAACAACAATTATCATAAGGAAAATAATTTTCTTCTCCCTTTTTTGCACTTAGTTGTGAGGCATCTTATCCCAAATGAAGCTACTTAGACAGGGGTCTGTATGAGTTTTTTGCTCAACTTCTGATTAAACATCTATAGCAACCATACAATATGTTGTCCTCTATATAAAATGGAAAGTATAGTAAAGAAATTGAGTAAATTAATTTAGTAAGAAAACAGTTTGTCTCCAAAAAGTTTTTCTAAACCTCCGTTTCCATGTTCATAATAGCTTGCAGTTGTATGCCTAGGAAAACCTCCTACTTTCATGTCTGTAGCTCACAGTTAATGTTTGTAAAGTGATTGATAGATACATCTGGGCAGGCTTTTGCTATGGGTTTAAAATTAGCAACACTTTTTTGTTGAAGTCTGAGTGAGTCAGCTCTTTCCGTTGTCATTGTTCCCTGGAAGTAAAGATTGATGACAAAGATCTAATAATAATTTGCGGTACAAATGTGGTAGAAGAGGAAGTCACAGTCTTTTTAGTAGTGTGGGAAGGTGGGTCCATTAGCAGTGCAAGCACTGTCCCTGTAAGTCCAGGCTGGGCTTGAAAAGGGGATAGGCCTGTGCTGAATGGTGGATGGGAAGAGTTTGTCCTCACTGTTTTGCTAGAGAGGGACTGAGGAAAGGCAGGTAGTAAGCAAGAAGCAATCATGAATCAGTATCTACTGCTGCAAAAACAATATATAAGGACAGGTCCCTCTGGCAAATTCAAAGGGAAAGTGCTATAATTAAAAGGCTACCTGCCCTGAGGGGGCTTTATTAGGAATATCTGCCAAATGAAATGGACATTTGAAGCATACCCAAAGGTACGGTGATTGGGAATTGTTATCACGTCTGTTGGTAGTTTCATTCTTGAATTGGGCAGATGCGCAAGAGAAACATCATACACAGGATATAATTCTCCCAGCAAAGTCATAATTTAAAATTGCAGTGACCAGTGGCCTCATAAAAACAGACAGAAAGTGCTGTTGATTCTTCCAGCAGCCATTTCTTCACGCCTCGGCATAAAATGTTAATGCCATGACATTTGTTGTTGGCTTAAATCATCCTAATGGAACAGAAAGTATTACTGAACTAATTCATTCCAGTGTTTTCCACTGCAGATGTTTTATCAGCAGTTTTAAGGTAATGAAATGAAAAGAAAAATGTTTACCAGTTAGATTTGAGCATATGCAGCTTTATATGTTTACTAAAGAAAGTGTGTAGTCCCCATCATATAAGATCTCTATTTATAAACAGAATTTGTATTTAGGACAGGAAATCAGTTTTTTTTCTTTTGCAATTTTTTTTTTTTTTTACCTTGGCACAAAGGTGAAATGTTTCAGAATTTCTTCAGTGGTAGGGAGAGCCAATGATAACAGAATTGTCCCAAATTTCTCAGAGAATTCCCCAGACTACTGAAAGAAACTATAATGGGATGAGAAAGATCATTCTGTCATGGTTAGATGCAACTTTAGTTTCATGCAGCAAATGATGAAGAAGCCAGTGCATCTGAACAAATAAAGCAACAAAATCTGGAAGAGAAAGAGCTGATAACATTCAGTTTTTTCTCAGTCTATTTGAACTTGCATAAAATTTCTGGGAAATTAATGGATTCACATAGGTAAGTTAAATGAGATGGATTTGCTACTACTTCAGTGAAATGTGAGGTAATAATAATTCTCACATTGTGTATTAAAAATGCACTTCTTGTTCTGAGTAAGAGATGAACAGATCCCTATTCATAAAAAAAATACTTTGCTATTAGTAGGGTTTGTATATTCTTTTAAAAATTTTCTTTTCTGTGCAAAAATACACATCAGAAATTCTTCAGGGCACTGCTGAGATGAAAATACAGAAAACCCTACTCAAATAATAGCAGCTGTTACATCAAAGGATTTTGCCCAAGTTTCCAAAATCTTAATTGAAAACCATAAAAAACTACAGAGATATGAAGTCAATCCACAGAAAACCAGCTTTACTCCCAGCTAGCTCGCATTTCTTATCTGTGATGCTCAATGTTAAAAGTAATGCATCAAGAAAAGCCAGAAGGTGTTAAATGTTTGTGTATGTGCGCTCATAAATAGGAGACCCCAGATTAGCTCTCCCTCACTCACAAGTGTGTATATATACAGATAAATATATGTATATGCACATGTATATATAAATATGTGTGTATATATGTATTTTTTTTTTTATATGCAAAGAGTAAGTGTGTGTGTAACATATTTCTGTATTTCATTATATATGTCAAACCTGCTTACAAACATCAGCTCTAAGGGCTGGGAGGTGTGAGGAAACAACCACAAGACTGCTAAACAAACGCCCAATGGTAAATAGTTTAAAGAAACAGTCCCAGCAGACTACCAGAGCAGTTACAGGCAGAGAATTCCACTGGCTTATGGTAAGAGACAAGGGAGAGCCTGACATCCTGAATCAGTGTTCATGTTGTGCCATTGCTCCACTCAAGGGGCACTGTCTTCTGTCAGTGCCACCACTCCTGTAGGCACTGCTGTAGCAGGAAGGGATCCTTTGGCAATAAACATGGACTCTGCTAAACAAATGCTGTGGAAAGAGTGGCTCTCTTTCCAGTTGCAGAATGATGAAATTCAGCTTTCCAGAATGAGTCCAAATAAGGAGGAATATCAGTGATCTCTCTGCTGAGCAGGTCAGTGGTAGCATCTCAGCCATGCTGGCTCCACAAGCTGCACATCAAGTGTGCGGCATTGTCAGCAGTGGAACCAAAGAAAGAGAGCAGAACACAGGGCTGCATGTCAGGCTTGGTGCTGTGACCACTTCCCTGGGGTACCCATTTACTCTGTGGGGGAAGAACCTTTCCTTGATATCCAGCCTAAACCTCCCCTGACACAACTGCAGGCCATTCCCTCAGGTCTTGTCACTGGACACCATGGAGGAGAGATCAGTGTCTGCCCCATCTCTTTCCCCTCACAAGGAAGTTGCAGACCCCAATGAGGTCTCTCCTCCAGGCTGAACAGACCAAGTGCCCTCAGCCAATGCTCATACATCTTCCTCTCAAGGCCCTTCACCATCCTCATGGCCTCCTTTAGGCACTCCCTTACAGTTTATTATCTTTCTTATATTGTAGTAACCCAAACTGCCCCCAGTACTTGAGGTCAGGCCACCACAGTGCAGACCAGAGCAGGACAATCTCATCTCTTTCCTGGCTGGTGATGCTGTGCCTGATGTCCCCCAGTACATGGTTGACCCTCCTGGCTGACAGGGCACTCCTGACTCATACCTAACTTGCCACTGACCAGGACCCCCAGGTCCTTTGCCATGGCACTGCTGTCCAGACTCTTATTCTTCCATCCATCTGTACATTCAGGTTTGCCCTACTTCAACTGCAGAATCTAGCACTTACCTTTGTTTCCTTTGTTGAACTCCATATGGTCGCTGATTGCCCATCTCTCTAATTTATTGAGGTCTGTCTGACGCTTGGGGACAGTCCTGTGCAGGTCCAGGAGTTGAACTTGATGATTCTAGTGGGTCTTTTCCAATTCAGCATATTCTGAGATTCTGGAATTCAAGTCAAATTGACTCATTGTCCTGGGTTGAATCCACACCTGAAATTCTGGGTCACTCTTTAATTCTGCCACACACCTTTCTCAAAATAACCACTGGCATGTCTCCAACCATCCTTCCACAGCTCCTGTTGTTGATCTCTGTTTCACTTATCAATGCCAAACTCTAAATCCTACTTAGAAAACGAGATTTTTAATCTTAGACCAAGTGAAACATATTTTTGATCTAAGACTTACAGTCAAAGAAGTGAATTAAATCCCTGCATGCCTTGACCTACCTCCTAAATCTTACAAATTGCAAATGTTCCTGCTTGATTTACCTCCACAGCATTTCTTGGCAAATAGATTATTTTATTTCTATAAGCTTCATGTCCACCAAATTCACCCTTGGCATCTCTCAAGAGATTGTTTGGACAGACTTACACTAATAGTGCATCTCAAAGTCCTGAGCAACATTGATACTACGTCATTGAAAGACAGTAGTTGAATGATGAACTGTGAAGCAAACTCTTGACCCTGTCCATTATGTAAGTGAAAACATGAAATACTTCTTTCTACTCTGCAAGAGTTCTAAATCTAAAAGTGCCTCTCTGCTGAGTTTTAACATCTTATTTTAATTTGCATAAGGATCACTGCTATCTCACAGCCTCATAAGAATTTCAAAGGCTTTGGCAAAGTGAATTGAGTGCAAATTCCCATGTTTTCCCTAAGGCACTGAAGTTTCCACTCAAGGAACCCATCCATACACCAGCCAAGCCAGGTCTGGAGCACTGCCTGTGTGATGGTTCCACCTGATATGTGCAGGCACTCAGCAGCAGCCAGTGTTGCCACGGTAGTCTGGCCACAAGGGAGCCCTGTGTAGAGAAATGGCAACTACATGGACATTATGTGTGCTTAAGCTGTCCTTATTTTTATCTCTGACAGTGCCAAGTGAGCTTCACAAAAGGAATAGATCCTTCTTGGGAGTCTGGCAAAATCCAGATGCTCTGAACTCCAATTTAACTCCAACTAAATCCAAGATGTTTGAAGGTGGGGAAACTAAATCTTGGTCAGGTTGAAATTAGATTTAACACACTTCAGATGGCTGTTTAGTCAAATCAACTTTGTAAAACAAGAGGGAAGACAGGTTGTGGCTTCTCCTCTGGAGCAGTAGAGCTAAATGCATGTGGGAACAGTTAATACAGATTGATTCACATCAGACCAAACTATCTAGACAGGTGGATAAATTACAGAACCATAGAATCATTAAAGTTGGAAAAGACCTCTAAGTTCATCAACTCCAACTGTTAACTTCAGTCCTGCCATCTTCACCGTTAAACCATGTCCCCAAGTGAAACATCTACAAACTTCTAAATAACTCCAGCAATGGTGACTTCATCACTGCCCTTAGCAGCCTTTTCCAGTGCTTGAAAACATTTTTGGTGAAGAAGTTTTTTATAATACCCAGTTTCTCTTTGTCAAGTCACTTGTTAACTGAAGAGGCTGACCCTCACCTGACTACAGCCTCCTCTCAGGGAGTTATAGAGAGCAAGAAGGTCCCCCCTGAGCGTCTTTTTCTCCAGGCTGATCAACTCCAACTCCATCAGCTTCTCCTCATCAGACTTGATCTCCAAACCATTCACCAGCTCCCTTGCCCTTCGCTGGACATATTCCAGCCCCTCAGTGTCTTCCTTGTGGTGAGTGGCCCAAAAGTAAACCCAGCATTTGAGGTGCAGGCTCACAGTGCCAGTACAAGGAGAGGATCACTGCCCTGGTCCTGCTGGTTACACAATTCCTGAGCCATAACAGCTTTTGAGCAGGAGCCACATGTGAGTGCTGGAACAGATTGCTGTTTCAGCAGAATTCAATCACTCCTAGACACATTTCAGTGTTGTCTCACATGCAAGACACAAAAATGCCTCAAGGGGAGCTATCCTTTTCTTATCTTGGTGGCAGAAATTCAACTGATTGCAACCAAATTAATCCAATTGCAAAGGAAATGCATCAGTTTGAACCCAGATCTCCTCATCAGGAGCACACTGTAGGCACACAGTAACCCTGGCATATTATACAGCACAACAAATTAGAAGGACTGCTTTACCTTTGAACAACACTTCTGGTCTGAGGCCACCCTGAATCCATAGCTGTCAGAAACTTGAGACTTTTCTCATGCAAAGTTTTCATTCTTTCCACTGTACAGCACTGATTTAAAGGAAAAAGAAAAAAGAGGAAAAACGTATTTTTATCAATCTTAGGTATGCATTAGACCCAAAACTTTTGCTTGTCCTATTTTATTGGTCTTCTGACACAGACTTTTTGATCCACAGTCTCCAGCATTTCACAAAAAAATGTAGGAAGTATTTTAAAGCTACTTACATTTTTCTATTTTAATTTTGCAGGCTGTAGAGGAATATAGTTATATAGACTATGTAGGAAGGTAACTGTCCATAAATAATGACATATGGCATATCAAAGAATAGCTGTCAGCTCCTGCAGTGTTTCACTAGCTAAAATGATAATTAACCCAAAGTAATAAAAAGAAAACAACTGCAGAGGCTGGCTGTATCTATACTGCATAATCCAGACAGGAGTAGCTCCAGACAGGAGTTAAACTGCTACATTCTGCAGGATTTGCAGCTAGAAGTAGAACTAACACTCATATCCAGAGCCCCAGATCTCAACCAGTCTGAGGTCCACACAGCAGTCTACCTGCACTGAATCCTTCTGTATTTCAAAAAAAGGGTCAGCTTGACTCCTGGCACAGGCAGGAACTTCAGTGGTGGCATTGCAAACACCCTGAGAGATGTGCAGCCCTAACTCTCTCCAACAAGGCTGAATGGGTAGGAAGGCCCAACATCCTTCCTGCCTTCTAGATATGGATATAAATTTATAGATATATAACCCAGACAACTTCAACCTTTCTCTGGTAGGGAAAAGGGATGTTGGTATTAATGAATTTGTGTGAAAGCAAAAGAAAAGTCTGTCTTGAAATATGGATCCCAAGAAAAAAGCTGAAAGAAAGCACAAGAGTGAAAAAAGATCTGTCCTCTTTGGATTTTGAAAGGATGAAATTAACAGGTCTGCAAATTCATAAGATGATTATCAGAATCTAAAGGCTTTTTACGAGATCTGAGACTTACCAAAAAAAAATGTGGATCAAATTCTCTGGTTTGATGTTTCTGTAACAATAGTGAATTAATTAAAAAATACAGATTCATTTATAAAACAACAGTAAGTTTATTAGCATTTAATTAACTCCCACAAAATTCTTCTGCAAATGACAGCAGAATCCTTTGTTCTTTGAAATGAAGAACAACAGGAAAATACTTCATTTTATCATACACTGTCCAGTCAATGTCACCAGATCCTGTAACCTCAGTCAGCCTCACTGACTTTTCTCACCTTCATGAGCACAGTAATAATGAGTTTTAAAGTTTAAAGTTTAGCTAAGTTGTAGGCAAAGTTCACATGATAGCTATATCCAAAGAGGAGATGAATTAAATATAACTTCTTATGGTCTTGACTTTTCATACATTACTATCACTACCACTAATTTGCTGTAGTTTAGGACCAGAAAATCCATGCATGAGAATCACAGAAGGATAATTGTTTTCTTCTGCTTTCAAGCCACATCTTCAGATTTTAGGAAGCTTTTATTCCTACTTCACTTTATATTCCAAATCTTCTAGAGAAAAATCACTCTTAGCTGTAATCCTTCACTTGATTTAGCAAGGCCTCATGGAACTTTTGTTGATATTTTGATCAAAGACTCTCTAGGTCAGTACTTTCCAGCAATCTGGGGTGTAATCTCAATGACGAGTCTGGTTTAACAGGGGTATGAGAGGAATGATGAGTTTGTCTTTACAAACAAGCTGTGGGTCAGTTGATAAGATGTAGCTATCAGTGAGAGATACTGAGTGACAGAAACAATGGGATGGATTCCAGTAGAAGATCAAAGAGGCACTGAAAGAACACTATGAATTCCATAAAAGTTAAGAAGGGATTATGCATTGGGGTTGGGGGAGGGAAGGTACCCCAGGTGTCAGGCGTTCCGGGAAGTCTGTACCTCTCAAGTACCTCAGCCTATGGGGAAAGGGAGAAGGGACAAGTGGGCGGGAATTAGGATAAAAAGGAGGCTGCGCCCTCCAAAAATTTGAGAGAACCCGGGGGAATGCCCCATGGCCTCTCCCTTTATTCGAATAAAGAAAAAGGACTCCTCTGTCTCCTTTTTAGACATAAACCTCTGGCGTTTGTGGATTAATTTTCCTGCAGGTATTTAAGTAATCCTTGTAAGACAACATAGCTGGCCAAGGACAGCACAGCAAAACATCTTCCTCAAAACAAATGCATGACTTTTGATGGGGTTGGTATGACTTACAGCATGAGGTTCTGGTCAAGTCCACCAATTCTTGGAGCTGTGGAGGCTCAGTAAGGCTCTCACTCCACAGAGACCCTGTAGGTGCCAATTCATAGCTAATCTCTTTCTCATTCCTGTTCTTTTCATCTATACAGTACAAAAGATTGAGTAATATTTAATTAGAAAGTCCAGCAGAGGTAGTTGGCTGTTAAATTTCTTTTTTAATTGACTTGGTGTCTATCCTCCTTTAACTGTTTGGGGTTTTTTAAAAGTCCTGAGTCATATCTCATTACAAAAAGACAAAATAAAATGGAGGGGAAAAGAAAAGAAAGAAAACTGAAGAATGGCTTGGGGAAGGGATAAACAACACACATATAAATTTGTCAGTTCTTAAAACACTCACTGGAAAAATAGATGAGAAATTTTGTTTACTGGTGACTATTAATGACTTGCACTTGCAGCTGAACTCAAGAACTGCTGAAAAACTACTGGGAGTTTTCAGAAGACATGCTAAGCATTTTCTTTCATTAAAGACAATCCCACTTGATTTACTCTGAAGAATGAATTAAGTGGAGTGGGCTTCTTGAGTGCCATGTCATTTCACCTTCTGATTATGTACTTGAAAAAAAGATAGTGCTTTAGAAATTGGTAGCATAATGGAAAGAATGACCTTTTTTCCTGAAAAAATAGGAACAGGACTGCATCTCAACTAGCACACACTGCAAGAAAGATAATGATATGGTTTGACCTCAAGCATGTAGATCTGATGCATTTTGTTTGCCTTACAGAGAGATGCTACTATAGCTCCCATTCCATTTGTACATTTTCCCATGGTAGGAAAGAGCTTTTATTTAGCAATTAGAGCAGTTTGAGCAATTTTCATTTCATTCTCAGCTCTGTTACTGACTTATTAGCACACTGTTTTCACATCATGCACGTATCTGTGTTGCAAAGGGTTCAATCTCTATAAAATGTTAAGAAATATAAAAATGGATTGAGCTACATTAAAATTCTACATATCTCACTTTAAAAGTCAGCATAGAACTGACTTAGAAGAAATGTTGAAGTATAGAGAATAAGTTTTATTGTGGTCTTTAGAAGATTCAGAAACAGAAACTCCTCTCTTCTATCACTGGGATTTTGTGAAAACACAAGTGAGAGCATCAATCGCTGTTCAAAGTTGGATGGTGAATTTAATTAAGGCATAAAGTGGGTTTTAGAATGTTGTCTGGCAAGTTTCAGAAACCCATGTACTCAAGAGTAGTGATTTTATCTATTGTGACTAGAGGAGTTCCAATTTCCTTGCCAAAAAACCCCCATGCATTTGTAGTGTGTATTACCACAGTACAAGATTCCACTTACCTGAAGTATTTATATTTCACAAATCGAAACTTCAGGCAAGAATAAAAATACCCAGCTTTCGTGAATGGAGCTAGAAAAAACACAGCCATTACAGTAATGCACTACTATACACAGTAACATTTCTGATGACATTTGCTCCAAAATCCCCATAGAATGTACCTACTTCTACCAAAATAAAAGAATAAGATTTCTATATATCTTCCTCTGAGTTTATCTCCCTCAGGAGGATTCCATATGGGCTCTTAATTTTTGCCAGCACCCATAAGTGTTTTACAGGTTTTAATAAATTTCTGCCTTCATTTATACATTTTTTTTAGAGTACTCCTCAATACTGACCTCCTGCTCCTTTTACAGTCAAAACACTGGGGGGGCGGGGGTGGTTGGGTGTGTTTATAGTCTTTAGGCACCTCCACTTCTATAGTAGTATGTACTCATAAATGTAATTGCATTTATACAAGAGTCTTGTAATAATCTATATAATCTTATGCATTTCAAGTCAATCATAGCAAAATGCCAGAATATGGCATACAAGTATTTCTCTGTGTATAAGATCACACACAATAGTCACCAATGTGAAAAGCTTGTGTAAAGAGCCTTCCTGTCATCCAAAAATAACTTAGAGCTTATCATCCATATACAAAGTCTGGAAAAAAAAATCCCCAGTAATTGATTAGAGAGTGTTTTTTTCCTTCTGCATGAGGCTTAGAAATATTTTTGGCGAACAAAACGTGAATGAAAATGTGGTAGTGCAGATTCCTGGGCGTTCCTTAGTTTCTGTGTAAACCCTCCCTGCAGCTGTGACGTGTTTTTCTCTTTCCCTCCCTGTCCCTGCAATGTTATCCCATTGGTTGGTGTTATATGTCTCCCTGCCCCTCTCACGAGGTTTGAAAATTCCCGGGAGATGTTCCTCTTCCTCTTTTTCATCCCGGATCCCAGCCTGAATAAACTTCCGATGTTATCCTGGAGGAAAAAGCAGCCCTTTGGTCTTTATCTTGGTCGTGAAGAGCCCCCCTGCCCTCCCCTCGACATAGCTAGCCCGGATTACTTCAGGAGGGACAGAAGGGGGCTTGCTTCATGAAAACCTTGAACATCTCTTAATGTAAGTAGGTCACCTTTAATAAAATGATACAATGAACATGAAGCCCTGTCCCAAAACCTTCACTTGTAAAGACTAAAAATGTCAACTTCTTTCTCTTCCTCAGGAAGTCATAATTTCACATTTGATCTTTTGGTTTTCAAACCAGATAGTCACTCGCTCTCAGCCTCTTCTGAACGTGATTAATCGACTTACAGAAGTTTAAAAGGTAGGAGTGGAGACGCTCTTCTCATGGATAGCACAGTATTTAAAAATAGCGGTACATCAGAGAAGTTTGGGGAAATAAGACAGGGGAAGAATAAGGCTTGATCCTGCAGCCAGAAAATAAATGGGAAATGGAATCACACCCACACCACCCCAGACTGCCACTGCTGGGACTGAAGCCCCTGTGCATTGGTGGTTCCTGTGACTTGACAAGTGCCCTACTTGATTCTCTGAACACTCTCAGTCAGACAAGTTTCTCAGTAAGTGTCTCTTACTGGTTCAACCCCAGGTTTCCCACCACAGCAGAGTCCCAGATGCCTGTCTCCTTTAATTCATTTAACCGTGATAAGCAACACAATAAAAAATAGCTCAAGCTGGTAATTCCAGGGAGGCACCCCCAATAAAGTCACCCATGGACTTTTATACCCTCCCAGCCTGCAACATCAATTCCAACAGTGATTCTGTGTCTTTTCTCCTCCTGTTCACTGGCTCCTGCAGAGCCTCTGGGTGACCAACAGCCTCTTCCTGACCAGTGCTCCAGATGCCCACACCCTTTTTGCGAAGCGTCAGCCCCGATTCCCGGCTCTTTGCCTGGAGCTCCAGCCATTTCCCCCCATCCAGGGCACAACCTAGAGCTCACACGGCACCTGCAAACTCAGCTACCTGCACTAAATGTGTTTATCAGCAAGGCTCAAGCCCCACACAGAAGCAGTATCACATGCTTACTTTTACAGTGCTATGCAGTTGCACATAAGCTCTGTGTCCCTGGCTTAAAAAAGATTTGGTTCCTAGAAAAACCCTTCTTTTTATTTGCAAGAGTGACTACAAAAACTAAGTGTTGCCTTTTCAGTTTGCTGTATGATTTATAATTTGATGATGTATAATTTGTCTCCACATTAGCAGAGAACTAAAACCACGTCTTCCTGACCTCCAGTGCTTAGCAAATGTTCTAAGCACATCAAGCCTTGTAAAGAAATTCTCTTGGAATAAGAACACATCCACTCATCATAAATCAATAGAACAGAGACCACAAAAGCTAACACTATATGAATATTTTAGGATGAGACTAAAACTGGTTTGGTAGCTGTGATTAAGCATTTTGTTCATTGCCATTGACAGTCTGTTCCAAGAGAGAGTCTGGTGTAGCTGCTTGACTGTTATCTTCCCAGTCACTCCACATTCTCAAAGCTATTTATGCCAACATCCAAGAGACATGAAATACTGTAACTAAGGTACTAGTTCCAGTTCAGTTCCTTCAGTCACAGTCTCTTCATTAAATTTAAAAAAGAAAATCAAGTCTTTTGTTCAAATACTTTAAAATCTGTGTCATGTAGTGCAATTGTGGCTACAATTGCAATCTCTCCACCCTTATTAACACAGCTGAAAGGCAAGAACAGCTGGAAACCATGGAACTCATTCGCTGCTGGCTATCTTGAGTGGCACAGTCCCATTTAGAAAGCTATTGAAAATATGGAATTTCCAGAAAAATCATAGCATCAACACAAACTTCCTAGATGTGTTCCTGTGAAAAGAAACTCACAGACTGCTTTAAACTGCTACATGACCCCACACAGGATCATTTGAAACCACCTTGTTTCCAGTCCATATGGTGTTCTGTTTAATGAGATGATGAGAAGCAGACCATAAAACCATTATCTACTTCTGGTACAAACTAATTAGGGGTAAAGGTTTGTGTACAGTATCCACAAACCTGTCTATAAACTCATAAGGTACTTCAGTGATTGACTGAATGAGTCAAATCACATCTGTCCTTGGGAAGTTTTATTCTTATATACTCCTCAACTGTGAAGAAAAGAAGCTAAAAGTCTTATACTTGTTTAATAATGGAAATTAGCAGCAGGAGTAGCTAATTACTGAGTACCTTGACATTCCTTACCATTCTAACAACTCCAGATTACACTGTTTTAAAATTCTGTAATTATCAGATATTCTTTTTAACTCATAAATTGAAAAAAAAAAATAGAATAAATTAATTTTATCTTTGACGATTTTACATTTACTTATTTATTTATTTATTTTCTCTTTTACTGTGAGAAGCTTTTTTTTTTTTATTTCTGTGGTTCTTAAATCACAACAGAAATTCTTGAACAATCAATTCATATAGCTATATAGTCATATATTATATAGTTATCAGTGGAAGTCTTGTCATTAAACAATAATATGCTTGTAGTATTCATTTACTGATCCTGGCTTCATATAAAAGTATGTAACACTTCATAACACTTATTTCTGGAGTGGTATATCTATCAAGTTGCTATCTATCTATCTATCTATCTATCTATCTATCTATCTATCTATCTATCTATCATCTATCTATTTATTATAAGATCTTTCCTGCCTTGAGAATGAGAATTCTTTCTCCATTGTGTAAGTGTTTTGTCTTCTGAAGACAGTTTGGGATACCTGTCACAATTTCAGTCATGTCTTTCCCAGCCCTCTTCCTATCTAGACCAGATCTATCTGGAGAGACCAGATCTCTCCCAGTGTAATGGGTGCATGTTTAAACTGTTTTATCTCACAGTTTGAGTTGTGTGTTACTGACACTCAATCCAATGGAGGGCTGGTTCTCTGCTCGCAAGAAACTGGGAAAGCTGAGCTGGCTTTGCAGCCCAAAAACTCCACAAGACACACAATGCCTTGTTGTGACCACCACAACAGCTGAAGCCCAAGCCATGGGCTAGATGAAGTCAATGAACATTTACGAACATTCAATGATGGGGGTTTACAAAGAGAAGGGTATAGGAATATATTATTAAAGATGGGAAAAGAGGTGATGGCTGTTGGATAATGGAGGACCTGAACATGATGCAAATGATAAGGAACAGAAGGTGGAGATTGTACAGGGTCTGGCTGGGACAGAGTTAATTTTTTTTCACAGCAGTCTATAAGATGCTGTTTAGGTTTTGTTACTAAAACAGGCTCGACAGCAGACTGTGTTGGCTGCTGCCAAACAGTGCTTGCACGGGATCAGGTGCTATCACTATGCTCCTCAGATTATCCTTGGCAAGAAGTTGGCAGGGACAGTTAGCGGGGACAGTGATGTGCATTGGCCACAGGAATACTCTGGACTATATAATGTTGTAATATGCAATAAAAGCTCAGGGAAAAGAGGAGGAATTAACAATACTTGTGCTTATGGCCTTTGTCCTCTACTTGCCAATCAGCATCATATCTGCTGTCCAGCACGTGGCTGAACAATGACAAGTAGAGAATTGTTGGAATCCAAAATAAAAGCCTGAAAAGAATTAAAACATATTAAACCATAGACAGTGAAAGTGTAGGTTTTGCTTTTAAATAGGTACAAATACAGCTTAAGTGCCTAAGAGCCTGTGTTAGCTAGTTAAAACCTTATTACCCGGTTTAAGTTCAGTGATAATATACTTCAAAGATTTAACTTAGCTCTAGACATAATGAAAACATAGTTTGCATTCTTGGATAGAACAGATAGGATTATTCATGTAAACAGATAATACCCTATACTTATGATTTAGGTAAAAAGAACATTGCTTTTGCGTGTTAGAATTAAGTTCAGATTGATGTAGAAAGTATTGTTTTAGAAGTGTGTTTTTAGCTGATTGGATGATTTATGAATTTAATCCCCTGTACTGGGGATCAGAGACACCTGAAGAAGAACAGCAGCACCATTATCATCACCAACGGTTTCTGCAGCCCAGGACAACAGAACTCCACACTGAGAAGCTGCTGCTCAGAATTTGTGACTTTATGCCAAAAGCTTTTAGCGAGAACTTTAATTCTCTGAACTCTTTGTCTTTGAGACTGGTGCTTTTATACAATAAATACCTTTCTAGCAACCAACAACTGCTCATGTCTCCTTGAGACCTGGAAAACCTCTTGAATCCCCATTAAAGCTTCAACAGAGAATAAATCCCTTCTTTTCCTTTCCCAATATACACAGCTTTTGCTTCACCTCTCACTCAATGCATGAGTGCTTTTGCCTTCCTTCTGATTTCTCCCCATCCCACGGGTAAGTGAGGAGATGAGAAGGTTGAGCCATACTCAAGCAATCCAGAAAATTCAGAATCAGTCATATATTGTCCAAGGAATGAAATCCAAGTGAACCAACTCAGAGAGGGTCCTGATTTATTCCATCGTATAATGATCTTTGCTAGGATGCCCAGTAAGGCTTTTGCATGCATTGGCACTTCCAGGAGATCAGTCAGAATTCCTGTCTGGATTTTTCAGGTTATGTTTTCTATGTTACTTCTCTGTCTTCCAGATCTTTTTAAAATATGGCCTTTTCTAAAGACTCCTGGACCTCTGTGCTTGACCCCACCACTGTCAAAAGGAGAGATGAGCACTGAAAGAGCAGTGTTTTGAGGGAAAACCAGGTAAGACTGGGAAAGACATGTAGCCTGTGTATGCTTTATGCAGTTATTCACACTTTACATCACTTTCTTAATTAATAAGCAAACAAAACAAACAAAAACAAGCAAAACAGACAAAGCAAAAGAAAGCTACCTGCGGTATAAACACTCCTTTTGTAAGACCCAAAGGAGGGATGTGGGGTGTACACAGAACAGGAACTGGGCAGTTTTGTCCTCATTTGGAGAAAAGAATGTCATTTCATCTGTCCAGAGGAAATTTATTCTTGGGGCTTCTTTGAGATCATTAATCTGGGGGCCTAACTTTCATGTTTTACAATTTCACAGCATATAACAGCATAATTAAAATTAGAATGCACGGCACGGCATACCTTGCTCAAGCAATGACACATGACAAGCCATGAATTTTTGTGAGATTATTAGCACACTGTCAACAATGTGACAACATGAAAGGTCAAAGGTCAAAGGCAGAATCACTTTAATCCCTCAGACAGTAATGTAATTAACCCAAGTTCTGTTTCATACTGCTGTGAAACAGAATGGGTTTGGGCAAATAAAGTTTAAGTATTTACTGGCCATCAAGAACGCTGCGCTTCACCTCCCCAGCTGCCAGCAAAGAAGCACTCTTTTATTACCACTCTCCCAACTAAATAACGCCTTGTGTTAACAAACATAGTTCACTCAACAAAAGGTTCACATTCTTACAGACAAAGTTACATTTATGGTTGGCTATCTGTTTTCTTTCCTTTACCAGCATGAAATATCCCAAAGTAGTCTCTTCTGGTGCTACACTTAAAATATTTTTGTCATCTATTAATATAGGAGAAAAAAGCCACATGCAACAAACTGTAGACTGATAATTAGTCGTATTAGCAGTATAATATTTATCTTTGAAGAATTAATTCAGTATTTATCTGGAGCATGTGATACATTATGCCAAGAAAAATCCATAAACACCTTTCAGTGTCAGTATTGCCATACATAATGCTGCATTACCATCAGTATTAACATTTACCTCAGCTGAATGTGACCATTCAGATCTCCACTGCAGCATCAGCTCTAGGACACAATTCCATCCTTAATTACACAACAGGAATCTGTGTTTCCTAACAAGAATTGAGAGAGGCACCAAATAAGGATGTGGACTGCAAATGGATTAATTCCTGCAGACAGCAGTGCAGCTTGGCCACTAGTTTGGCAGAATGCATCAGATTTTTGAATCTGTGAATCTGAACTTTGTAAGTGATTAGGACTTCTTACTTTGCTGTGTCCATGTTTTTGTGCAATCCAAATGCCTAATTCTTCTTACAACTATTTATGATATTATTATATACAGAATCTTCCATTTTACACATGTTTGCACCCCCTGTAAAAGAGTGCAGTTCAAGAACTTTCATTTCTTTGAATATGAGAAAATGTGGTTTTTATGTGTGATCTACATACAAGTTTTGAAGGTGTTTAGAAATGTTTAGTCCTATTCAAGAAGGGCAAGGTGGAAGAAAATTTCCTTCAAAAGACAGAACTGAATATTATCTGAGGAAGTCTATTATCCAAAGGCAAGAGATTTGAACTTTCAAAACTTGTGCTTCGCCCAAAGGATGAAGGAAATCAAAATAGGTTTTGCACAGGTACACTTAACTGTTAGATGTAGTCTAAAACATGTCTCATGGTAGCAGAATGATTATGTTACTCCTGGAGAATGCACAGGCTTCTCTGGCACAAAATTATTCAGAGTACCTCTTGCTTCTTATGAGCTCAGTAGAGTGCAAGAACAGTGTAACGTAATTACTAATTAATTTAGTGTAAAAATCTTAGGTAAAAAACAGCTTACTGCCAATTAGTTAAATTTGGCAGCCTGATGTGTCAAAACAGAAGCTGGCTGTGCCATCTTCTTACAAGCTGTAAATTACTGATATACTCTCTGCATCCTTCATGGCTGGAGATGAATAACGTACACACATCCTGTACTTCTGGTGAAAACTGCCAGGTACTGCTTGTAGCTTAAAATCCTGTTTTTCCTGGCACTCTTCAATGCCTGTTTTTCACTCACAAATTGACTCTCATGCTACTCCTTTAGATACCACTCCTAGTGCCATTTTGAGCAGAAAAGAAAGAAAGAAAGAAAAAAAACCCAACCAAACAAAAACCAAGAAGACCTGACAGCTTGATAAGCAAAGAAACAAAAAAGATTTCCTAGGAAAATTCACCCAGTATGTCCTGCATATGTTGGGAATTGGAAAACTGGCAAACTGACTGAGGAATCAGACCTGGGCAGCTACCCAAAGCATAGACAAAGCATAGACAGTTCAAGATCACAGGGACGACATGTATTGCTTTAAACTTCAGTATTTTACACTACTTCCAAATATTCTCCCATTCCCAGATTAAGTGGGGTAACTTTCACTAGTTCTGATATTAGATGATTAGAGATTATTAGAGATGATTAGTCAGAGTGATGACATTAATGCCATGATTAGCTATAAGGAATCAAGTTTTCTTTCTTCTGCACTGATGTGCAGGACCTCAATTGCAACAGCTGGTGAAAGGATGATGGCACCTCATGGGTCAGTCTCCATTTCCTAAAAGTTAGCACTAAAGTGGAGAACAGTGGGATAAATCATATTAGGGTCTTGGAAATATTCCCAGTCAGATTGGATGAGACTCTGGACAACCTGGTCTGGTTGATGATGTCAATACTCACAGCAAGTGGGTTACAGGTACCTCCCAACCCAAAATTAAACTATTATTCTATGATATCTGCACAGCACTGGACATCCACCAGTTTTGCATTCCATCCATTGTCACAGGCTCTTAGGATTTTCAGGATGGCAGTTTCCCTCTCTGTCTGCCTGTGCCATAGTAAGTGCTTTCCATTGCTATAACAGCAAAGGTCCTTATGAAAGTTCTTGAAGAGAAGATTAGAGGAAAACCTGATAACACCTTATTTTCACCTGTATTTTGATAGGGAATACCTGGCTGTGGGCCACATCAAACTGAGATACAGCCATTTCAAATCTCCTTTTCTCCCTTTCAGCCTTTGTGCCTGCATAAGCTGTCAGGTTAAAGTGGCATTCTACTCCTCCCCAGCATACACTCCTGAGATAAAGAAATACCTGTCCCGAGGTATTCAGGGGATCTGGAAATCCCCTGCAAACAGCAGGGATGTAAGATAGACATCATTAAATACTTTGTATATGATCACAAAAGACAAAAAATGCAATCTGCTAAAAATTAGCAAGGATCACCCAGACAAAGGTATTTTAGAGATTTTCACTGTGTCCAGAAAAGAGAGCTAGACTTCTGAGATTGCAGAACTGTGAATGAATAATTCCTTCCCTAAAAGAATTACTTATTCTGAAAAGCACATGGTAAGGCATGAAAGAGTTTTGACAGTTTATTCATCGGTTCTACCAACAAAACAAAATAATGTTTCACAGAAAGACAACACTCATTTCTCTTAGCATCTAGGTCGATTTTTCTTACTGATTCTCAGGTTGAACAAATTCACTTTATTCCCACTCACTAGCTATCAGATACCTGAACCTCGGTCAGAACAGTTCCAATCCAAATATTAAGACACACTGTTCACTATTTAGGAAAAAAAAAATGTGTTAAATTTATGATGAAAAGAAATCTAAAAACCAGTAGAACCACAGAGAGGAGAAAGCTAAAGGCACCATCATGTAGCTCAGGGAATGAATAAAGCTACACATCATGTAGCTCAGAGAATGAATAAAACTCCAATCAAACAAGTGTGTTTAGAGCTGTGAAATTTTAAGATGATACAATATATGTTTGTCACTCAAGCTGTGGCATTCATGTGCTAATAGAAATTACCAGACAATGATGATAACATTAGTCCCTCCTAAAAAAAAAGAAAGTGTGTTTGAAATTGTTTGATGAGGATTCACTTGACTGTCAACAAGTAATTTCCACCAGAGAATTTTATTTTCGGGGATGAAAGCCCTAAGTTCAGAAGACATTTGGAATGTCAGAATCACAGAATGGTTTAGAGAGTCCATCTAGTTAAGATGAGACCTTCTAGTAAAGATGAAAGACCATCTAGTTCCAACTCCCTGTCAGGGGCAGGGACACCTTCCACCAGACCAGGTTGCTCAGAGCCCAGCCTGGTCGTGAACAATTCCAGGGATGGATCATTCACAGTTTCTCTGAGAAACTTGTGCCAGTGTCTCACCACTCTCAATCTCATTATTCCTGATAAAACTGCCTTCTTCCAGTACTTTATTTCAGTTAGAAGTTGTTCTCCAGAAAACTTGTTTCACTTGTTTTCAAAAGGTAGTAAATGCAAAAAAGGCATGGGCTGGATTCCTCAGAGAAAGGAAGAACAGTTTTTTAAAATCAGGGGACAAAACAGAAAGGAGGTGAGGTCTCTGGGTATTGATTTAGAGAAACTCTCAGCTCTGGCCATGCACCAGTGTCTTTGGTGTCACTGCAAATGTTGGTAGTCTTTCCCCGAGTTTTATTTTTCTTTCATGTCTTGTGAGACACTTGCATTTGGCAAAATCATGAGTTGCAGCATTGCCTTCCCCAGCTATTGTAGTGATAGTCCTTTACAGAGATTTTTAAAATAGATATCTCTGTTTGCCAGTGGAAACTGAAGAAAATAAATTTAAATAATCCCTCCCCTTGTCCATGCAGTGAATTCTTACTGCTGAGAAAGCTGCTCTGTGTCCCAGCTGAGATGAATGGTCATTCCAGTTTTAAGACAGTTAAATGAGAAGTTGCCATGAATTAAACTAAAACTAGGGGCAACACTAAGCTATAGTCATGGTAGTCATGGCAGAGAAGGGTTGCTCTGGAGAAAATAATATCTCCAGTAAGTAAGCGAGGATTAGAAAAAAAAACCCTAAAATGAGAGCTTGGTCATAACCTCTGTATTGCCTAACCCATCAAATAGTCCTTGTATTTCCTCAGATAGCTGATATTCCATTTTTTTAAACTGTAAAAAAGTCAGTGCCTTTACACAGCAGATGGCAAATGCTGCTCCATTATCTTTTCTCACACATAGTAGGATATTTTGGCCATGCTTTAGCTAACATAATTTGGCAGACTGCCAGGAAAAAAAAAAAAAATCACCTTAAGATTAAGAGTTCCATTTTTTTACCATTGGTTTCACAAGATCAGAACCTTCAGACCAGGTAATCAGAAAATTGTTTGACAGAAAAGATACAAATCCACAGGCATTCAAGAAAAGTTATTCAGTGCAAACCTAGATGAATGAAAAATGCAGAAGGCATGTTAAATTGTGTAATAATTTGGGTGATGCTGAATTTTTCCAGCTACCTCCAGGAAAAGTGTAGAGAAGGCAGAACCAGGCAGACCCCAGCTGGGAGAAAGGAGATCTCTGGTCACCATGAAAGTGGTCAAACACCAGCACAGGAGCCCAGGGAGCTTGTAAAGTTTCCAGCCTTGCAGGCATTTGAACCCAGCAGCCCAAAGCAACCTGAATCACATGGACCTGTTCCAAAACATTTGGACGACAAAAGGGACCAGAGACCTCCAGGGGTCCTCTCCAATCTGCATCACTTGATTGATTCTACCTCTTACATTCACTTAATACATGCATCCATCAATCCATAATGGAGTATAATTCTATAATTTCCCTTTTTTTATCATAACATTCATTTTAAGCACAGGAATTTTGCCTCAGCAACATTCAGTGAAACACCAAGGTGCATCAATAAAGTACATAAATAAATAATTCCCATAAGAGTCAGATCCTCCTCCCGTGTTGTCTTATTTTATGGAAAGAATCAGTCCACTAGGAAAGACGTTCAAAGTGTCCCAATTTTTTTTTAAATCCCATATTTTCAAAAAGCTTTTCTCAGGTAAATCTGTGTCAGCAGATTTTTTGAGGGAATGGTAATTTTTTAAAACACCTTTAGCTAACAGGCTGCTGCCACAGAATCAAAATTCCTGAATAATTTAGTACTGTTAAACTATTCTATCACCTGCATTTGTTATTCTCCCACTTGAACAACAGTGTTCATTCATCTGAATAAGCCAAAAACCAAGCTCTCTGCTTATTCTTGTGCAAACAACAGGAGGTGTGTGATACTCATTTTTACGTGTGCCACTAAAATGATTAAAATGCTTCATTTCCTGGATTGTGACATCAGTATCACAGCATGCATTCCTGTGAATAAAATGCTAGGACCATACAGCAGGAGTGCTGTGCTGAATTACTGAGAGTACATCATCTGTTGTTATGATATTCTGGCTCTGCAAAGCAGTCTGAAGTAGGCCAAGGTAGCCATTTGTCTTAAAAAACAGCTTCTATCCAATTCTCATAAAAATATTTTTGGACAGATAATCAGAACTGATTACAAACTCTGAATCATCAGAACGTGCTGTGCAGAAAGTCTTTGACAGTACTGATATAGAAATTCTCCCTTCTCTAAAGCCCACTGCTCCCTTAGCCAGGCTTTCAGAGGTCAGCTCTGCCACCTATTTTCTCTGTGACCTAAAAGAAATGTTTGCTCCCCTTGCTGTCTCCCTGCTCCCAATACCAAGAGATACTCATCCGACCTGCTGGCTTTGGGGTGGGCCGCTATAAACCAGAAATCAGCAACCCTCCTATTGGGGGTTGGGGGTCCATCCTTTTGTTCTGTCTCACCTGTGGAATTTTTACCCATCAGTGGTGGGGAAACCTGATCACTGGTACCTAGTGGATGCTTGAGAAACACAAATAGTTTGGCTGGGCCCAGGAGGGAAGAGGGGCAGGAAAAAAAGAGGGCAGGGGCAGCTGGGGGCTGGCTGGTTTCTTCAGCTTCCGAGCAGGACACTTGCTGGGAGCTGTTTCGGCTGGGAGAAGGGAGTTCTCCATGACCCAGACCCATTCTTCTGTTCTTCACTGGTGGGCTTCGCACCTCCCGTCCTGCCGGGACGTGTGGCAGTGCCAGCCACCACTGAGGAGCTGCTGATCCACCTCATCCACCAGCCCAGGATCTCAGCTCATCCCTGCTGTTCCAGCCGACTGTTCCTCGGAGCCCTGCAGGAGCACCGGGACTGACTGCCCGAGGGGATTTGCGAAGTGTAACACATGGTTGTGTAATTTGTGGTTTATTGTATATATATATATGTAAGCAGTGAGAAGAAATAAAAACTGTTTACAAGTATCAAACACACATGCAGAGCAAGGAGTTGCAACACGACAGCCAGGAACTGGAGAAGGGTAATTCACAAAAGAGCAGAATAGCACCAAAGAGAACAAAGCCCACCCAAGCAAGATCGGTGTACTAACTCAGTGATTTACGCCTGATACTGAACTGATCTGATTCTCCAGACCATGCATTTCAATACTCAGTTCCTGTAAAGCCACTCTAACCTTCCCTCCCTTCTCGGAGGTTTACTGTAGGTTAACAAACCTACAGTAAATATGAATATACAACAAAACCTGGAAGAAAGAACTGTACAGCCTCAGGCTGTAGAAACTGTATAAAAACTCACTCCTCCAAAGGACAGGCAGTGAACTTGAGAGAATCAGGGCGGTAGAGACTGATTCAAAGTTCACCCAGCGCCCATCCTGGGCTCAATGCTTTGACCTTAACTGTGATTGTGGTTGTTTCCATAACTCAATTTTTCAAAATTTTCAATAAAATTATTATTGATAAATTTGGCTCTATTTTATTTATAACAGAAGCAAGGTGTTGTCAGGAAAATTAATCCACAAACACCAGAGGTTTATGTCCAAAAAGGAGACAGAGGAGTCCCTTTTTCTTTATTCGAATAAAGGGAGAGGCCATGGGGCATTCCCCTGGGGTCTCTCAAATTTTTGGAGGGTGCAGCCTCCTTTTTATCCTAATTCCCGGCCGCTTGTCCCTTCTCTCTTTCCCCATAGGCTGAGGTACTTGAGAGGTACAGAACGCCTGACACCTGGGTTAGTTTCCCCCCACCCCCAATGCATAATCCCTTTTTAATTCTTAACTTCTATGGAATTCATAGTGTTTTTTCAGTGCCTCTTTGATCATTTAGTGGAATCCATCCCCTTGTTTCTGTTGTCTCTCACTGATAGTTGCATCTTATCAGCGGACCCACAGCTTGTTTGTAAAGACAAACCCATCATTCCTCTCAGTGTGAAAAACAAGATTCATTCACCTAATAAATTTTAAATGGTTTAATATAAAAAAAAAAGAGAATTAGGAAACAAAGACAATAAAGCAAAGGGTTAAAATGGCCAGGTGCTTGGCTCTCTGCCAAGGACACACCTGGTGTCTTTGGAACACTCCTTTTATCCCATTCTGCTGTAGGGGTTCAATGGATATTCAAACGTTTCAACTAGTTTGCATAGCCACTCCCCGGGTCCACCTTTTTAGAGCACGCGCATTTGGTTTTAATTTCTGTTTCATCATCTTTTTATTTGGGCTGGGGTTCTTTCTTCTACAGGTGGTCAGTGTTGACAGCAGCCTAGACCCCATCATCTGTTCCCTGGAGGTTATCTTGCTTTGTACAGGCAGGACATAGCCCTAACGTCCAAAATTTTTCCTGACCTACACCTAAAACTTTTTTGGCTGCCCTCAGGAGAAAAAAGAAAAAGACATAGCAAAAGCATATAACATAAAACATTCATCTTATTACTTGAAAAAAGCCAATATCACAATATGAATTTATAACAAAAGCCTCTCTTCCATCCTTTCCCGTCTCAACTGAGAAGGCTGTCATGGGGTCCCTGGTTCAGTTTTGTTGTTAAAGCTGTAGCTATTGTTGCTTGTTTGCCTTGTTATACACAGTAGTAAAGAACTGTTGTTCCTATCCCCAGATCTCAGCCTGAGAGCCCCTTGATTTCAAAATTATAATAATTCAGAGGGAGAGGGTTTACATTGAGCGGAATGATGGGTTTGTCTTTACAAACAAGCTGTGGGTCCACTGATAAGATGCAGCTATCAGTGAGAGACAACAGAAACAAGGGGATGGATTCCACTAAAAGATCAAAGAGGCACTGAAAGAACTTTATGAATTCCACAAAAGTTAAGAATTAAGAAGGGATTATGCATTGGGGGTGGGGGGGGGAAGGTACCCCAGGTGTCAGGCGTTCCGGGAAGCCTGTACCTCTCAAGTACCTCAGCCTATGGGGAAAGGGAGAAGGGACAAGCGGCCGGGAACTAGGATAAAAAGGAGGCTGCGCCCTCCAAAAATTTGAGAGACCCCAGGGGAATGCCCCATGGCCTCTCCCTTTATTGGAATAAAGAAAAAGGGACTCCAATGTCTCCTTTTTGGACATAAACCTCTGGCGTTTGTGGATTAATTTTTCTGACAACATTTTTCATTTCAAGGGAGGCTCCTGCCTTCCCTACCAGACACCTGTCTTCCAAACCCAAGATACCTCCTCTGTCCATCAGCTTTGGAGATCTTCTGCAAATTGTCCATTTTATCCTGAAGGATGCTATAAATTGTTCACCACAGTCAGGCTGGTTAATCAATAAGGCAATTTATTAATTTGTTGGTAAGGGATGAGCAAGCAGCACTAGGGACATGGGGAGTCTCCACTCTATCAACATGTCTGCCTTACCCCTGGTCTCTGCCTTTTTTATAGGCAGTTTCTTGTTGGGCTGTGTCATGACTTCTGTGCTGGGGTACAAGTCTGGGCAAGCCTGAACATGTTGGCTATCTCCCAAGCAGCAGTGGCTGCATACCCCCACCAGGTTTGGATGAAGCTCCAACATGTGGCCAGGTTATACTCCTAGCAAGCAGGTAACAGCAGTAACAAGTTTTTACATGTTCACACAAGCCCGCTGTTTTCTTTGTACATAAGGAATGGAAAAAAATTCATAATTATTTGCTAAGCAATTACATAGCGGCAAAAATACATAACAGCAAAAGCTAGCAATCCACAGCAAAGGGATTTAAACAAAAATAATTAAATCATTATATTTTCCTTTGTCTCATGTCCATGCTTTACTTTAAGATCAGTATTCTTGTTTATACTGATCCCATGGTGTGTTTCCATAATGACACAAATCACTATGTAACATCTCACAAGGATGCAATTTGAATGGTTCAATAGAGAAGTAGTTTTGGCAGGACACAGGCCTACACCTACTCCCCTAGTATGGCCTCCCAAAGGAATCTCTCTGCTTCCAGCCTTGAACTGGACCTTTTTGTCTCTGGCTCATTAACAGCCCCCAACAAAAGCAATGTGAACTTTTCAGCATACAGTTAGCAGCACATGAGGAAAAAGAAGACAACCTTCACTACTTTTTAGCACTTCACAAATGGCAGCATTCTTTAGGGAAAATTAATCAATCCGCAACATTTCTCAGCCTGTCTGCCTTCTGCTAGCGGTTTTCAAGATCACTCAGGAGCTTTGCAGTCAAATATGTAATTTTCTTTTGATTTTTTGAGGAATGAAGCTACACACATACAGAAAATACCACTATCATAATATGCAAGTCATTGAATAAAGAATGCTCCCGATTTGAGACTAAAGTCTCAGGTTCTTTATACTAGCAGATACTTCAGTGAGACTCCTTGAATGGTGTGAGAATGCTCGGACAGCAGCATCACTTTTGACAACTGCATATTTGCTTAGCATCTTTGCTTAGCATCTGTTTTATTAAAAAGAGTTCCTTCAATTAATAACTCCAGATGGAAAGGCAGTTTTCCCCCCGTTGTGGTTCATTCTCCTTTTTTCATCTGCATATAGTATACAGCTGCTAGTTATTAGCTCACAGTAGATTGTCCTGCACTGGAGATCAGGTACATTGCTTTTAGAAGAAAAATTGTTTGCTATTAATCAGTTTTTAACTTCTTGCTAAGTTGACCAAGGCATTGTCTCATCGACTGCTGACCAAGGCACTTCCCTACCACACTGTGACATTGCTCTTGGGTCACTCAGTGATCTAATCATCAGTACTGTTGTGAATTCGTATTGTAAATATTGGCTTTTCGCAAGTATTATGATGAATGTTATATGCTATATGCTTTTGCTATATTCTTCTCTCTCTTAGCAAGTTATAGGCTTAGAAAGGAATTCTGAACAGTAGGGATATGTTTCATCTGGACATGGCAAGATAACTCCAACAGGCAAGACAATGGGAGGACCAAGCTGTTTCCAGCGGAAGGACAGTGGAAACCAGGCTGTTATCAGCAGCAGGAAATAGAGACCAAGCTGTTATCAGCAGCCAGGACCAGGCCGTTGGCAGCAGGGGAAGGATATGAAGCCCAGCTGCCCTCAGCAGAAGGATGAGAGGCCTGGACTGTTACCAACACTGACCATTTGCAGAAGAAAGGAAACCAAACTCAGAAATAATGATGATCAGCAGAAATAAAACCCACACAGAGCATGTTCTAAGAAGGCGGAACCAGGGAGGGGACATGCTTTGAATATGCATTAAACCCTCACAGCAGGATGGGATAAAAAGGGTATTCCCAAGATACCAGGTGTGCTCTTGGCAGCGCGCCAAGGCACCCAGCTGTAACTCTTTGCTTTATTTTATGTCTCTTATTGTCTTTATTAAACCTTTTTAAAATTTTACAGGAGTGAACTTCGTTTTTCACAGTACCTTTCTCTGCAGGCAGCAATTTCACATAAAAAGGTTCTTTCTTTTCTGACAAACTATGCTCTCACTTTTCCATGTCCACACTGGAAAAGTTTTATTCAGTCAGTCTTTTTTTTTCTGCGAATGCAGAGTGACATTATCATTGCCTAGCTGCTCACACTCACCACAAAATCACCGGAGCGAAGTTCTCCTGCCTCACCTGCAGTGGTAAAAACACCACAAAAGCAGAGAGCTATGGCAAATCATGAACTTTTTTCGCAGCTGTTTTTGCAGCTTTTGATGATTCTTTGCAGCAGCTGTCATCCCTCACCTACCATTGCTTGGTCTTTGAAAAGCTCCTACAACACAGTATCAGCTCTGACCTGATGGGAGTGACTGAGCCCCCCCTGATTTGAGAGAAACACCCCAGGCTTCCATATGGGTAGAGGTGAAATGCAGGGCGGGCGCTAGTTCACCTCACCCTCCCACCACAGCAAGGAGCGGCAGAAATGTCTGGTACAGACAGAGCGACTGCTCAGCATACAGAAGGGTCACCAGAGGAAATACCATTATCAGGAATGCTTAAATGTGTCCTCTTCATCTCAGCCATGGTAGTCCCTGAGCTAGCTGAACATTTTCTAATTCAGTGCGCTGCTGGGAGAGTTGATTTTCTTCACAGGGTCTGTGTTGGAATTTGTGCAGAAGACAGTGTTGATAACACAGGGATGTTTTCATTATTTCTGAGCAGGGCCTACACTGAGCCAAGGCCTTTGCTGCTCCTCTATCATTTCCACCAGTGAGCAGATAAGCAACCAGCTGCATAAGTTACTCAGAGGTCAAACACTGGCTGTAAAACCTCACATGCAGAGGATCTTTGGCTTGGCACAGCTTCATGCTGTGTGAAGGACACAAAGCAGCTTGTGACAGAGATATCAGGTATGCCACATAACCCTTAAAAAGGGAGCACAGATAAATATTAAAGGTCAAGGAAAACACCCCAACTCTTCACTTTCCATGCAAAAACATGGTAGGTGCTGAAAACACAAAAGCCCTCTGCTGAAGTCCTAGAAACTTGCCTTTTACTCACAGACAAGGAAATTAGTAATTTGTTTTTAAATCTGTAATCTTTAGCATGTTTAGGTTCTCCTGGGACCACACATAGTGTGGATAAAATCTTTCTTTATTCTGGACAAAATGTCAGAAATGCATATACATTCCAAAGGACAATACGTTCATCTTGTCCAAACCAAGCGGCACCGCCTTAGATAAAAGCTGTATGCAAAGAAGAAAAAAGTTTTTCATTTGCATTAAATTGTCCCTAAAGAAGCTCAACATTATAACTCAGTCAGTGTATCAAAATTAATTACATACTTCAGAGCAATTTTGCATGAGCCAGTGACTTGTCTCCTTTGGAGGTATATTTAAACATTGAGATGCACTGGAAAATTACACTATTAAACATGCTGCAGAGAATATTAAAAATAGAGTGCTTACAAAAGTTTGTTTGGTTTGCACAGAAAATTTTGACTCCTACTCATGATCATTGATATTACTTCAGTCTGAATCACATAACATAAACCTGTTAGAGAAAGTCTAGAAGAGTCTGCAAAGATGCTGAGAAGGCTGGAAAGAGTCTGAGAGAGTTGGGGTTGTTCAGTCTGGAAAAGAGAAGGCTCCAGAGAAACCTTAGAGACCCTTCTAGCACCTAAAGGGGCTCCATGAGAGCTGGAGAGGGATCTGTAGAACAGGGGCATGTTAGGAAGAGGGGTGATGGCTTCAAACTTACAGGAGGCATGTTTTGATTAAATGTGAGGATGAAATTCTTGACTGTGAGGATGGTGAGGCTCTGGAACACATTGCCCAGGCAAGTTGTGGCTGTCCCATCATTGGAGGTGTCCAAGGCCAGGTTGGATGGCACCCTAAACCATCTGGTCTAGCACAAGTTGTCCCTGCCCAAGGCAGTGGGATTGGAACTTGATGGTCTTCAAGGACTGTTCCAACTCAAGTGGTTTTATATTTCTATGATTCTCTGATTGTCTGCTAAAGGAAATTATCTGCTAAAGGAACACTGTGGCCTCTGCCACTGGCCAGAGTGCATTAAAACAGTAGCTTTTTCCTTTTCTGTCATACTTCCTACCTCCTAAAAATAATGGCCCACATAATTTGAGATATTGTCCAGGGCACATCATACTTTCTCAGGAGATTGACATGCTTAGACATGAAATCCCAGTCATAAAACCAGAGCAATGTGATCAAATATGGTAGGCAGATACTTAAGAAACAGAAATCAATATAACTGCTGAAATCCTTGAAACTGCACCAACAAATTAAGTAAAAGATGAAGGACCTGATCCACAGGCCAAACACAATGATATTTTTTCATCTTCTCCTTGAAGGGGTAGAATGTGGAGGTCAGCAGTGAGATGTTATGTATGTTTTAAAGATGTCCATTTCTTTGCATCACTTGCATTCCTTATATTCCCTAACATTTCCCTTGATACCACACAGCTCCTTTCTATCAAAAATCCTCATGCCTTTTACAATGGTTTTCTTAAGCCTCTCAAACAGTGCTAGTGTTATGCAGAACACTGTTGGAGGTGATTTTGAACAAGCTACCACAGAAGTATGTTGCCTTGTGGTTTGGTTGATGAAGTACATATTCCTCAAGACTGTTAATCAGACATAGTTTTGTGGAAATAAGACCTGAGCATACTGACTAGAGATCTCTGCTGCAGTTACACATGTTCAAATATGGGATTTCTGGTTGTCTGTATCAATATTCCTCCATCTCCACCAGCTGGAGCTGGACTGTACGCCAGATGACCATGTGTGATGGAGTGTCTGTGTATCACATTCTCCTTGCAAAAATACTTCTATATTTGCTAAAAGAATACCCGGGTCTGTTTTCTCCTCAATGTCACACAGATAGAATATAAACCCCAGACACAGGACAACACTTTATGTCACAGTTGACAGAAACTCTAAAAGAGTTTCAGTTTATGAAAAACTATGGTGTGGGAACAAAATTTAAAATGTAAACATGCTTCAGAATGCATTTGATACAGTACACAGCAGAACGACAGAGGTTTGAAGTTTTCAAGACATGTTTAGCACAATCAGTGTCTCCAGTACGCCAGCACTGAAACTTGAGATGCCAGAAAGCCATATGACCATCAAAATTGTCAGCAACTGCACAATCAGGGAAGGTTGAAGTAGGTCTTTCACTGCTTTACACCTGAAGCTGATGGTGTAAATTCATGTGGTGTTAACAACTCACCAGTACATGCTAGAAAAGGTGGGCATAAAATGCAAGATGTCTGCATAATGGAAGTCTGAGGAACTCTTCCTAGGATAAGCATTATTGGGCCCACAGGAAATAATGTGAATTGTCTTCCTGGAAGATAGAATCATAGAATGGTAAAGGTTGGGAAAGACCTCCAAGTTCATTGGGCTAATGCAGCACTGCCTTGTTAACTGCCAGACCATGTCGCCAGGTACGCCATCCACGCACCTTTGGAACCCTTCCAGAGACAGTGATTCCATGGGCAGTCTACTCCAGTGACTGACTACACATCAGTGAAGAATTTTTTTTCCTAATATTAATACTAAACCTCCCTTGATGCAACTTGAGGCCACTTCCACTTGTCTTTTCACCCTGCAGTGGATTAGACAGATTACAGGATCCAGGTCTCACACACTAGTGCGGGACGCTTTGGAAAGACAGATAAAAACCCTGAAAACCCTGGTGAAAACCCAGGTGAAAACCCTGTAGAGAGATCACGATGAAGAAGAGATATAAACCTGTACTGCTGCAGATCCCTAAGCTTTGCCTGTGCATTTAAATGTTTCCTCCTGCTGATACCTAGTTCTAACAAAAAAGGAAAATATACCTAATTCTGAGTAGATTAAAGTAAGAACACAGAACACAGAACACATTTCACCCTTTATTCACATCAGCCACTAACACCTGTGTGAAGATTGTGCTCCAAACCATCTTCATCAGTCAGAATCTGATTTTAATTATCCAGTGATTTATTTTGCAATGTAGCAGTCTATGTTTTGTTCAACAGTTGATTTTTGCTCTGCAATAATTTGGTTTTCTGATAAGAAATCTACAAGGTGAAAAAAATCAGGAAGGAACATTAAAATTGTTTAGAATATTAATTTAAAAGTAAAATAGATGAGTAAACAACACATTTCTCACAGTTTTGTCTTAGTAGTGTGTAGACATATTTTTTGCCTTGTCACTTGCAGGCTGACAGCATCTATGCCATATTTTCCTCAAGAAATAGCAGAAGAGGTTGGAATTAATATTTGTTTGGGTCTTTTTTTCAAGCTAGTTTTATATAGTACACACCCAAAATGCATGCATAAACTCAAATCAATAAAAAATCTTGGTTTCCATCTCCTTTTCCAATGCAAATTCTGTTTCAGATTTGTGACCACTTAACATCAGGAGAACAGAACACACTGTTAAATATGCTGTGCCTGGCCCTGGTCTGTTTGTCCGTAGCACAGATATCCAGCTTTAACCAGGAACCAAACAAGAAGCTTTTAGAGATGGGCTTTGCTCTGGCACCAGCCTGGTAAGTATCAGCTTGCATAACTGAACAATTTACCCTTTTGCTTGACAGTATTTTTTACTAAAGGTTTATTTATTGCCTATGTGTTGTTTTTTTATGTTCTAGTCCTTTGGGATAGCAGGGACAGCTGCTTCCTCCTCAGCCACTCTGCTGATGTGTTTGGGTGTGAATGGGCTTCTCTGGCTTCAGAAAGGGTATCCCAGTTTAATCGTGGGGAAACACAGTTGTACAGTTAGCTGTTCACGCTAAGTGCATTCTGCCCCCCACTCTGGAATATGGGGAAGCTTCTAGGCATCACTCTGCAAGGAATTTTAAGTGTTTTTCACTCATTGTGTCTGGCGTAGAGTTGTTTTCTTCCCAAGAGCTGGTACAAGGCTGTATTTTGGATTTGTGCTGAACTCAAGGCTGATAAAACAGAGATGTTTTTGTCATTGCTGAGCAGGGCTTGCACAGAGCCAAGGCCTTTTCTGCTCCTCCTGTGGCCACCTGGGGAGGCAGCTGGGAGTATCTGGGAGCTTAGGAGGGTACAGAGCCAGGACAGGTGATGCATGCTGACCGAAGGAGCATTCCAGACCATATGGCATCAGGCTTAGTGGGGGAAGAGGAAGAAGGAAGTGGGGGACATCTGGAGTGATAGTGTTTGTCTTGTGATTTTCTTCCCAAGTCACCACTACATGTAACAGGTCCCTGCTCTGCTGGGGATGGCTGAACACCTCCCTGTGGGAAGCAGGGAATTTAATTATTGTTTTGCTCTACTTGTGTGCATGGGTTTTGCTTTCTCTATTAAACTCTCTGTATCTCAACCCATGAGTTTTCCAGCTTTTAGCCTTTTGATTCTTTTCCTCAATTCCTCTCATGGGAGAGTGAGTGATCTGCTGTGTGGGTCTGGACTGCTGGCTAGAGTTAAGCCACAGCACCTTCTCAAACTGCTTTCAACAAGTCCATCAGTGTCACCCACAGCTTAATCCTACCTGCTTCACACTCGTTTTTCTGTTTGGTTTGTGTTTGACTTTTCCATCTGATTCAATTTATACTCAGATTCTGACTCCCTGGCTCTGGCTGACCTCAACTTCATTCATGGGTTTGTGCCTTTCCTTGCAATAACACAAGTGAAGATCTCACATGATCACATACTCGTTAAGGATATCCTCCTTTCACCCTGAATCCATTAGGTAGTCCAATTCAGCTGCTCAGTTAACTAACTACTCTTGATTTGATTGCGTCATTTGAATGGCACTAAACCAATGTTCTACTTCCAGGAAAATTCCCGTTAAGATCAAAATAATTCTTCATGATTCCTTACTCTCTTCTACACAATAATAGTAAAGAGTTCAACACACACTAATTTATTTTGCTTCCCTTAGTTGCCTCTGCCTGATGAATCACAGAAGATCCCTAAAAAACAGAAAGAAAAAACTGAGAGCAGCAAAACACAACCAGATTAAGATTTTTTGCTTGCTCCCAGTTCAAACATATCTATCTACCTCCTATGCTTCCACTCTGTCTACAAAAATGAGAGCTATGGATGGCTCCCTGAGGACCTCTGCATCCATCACAATTTTCTGCTTGGCAGGAGAGAAAAAAGGGAGACTAGCCAGTAGTAGACGGCTGTGCAGGAGGGAGGAATCACGCAGCCCCAATAAAGGATGCTCACTGCAGGAAAAACATGATAAAGCGAGATCCAGGTGGTGAGAAAATTTGATAAATACTCTTAATTGCTTGCCAAGCTGTCACCAGCACTTGTGTTATCATGCCTATCTGCATCAATAACCTTGGAGAGAAACACTCAGGAAAACAGGACTTCTAATTACTCTGTTTATTAAACTATTCATTTGTTTGCAAAACAAGGTGCTGCCTGCACCTGCCTTGAACTGCAGTTCCTGAGGACAAGTCCCCAATTTTTTCTGTTTGTACAGCAATAAACACTGTAAAATAAACCCAAAATAAACCCAAAAAAACCCATCCAGCTGTAAAAAAAACCCCAAACCTGTAAACCTCCCTAGCTAACGCTCACTGTCAGTGAGATCTGAGATGCTACCCAAATAAACTCCTGAATCCAGCTCCACACCTCAATTATTAGGGCAATTTTGGCAGACTTCAGACAAAGCAGCAGGAACAGATAACTTCCTCCTGCAGCTCCAAATCACAGAGCAGCTACAAAAGTCAGAGCTGAGGTTCAGAAGGAAGGTTTCCCTTTCAGGCCTGTGTATCTTTCCAGGCAGTAAAATGGTCACATAAATCTGCAGAAATCGATGGAAATGTAATGCCAAGCCAAGAGATTTTACAAGAGATTTTATTTACAAGACGTTTCCCTCATGCTATGTTAATTCTATCATGGAAAAAGCATTCTGAAGACTGGCACATATACTGTGTGTGGTGTCTTAATTGGCTGTTAAGGTTAGAAGAACACTGATTAGGAAACAGGTAAAGTGTTTGTTACTACCACGAGCAGCTTCAAGATTCAAGTGTTTTCAGTGTAGGCTCTATCTCACTCTAACTGAATGTTTATTTACAGATATTACAGCAAACTTCCACAAGAAGAGGCCAGAAAGAAGAAAAAACCTGGAATACCATGTAAAGCAACTTTTATGCTAACATTGACAAACTGCTTAGCATTTTCTACTGCTCAGGTTAAGTGCTGGGGCATGTCAGAGCAAACCAAGAAACATTCTGAGGAGGTAGATCTCCATCAGGATGCTTTGTTTCTCTAATTTTAGCATCCAGGCAGAGAGGATCAGAGAACAAAATGCTACTTCGGGTGACCTGGTATCCATGAGACAGTGAATCTGAGATGAGAAACCTTCACATACTGTGTCCTGGGAGAATAATTCAAGTATGTAGGCAAAATCCCCATCGCCCTGACACCTGAGACTTTCTACCAGTGCTGATACACATGATGCAGTCAAAATGATGATGGCTTGCACCTGTGTTTTTTACAAACATAAAAGAAGACCATACTGAAAAGACAGTGGTCCTTTAACTCTGCCCCTAGGAGTGTCTCTGCTACATACCTCTTCCCAATGCAACATAAAGTGTAAAGATGGAGACAAAAACAAAAGAATATGTTGAAAGAAAAGAAAAGAAAAGAAAAGAAAAGAAAAGAAAAGAAAAGAAAAGAAAAGAAAAGAAAAGAAAAGAAAAGAAAAGAAAAGAAAAGAAAAGAAAAGAAAAGAAAAGAAAAGAAAAGAAAAGAAAAGAAAAGAAAAGAAAAGAAAAGAAAAGAAAAGAAAAGAAAAGAAAAGAAAAAATACGCCTACATCAATGGCACGCCTCTCTGTCAGATATTTTGGTGTATTTCTCTCAGTCTTGTCAGTTGCATAAATCTATACTCACAATAATTAAAATTAAATCTTTGCTTTGCACTGTCCAAGTTGCATCATACAGTGTTTTGTGCATTTTTTACTGAGACGTCTCAAGGACAGACATCAAGAGAGCAACAAAAATGCACCTTGTGGTCAAGTAATCAGAGAAATGACAGTGAGAAAATTGTCACTCCTCAGAGAAGCAAAATGTAGATTGATTTTTCCAGCCCTTATTGTAAGAAGTAATTGCTGTTCTAGCATTTAATGCAAAATAGTTCTTTTTTCTGGAGGCTAATCCCAGAAACCACATGGAAACACAAGTTTTCAGCTTAGTGTATTTTTCATTGTGTCAGCTGTGTGGTAATACCAAATGCAGAGCAAATATGTCATACATTGGTAGTCTAGAACTAGTGAATAACAAAGCATCAGAAAACACCTCAGAGACGCAATTTTTTTTCAATTTATATATGTTCTTGTTAGCAAACTTCTGTTCCAGATTTTCTCCCACTGACCGTAGCAAGTCTTTCTCACTGCATTGCTCTCACATGGTCAGATATTTTTTCTGTGTACTGCAGAATGCCAGAGCTGTTTGACCTCTCCCTTTCTGAGAAGTGGGTCCAATGATGAGAAGGTTTGAAAGTTATTAACACTCCATCTCCCTTCAGAGCTAATTAGCCAGTTACTGAATCTGAGGGAAATCTGTTATATTGAGAAAGCAGGCCAAAGTACTACTGTCATACTTTGGTGAGTGTCCTAATTTATTGCAAATTTGGCAGAAAAAATCCAAATGGGGGTTTCCCCAGGGAAAAAATTCAAACGACCCCTCCCCACAACTGGTCCAGGAAGAAAAAATTTCCTTGGAGAGAAGTGGAAAAAGATGTTTATTTAACAGAAATTGAATAATATTAAACAATAAAATCCTCTCACTGTTTGATGGGATGGCAAATCTAGGAAGAAAAGTCCTTTTCATGTGGTGTAGCTTGGCCTACTCAGGTTCTTATCAGTCCCTCTGGTGCTGGAAAAGTGCCGAGGCCCAGGCCCTGGTGGGCCACAGGCGTGAGCTCCCGGGGTTTGTCTGGGTGTTTTTCAGTCCAAAGCAGGTTTTCAGAGATCCAGAGGAAAAAAAAAAGGTCCAGGGAACTCCTCTGCCTCAGCTAGCTAAAACTAACCAAAAGCCAAAGAGAAGCTCTGTCCCACTGTCTGTCTGTTCTGCAGACACCACAGTCCAGCAGCAGGATGTGGGGGAGTGATGTTTTCTTTCAACACAAAACTGCGTGCTTCTTCTTCCCCTGCTTCTCTCTCAGAGCCAGTCTGAAAGGTGCAGACTTAATATATAACATAAACCAGACGACTGGGGATACCAGTATCATAAAATCATTCCAGGACAGTGAGGACAGTGCATTCCAGAAGGACATTTCTGAACAGGAAAACTGTCCTTCTTTAGCTGGATCACTTCCTCCCACAACAGAAGAGATCAACAAAAACAGGCATGCCTGTAGGTGATGTCTGCTGGTAGCTGGCAGCCAGCTTTGCAGGGGCAGGGAAGGGAATATTCCAGGACATTCCCAGTCTGCTCCACAAATAGGTTTGCTTTTGCCTTTGGTATAGCATACAGAGAACTAAGAATTATAGTTAAAATAAACCTGAATTGCATGACTCCACATGTTCCCTAGAACTCTAGGATAAATTCTATAAATTCTTAATATTTTTTCTACAAGATAATTCTAGATTTGTGAGTTTAAGCAGAGCATGCAGGAGAATTAGCAAATATGCAGATAATAATCTTTAAAAAGAACTGCTGAAAGTGCTGCTGTGGAACGACTTCCTAAAATCAGAAGTATAGAAGACTGTGTTGTTATGAGAAAGTACTCTGAGTTTCACGAGAGTAAATTTCAGAATAGGTTTGAACAGAGTTCCTCTTGTCAGGAAAATTAATCCACGAACACCAGAGGTTTATGTCCAAAAAGGAGACAGAAGAGTCCTTTTTCTTTATTCGAATAAAGGGAGAGGCCATGGGGCATTCCCCTGGGGTCTCTCAAATTTTTGGAGGGCGCAGCCTCCTTTTTATCCTAATTCCCGGCCGCTTGTCCCTTCTCCCTTTCCCCATAGGCTGAGGTACTTGAGAGGTACAGGCTTCCCAGAACACCTGACACCTGGGGTACCTTCCCCCCACCCCCAATGCATAATCCCTTCTTAACTTTTATGGAATTCATAGTGTTCTTTCAGTGCCTCTTTGATCTTCTACTGGAATCCATCCCATTGTTTCTGTCGTCTCTCACTGATAGCTACATCTTATCAACTGACCCACAGCTTGTTTGTAAAGACAAACTCATCATTCCTCTCACTCTTATGCTGATTGCACATGCTGTCAATGGTAACAGACAAGCAGTAAGAAAGCCAGAATTTGGAACAGCCCTGGTGACCCTAAGGAGCTGCAGTCACCTTCATCAAGACACATTGGCCTTGAAGGAAACCACCTAGGATTCAAAGTGTGGAGAAGTGTTGTGGAAAGAGGCAGCAGATCTCTCTTCAGCTTAACCTTCCTGTTAGTGCCTAAACAGCTGCTGAATGAGCCAGCAGTGTGCCCTGGTGGCCAAGAAGGCCATTGGCATCCTAGACTGTATCAGGCATTTTGTGGCCAGGAGGAGCAGGGCAGTGACTCTTCCCTTGAACTTGGCACTGGTTGGGCCAAGCCTGGAGTGCTGTGTCCAGATCTGGGCTCTTCAGTTTAGAAAGAACATTGTAGGGCTGGAGCATCTCCAGAGAAGAACAACAAGCCTGGTGAGGGGACTGGAGCACAAGTCCTGTGAGCAGCTGAGGGAGATGGGGGACTCCGCCTGGAAAAAAGGAGGTGAAAGTTATCACTCTTTACAACTCCCTGACAGGAGAGGGCAGCCAGGTAGGGGTCAGGTTCTGCTGCCAGGGAATGAGGGACAGGACAATAGGATACATCCTTAAGCTGTACCAGGGGAGGTTTAGGTTGGACATTAGGAAAAAATTCTTCACAGAAAGGGTGACAAGACACTGGAAGGGAGTTGGTAGAGTCACTTTCCCAGGAGATGTTTAAGGAAGGACTGGATGTGGCACTCAGTGCTATGGTGGGATTGACATGGTGCTGTTGGGCCATAGGTTGGATTTTGATGATTTCAAATGTCTTTTCCAACCAAAATGATTCTGTGATTCTGCAAACAAGTAGGTCTCCTTGGCACTGCGACTAGAGTGGATAATTACCGATTTCTTGTCTCTCTTATTTGTGGTGTTGCTGTGCCAGGTTTTGCTGTGGGGCAGCTACTAAGTTTCACTTGGACAGTCTGGGCTGTTTTCATGTTTTAATAAAATTCTACCATCCCTTTGGGTGCATTTTTCAAAAAATCCTCCTACAAAACAGAAAATTGACCAGCAAAGTCCTACCATGGCTACATGGCAGGCTGTGTGGTCAGACTGCAGTGATTCCTGGGAGCAGAAGCACAAGGAAATACTGCTCCAAATCCATGTGCTCTTTCTCTTCAAGCTGTGACAAAGCTGTGGAAGAGGGAGTTGGGATTATTCAACCTGGAGAAGTCTCCAGGGAGACCTTTTTGCAGCCTCTCAGTACTTAAAAGCATCTTGTAAGAAATATGAGGACTGACTTTTTAGTAGAGCCTGTAGAGATAGGACCAGAACTAATAATTTCAAGCTAAAAGAATGTAGATTTAGACTAGATATAGGGAAAACATTTTTTATCATGTGGATGGTGAAAAGGTTGCACAGATTGGTCAGAGAAACGGAAGGTGACCATTCCCAGGGAACATTCAACGTCAGGCCGGATGGCAGTCCAAGCCACTTGAACTATTGAAAAGTGTCCGTGTCCCATGGCAGGGGGATTGGACTGATAGGACTCCAAAGGTTCCTTCCAGCCCAAACTATTTTATGATTCTATAAGAAAATTTTCAACACTCATGGCTATCAGTAAAGAGTAGATGATCCAGTGAGTTTATTAGCTGGATTACAAACACCTGAAACTAGACAACTGTCTTCTCTCTGGCCTAGATTCCTGTTGCAGACTGCTGCAAGATAATATATCACAACCTCTGAACCTGTGTTTACCTCTGAAGTGAAGCCAGTCTTGGGCTGACAAGCTGCAGTTCAGCAGGGGTGGTAGTGCCAGCTGAGGGTCTCATCTCCCTATTTCTGCTCCCCTCACTGCCACAGCAGCAAATCCTCCAGGGCTGATGGTGTAGGCAGGGCAGGGCAGCCTCAGGACACTCACAGCCAGTGTCTTATCACAGCATACTTGAGGTGCTACACTAGGTCTGGTGAGATGAAGAAATCGGGCAACAAGGAAGATGAAGGAAATGTAAAAGGACAACTGAGAAAGCCACAAATGCCCCAGATGGGATTTGCACTTACCATGCCAGAATGTTTTGTAACCTGGTCCTGAGCAGTTTTCCTGGACACTGGCAGCTCCTTGGCTGAACGCTGATTTCCACTATGGTTTTACCTCCACTCAGGAGGTTACCATGGAAACTTCTATGCCTGAGAAACTGGGAAGGCCAAGCTGTAGCCTGGAGAATACATAAATCAGTAAACAGGGAAGTAAGTCAGAAGGAAGCAAGGGCTTCAGAAGTGCACCTTTTCATGAAAGCAGCACCAGAACACATTAGAGAGGGCAAGAAGGTGCTGTATGCTAGCAGATGCCTCCTGTTACAGAAGCAGAGCACAGGCTAGTCAAGAAGATGCTAAATTAAAATCTAGACAGCACAAGGAAGAGATAATATTCTTGCATGAAAATGTTTCATTGTAAATATCACCCTAGAGGACGATCAAAACCCAACCTTCCCCAACTTGTCCCAAATAATACTTTTGCCTTTCCCTCCTTTCCTGGTATTTTAACTAGCATCTCATATGGGAATAACTGTCCCGTATCTTTATTCTTCCTACACTGTTTTCATCCCCCCCTTTTTTCCTATATGCACTCCAGTAAACCATAATTTGATTTGCTTCTTTAACCTAATATATGCACAAGGGGATGCACTATGTGGTGGTAATTTTTTATCCTAAAAGTGGGTTATACATTGCACACAAAGAAAAGGATTCTGCCTCTGTCAAATGCACAGCTGTCAGATACTAGCAGCTGCACAGAGTAGCTCATTCCTTATGGGTCACAGACAAAAGACTGGGGAAGGAGCTGCTCCAAAAGTGGATTTAATTCTTTCCCTCCCTCAGCTGTTTACCACCATATATAATATGAAAAAAAGTAGTGTCTGTTTCATAAATATGGTAAAATACTTTACAGTCATCTTGATTAAGTCATTGATGCTCCTAAAATAATTAAGATACATAAAGGTTTAATCTACTTCATTAGGAAAGTACCTTCCTCTGCATACATCACTCTCAGCTGCAGCATCTATACATCCTTTCTGCTGGCTGGTAATCACATGCTCACAGCATCAGCTATATTGGAATCTTGGAAGCAGAGCTAAGGACTGCACTGAGAACTTAAACTATCCTGCTAAATGAATTGACCACTTCCCAGTGACCTTCAGGGAGGCAGTAGCTGCAGTATAGTGCTCCCAAATTAAAACATGTGTGTTTTTTTGTCCAGGATAAGGCACCATACAACCTTACTCTCGATGATGTCTCAGGAGACCGGAGGTTAAAATTATATCATTTGCAATTACTCTTTATAGGGCATAACAGACACAGCCTGTGCTTAGACAAACAGAAAGCAATTACTTCTGTTGTTAACTAGGCTCTTTGATCACTTTGCTCCCTAACAAGTTGTTACTATGATTTTATCAACTATCCTTAGTTCTTTCTTGGGGTGAAGTCATATTTACCATTGTCCTGACAAAAAGACAGTCTGTCTTTCCAAAATTTTTTTTTCTTGTCCTGACTTTTTCATGGTGTCAAGGTTGCATGTAAGTACCAGGCTTTTCATTAGTCAGGTATTTGCACAGAAAAACTCCTGTTTGCATTTATACACAGGGGAGTAAGAAGTAGATATTTCCATCAAAGAAAAAAGGAAAATGATAGATACCTGGCAATGTGAGAAAGACAGCTCACAGAGATTTCTGTCATCAGGAAGCAAATTTGCAGCAAATCACTGTCAGAAGAAACACGGGACCAGGCCTGCTTCATACGTGGGACATGTGCATTTCTCCAGTCTAATACATGTCATTTCAATGACTCATTCTCAAGTGGACCTTAAAGGAAAGGTCACCTCATTCTAACACTCCTGCCATTGGTATTCTTCCTAAGTATGACATATATTCAAAATAATTCATCATCTCTTCCCAAAATCTGGGATGTTTTCATGCTGCTCACTCATTTCCCCCCAGTGAAATACACCATTTGGGTTTTGAATCCAGTTTGAATACAGGATTGTCAAACTTCCTGTATCGACCCATCAGACCAATAGACTGTTCTCCCAGATCCAGTTAGAAAAAGAAATCTTTTGGAAAAGAGACTTTTGAAACTTTTGTTTTGGTGTTGACTGTCAGCATTTAGTAACTCCAGAGCACTGGCTTTTGCTTTTTTGCTTTCAGGATAACAATACTGGCAAAAACTTACTGTGAAGGTAAGAGTCCTTATTACCATGCTGACTATTAACAAATGATATATATATATTTAAAAGTGCAAGGAAGAAACAGTTTAGGAAATCCAAGTAAATCAACATACTAATTTTGTAACCAAGTTACCAAGTCACAGGTTTTACAGGATATTCCTGTTCCAAATGAAGAGACTGGTGTACATATATATATATATATATATATGTATATATATGTGTGTGTGTGTGTATATATATGTATGTATATATGTATGTATATATGTATGTATATATGTATGTATGTATGCATATGCATATATATATATTATATTATATATATATATATATAAAATATATATATAATTCCTCCATGCCACAGAAAGGACACCTTGGAGAATTTTGGCAGAGATTGTCATGGAAGAAGTTATATGTCCATCAGATGCAAAGCTGAAGCACAACTGGGGCCTGGACATCTTCGGCAGATCCATAGGGAAGCCTTCCTGACAACATAAATTTGCATGCCCTGGGGCAGCTTTAATATTCACTAAAGATTAGATCAGTCTCTCAGTATGGCTGGGTGGATAAAAGGCCAAATGGGGCCCTTCTAGATATCTAATATCAGCTTCTAATGATCAAAAAGACAGCTTGTCGAGAAGCATGGAAGGGACATTGACTAGAAATGGATAAGAACCACTGCATAAGTAAATCATTCTCTTTCATTTGTTCTGACAAAGATTATAAATACTGCAAAAGTCCAAGTACTGCTGAATGGGTACATAATGCTAAAGAGTTGATATTGGTGAAAAGGGTGCTGGCAATTGCAGGGAACAGCAGTAATTCTGCAAGAGTAAAGCACTGCATTGAGAAAAATCAAGTTCTACAAGAAGAACCATTGTGACCTGGAGCTCTAATTGCAAGGATTTCCTACAGCTTTCAGGATGAGAGAAATGTGTTTCATTTTCATTCAGTGCCTTTCTGGTACTTCGCTTGAGTCATCTACATTGGTTTAAGCCATTTCAGCTATAAAAATTAAATTTATATGCATGTTTGATATTTGCCTCACATGCTGTTGTCTGCTTACAGTAGTGTTTGAGTACCTTAACTTTTATTTTAGATTTGCTAGTTTCACTACATGAGTGAGTGTTTGAAATGGTGCATACTTGCCTTTTTTTTCAATCTCAGAGTTCATCATGGCAGATGTTCACTGTTTGCACTACATAATACTTTGTAAGAGGGTTTCATTTGGGAAAAACAGGACCAGTTTTCTGGTGGAATTATTCTGAGTGCTGCACTCTGAGGACTGAGTGGAAACCTTTGAACCTGCAAAACAGAACCTGTCCACATAAGCTGAGAGCTCAGTATTCAGGAATATATGAGAATTTATTGAAGAACAGTGGGAAGGTAAGTTTACTTTTTTGGCATACTGATGCAGCACTATATGAAAATTCTTCTGACTCCAATGCAATGAAATGTCAAGGTATGTATGTTATAGGTTTAATAATTTATAGCTACTGTGTTATAAAACTTGAGCACATCCACCATGTTCTGGTTTTTAGCATTTAAACTTATGCATCTGAAATCTGCCTCTTCTGACTCCTTATTAAAATCAGTAGGACTACTAAAAGACATCTCAGCAGTCCAATAATAAAATCTTCATTGAATAATGGAGATTTTAGGTAGCTTTATAGTATGGGCACTAAACATTGCTGTTCTTTCTAGAAGATAGAAGTCATAAATTCTTTTAATAGCCTTTTACCATCAAGCCCAGATATCTAATGAGATTCCACTTCAGGCCCTAAGTTAACACTTCCAATTTTATGGAAAGCAACACGTTCCTAAATTCTCTTCAATAAACCAAGATGTGATTGACCACATAGCTAAGCTGTTCTGTTTTCCTGCCTCCAACATTTAAACCAAGTTTGAGCTACAGAATAGGAAGTGCCTGGGGCACACAGCCTGTGCTGGTGCTGCAAACATCTGGTAACATCTGCATCCCCACTTCCGTTTATTCAGAATTCTGTAAAAAAGGGATGAATGTGGAATGGAAACACAATGTCAACCGTAGTGGCTAAGGGCCTCCAGCTGCTGAAGCTGACCTAGCATCTCAGATCATGCCCAGCAGTACCTAATTTTTTAATGTGTGCGTTCTTGTGGACAAGTTTAAAAGGTCAGAGGGTTACACTAGGGTTAATGGAAGAAATCCTATGCCTCAGGAGGACAAGTGCAATGTGTTTTCCAGGGTTATGGTCAGAAATTTTCAGACTAACTTCCTGAGAATGTGGCACCTTGTATCCGTAAGGTGTCCGAAAGTCCACTTCCTTATATAACCAGAATTGTGGCAATTAAGAGGGCTCATACATGTGCAACTCAAAAATGTGAAGCAAAACACTATTCATTATAAAAAAGTCAGTGGTTTAGAATAGTTGCTAGAGGAATCACTTTTCCATAGAACCCTCCTGGAATATTGCTTCCCATAGGGTTTTCTTGTAAAAACAAAAATTAAAATCAGCATAGTCTGGTGTAAAGCCCTTTGAGTTTCAGCTTCAGTGATCTCCCCTCCTCCCTTTTCTTGCACAGGTACAAATGAATACAAAAACTGTCCTTGGTGCTGCCACCTAAAGATTTATGTGTTCTCCTTTTGGAACACGGAATCTCCCACTTCCTTTCTAGCATGTCTGGCGGGGCATTGAACAAAAGTAGATATTTAGTCCTGAATCCTACATCTTAAAATAGATTGCATTGGGTCCTGAGCAACCTAATCTAGCGGCGGGCCCCAAGGCGGAGAACTGGATGGTGGTCATAGTTTGAACCAAATGATCTTTAAAGAGCTCTCCAACCCAAACCATTCTATGCTTCTGTGATTCCAAATTATAGACTCCTAGAGATTTATCCTGGATTATAAACATTATATCAAATTATCAGGTCAGAAGTATCACATTCAGTGACAGGTAGCCTCTAGTTATAGAGACCATAATCTTCACTCCCTTGGAGTTTCCTTAATTTATTCCCTCAATGATTTATGTTTAATTGGTAATAAAAAAGTGCTACAAAAGCTTGTAGTGGCATTAGACCATCTAGTCATTTGCAGACAACAGAAAAGGTGCAATGATACTGTAATATCTGCTTCTATATGGACATGACAAAAGCAGCTGCTGAGGGGCAAAATACATGTGAAGGCATAACCACAACATCATAATTCATATTGAAGCTCAGCCACAATGCACCTACATTATTTTACTGGGACATTCAGTTCCTGGATTATGCGACTTAAGAGAGAAAATTTTCAATTTTTTTGGAAAAGTATATTTAAAATTAGTAAGAACAGGGTCTAGTTCTGATTTAGTCTCCTCTTCATGTTAATATCTTTTGTTTGTTTTCAGGGTTTTTTTCCCTCCTCCCTCCTTGGTCCTATCTGTATCCATAATAATGGGGAATACAATTCCATTTTAGCATGCAGACATCAAAGAGGAAAAGGGGAATGGAAAAGAAGTGGAAGTTGTTTCCAAGCACACCACGGAGCAGGGATTGTCTTATTAAATGCCAGTTCACAAGGAGGTTTACTTATCTGCTTTTTTGTCTTTCCCGGTCAAAACAGTCTAAGAGTTTTAGATAACCCATCCTTACAGTTCTAAAAGCATATAAGTAGATAACACTTATAATGGAACTTTCAAAGACAAGTTTAAATAATATATCTTTAAAACATTTCAGTATCAGATCTATGCCAGTTAAGGTCCATACAATTACTGAAAGAGACATCTCAATGTCAGAGTCACAGAATACCTCCCCCTTCTTGTGTAGGTCAGGCTTTAATTATTTTTTTCCCACAGGCATCAGTTTCCACTCATTCCCACTGGTCTTTAATCAGCAAAACACTCACTGTTAGAGATGTTCTTGAAACTGAGGTGCAAGCTCTTAAGGAAGGTAATATGGCCTCTTTTGCAGCTGCTTTCCAGAGAGGTTTAAGCTCAGCTGTAGTCTGAGAAAATCCTCCCTCACAATTTGTGCTTGCACTTGCACTGATATTATTAATCCTGATTTTTTTTTTTTTTAAGAAGACGCTATTTAATCCTCTCATGTCCGTTATTTTTAATATTTTTTTTTTTCCTGCATTGCAGATGCCAAAATTGTTGATTATCCTTTTCAGGACCTTTTTCTTTATATTTTAAATTTATATTATTGATTTACCATTGGGCAACAGAAACTGCCCTTGGGGCTGGCAGCTGACCTAGGCAGCAACCTGATTCCTGGAAGTAGCATTGAATTAAAAACCGGGGAAGCATTTTATTAAAAATTCCTTCCTTCCTGCCTTCCTGCCTTCCTGCCTGCCTTCCTTCCTGCCTGCCTTCCTGCCTGCCTTCCTGCCTCCCTGCTTCCCTCCCTCTCTTTATCCCATGTTACATGGCAGTTAGTCTGCAAATGTTGTCACTGACTCGATCTTTTTCTCATTCCTCATGACAAAATACATATTCTTTGTAATATATATTCATATGTATTTGTATTCATCCATGCATATATGGATGTATATATGTATATATGTGTACACACACACACACACACACACACACACACACACGCGATTCCTCACATGTATGTTACAGTCTGCTTCAGAGAGTAAGAAAAGCCAAATAACATCCCCTTGGGAGAGAGCAATGTGCAGTGTCTTCTGCTTTGCTGCATGCATCTGCAGCTGCCTATCCCTGGGGTGCAGCCCTGGGGGGTACTGACATCAGAGGTGGCTACTTTCTGTTCCCAGCACTTCTCCCACCTTTGGCATTGCCACCCACAGGCTCCCTCCTGTCCTTTGGGAACACAGAGAAGTACTGAAAATCCTGCCCCAGGGATGCCAAGGGATTCCACCACTGTCCCCTTGCAGAGACATCCTTTGAGTGGGCACAGGGTGAAGGAGCCATGGGGCCACCTCCCTTCCCTCTGTGTCTGTGACATGAAGACACTGTCATGGCTTGGGACTGCAAAAGCCACCATCAGCAGCCCCTCTTTAATTAGCTTTATTGTCTCTGCATCTCTTTTTTAATGTGCAGTTCCCAAATTCCTTCACAGTCAGCTCTGTCTTTTATGCCTTCTGGAAAGTAATATATATATATATATATATATATATATATATATATATATATATATATATATATATATATATATATATATATATGTATGTATAGTGTAGGGCTATAAATAAGACTAGTAATGTCATGGTAACCATGGTAATTGGTAGGCTTCAAACACAGATGTGCATGAGGTTTGTAGGAAGATGCCCTTGACTTTACAGCCAGATGATCTGTCCTGTTTAAAATTACTCTGCTTGGAATTTGGATTTCTCAACTGACAATTTTTTTTCTCCTTTTAAATATATAACAACAAACCAGATTTCTTAAATTTTTTTTATTAATAAATTGTTGTTGCAAAGAGGGCCTGAAAATTGATACCTTCTTTGGACTCTGATTGCAATGATGTCTAAAATACTTTTTTCCAGATAAAAGGAACAACTGTGCTTGCTCACCATCCATCATAGCTGATATGTCTCACCTCTGTCTGTGAGGGATAGTTCAATTCACTGCAAAGATGAAATGGATGAATTCTGATCTTTTGTTCTGGACAGGATATGAAAGTTTCAATTTCTTGAAAATAAACGCAACAGCTGAAATTCAAAGAAGATTCAACCGTGGTCAGCCACCATCAATAAATACATTGATATATATCCTAAAAGGAGCTGCTCAGTCCCCCTGTAGTAAATTTTGACACAATTAACAGCAGGCAGACGGGTGGAAAAGTGAGAAAAGAACTCAAACAGGACACACAGATGAATAGTTTGTAAGGGAGGAGAAAGCAGATGGTGGAAGAATTCATTAGTTTAGAGCAACTGTATGTACACCCTTCCTTCTTCCCAAGCTTCAGCTAAGTTTTGCTGCCCATATTTGTAATCTTCCTCCCCCTGATTGGTAGCTCCCTTTAATACTTGCTATCCTTACAGCACAGCCCTCAGAGCATATGCACAGCAACTCTGGCTTACCTGTAACAAAGCCAAACCATCTTCTGAGCTCTGCAATAAATCCAGGTGAGAATCCAAGGCATTGCAAGCCATTACTTGCTGGTTTTAGCCATACTGAGAATGTTAGTTTGAAAATAGGATGATTTGTCCTTTTGTTGGTCCAAAAGTTAGTGAGCCACATAGGTACCAAGCTGTAAAGTTCAGGTACCTCTGAAGTTCAAAGAGACTGAACTGGGTTTTGCAACAACAGCAGTCAATAAAAAACAAGTGCATGGAATGACACAATAAGGGGAAATAGTTTCAAACCAACAAAGGGTGGATTTAGACTGGGTATTGGGAACAAAATATTGACTTTAAGAGTAGGAAGGCACTGGCACAGGTTTCCCGGAGAAGTTGTGGATGCCCCATCCCTGGAAGTGTTCAAGGCCAGATTGGATGGGGTTCTGAGCAACCTGGTCTAGTGGAATGTCCCTTCCCTATGCCCCTTCCCATGGCACAGGGATTGGACTAGATGACCTTTTAAAGTCCTTTCAAACCCACATCATTCTGTGGTAAATGTACTGCATCCCAAACAATGATCCAATCACTGCTGTCCCACAGCAAGGGCTGCTGAAAGCAGCAGGATTCCCTTGAGCATGTGTATGAATTCAGACAATATCCCAGGGGGTTTCAGATATGCCCTTCCCTGGCCAGCAGTTCTGTGGCAGAAGAGATGCATGCATTGCAGCAGAAGGGACTTCCAAGGTCCATTCACCCCCATGAGAATAATAGAATTTGTCAGGGAAGCCACTCTCAGCCACCAGCAGTGGCTGTCTCCCAGCATGGATTGACTTCCAAAAGACATCATCCACTGTGAGTTCACCTGCATACACAGAGGACCCTGTCTTGCAGCTCTTTTGGAAAGGCTCAGCACACATTCCCCAGGGGTTGGAACCCCACTCTTTGTGTGGGCCAAATCTCCGAGGTGAAACTGGTCCCAAACCAAACAAAGAGGTGGACCAAGGCATGCTGAATTAAATGCTAAGTCAGTAATTATGTTAATTGAGTTTTCAATCTGGCCCATAAATAGATTTTACATCTTAGCATGATGATTTTTCCTGTTGCTAATCTGACTAATTAATTTGACTAATTCTACGTGTTGTAGGACTGTTGGTATAGGGGAAACAAATGTTTAATTTAAAAGGTAATTAAAAGCTAATTAAACAGGCTGTGGTCAAAAAATGCAGATGGATAAAATGGGTGTTTGCTAATTTTGCACTGAATTTTCATCCTTTTCAGTGGAGAAAGGCAGGCTTGGTTACCTTAAGAAAGATCTCATGCTTGAGAATATTTTCTGACTGACGTAGCTAAAGCTGACTGATTTTTACCAAGTTATTGGTGAAGTTTCTTTATTTCCTATAGTGAGCAGTCACAATATTAATTTTCCATCTTGTTTAAAGGATTTCAGAATTTGTGGCTCAAAATGTTTGGATTATATTTATACTATTATTATATATTTATATATATATTAATATAATTAATATATTATATTTAAATGTAAGTGCTGATGTCTAGCCAAATACTTTTAAGCTGGCCATGAAAGGTTACTTTGTGAGGGTACTAGCTAAGTAAAGACTGGATTGCATTTTCTAAGATGTTTACTGGATGTATTTCAGGAAATTTTGTTTTGGGCTTTCATTAGAACGATACAGGGATACTTTGTACATGCGTGCACTTGTATATCCTTCTTTCTTTATACCATGCTGCACATGTACACTCTTTATAATTAGCTATAGCAATAAATTGTGGAGGTTATATTGCTTGTCCAGTTCTTAGTATCCATCAAACCAATTACCAGGAGAAGTCAGAAGAATGCTTATGCTGCAGTTTGCAGAATTTATGTTTTCAGGATGCCAGGGTAGGGAAGTGTGTGTTAGGCATTCACCCCAAGTACAGGCAGAGCCGCTCACTGTCACAGTTGGGTACTGAGATCTCTCTCCCAGTTCAGCTGGGTCAAGTGTGGCAGAATAATTTGGGAAGGGTACGATGGAGTGCCCAAAGATAGATTTTAATGTTCACAGAGATGTCATGGTCCGAGGGGCTGCTTCCAAAGCCCCGGGGCCATGGTTAACTTCACAATGTATAGGGGTACTTGAGGGCAGAGGTACAATCGCAAATGTGGACCAGGGACATGACTTATTAAGGAATGCCTCCATCAGCATCCCCCCAGCACCCTGGATCCCAAGGCCTCAGGTTTATTCCCTCTGTGTCAGGAGCCCAGTCCAAGGTATTATCCACCCCAGCTAATTCAGTTCCCACAGTGCACTAAGATAAGCTGAGGAACATGGAGATTTCCTTCATCTGAAGGTGCTGTACCAGTATTTGGTCATTGCCACCGGAGAGGGACCAGGGCCCAAGCTAAAGACAGGCTTATGTGAACCTTATTTAACAGTGTTTATCTTGATGACTTTAGTGTGCCCAGTGTTCATAAAAGTCTATCATTCAAAGAACTCATATGTTATAGAATTGCACTGAATGTGAGGTTACAGCCAGGGATCTGATTCCCACTTGCTCTTCAGACATTCATCAGCAGAACGGCCACAGAAATAAAGAAGCAAAAGTGAAGTTGGGAATAAACTGCTATATTGCTTCAATGCATGTCTGGGAGGGAATCCTGCTCTGCACAAAGACCTCTGTATATCCTTCATATGACTCATGCAAGGTGTCAGAACAAAAAGGTACTTCCCCCATTGTATTTTGGGGTGGTAAATTTTCTCCTCATCTTTGTTAATTATTCACACCCACATTTATGGGGTCTGACCTGGGATCCTTATGATGTGTCTGAACCTATCTGGTTTAGTTGGATTTTTTTGTAAATGGTTATCTGGAAGGAATATAAATAAAATTTAAAGCACCAGTGGAAAAATTTGGCTTATTATTTTTCCTTGATAGAAATTCACTTACTTTCTAAATGTCCAGTCTGATTGAATGGGAACATAAACCCAAAAGACTTTAAAAGCTGCAAAGTCTCCTTCAGCTGCAGAGGAACTGAGACATGCATCAAAGTAATTTTTACTGAAATCTTTGATTTTTGATAGGTTGTGCTTTCCACTTAAAAAAAGATAATTTAGTCTGATAATTACCAATCAGCAATGCATAGCAGTGGTTCACAGAAGTTCTGGTAAGAAGCTGGTAGCCTATAAGGAGACACTTTTTTTGTCTTTCTTCTTCAGCAAGTGCATGGTGCAACCCACATCTATGCCATCAAAAAGGCATCTGTGCAATAATGTAATTTTTTCCCCTTTCCTTCATTCTTAGTGGTGGAAATTGACAGGGTTACAATCTGCTGGGATAAGCAGACCACACCATGGATCTTCCTGGTTTCTGCTTTCTTTCCTGGCTGTGACATTGCCACTTTCTGCCAGAAGACAGCTTTGGAGTGGTCTCCTTGATGTGACGGAGTCCTTGAGACCCACAGGGCACACGTTTCTCTGGACTCTGAAATTAGGTTCAAGTGGTGCTCTCTGAGTATTTGTGCTTTAATTTAAAAGTCTGTAGAAAAGCTGGGGAGGTCACATTAAGGACAACATTTAGGGGCTGCAGAAAATGCTTTAAGAGGAGATAGTTACAGGAATCTGCCAGATTCACTTATCAAAAAGATATGACTGCAAAGTACTTGTGTGGGGAATTATTTCTGTGTACTGACCTTGCCTTTTATATAGCAGAGAAATGTGTAAAAAATAATTTTCTGGAAGTTTGTGTCCATTCAAAATGAAAGAATTGAACATCTTTAAGTAGAAATGACAAATAACTCAATTACTACCTGATGCAGACCATGGAAAATATTTCTCCTCTCAGCAATGTTCACAAGCTAGAAAAATTATTTTCCATGCTACTTAGAATGACGAGGGTCAAAACTACGCAGGGCCACAAGTTCTGTCTGGATTCTTCAGGTGTTCTTTTCATGCTAAGAGTGAAACAGAAGCTGCTTTCAACTGCTTTTACTTTTCCAAGTCTACTTCAGTAACAGCAAAAGAGAAAGCTAGACCACCCTAACTGATACTTTTACAGCGCTGAGGGAATGAATTGTATTGATTAAAAGCTTTGGGAAGGTTTTGTCTTTCAGTGCAATTTCTTTTAATATGAGAAAACAGTGCTACAGAAGTACAGATGAAAGAGCTACCACCTGTTTTTTTTTTAAAAAGGCAAACAAAATAGAATAACACCTGTTGCTCAGACTTACTGCCATGATACAATTAGAAGATGTTCCAGACTGTCTTCTAAGGTTGGAGTGCTTGTTTCTTAAGATTTTCAAAGCCAAGTACAACATTCAAATATTTTTTCAATTACTAACGATGGGACCTGGACACTAGGGTGGCCTAGAAAAGCTTCGGGAGGGTCCCTTTCTTTTCACATTTAGCACTGATGTACAGCATTGATCCTGCCAGACACAGCTGTTGACACATTTTTATGCCTTTGCATCTTGGCAGGAGGCAGTAGCTGTACTGTAGTCCCTTGTGATTGTTTTCATAAATCACAGCAGGGAGGAGTGCTGGTAATGCTTATTGATCAACATAATACAAAAACAGTAGATTTGATACAGAGATTTTGGGGCATTTCTAATACCACGTGTAATCAACACCAAAAAGCCACTGTTCAGGTAGCTCAGTTATGCTTTTGACATCCAAATAGGAGCCAAAACCCTATTCAGTACAGAAAATGTCATTAAGAGCTTTCTTAGGAATTCATCAGCACCTTTATTTGTGATAGTTCTTTACAGCTTCTGCAGCATACACATCAACCTCTCAGGCATAAGGATGTCCTTAATAAAAACAGAAGTGTAACAGGTCATATTTCTACACTTTAGCCTAATGGGATAATTTAATGTGCTTTTATTGGTTGTAGATCTCTCCCATCCTCCCTAAACACAGATTTAACTATGTGAGATTTGAGGTAACAGAAGTCTCTGGTCTGGAGCTGTTATTTGTCTTTATCGCTTGCTTTTGCCACTCTGCAGAGTGTAAAATTCAAGATCAGTTTGAGATTAGTTTGGATAAGCATAAGTACATCAGAGAGATATTTTTAATTGCTTCTTGCTCCTTTACAAAGTCCATTGGTGTTCAGCAAAAAAAATGTGTAGCAAATTCATATGTAGTATTTGGGTGAAGATTTTAAACCAAATTATTTAAAAGACTGTTCATTGTAAAGCAACTTACACCTGAAAAATTTTGCAACTTTTCTGGGGATTGTGAGCCTTTGACAAGAATTAAGTCTTTTTGGACATCCTGGTTTACTCTGTTTTAATATTGAACACACACTAGAAAAGACTTAATTTTCAAAACAATATTTTTCTATAAAGGCAAGTCATCAACATCCATTCTATTTCTCTATTATTATTGAGTCTGTGATTAGTAAGCAGTTTTTAGATTTGCCCTTTGTAGCATAACCCCTGAAATTCCTGATAATTTGTAGTTTTTCTTGTATGACTGACAACTCTTTCCATATATGTATAAGCAAAATATTTTAGTCTTTGTTCTAGAGGAATTTGCCTTTTGCTTTGCTTGGTACAAGGAAAAATATGATCACAGTGTCAAAACCAAAATACAGTAACATTTCACAGCTATTTTTGTAGAGTCCTTGTCACAAGGACTTTTCATTTTGTGAAGGATTAATTCTAGAGGGGTTTCATTCTCTCTGTAAACCATGGCACAGAAGGTGCACTGTGTGCAGCTACAGAACATGCAATTAATATTAAATAATAGAAAATGGCTCTTGGCTTTAGTATCACTTAATATAATTCTGAAGCTTTCAAGGACCTCTCTCAGCCACACTGTGTATTTCTCAGAAAATAATGATGGCTTTGTTTTTCTCTGCATTTATCCTCTAAAATTAAAAAATAATTAAGTCATCATATTAGTAGCATAAACAAAGGGGTTAAGCAGCTTGCCTGCAGCCATTGTTTTACACGCGTGGTAAATGCAAAGTCACAAATGATAATATAGTATCTTTTCTCAAAAAAGTTTCTCTGTATAAAATTCCAGCTAAGGAAATGCCCTCAGATTAGCACTTTGATGGTCCCTTTTTGGAACAAATCTACAGCTGGCCTTGTGTGTAGAAATAAAGCACTGGCACTGGACTGAACTGGAGTTTTGATCTTAGCACAGAGGTATTATGAAGCATTCATCACAGGAAAATTCACATTTGTGATGAATTTCTACTGTCTTAAGTTGTCTTGAGGGAAGCTAGAACTGTACATTAATTAATTGAGAATGTACATATCATCCCTGGCTGAATGAATAATGTCCTTTTTCCATCTAGCTTCGAAGTTGTGTGTGTGTCTAGATGCATGCAGAATTCACAGGTCAACTGGGTGTCATTGCGCTGAATGCTGATCAGCATGAGCAGTCTCCTTTCCAAATAATTGATAACCTGAATATCAGACAGAAAATAGTAATAAGCAGAATAAATAAAGATCACTTTAAAAAAAAAGGCAAAAAGATAGGTGGATAAAATTGGCACAGTGCTGTGAGCATAGTTTTGGCAATACAGTCATTTTTTTCCCCAAAAACACACATTGCATATGCTCATGTGTCACTTGACATACTGCAACTCACTTGTTTCATTCAACATTTCTGCTACTACTTGCGCTTTTAAATTAAGGACTCACCATTCAGTGACTCCAGAACAATGAGGATGAACTCTTCCTATCCAAAAGTGACTTTTCACAGGAAAAGCAGCATCTACTCCTACACACAGGTCTTGTTTCGGAGCAACAGAGACATGCTGCTTCCAGATACAAGGCCAAGCTGCTACACAAGAGAAGAACTGGTTCATGCAATGCAGACAAAAAGAGTCAGTCACTGACCAGCTGACACATTTTATTTTTTAGAAGTTTTGAAAATGAAAACAAATTGCATTTTCTTTTGGTATCATTCAAATAATAAACCTCAAACACAGAAATCTTAATTAATTTTCTCTTTTCTGCTGTACTGACAAAGATCACATAGCTGTATCCATTAAAATGAAGACACCAGAAATTACAACATACCTTCTCTATCTCATTTCCAAAAATAACCATTCCTAGCAAATGGAGGGAGAAACCAAGCGCATCTGCGTTAATGAATTGGCCATCCAGGATACCCAACTGATCACTGCTCTATGATCAATACTCCTTAGTAAAAAAATGGTAAGGGTTAGAAAAACATGCAAAACGTCATAGGCTAGTGGTATTTCTTCACCTTGATAACACTAAAAAAATTGTGCAATCATAGATTAATTGGAATTGAAAAATGATACAAAAAATAAGTCCTGTGAGCTGTCTCACTTATCTCCAGAGAATAAAAAAAGAAGAAATTCCAGAAAATTTTTACACTTGGAGTGTGTTTTAGTGTAACAGCAGAAGGAAGCATAAAAACCCATCATTTTAATGGTCAATGCAGTTACAACTGCACTAGGGAAAATAAGGCCTTATAATGATAGATTTGAGAAAGTGGGAAGATCTGATTCAGCCAACTCAGAAGAGATTTGTCTTCAGTTCCTGGGCCTTTCTTTGAAGTGTGATCAATAGAAAGATGCCAGTATGTCTAAAATTCCTAGAGCAAAACTATAGCACTATAAAATAGTGCTGAATCCACCCAGCTGCTCTTCACTGTTGGCAGTGGTGATGACATAGTGATCATAAGAGATCAACAAGGAGACACAAAGTCAGTGTCAAAGAGGAGAATGTCCAGGGGCATTATCCAGTCATGAATAAATCCTGATTGTGTGAATTGTAGAATCATTTAGCCTGGAAAAGACCATAATTTTGTCCAACCACTAATCCGGTGACTCGATCTTCTCGAGTGTGGCCCGGATAGCTCAGTGATGAGGTTTCTCTTCACTCGAGTTTCGAGCCAGCATATGTTTGTGGGGTTCACTGATTTTCTTCAAGAATTCAAGTCTATAGAGCGAGTAAAGAAATCAGGGGGGGAACTCTCTCTCTGGTTTGCATTCCACAGTTTATTTCTGTGAAGGGGAATCCAAAGGATGAGAGACAAAGGATTTGGGGTCTGGGGGTCTCTTTAACAGGGTTTCTCGGAGGGAGGGAACATCAGAGAAAGAACCAATTATTTTTCTCAGTTAGTACATCTTACAAACTTTCTACAAATCATGGTTACACACACCAAGATAAGAAATAACAGACACCAACTTCTTCAAATGCCCACAAAGGTGTAGGAGTATTCTCCACAGAGGGGCAGAGGAGGAGAGAGGGGGGGCCTGGTTTCTTGGCAACACAGTGGGGAAAGAAAGGGAAGGCAAGGTAAGCCTGGCCTCTCAGCTTCCATAGCTCAGAGGCATTCTGGGACAAGAAAAAGAGTTACAAACTTCTGTGTTAGAAAGAAGGGTCTCCTGGGCTAAAGAAACTTCAAGCCGGTGGAAACGCCAGCAGGATCTTCTCTTTACTCTATCCGGCCTCTCGCCGTGGAGCTGAGAAGAAAAACTTCAGTATAACCATGGTAACCTGACGCCAGGTAAACAATTAGGAGAAAGAGAAGCTGGGGGGAAAATCACAACTAAAAGATGGGAAAAGATACATTTCAAGCTATCAACTACAACAATCCAGCACTACCAAGCCCACCACCCAGCTATGTCTCCTTGCCTTGCTCTCATTTGGCCTTGTCATCTCCTGGCCTGGGAACCACTCTTCTAAATCAGGTCTTCAGCTGATGAAGTTCTGTGGCATTTTCTTGCTGTTGTCTGCAGAAAAAAGTACTTACATACACAAGTGTGGTAGTGCACATTTCTGGGGGTTACCTAGTTTCTGTGTAAACCCTCTAGGCAGCTGTGACGTGTTTTTCCCCTCCCCTCCCTGTCCCTGCAATGTTATCCCATTGATTGGTGTTATATGTCTCCCCGCCCCTCTCCCGAGGTCCCATTGTCCGGGAAATGTTTCCTCTGTCTCTTTTCTCTCCTGGAAGCCAGCCAGAATAAATATCCTCCTTTATCCTGGAGGGAGAAGTAGCCCTTTGGTTTTTTACCTTGGTCGTGAAGAGCCTTCCTGACCCCCACCCTCGACAGAGCTAGCCAGGATTACTTCGGGGGACAAAGGGAGGTTGCTTCATACGAGCACTTTATACACACATTTATGAGAGAGCTGTTTGTCTGGTATGAAATTATAAAAGGTTCTCATTCAACAAATTACACAGAATCGATAAACATGGACTTTATGAATGTGAACTGCAGAGCAAAACAAATAATGTTGGTTTAAACAACTTGAGATTCCAGCTCTGGCATTGCTAGTAGATTACATTTTTTGGAAATTCATTATGTCAGTCTTGTGATTTCAAAGGAAATGGTATTCCAGAGTCTGGTGTCTTATTCTGTAATTAGAAGAAAAGTAAATCCATGCCTTTACACTGCTTCATGTTCTGCCAGCAAAATCTCAAATTACTTCTAAAAATCTCTGCATTAATCTATATAAAATAAATAAAATATTAATATTCATGTCATCCTCTGATGTCCAGGATAGACTAATCAATACCGGCTGGAAAAAGCATATCCTTAGTATCAATAAGAGCATGACATTTTTGTTCCACTATAGTCATGTTAGGTCTAATAGAGAGGGACTACTCACGTGGTGCGTATTTTCAGACAATTTTCTGGGTCAAAGCTAAGTGCCAAACATTCCAAACCTGTCCCTGTTCAATCTAGCTTGTGGTAACAAACTAATTATGGAAACCAAAAAAGGCAAATTTATAAAACAATTCAGTAAACCAGAAACATCCAATTAAGAACAGAAAGCAGTGCTGCCACAAGGGTGATGACACATGGTAAAGATGAGATAAATTATTTTCTACCTGTAGCTGGAGGAAGACTACATAGAAACAACATCTGCATTTTTTCCTCTCTGACTCTCAGTTGCACAATATTATCCTTAGAGATCAGATGTACTAATGATACTTCCTGTTTTTTACATGACTGCTTGGAGATCATTCTTTTTAGTCTCATGTCTGTTGTTCGAAGTTCATGCTGTTCCCCTTTCTGCGCAGAGATCACCTTACAGCTGGGAAGTCATGCAATGTTGGCTGATAAGAGCCACCGCAGCTGGCCCAGGAAGATCCAGTGTGTTTGGCCTGGCTGTGGATTATTGCTTCTCTTCCAGATGGGGTGAACAACTAACAACAGGGGGAAGATCACCCAGTCCTACTGGGAACATTTTAGAGGGAAAAGTGAGTGGTGAGGATGCTCTTTTGGGGAGACACTTTGGAAAAACAAAGAGTGGAGCAGGGTGTGGTTGAGAAGACAGCTTTCTGCTGAGTAGGCTGATGAAAGGGATGTGATCCGATGAATTTATTTTTCCTGGAGAAAGAAAAATTTCTTTTCAAAGGGAAGAGTTTGGGTTGAGCTGGAGAGTGCCTTTCAACACCTAATATTGTCAGTTTCTTCTACCTGGTACTTCTCATGGAGAATAAAATGTTCCTCCGTCACCCTTAGGAGGTATGTAGGCATCTAGGAAAGGTTTCATAGGCAGAGTTTCTTCATTTATTTCTTAGCTTCTCCTCTGTATATCCCTACTATGGTACAAAGCCTTCTGATTCTAAAAATTTGGGGGTTCAATGCCCTAACCATTTCCATTCTATCTTAAGGCTTCTCAACATAAACTAGGAAGGAGTTCAGGCAAAACCATTGGATTGGAAGCAGACCCTGAATTCCAAAATTTAAACAGTACTAACCAATTAAGTAACATAGAGAGAGATGCTTATCCTGCAGGACATAAGAAACTTCATGCCAAAGCATATTACGTTCTCAAAGAATAACTGAGGAGAACATTTCTGCTGCTACCGAGTAGCAGCAGAAATGTTGGTTCAGCTAGGGAGATTCCAGATATTTCCAAGCGAAGGACATCAGGGCCTTTTAAAAAATATTTTATATATACATACATTATATATGTAATATACAATATAATTTCATTATATATGATATATTATTTTATTATAAATGTATACATATGTTTTATTATAAACATATATATAGCATCATATACTTAGATCATAATAAATATCTGTTTTGTTCAAACTGCTGGAAAATAATCAGTACTTTAAATTTGCAAGTAGCAAAGCTGTTTTGAAATATTTGGGGCATTTTATGCATAAAGAAGCATCTTTTTATGAACTTCCAGTGTTGCATACACAAGAAAGCTAAAGGTAAATATTCTTCTCCTCTCAAGGGCAGCACAAATAGCCTCACTCTGCATTTTGCTCTCACTTAAAGCTGCGTTAAAACAGGGGAACCATCCACATGCACTATGTACCCATCTGCTTGTCTGTTTATTCCTTATTAACTGTGATTGGAGGTTTAAGCAGTTTTGGCAGCTCTGCAAGTCAACAGCATTCAAAAACTAAAATGAAATTGTGACAAAATAGGTATGTTTGCTGAATAAGGGCTCTCTGCAGATGAAATCAGTACTTCTGCCAGGTGCTCATGGAGTTATTGACAACTGTTTTGTAACCCACTTCCAACTCCTAGAGACTAAAATATCAAGTAACACATATGATTTAAAATTCTCTCAGACCTTCCAGGTATTATGAAGTTACCATCAGAAATCCTCTTAGTCCTTCCAAAGGATTAAGGCTTGTTGGTGATGGAGGTTCCGTAACTGGTAATTGTGCCTACACTACCTGAAAAGCTTCTAGTTCTTTATTACTATCCTGAGCTACCAGCTATAGTACCTACTAGCTACTTGCTCTGAGTGAGATTTTGATTCACGTGAGGATTCAGGAAGTTCCCACATCTAACCAGGTGCCGACCCAGACCATTTGTTTAGAGAAGGGACTGCTATTACCACCTGTCTCCTGAAATAAAGCAGAAGGCTGTACCAGTAACCCCACTTTTCCCTCCTTATATTCTATCTTGGATATTAGGCACACCTTGTGACGAAAACAAGGTTCAGCCTCCATATATTCCTTAATGGATCCTGATTTCATCTTACACCTTTCTATTAACAAACCTGACTGCCCTGGAGAGCAGATAGGTTATAGGCACTCTGGCCTAGAGCCACAAAGTACTTTGAAGAAGGCATCTGGAGCTGTCAGCAGAGCAGGGAATGGGACTTGAATTAAACACATCAGTTGGATTACTTTTCCCTTCACACACCTCAAATCATTTCAATATTTACCAATATCTTTCAAAGCAGTCTGTAGTACTGATAGGCTTAGCCTTGTACTCACCAGCTGCTGCTGAGAACATCCTGCCCTCTCTGTCACATGCCCACGGCACACCTCACCAAGTGATGACAAAGACATATGCTGTCACCTTAGTGTTTAATTATATAGTTCTTCCTCATCCCCATCTGCACAGCTGAGGACTGAGATCAAAGGTGATGAGAAAGGGAAACAGTAATTTGTCTGGGGAAAACATATGAAGATCTTCTAGGCTGCTGTAGCACAAATTACTCCATTACTCCAGGATATGATGGGGCATTAAACAGTAAAATGTGTCAGGTGGGGTATTAGGTGGAATGACATCTCTTCAAAGGGGAATAACCCATGTATGAACACTGTGGTAAAATGGAAAGGTGAAGAGCAATAACAAAATTCCCAGCATACAGCAGATGAGAATTTTAAGGAATGTGTTGATATCCATAACATCATGGAGTCTAAAAGGACTGAGGGTGAGACAAAAAATGCAAAGGCTAGAGTTTTCCTTCTTTAGTGAAAGTGGAGCTGCTGTTGCCTGATCTCTGCTCTCTGCCAGACTAAGGAGTCCTAACAACTACACTCTCTGTCTGCAAGCTATATTCATTGCCATTTTTGAGAAAGAAATCTCAGATCTCTGATGAGCTTTATGATTCCTCATGTCAGTCAGGTCTTCCACTGAAACCCTATATTAGCACTTCTGAAGATGAAGCAAAACTTTCTAAAATCAAGAAGCTTGCATAAATCAAAAGTTTTGAAGGTCACCATCTGAAAGCTCTCTACTTTTCCTTGAGGCAGTTAGGCTAATGCTTTTAACAAGAATGAGCAAGAAAAAGTGGAGATTCACATGAAATCACCTTCTTTCAGGAGCCTAGAATTTAACATGCACAACATAAGACAATATTAAACTTTCATGAAATGTGTTCATGAAAACGACTCAGTTCCTTATGTAAATAACTAGCTCCTTCATCATCTGATGTCTTCACAAGACTCTTCACAATCTGATGTCTTTGTAAACCTTGACAATCTCTTCCCTTCCATTCCTTCTCTGTATTTGTGAGAATATGTTCATGCTCCTTCTTAACTTAATATTCCACAATCCCTATAAATATTAACTGGCAGACTATATAAAGCAGGAGATGAAATGTTTACCATTCACATCAAATGGTAGTCAATTCATGACCAATTTAGGTTGAACCCCTGCCAGGAGGATAGGGGAAGGAAAAAAGGATGAGGTAGAAAACAATCCTCTGTGAATGTCATTTGAGCACATGTTTACGGCAATACCTTTGTTGCCTACACAAATGTATTTGCATATCCATAAGAAATAAGAATTAAGACATGGGCTTTGTTTTAACTCCTCTTGACTTGATTTTCCGGGTCTTGGTTTGCATGTGTTGGGGGTTAGGTGTCCTTTTTTGTTGTTGTTGTTCCGGCCTGCCCGTGGAATTTTTACCCATTAGTTGTGGGGACAACCTAAATGTGGGTACTTGGTGGGTGCTTGACAAAAGACAAAGAGTTTGGCCGGCTCAGCGGGGGGCGGAAGGGGGCAGGAAAAAAAGGAGGGTGGGGACAGTTTTGTGGGCTTTCTTCAGCTTCGGAGAAGGACATGTTGGGCGCAGAGCTGTTACGGTGGGGAGAAGGGAATTTCACCATCACCCAGACGGAGCTGCAGCTTCTTTTCCTTCTTTCCTCTTGGTTGGTGGCCTCACACCCCCTGTCCTGCTGGGACGTGTGGCAGTGCCAGCCACCACTGAGGAGCTGCTGATCCACCTCAGCCACCAGCCCAGGATCTCAGCTCATCCCTGCTGTTCCAGCTGACTGTTCCTCGGAGCCCTGCAGGAGCACCGGGACTGACTGCCCGAGGGGTTTGTGAAAACAGAGCCTCTCCTCCATCCCGTCTCAGCCGAGAAAGCTGTCCCGGGGTCCCTGGTTCTGTGTTCTTGTTATTGCTGTAGTTATTGTTGTTTGTTTGTCTGGTTATACTAGTAAAGAACTGTTATTCCTATCCCCAGATCTCTGCCTGAAATCCCCTTGATTTCAAAATTACAATAATTCAATAATTCAGAGGGAGGGAGGTCTACATTCTTTCATTCCAAGGGAGGTTCCTTCCCTAGCAGACACCTGTCTTCTAGAACCGAGACAGCATGCTGTGTCCACAAATCACTTCACCAAAATAGCTTAATAACTTCTGAGTGCCTTCCTGTTCAGACCTTTAGCAGAAATAAATTATCAAAGATAAGTTCTTTCCCAAATCTGTGTGTTTCAGGGGCAGCAAATTAAATGGTTAGTGATATTTCTCATGTTCTGGTGTCTCTGAGACTTGCCTGGGGCAAGGGAGTGTGTCTGCTATGTGTATAGGATAAACACTGTGCAAGCTCCTGCATCTCTTTGTGTTTAGGCCTTTTTCTCCCTCACTTTTAGGACGATAATAATACTGACAACTGTAATGCCTGTTACATGTAATGTAACTCTTAATGTACATGAAAGGGCAAATATTTAAGAATAAACCAAGAATATGTTGCAGAAAGAGCAATCTTACTACTTTACCATTCATGTCGCACTTCAAGCAAGTAAATAATTGGCCCAAATAGCTGAATCAATAGAAGGCAGAAGAGTTGCTTCACTGATTTCAAAACAAAGATATAGGGTTCCTTTCAGCCTTTAACAATGTACTTTACAGTCTGTATCTGCTTTAATCATTCAACTTACATGAACAGTGCAAACAAATATTATATTAACAATTCTGCTTTCTCCAAAGCACCTTTCCCAGCACATTCAAAGAATTTTTGAGGTATCTAGGTTAAAATACACCAGTATACACTAAACAATTGCACCAAAAAATTACTAAAATGCACTAAAGAATTACAAACCTCACTTTCTAAATAGTCTCACTTTAACAGTTTATGAAGAAAAGAAAATCTTTGTTATGATTCAGATTCCAGTTTTGTTAAGATTGGTGTTAACAAAGATCATGTGCTGGTAAGCATTAAAAACACTCTATCAACCTGGGGCAGCAGGTTTTTTGTGAACCACTGAAATCTGAGTCCTTCAGCATCTAATTTTGTGAATGGAAATTCAAATCTCTGCTTTTTTAATAAAATCTAAGTCTTAATCTTGCAAATAACACTATTTTTTGAGGAGTATCAATAAATATATACTTGGAAAGTTTGAAGCAGACATGGAGGCACTCCAAATCCAAATCCATGTCTTTGCCTCACTTTCCACCACTAGACAGAAGTTAAATTCTTTACTTCCCTCTGAAAAGTTAATGCAGGGCTCTTACTATCTGTAAGCAGTGATGCCTGCTAAGGGTTCTAGAGAGGTGCAGAAACACACCATGACTGGTAGGTCTTATTGCTGAACAATATTGTGACTTTATAGCAAAAATGTGTCTGGCATTCCTGCCATGGTAGTAGACATAAGAGTTTCATCATGGTCAGTATCTCACCCTGCTGTGATTGTCATTACCTGCAGGGGCAGAGTCTTCCTATTCCTTGCGAGTGAAAATGGTTCTGAGAAAAGATGACACATTCCTGGAAATAAAATAATACAACTACAATGTTGATTACCCTCCTCTAACAGACTTGTGTTTTATGATCATAATTTTCATATTCCTTGACAAATTTAATGGATAATCATGCTAGCAGTACATTTTTTTTTTTTTTTTTTTTTTTTTTTTTGCTAGCAGGAAACTATAGTCATGAACCTTTCTACCTTTCTTTCCTTCCCACTTTGTACCCCTTGTGACATCAGAAATTGGTTGGTATCCCATTGGGGCATGATTACAAAGAAGGTGGATGGTAGAAATATCTCATTTGATGAGCTGTTGCCAGTTTGCAGTCGAGGCATTGAGCTAATGGATGTCTCTGTACACTGGCTCATCTTGTCTTCCAAAATTAATCAGTGGTGCAAAGACAATGCTGAGGATACATCCCAGTGGCAGGAGTTACGCTACCTGTGGCACCAGTCCTGAAGCAACTTGGGTGGTGTAGTACTTTTCCTTCCTCATCTTCTCATTATAGTAAGCCATGTGTTTGTCACTGAGTTGGTGCTTTTAGGAGACCTTGTAACAACACAGGAGAACAGCTGGAGATTTTTAGGTGCCAGTGAGCTTTCTGAAGTCCAGGCTGTTCTTCCTACATATGTGAACATAAAGCTCTTCTGACACACAATAAAAGCTCGGCTTTGCTCTTCAGTAAGGTGGAATAGACAAAAGGACTAAAGCTGTGTAAGTACAATACCTTCTTCCACTCCACTTTCCTCCTTAAACATTAATGCTTTGCACTCCCCCATTCCCTGTGTGTTCTTTTACCCTTATCTCATCCATAATCAGAACCTCTAAATAGTGGTTGAATAAATCTGGTCAGTACTTGATTTAGGATATCATGAAACAACCCAGGAATCCATATTCTTTATATTCAATATTCACAAATTCCTTTATCCTGGAGGAGCTTTGTAGACTGAGTTTGTGGGAACGTATGCCTGAAGGACAGTGAAGACACTGAGGGAACAGGGTGTGTATTAACCATTATTTTTAATTTTTTTTTTTTAAATTGTTATTTCGTATTCATTCTACTTTAGGACAAAAATGAACCACTTAGAACCACTTAACACTTTACTCCCATTGACACTACCCAGAATCACCACTCTTTGACCATCTGCTGCTTCCTTTCAATCCTTCCAAAGCCTTGGCTTTCTTCTCCCAGTCAGGAACTTGCAAAGACCTGAATCCTGGTTTTCTGGTGGCAGAGTACAATAACTGTGTAAATTATTATCTCTCTGGTAGCTGTAGGGTTTTTGATCCTTTGATCTGATCATCTAAAGTCTTCTACTGGGTTTACTCTCTCTGATTCCTACTGTCATGAGATACCTGCTTATGGCTAGGGTCTCTGGAAGATTCACAGATATATCTAATTGCAATGACTAAAGGAAGACACTTCCTTTTAAAACCTTGAGGTATAATAAAGTGCTAGGATTTTTGTGTTTATCCTGAAACTGTAGTAAGAGCAAATGTTCAGAAGCAGCTCTCTGTGCAGACTGTTGGATTGTGGTTGTTAAATGTCTCAAAATTAGTATAATCTATCACAGGAGATTCTACACACTGCTGTGACATATCTGTGCATGTACAGGGTTATAGGTCCTCTGGGCCAAGCTGTGCATCTGCCCCTTCATGACCACAACACTGGTTGATCCTAGAATGGATTGTGCCTGCTTGTGAAATACACATGGGTAGCATCACAATGGTTGTAAAACTGAATGTGATCCTTTTGAGAATGGAAAAATGAATCACAAATATATAACGATTACATAAATGAAACCTTTTTCCTAAATATTCTAAATTCTTCCAGGTATTCAAAATCTTTTGAAGTCAATTCAAGGGAGAAGTATACCTGACAAAAATCCAACTCTGTGCTACTTGATTCTGCTTGTCTTGTATTAAACACAGCAGGGCACAAAGTGAGGATGAAAGTAGGTTCTTCTCCATCCTTCCTCCTCTCTCTTGTACCCCAACACTCATCAGCAAGAAGTTACAAGGACAGTACATAATCATTATATATTTCATACAGGAAGCATTTCTTCAACTGAATAACCAAATTTCAGTGGTGACAAATTCTCTTTGTTTTCTCCTCTCCTTCCAAACATTGTAAATGACCCTCTTAGATCAATTACTGAAGTGGATAGTGCAGGTCATTTTACACTTCAGAAACACCTGTGGAAGTATCTCTAATCAAGTCAAAGGTGTATCCTCCTCTTTAAATGCATAGCTTGGTCAGTCACAGTAGGACCAAATGTATCACAAAAAGCCTAGAGAGGCCTTCTATTTGAAGCTGTTTTTAGAGGAGAAGTCTTTTCTTTGACTTTTATCTTTGAAGACTTTGAAGTCTTTTTTTTGGCTTTCAAGTCAAACCTTGCGCCTCTTATGAAATGTATCTTTTTTTCCTGTTGGTTGATAGTCAAACTGATCTGTCAAGACTTTATAATTTACCCTTTTCTTCATACTTAGACTGCATTAGTCTCCTCCACATGGTGGTGGGTGATGGGGTGATTCTCTGCCATCCCAAGTGCTCTGTAGCTGTGATGGCAGCTCTTTCTCTGCCTACACTTTGACTTGGGTGGTGATGGCTTGCCACCTCTATACAAATGAGGGTATAAATACCCCTGGGCTGTTTGTTGTTGGTTTTTTAATGATTCCATTCATGGAAAGACATGGACCTGCTGGGAAGTGTCCAGAGGAGGTCATGAAGATGCTCAAAGCTGCAGTGCCCCTCCTACAAAGACATACTGATACAGTTGGGGTTGTTCATCCTGGAGAAGAAAAGATTCCAGGGAGACCTTAGAGCACTTTCTGGTACCTAAGGGAGTTACAGTAGAACTGGAGAGGGACTTAAGAGCATGTAAATGTAGGATAAGAGTTAATGGATTTAAACTAAGAGAAGGTAGATTTAGATATAGGAATGATATTTCTCCTCATGAGGGTTATGAACCACTGACACAGGTTTCCCAGAGGAACTATGGATGCCCCATACCTGGAAACATTCAAGACCAGGTTGGATGGGGCTCTGGAGCAATGTGGTCTAGAGGAAGGTGTTCTGGCCCATTGCAGGGGCTTGGAATGAGATGATCTCTAAGGTCCCTTCCAACCCTGACTATTCTGTGATTCTATGATTCTTCATCATCATACTGTTGTTCAGGACAGCACAAAATCCCTTCCTGGTGATGATCTGGACTGAGGGTCCTTTTCTCCGAAAGGGGAGACAGTCAAATGCATATTTACTTATTTAATGAGAGCTGCTAGATCAAGACAGTCACTGACTTTCTTTGTTTCTTGTCTCTGATTAACCAAAGCAGAAATCCTTCTTGCTAGACAACGCTTTCTGTTATCTTTCTTTTACACAGAAAATTAAATACTTCAAAAAATGTGAGAACCTCTGGGCTGTAAGGATACCATATATTGCTCTGCTCATCCAGGGAATACCCATGGCCTTGGCTCTAACTCTGAGCAAGACTGGTTGCAGAGCTAGAGAGGTGCAGCTGGTTTGCACGGATACAGGGCAAGATTGGGAATGCAAGATTGGGAAAGATCCACATATCAGAGCTGCAGATGGCAATGCAATGGGCAGTAAATCTGGAATGGTCTGTAGGAACTCCTCTTCAGACCCCCTTCTTCCATTGTAATGTCTCTTTTATATATAATAATAAAAAAAAAAAAAAAAAAAAAAAAAAAAAAAAAAAAGTCAATGCTGGTTGAGCCATCACTCAGATGATTCCTTGAATCAAGAGGGAAGCACTGAAACTGACTTTACTGCTGTCCTGTCATCAGAAGTCAGTGGCAGAATAAGGTTATTCTCAAACAGTACCTTCTAAAGAAGTTACCATTGACATTTCTAGTTGTTAAATCTCCAGACTTCACAAGCAGCCTTTCTGGAACTCCATTCCTCATTCCTAATAGAAAATCTGCTTTGCCAGAAGAGTGAGCAGCTTATATCAAAACCTGTAAAAAGAAGCAGCTACCCTGAGTGCTCTTGTGAGTGCAATGTCACATTTTCCTACCGAAATACATAACCTCTTTGATGTAAGATTACACAGCTGCCAGATTAGTTCAGGTCCCAGATTCCTGACCCACCATTATGACTTCTGCAGCCAATTCTCAGCTTCTGCACAAGGATGCTGTTGGACTTAACAAAAATGACAAATGACAATGCAATTGAATTTAAGAATATCATCCCTTCTTAATAACCTGCTTTCTAGAGACATGTCCTACAAACTTCAAATTAATTTTAAACTTCAGGCACTGTATTTCTGCATATTGATCTTGTTAGGCTTGAGCACAGAGAAACAGAGAAATTTATCTTATCATTTGTTCTGATGCAAACCTCACTGCTTAGAGGCATCACAGTAGTCTTTAAACTCTGTAGTGAAATCATGAGTCAGCAGATGACCACAGAGGGGGAAGCTTCTGTGCAGGGAAGAAGAACAGTGGGCAGAGAGTGATCAAGTCCCCAGCTGACAAAAAGACAACTCATTTTCAGTTAGTGGGAAGTTATTTCCTTGCCAAAGGGCTTTTAAAATTAGTTCTACACCAGGGAAAAATAAGTGTTAGACACTGGGTGATATCCCTGATGACTATTTGTATTGGCAGGTTTTCCAAAGCTTCCTCTAGTCCTTCAAAGTCTTGTGGAAACTGAGACTTTCAAGGACTTTTTGTAGCAAATGACTACTGTGAATGACTGGTAATTTGGACCTGTAACAATGAGATGACAGGCACTGGAACTGGTTTGGGAGACAAATACATGAATGGTGAGATGTGCATCTCACAAAAGTGCAAAAGTGTGCATCTTTTGGCCCTTCCCTGGAGCAGTACCAGAGAGCAACAAGGACTGGGACTGGGAGGTTGGTTAAGCAACAGTGCTCAGCCCCACAAAGCCACCAGACCTGGAAGGGGCATCTGCATGGTGCTACAAGGATGCTACAAGGATGCTTCATTTGGTCCCTCTGGATACAGGGGTGGACTGCTCTCATCCTGTTCTCCTGAGGCCATAACCAGGCACCATTCAAATGGTGACAGTGGAGCTCTCAGTTTTTTCACTCTCTTGCTGGAGCTTCCATGCCCAAGGGCAGGATAGACTGCCAGCTGCCCCCAGACAGCCCCACTTACATCATCTGCAGACCTTATTATCCCTTTACACATCTCTCAACCCTTCATTTCATCACTCTTGTGTCTTCTTATGTCCACATCAGTTTCCTCAGAAATCAACAACTTCAAATTACTTTTTCCTGCCAGACACCAAATTTAATATTTCTGATTCTGTTACCTGACATGATATATATGATAGAGTTATGTGGGTTTGGTAGCTTTACAAGGCTGTCTTTCCTTAAACGTCTTTAGTGCTCCTCCTGGCTATCTGGCCATGTCTCACACAACACCCCCCCAGCTGCCAGTGATATCCCTCCCTCCCTCCCTTGCACCACCTCTCAGTATCTCACACTGCCATTTCTTGTGGAATCACACAATAATTTGGGTTGGAGGGGACCTTTAAAGCCCAACTAGTTCTGGTCACCTTGAAATAAGCAAAGGCATTCTCAACTAGATCAGGTTGCTGAGGGCCCCACACAACCTGACATTGAACGTTTCCAGGATTGGGACCTGGAATATCCATGTCCAACAGTTACCTCACAACATGTCCAAAATTTTTCCACGTCCTGATTAGCTTGGTTAGCCTCTGGCCAGAGTCCAGCCAGTGCTCCCATCATTGGTCTGCATGTCTAACAGTGATTTTTAGTGTAGGTCTCGTAGCATGGCTCTAAATAGCTCAGTAAGGTTGTTTGACTGCTCATCCTTAGCGATCAGACTAAAATGCACTTAGAAGTTCATGTTTTCCCTTTAGGATGAAAAGGTCCAGGAATACACTGATAGATTACATGATCAGAAGGATTTACCCATGTCATGAAGCGACTTTACCTTTAAGGTGGTTTTGGGAGCTAAGGAAGTTGAAGTTGCTGGGGACTGATGGGAGTCTTTTCTCCTGACCAATTATCGGTCATTACTGGGAATTGACAGCAGTTTTGACCATTGAAAAGTGGGATCAACTTGTGAACCCTACCTTAAGATGTAAAATCAGGGCACTTCTGGGCTCTTTGTTTTCCTGGCTGTGAAGGTAACAGAGCTCTGTCTGGCCTCCCGCTCCCTGCCCAGGCCATGCTGGGCCCAGCGGCTCCCGGCTGGGAGATGGGGCCTGCGGGGCTTGCCCCGGGCTCTGGCCAGGCCAGGCCAGTCCCTGGCTCGGCTGCAGGTTTTTTTTGCCGTGACGAAATTCACCAGAGACTGCCGAGTAAAGAAAGGAAAAAGCTCTTGACCTGCGGCAAGCAGAGACAGCGATCACGTTCTCCAGAGCAGCCATGAGGAATCTTCTATCGCAGACAGCTCCAGCTGCTGCTCCAGCAGAGATCACAGAACCATCTACAAAAGCCTGGGCAAGATTTTAACTCTTTCATTACCCAGATGAGACTTGCAGATTAATCTGTTTATCCAGAGAGGGAAAAAGAGAGTGATCAACATGAAAACTTTATAAACTACCAGTGACAAGAAAGAAAAGAAGCTTCAGAAAAGGTAGAGAATAAGGAGATGCTTTATAAGCTGAAATATCTTCCTGTTAAAGCTATAGAGATGGACAATAAGGTCCTGAAAGAACTCCTTTAATTCATGATAGAGTATGTAGGGAGGAATAGAGTGTTCGAAGTGTAGATTTCGAGTAAAAAGTAGAGTAATTATGATACAGTGAAGTGCTAGAAGATTTGAAGCCTTAGGGGGCAATGAGAAAACTGTTTTCTAGTGAAGCTCACAGAGACAGATGAAGAAGACTTTTGCCTTTGAATAACTCATCCTTAAAATGCCATCCCTAGACTCATGGCCCATACACACCTCAGAGTGATGTGAAATGGGAGGAGTGAGCTCTGATAACAGCAGCTCTGGGCAGCTGACATCAGGGCAATAGAAAACTATAACAGAAGTAGTTTTCTTGTGAGAAACTCCATAAATTAACAGAAAGAGACTTCGGTTTCTCTACAAAGACTGAAAAGACTGTAGCAGGAATTGAGACTGTTTTAACCATCAAAGTTCCAAAGTTTTTGTCTCTGTTGTCAAGTGAACAAGAGAATGGTGGGTAGTAGGGGATAAAAAGTGGTTTTCTGGAAGTTAATTCTGGTGTTCTTATTCTTGTAGTTTGTTAATAAACTTTATTCCTTTTAAGTTTATTGCCTGTTTTGCTCTTGCTCTAATCCATATCTCACAGCAAGAAATAAGTAATCTGTTTTAGTTACTGGTTTAAAACCACAACAACCCACCTCATGAAAACTGCTGGATTTCAGCTTAATGTGAGATTGCAGCATGAACAAACACAATCAAGTAAAACACCATCAAAGTACAACCTTGCACAGGCCACAAGATTCATGCTCTTTGCTTTAAAATTTCACTAACACGTCAAAATTAGTTGGCTGCCTTTTGGCACAGGGTCTGCTCACCCTCTGATCAACCTCCAAAAATTGAAAGTGCTTTTTAAAACAACATTCAAAAGCAAGAAGAGTGGTGGAACAGGAATGACTAACTCTGAGGACTAAAATAGAATCCCACTGAGTATGAATGTTACCTGAAGAGAGAGCACAGTTCAAGATGCCTGTACAAGACTTAAGAAAAATAATGTAAATTGAAAACATATGAAAGTTTACTGGGGAAAATATTGCATAGCTTGGTTAGAAGCTAAAATCTACTTCTGCAAAATAAGGGAGACATGCTAAACTCCTGTGATTTGATATGAAAATATTTAAATAGCAGGGTTACAAATTTAGGTAAATTGGCACACCTTTGTGTAGGACAGCTCTTCTTCCCAGACCTGCAACAAAGCCAAATCTGAAGTTGCCTGTGATTTTTTTAATTTTATTTTTATTCTTTCAAATGCTATGTAGAAAAGCAAAGTTTATTCTTAAGGTACCTAAGCAGTAAAAAATTTGGGTTCAAATAATGTTCACAAAGAAGGTGTGTACTGATTTGAAGCTTTAGGCCAAGCGATAAAGGGCAATAGAGAAAACTGGGCTGTACTGCACATCTTGCTCTCAGATATTGTTGCCTATTTGTCTGGGGTGCTAGGTTTAGGCACATTCCAGAAAAAACACAGGCCATCTCCATTTAGGTGTAGATTCTGGTCTGTTCATCTCTTCCTGTGCAGTAATTATGAATTTGCTGTTATACACATGGTGATGGCATCTTCTTTCTTGTTAGCAGGAAGCTGCCAGAAATGATAAGAAAGTTTTTTTTTAAAATGCTAAAAAACACCCCAAGATTTGAGGCACATCAACACTACAAATGTGCTAGGGGAACAGCTTTCTAAGTTACTGCTGAAGCATACTACCTGCCTACACCCACTCAGCTTGCCTTTCAGTACCCTTTATTATGCAAATGTAATTTCTTATCAGAAAGCTACAAGATTTAAGTTTCCCTAAACTTAGGCGTATCATACTATATAAGCAGCTTTGTTTGTGTTTGTATATGTAAATATATAGTGGTAGTTTGGGTTTTATTTGCTGGAAAGCATCAATCTGATGTTGAAAAGCAGAAAGTTGGTTCCTCACTCCTTAAAGAGTGAATAATTTGGATTATTCTCTGCATTGCAAGGTATGTTACTCATTGTATTCACAGTCCTCTTTGTTCCGATTCCCTGCTAATCTTCTCCATGGTGAAGACTTTTTCTGTGGCCCTGGCAGCTACAGGATTTTCATACCTGTAGTAGCATTGTGACATGTTAGAAATCAGTCTATTCCCTCTCTGTAGGCTTTAACTTGTGTATTATGCTTGAATCATTTGATGTCTGATAAGAAACTGGTCTTTGCATTTAGCCTACTGAGTGTTTAATGAGAAACAGCAGCTCCCATCACTTGTCCCTGTGGCCAAAAGAGTCCATTTGAGGGAAGGTTTGGGTACAGCATTATTTATGAAGCTGGTCTTCTGTAAAGCTGAAGTGGAACACTGTTATCTTGCACTGGCATAACAGATGGTGCATTTTCCTGTGACTAATTAGCTATGCAGTGCCTTGTCTGCAGAGAGTCAGAGGAAATCCTTGATGTGTCTCTGCTACTACTCCTCTCCCCAGGTCTGAGCAGCATTCCACCACAGACTGTATTTGGGAGACTATGGTCTGGCAGAGTCCAGCAGAAAGCATTCCTGACCTATTTCAGTACTTTGGCAATTTGACAGGTCATTCATAGTTATTCTCATAGTTATTCTCATTAACACTCATAGTTATATAGAGAGGCTTGCTTGGCCTGTTGTTACACTCAGATGGACTTGGCCTCTCAGCCTGGCTGCTGTGAAGACAGGCTCACAGAATCTCAGAATGGTTTGGATTGGAATGGACCTTTAAGGGACACCTCATTCCAACCCCACTGCCTTGCATAGGGACACACTCCACTTGATCTGTTTGCTCAGTGCTGTGCCCAGCCTGACCTTGAATTTTCCAAAGATGTGACATTCACCACTTCTTATGGCACCTCTGTAGCCTGGCCTGATTTGGAGTTTCATATCAGGTCAGGGATGTTGCTTCCTTTGTAGCCCCTTGGGAATTTTCCAGATGCAATGGTGGCCTACTGAGGCCCCCTCAGACATTAGAGAAACCAATTTTTCTGTCTATGATGTAAGGTAAACATGTAAATCTGGATTTTAAGACACTTTAGTACTACAGCTGAGGAACCTAGTCTAGTAAAATGTGCTCCCGCCCATGGTAGTGGGGCTGAAACAAGATGTTTTTTAAAGTCTCTTACAACCCAAACCATTCTGTGATCCTACAACACAGCAATGTGCTCTGCTATTGAAATTACAATGACTTACACAATTGAGTGTACTGCATTTCCTTAACCAGGAACATCTGTCACCAAAACAGTGATATGGTTAAGTCTCTGACTAGCAATTAAGGGTGTTCATGCAATGCCAGTTCAAGATTGCAGGAGAAAACAAAGCATAGTGAAAACCAATCTGCCAAGCACAAATTCGTTGCCAACTCTGTAGCTGTCAGCCCCTGCTCTCTAGAGTGACACCTAACGTTCCATCACAATCACATGCTTAGCTTTAGGTTCTTTGTGGAATTGTACCCTCATTTTGCTAAGGCAGGGCTAGAACTGGTAAACTGTCATGCTGCCTGACAAGCATGTGGCAAAGATAACTAAGTGCAGTGTTCTTAGACAGAATGTACTCAGCTAAAAAAACAAACAAAAATAAACAACAAAAAACAACAACAAACCCAAGTCCCCAGATTAGTCCTAAAACTATTTTTTATTATATTGGTTGCAAACTTTTCACTTATATGGCTTGTACACAAATCCTACAGCTGTCTGGTCTGTGCATATGTATGTTGTCGTTTTCTTGCTCTGTGCATCAAGAAGTGTGGGCTTGAATTAGATATGGCTGTTCTGGACAGTGAAACACTTATAAGTTGATCTGGATTCAAAAATCTTTGCAAAAAATTCTATACTTTTGCAACTGAAAAGACCATCATGGCAAATTTATGGACAGACAGTAACAGTGAGGCCTTAGGTTGAATTCTTATGCACTAAACTCTGATGTCACTTCATCTGAAAGTTTGTAGGTATCCACACTGCTGTGGAAAAAAGTCAGATGGGGACACAGAGATGTACTTGTCAATTAGAGAGATAAAAAATGCTGATTCTTTATGCTTTTTGGGGAGGTTGTCTCACAAAATTAGCAGCAAGCAAATGCAGGCTACATACAGCAAACATTTATGTTGTCACTACAGGCATCCTACTACAATACTTGATGGAGTAGTATATGATTATTGTGACACATATTGTCCTGGATTTCTGGATCTCATCTACCCAAACACTCAAGCAAGCAAACAGCATTCAGCATGTTCTGCAACTGGCTTCAGTGGAATGACTCTAATGAGAGTCAGAATGTGAGATGTCTTACTGGAACTTCTAATGGAAAAGATAACCAACTACTACCAGAAGTTACAAAAAAAAAAAATAAAATAGTAAAGAACAGCCCTGTGAGTCCATGTGGCAAGTACACATCTATGATGAATGTAGCTGCACTTATTCTTCCATGAAGATTTGCAGACTGCTGAATTGTTGCAACCAGTCTTCACACTCCAACAAGGTTCAGGGAGCTGACAGATACCTAAGCCTCCTACTGAATTGTCATTGATTGAAAACTAAGATTCGTTGCTTTTAGCAGCAAAATATGAATCTTTCTCCTACAGTACACATCCTTGCCTCTTTTCTGCCTGTTGCAGAGAGCTACACATTGCCCACAGGATTTCACTATGAATGTGGGTGGGAATTCTCCCAGCGAGTTGGGCAACACACTTTGGGTACCAGCTACACTGATTCAAAACATGAATCTGTAGTGATGCCTGAGAAGGAGATTAATATCTATTTAAACTTCCAGGCTAGGTATGCTTTTTCTGGGAAACAAATGCATACTGCAATCTGCAATCTGATGAAGTGGGCATCTCTAAAAATCCCATTCCAGGTGCAAGATACTTCGATTGTTCTGGAGGCAGCACATATTGAGGAGAGACTGCATTAATTTGTTTGCTGCGGGGTGGGTTCATGTCCCCTGAGACAGAGGATGCAGTTCCTCATATTTACTATTTAGCAAGTGCTTCTGGTAAAAGACTATTTGTATTTACACTTCTCCATTTGTTTTTTCTTTTGTTTGCTTATTTTGTTCTCAAATGTTCCTCCTAGTAATACATCTTCTGGAAATGCCTGGCCTATTTTAGGCTAAAAATAGCCTTTGTTGCTACTGCCGTAGCTCCATGAAAGCCACATAATAACCACACTAGGAAAGAAAACCTCATGCCCAGCTGAGCTTCTCCAAAACGACAAGTGGGTCAGTAATCCATCTGACCAAAAAGCAGGAGGAAAACAAATCATACCTTCCTGCTCTGCTTCTACAAGGCTTGGTGATAGTGTAAAGTGGGGAAAAAGCAGAAAGGTATGTGAGTACTTTGCTTTCCCTCTGCCTCCTCTACATCCACCAAGGACAGTAGATGCCTCTTTTGGAGAGAAACAATGGATGAAACAATGAAACTGCAGGGATGAAAAGCTGCAAAAAAGACATTCTTATGTTGTTTCCACACTGTCATTCCTGAAATTAATATAATTTGATTTATCTCGTGTATAAATATCAATCTTTGGATATGACCAGACCAGAGCTACTGATGCTGTTGCACTGCTGAAATGAACAGATACCTCTCATCCTTCAGTGGGTTATGCCTGTGCTCCTACAAAGTCTTACAAAGGAAAAGGGCTTTGGATACCCAAATGTCTTCCTCTGCATCGCAGCAGACAAAACTTAATACTCCTCAAACCTTCAGTGAATAACTCTGAGCTATTCATCTGCACTCCTCAGTCCATGTGGCCCACAGTCCAAACTGAAAAGACACAGTCCAGGCTTAGTGGTGGTCTCTGGCAAGTCACCTCGCTGCCATGGGCACAGGGCACCCTGTCCATGAAATGGTGGGATCAAAAATACCCAAAAATGCTTCTGCAAGATATCTTGGTGACTGAGGAAATAAATTCCATTGATTGATGGATAAAAATTTTGTCATGATTTACTCTAGCCCGTGGGTGCTATTTTTTTTTTTTTTCATTTTTACACTTAAGGCATATTGACAAGAACATGCCACACACTTGTGGGAAGACAGGACTCTGTGCTCATTTGCAGTAAACTACTGGGTCACTTTTTTCTTTGCCCTGCCAACTAGGAATTTAGCTTGAATGTAGCTAGGGTGGTACCATGCTCAGTTATAGAAACACATCTGTGAGTTGGAGGCAAGTCTAAGCCTAGAACAGAGAAAGCACAAGCTCCTCTCCTTGTGTTCTGAGTGCTTAAGGCAGCTTGTTGAGGACCAGGTTCTGTCGGATACCACGAGTTCAGTGTCCTGGTGGACAGGGCCATGGATAGTTTTAGGGTTCAGGACAACATCACCGTGAAGCAGCGCTGCAGTCCTGCTTGGTGCCCTGCATGAGGCATGGGGAAAGGGACACCCTTCTGCTCCAGACTGCAGAGCTCTTCTAGCCCAGGATATCCCCGGGATTTTGGAGCACCAACAATGCTGCGGGTCACCCAGACCACATGCCTCTGTCCTCGATGCAGTCGTGATGCCGGCGAAGTCTCCGGGGCATCGTGCTCCCCAGGGCGGGACCGGGACAGGAGCAACCGGGAGAGTTGTCCGGCCGCCTTTAGCGTCCGCCGGCCACCGCCGAATGTAGGTAGCGATGTCCCCGTACGCCGGACCCTGCTCCAGTCCACAGGGAGGGGACATCACCGGGAAAGGGGCCGAGCTCGGAAACCGCGGCAGCTCTGGGGGTCCAGCTCCCCCTCCCCTCCCTTCCGCCCGCCCCTCCCGGCTGGCCCCTGTCCCCTCCCTCCGCTCCGCCGCCGGGCGGGGGCTGGAGCTGGGTCTGCTGCCCAGGAAAACAGACGAAGAGCGGCGGCAGGGAGGGAGGGAGGGAGGTGAACCTGTTCTCCTCCAGGCATCGCTGCGGGGAATCGAGGCGGGAAGGGGCGAGCAGGACGAGGGAGCAGGCGGCACAGCGAGCGAGCCCCGGAGCCGGCCCACCCCGCTGCGGCGGAGGGCGGACCAAGATGCCCGACCGGCGAGCGCTGCCCACACCCCCTCCCGGAGACCGCCGACCGTAGAGGGGCCGCCGCGCCGCGGGGTGAGCGGGGCCGGGGGCGCGGGGGGCCCGGCGGGGGATGCCCGTGCGGGACCGGCGGACGCGGGGGCTGCGGGGAGCGGCGGCAGTCGGGGCGAGGCGAGGCGGCGGCTTCCCTGCGCCGTGCTGCAGAGCGGGCCGGGATGCGGGATGCAGAGCGGGCCGGGATGCGGGATGCAGAGCGGGCCGGGATGCGGGATGCGGTGGGTCGGTGTTGGCGATGGCGGGAGTCGCGCGGGGGCATCGCCGCTTTTCCCGTGGCGGCTGCTGGGCTCCCGCCCTTTCCCTCGGGATTCCTCCCGTGAACAGCCCCGAGAACACCTCCCGGGAAAGGGTTCCACCACCGGTGCCGTCAAGCCGCGGGGCCGTGCGGGTGGGCTGCGGTTTAGGAGGAGGCTGCGGCGACGGCTGCAGGGCGTGATGGACGCGCCGCATGCGGGGAGAGAGGCTTTGGAGCAGAGATGCTAAAATGTCACCGTGTAGGGTGTCCCTGTCAGGTCTGGATGCTTTGAGAGACACCTGACACTCGGTGTTTTTGCATCTATGCAAAACCTCCGTTTCTCCGGGAAAGGAGAGAAATGCAGGCGTTTTGATCAACTGTCAATGACAGCTTGCAGGTTAGAGAGATGAGATTCCCAAGCTCTAAGGTTGTACAGTAGTTCTCTGGCTCCTTGTGGGTAAGTACTTGAGAAATAAATGTGTCAGAGTAACAGCGCTCGTCCTGCATGCGGTGTGGTCTTTTGTGGGGTGTGAAGGCACCTGGGACAGAGCAGGGACCCCAGCAGACATCCTCCCCCCACCACTTCAAATGAGATGGGTGTGAAAAAAAATAGAGATCATGGCTTTGTGCACAGATTTCTGCCTGTTTGTACTTGATCAGAAGACGGAGTATTTTTAAAACCTTTCGTTCTTGTACAATGGGGGTTTTGTGCTTGCTTTGGGAAGGAAGGTTGGCATAGGAGTTACTGCAGAAGGGGTTACCTTTGAGGCTGAGACTACTTAGTGTGATTGCCCTCAGCCTTTGAATTTCAGGATCCCGCTTAATCTGAGGACATTGCTGTAGACCTCCCTCTCTTTTAAATCATCTCTGCTGCTCTCAGGTCTGATTTTTGAGTTGGTAGTTTCTAAAGGTAAAGACTGGTAAGACCTTAGGGGTCTTTATGCATTTGTCCACAGGTAACTCTGAATATACTGTACAGGAAGAGAATCTGCTTTCAAGGTTTGACACAAGGGAGAAAAAGGACAAAATTTACATCAGCTGAGGAACTATCAAGCACTGGTAGCCATAACAACAGCTCCTTACTATCTTCCCATATTTATTTGTATTCCTTCCTTTCCTCCAACTTTCATTGTTGGCTCTCACATGGCATATTTCAATGTTGGCTTTTGCCTAGTCTGGGTAGAAAACCAGTGATGCCGAAAAAGATAATTAAAGCAACATGTAACAGCAAGGACGATATCAAGTGGCATTTCTCCTTTGATATGGTGGATGTGAACTTGTTTCAGTATATGTAGAATTACTACAAAAATCTGGTCAGAACTGTGCTGGTTGTTGGTGCTTGTTAACCTGTTTCAACACACAATAAAGATTTTTTTAAAAATTTTTTCTGGTTGATGAGACATCAGAGGAGAGAAGGAACTAGTAGGGAACCATATTCTTAATTCCTCAATCATGTAGTTACATCTGTTCAGTTACAGAACCTTTTGCTTGGTTTGTAATTGGAGATATTTGGTCTAGACTGAGTTCAGTAGCAGAAAAAGGAGGCTTTTGAATTTTTGGTTGATTTTTTATTTAGTACTGTACCTCAATTCTCTTTGAAAGCTTTGGGCATTGTGAAAAACTTTGACTTTTTTTTCTTTTCTTTTCTGCTCTCTTCCCTGCCCCTTTGTCCAATGGTAAGAGTCTACTACCATTGTACTTCGTTTTTTGTGGGTTTTTTTAAATTGGCAGACATATCTATAATTATTACTTCCATCAGATAGTAAGTTGAACTGATCAGCCTACTTGTGCTCTAGTTTTTCACCTTAATGGTTTCTGCAGCCTCAAATATCTTGAGTTATGTGGTTTGTAAAACAGCATGGAGGATGTGTGTTTTTCCAGCTGTGCTCATGAGGAACTATTGTGAATACCACTTTGGAATTTTATTGTGGAGTTGTCACTAGACCCTCAAGAAATGCAAACTTCTCTAATGGAAAACTGCTACATATCATCAGTGCTTAAAAGAAACATTTCTTTGATCCACCAATGCTGTCCTGTGTGTACCGGGTGAAGTTATGGTGAAAGAAGCTTTTTCAGTTGGTGACTCTTCAAGTGTAAGATCTGCCTTCAAGGTTATTTTCCCTATCTTGGTTTCCTCAAAATAAAGGCAGAACAAAGATAAATTCTGTAGTACTGATTCCAGAAGACTTATGTGCCTGTCTTTTCACTCTGTCTTGGTTTGTTCCCAGCAAGTTTGTGATACATGGTCGATTCTCCACTAGTTTTCACACAAGAGTGGTGAAATCAGCTGTGCCACCTTGTTCTGAGTGACTGAAACCAGAATGCTTATTTCTTAGGAAGTAAGTGAGGACACCCCAGATTATAACTTCTTTTGAGATCTTTGCTGTGTTTCAGACCATTGCTTCCCAGGTGAGAATTCCCAATGCAAATTAAACCAGTTCAGTTGTGTTCTGTGTTTGGCAGCTGGGAGGTAAATTCTCCAGAACCTGCTGCATAGTGTCTGCTGTGGCTTTGCCTGGGTGTAAGTGATGCTCTGTGCTTTGAATTTTCAAACTCTGGAGGAATTCCATGCTCTTCAGATAGCCCAGATTGATGTTACTATGAATTCTTAGCCCTGTACCATTCACAGGGAATTTCTTTTTCATGTTTTGTTTTGGCTTTTTGTTTTGTTTTTAATCTTATCACTGAAAAGACTAGGTGCCAACATCAATTTGCAGTCCCAAATAGGTTTTCTGAAGAACACCTAATGCTCTTGGAGTTCTTAACAGATAGATGTTTGGATGGAGCACAACACAAAAATAATGGCCAGCACGTTTATTGCCATTGGTGTGCAAAGTTGGTGCTTCAGCTCACATGTCCTCTCTCCTTATTTAGGTATTTGCTAGGTTTACATATCCAGAGTGAAACTTGCTTTTCAATGGTGCTATTCAGAAATGCTTGCTTGGCAGCAGCTGAGAGACCCATTGTGAAGGGCATTGTTGTTCACGATGCATGTCCTGATTTTGAAAATCTCATGCTTTTGTAAAAATTGTGCTACCATCGACATCTATTGGATGGACATGGGGCTGAAAAGGAGAGGCTACAAAATCTGACTTTTACTATCTACCCTGCATAGTCATTATCTGGGTTGTTAGATGTGGAGTCAGCATTAATCTGTTTTCTCCCTTTTTGGAAAGCTGCTTTATTGGTAGTCTGCACCTGTCAAAACAGCTGAAGAGCTGGCCAGTGTTGTAAACAATCAGATGTCTTTAAAAAAGTATGTTGTGACATGATAGGGCAGAATGGTTTTAAACTGAAACAGGGTAGGCTAAATTAGATTTTAGAAGAAAAAAACCTTTACTCTGAGGCTGGGGAGGCACTGGAACATGTTGCCCAGTGTTGTGGCTGCCTCGTACCTGGAAGTGTTCAAGGCCACTGCAGAATCTGGTCCAGCGGAAGATGTCCCTTCTCATGGCAGAGGGGTTTCAAGTAGATGGTGTTTAGAGATACCTTTTAACCCTGCGATTTTGTGAATCACATGTAACAGTGATGGGAGCAATTTAACACAGTCCTAGGGAACAGAGGGTAGCATCATTCATAGACTTCTTGTACTACTTTTTTCCGTAGTAAGTGAGTGGATCAATGTCTCTCCAACCTCTTGAAGTACAAGATAACTTTCCCTAACCAAGTGAGTTTCCTATATTTTATTTCAAAAGGGTCAAGCTTCATTAGTGCACTGTACAGGACATCCTGTAACAGCATGTGGATTGTGTTGTGGAGCTGCCATACTTTCTGGTTATAGTGAAAGTTGTATGGGAGTGATAAAGGATGTAAGTCAGAAAGGACGGTGAGGAGGGGAGAGAGCAGCACAGGTAGAAGAGTGGGCTTATATTTATATAAATGTTTGTGTTTTGATCAATTTTCCTGAAGGATTTGTAATGTGTTATTCTCTTATCTTAACCAGAGCAAGAATTATCTTCAAGACAGATCCATGTGCAGAAACGTGCTGATCATTAATTTAACATCTCCTCTAGGGATCTGAGGACCAGAATAAACTGGGGAGTCATGCCCCTCATTGCCAAATAACAGACTTGTGTCTGCTAGATAGAGTTAGCTATGGGGCTTGGATATCCTTTGCTTTTGAAGTAAGGTTTCTGCTTTTCTTGTTTTGAGGGTGTCAGTGTTATTCATGGTCATACAGCGTGCCACACTGCCACATATCCTCTGCTCCTTTAAGCCATTTGTTTAAATAGCCTTGACAATACATGCCTTCTTTGACTTTATTTTCTCTTTGCTGTGCTCTAGCAATTGGATCCTTTGCTCAAAAAAGTTATCCAATGGAGGAGCAACATTTATCATTAATGGCTCTTACCATTGCTCTTGAACCAAAAAGAGGTTTTACAGAAACCATGGCAAATCACATGCCTGTGAGACACCAACTCTCTTAATAGCTCTAAGTCCACTGTTACAATCTCAGAAGGTGGAACTGATTTTGAAATTGAACTCTGCACAATTGCAAAACCCAGCTTAATTCCTGTCTGAAGACAGATGATGTATAAGTCTCCAGAAACAAGTCCAAATCTCGTGCTTGGTTGGCCCTGGCAGAGTCTCATGTGAGTAGACCTGAATGCCGCTTAGAGGTTGTCAAAGCTAACAGGTTTCTACAGAAGTTGAGGGTTGAACTCTGTTAGAAGAGCTGCTCTGTTGAGTAACTCAAACAGGAGCATGAGACTGCAGTGTGAAATTTCCACAGATGTTTGTTCTGTTGCTTTTTGCTGCTTAACAGAGGTTCCAGTTAATTCTGAATCTTTCTTCACCATCCATCAGTATAAATCTATCAAAAGGAGGAAAAAAAAAGTCCAGCTTCAATGGAAACACACACTGCAAGAGGCAGTTGTATCACATTTCTATTCTGCTCTGTGCTTCTGTCACCCACACTTGTAAAATAGTCAGTGACAACAACATGAAGTACATTTAATTTCCCCATATACAATAACTTATTGTATTTGGTGAGTAATTGCTAGTAGCTCTTCTATGGTAACTTGTTTTTCTTCTTGTTCCAGACTTTGTTCCATTCCTTGTGCATGGAGGGGAACATTTAGTAACACATAAACTGAAGAGAAACTAAGCTATTTGTTTTTAATTAACTGAGATATTTTGCAAGAAACTTGAAAAATGTGACTTTGTATAATGCAGATGGGATTTTCTTGGGATATTGCATGGGAATTATTTATGGGAGAAAGGCAAAGTATTGGAAAATGAAGAGTAGTTATAAAAGGATGGGTTTTCTTCTCTAGAATACCTAAATCACCCTCTTTTGTGCTCAAAGTTTGCTTGTAATACTGATGAAATATTTTCATTAACCTGTCAGAATAACACTGTTGTGATGACAATGCTGTATTTGGATAAATGAAGCTAAAAGAATGATTTAGAGTTTACACAGTCTTGTGAAGGAGTCTTGCCTCTCACAGAGCAAACCGGCTGCACAAGCTCATGGTCTCCTTTGCTAAAGCTCTCTTACTTTGTGATAGGCCATGGTCAGCAAGCCAGACAAGAGACGGACAGCCTACAAAATACAGGGCTGTGGGGTAACAGCCCCATGGACTGCTCCCAAATGTCGTTTGTAGCCAAGTGTCCCCAGTTGTCTTTGTTTCTTTATATATTTGTCTAATGTTTCTTTGTAAGGACCACGCCCACAGATTACTCTGAGCAAAACACTGCTTTTGATGGAGGCACCTGAGAAGGTGTCTTGGCATTCACTGTGCTGGAGATGCTGTTGATCAGCAGGGAAAACACATGTGTGCTGAGCAGGAGTGTGTGCACATCACTTTGGTATGACTTAAGGAGATGTCAAGTGGCTCAAACCTTTGCTAGACTGAAGAACCCACTGGTTGTAATCCATGATGGCGAAAAGTAGAGCAGATTTTAAAGAATTGGGTGTGAAAATTGTTTGTCACTGGATCATTGTAGCTGCCAGAGTATTCAGGGATTTGAACTGCTGGTAGAATGGGCTCCACCTTAAAAAATACATGGTGATAGTGGGTACGTTTCTTAAAAGCAGGACCAGGTCAGGCAGAAGAAACCAGTCTCCAGCATTATACTTCAAACACTGGGCTGAATCAAGGTAATTTCAGTTCTCCATAGTGCAAATGTAAGCCACAAACTGATAAAGGTTTCACATCCTTGCATCACTCCCACAAACTGTTCTCAGTTATCTTGAGAATACAGTGAGAAGATATAACACAATTTGTCAGTCATGAAATCCATCACAAGCAGGTAGTGTCTGCCAGCAAATAAAATATTAGAAAAATAAAGTGGCACTCAAGAAGTACCCAGCTTCATGAGGCTTTCACTGAGACCCTATTATTTGCTAGCTGCACAGGCTGTGTACTCTGAATGCAGACATAGACTCATAAAGCCACTGAGGCTGTAAAAGACCTGTAAGATCATCCATTCCAGCCATTAAATGGTGTCCTGGCTTCATGGCTGCGGGTTGGTTTTCTGTGCTGATGAGCATCAGACAGAGGGCAGCCTGTGGTTTTGAGAAAACTAGAGGTGGGTCATGGGTTGTGGCCACCACTTTACTACTGTAAGGCTGCTAAAAACACAAGAGACAAATCATTTGTACATAATCATTTCAGGCACCACTACAGCAGTGAGTGGGGAGAGGCCATTGTTAATGTGGGGCTGTCACACACAATACATCTGCTGCTGCCCTCGTGCATGCCCCAGTGCATGCAGCCAGTGACCCAAATGTCTGAGAGACAGCTCAGAATTGTTCAGGTACCTGAGGTTAGATAAGGACAGCAGCAGAAAAGGAAATGAGGGGTTCAGTGATATTCAGCTTGAGCTTTGTAGAGAAGCTGTAACAGCAATACTGAGGTGGCTAAAGGCCACATTAATCTGCCCTGTTGCCCGTCCCAGAGGAGGTGTAATCCACATCAAAGAGGCAGTGCCTGGACAACCCACAGGCTGTCAGCAGCCTCAGCTCTCAGGGCTGGGGGAGCTGGCTGTGCACCACTTATATCTGCTCACAGATTATGCAAGGCAGTTGCAGAATATTACTAATTCACAGGTGTTCAGCGAGAAAAGCCGCACCTATGCTGCAGGAGGTGATCTTTAAAGAGGAGCTGTTCGAGGACTTGTATGATTTGCATGAGAGAGGAGGAAATTTTAACTAGAAATGGTTGGTCTATGGCTTTGTTTCTCTTACTCAAGCAGTTTCCATAGCAAAAAAAAATTCTGCAACATACAGATTTCTGCCAGAAATTACTCAAATTTGAAAAGTTTTTGACTGAAATATTAAACATACATTTTTTTTTTTCTGTAGGGCTGTTTTTTTTGAGGTCTTGTTTTATGTTTACATAAAATTGCAAATACAAAATTATAAACCACTTTGAATAGCATTATTGGGGATGAGGGTTGTTTATTTTCTTTGTTTATTTCCAGTTGAGAGTGCAAGGATTTATCTGTCTTTCTCTGTTGTGTTAGTGCCATGAATTTGACAGAGAAGATTGTACTTTTGACTTTCGAATCTAGACAAGGAATGTGGAGTTTGAAGTAGGAAAACAAAATAAGAATCTAGTGATGGACCCTGATGTCTGCTAATTCTATTTTTGTGTATATGTGTGTTCATTATTTGGATTTTTAGAGGGAATATAATGAGTTTGTAACCACAAATATCAATGATGGAAATAACTAAGAACTGGGAAGAAAATTATTTTGGGTTGACCAAAGCCATAAGCTTTTTTTTGCTTACAGGAGGAAAATAGGGTATCATTTCAGATATTTTGAGATATTTAATTTGCTTTGTATCACTGTTTTATCTCTTTATAGTTTGCGGTTTCTTTGAATAATTTTATTTACCGAGAGTTCAATTTTGAAACTACCTGCTAGATTTGATGACCAAAATGGTGTTCCCCAGCCCCTCTGCTGCTATTTCCTTTGGATTCAGCTGTCCCCTTAAGAGAATGAAAAGCACAGCTAGGGCTCCACAGAGCAGCAGCGGTATGAACTGGGCACATTGTATTTATTCAGTATTGCCTGTGGTGTCTCAGGAAGTGACAACATTTGTCCTTACAGTAAAAGGACCACCAAAGGCAGATTCTCCTGCCACTCTAGTAGCTCTTGAAATAGAAGATTGAGACACTCTATTTTTTTATAAAACCCGTAACAATCTTGTTGCCTAAGCATGATATCAGACCTCAATTCTAATCACCATAGGAGTAATTGATAAATTATCTGCATGAATAAATACTAATGTCAGTCTGAACAAAGAGCAACAGAAAGACATCCTCACTGGAATGAAAAAAAGAAAAAGAGTAAATAGCATCAACCTTATTGTCGTCATGTTGTTTTTATTCTCTAAATAAGAATATTTGGGTCAAGGAAATGGTATAGAAACTCGCTGACGTTTTTTTTAATACCAGTAGCTCTGTATCTCCTGGTATGGCAGTCTGTATTTTCCAGTACATAATGATCTGCAATCAATCTGCAGTCATTTCCAATCAAATGCTCATGTCTTTGGAATCAACACTTGTGGGTGCTCAAAAGAAAAACAAATCTATTATGACATCAACAAATCCATTTCAAGAAGGAGCTTGTTCTATAAGTTCTTGCAGCCCAGCAGCCCTATATGAATTCTTTCGGTGTTCAAAAATAATTTAATTATCATATATCTGATGTTTGAGAATAATTACTATTGATAGTTTTAATTAATAGTTGACATAAACTGTATTCCATCTCAGGTTAGACAAAGTTAAATTGGGGATGGATGTTAGTACATGCCTGGTGATCTGGAGATTGGCCAAAAGCTGGAATATGTTGTTCATCACATGACTTGAGATCCATAATACTCACCCATGTCCACGATGTCCATCAACACCCAGATCATCATTACCCTAACTTACCCTATTGAACTGCGAGGGGTGTTTGCTTTTAAACTATTGTGTTGCTGGTTGCCACACTCCTGGCAGCAGCTGAATGTCCACAATGTTTGTGCCCTCCTTGGACAGCAGCTCCTGCCTCATCTCAGGTGCCTGGTGCAGCATTGCAAAGAGAGAGTGACAGCCAAAGGGGAGAATATTCTTCTTTCATCAGGACAGTGTGGCAGTGTGATATTGATGATACCCATACAAGGGACTGACCTTTTCATTGTAGACTTTGGCATTAGCAGCAAGGAAATTTCTGACAAAATTTGCATTTTTCTTCCCTAAGCATTTTTCAAAGTTCATTTTTGATACTAGAAATGGCTACTTGACATTGTTTTGGGACAGATTGTTCTTTGGTTTGCTCTCTTGAAGTCTTCATTTGCTTACCACACATCACCTTGGCCAACATACAACCTTGTCTTCTTCTTGTAATTTCTTCTTGGGAAACTAACATCTTCATAACACTTTCTTAATGTTACCATCCTTTTATAATGGTAAGGCCTCATTTCTCTTAAGAGGAAATACTCCTTTGGTTTCATTTGTACAGTAGAGACAATATCTACTTCTCTCAAAGACTCTGTCTGATGGATGTATCTCACAGTCATGAAAGATGACTTAATCTGGTTGAAGTTATTCATGGGGTTCTTGGCTGAATATCTCCAAGAAATGGTTTCGCAGATCTAAAATGCACTCACCTGAGAGCAGATGTTTGGTTGTATTATTCCTTTTATAGGGCAGGAAAATTGGCTTCTAAATGTGAGCAATGTGAGTTCCAAAGACAGGAGTACTTTAAAAAATGGTAATTTTCAAAAGAACAAAATGATTTGTTGAGTGAAAGGCTACTTTTCATTAGTCTTTTGATATGTATTTTCTGGTTTCAAAATTACTACTGAGATCATGCTGATTCCTGGTTCTAAGATGTTCACCCTGGTATAGAGGGCTAGTAAAAGAGCTATTCAGCTTTAAATCCCATTTCACAGGTCTCATACTAAATTTTACCATGGAATTCATACAGGGCACACTTGCTGTTTGCAGTGATGTGAGGTCGACTGAATTTTTAAAAACAGTACTGTATTATGGAACAACAAAAAGCAATAATTATAGAATTGCCATTTCTCTTCCTTCTTACCCAAAGTAGGGATGGATAGCCATAGTAAAATTCTGACTATTATTGCATGTAGAATTTCATTTAGCTTGATGATCTTCTGCAGAAGCCAGTCAGCGATGCAGGTAATTTAAAAAATAAATTAAAAGGGGAAAGTTAATTTATTTATTTCTATTATAAATCATTCAACAAAGGAAATAGAAATCAGGAATAAAATCTACACTGTTTTGCAAGAAGAGATGAATGAGTCAGTCAACAGTACATTAATAAGATGGAGCACAGTGAGGGCACTTTCACACGTAAAGTTCATCACAGGACAGAAGAGTACATTTTGAGATTTGTGTATTATGTGCCCCAGTGAAATGATAGTATCAATGCCTGTATGGGTTTTGATTGTCATTGAATAACTTCATGAGCAGAGAGTGATTAAGGAGATCAGGATACCCAAGTCTTCCCAGACTTCAGGCTAGCATGGGATTTTTATGGTGCTTTGTCCCTTGTCATCTCCTTTGTCATCTTGTAATAGAAAAAAGCATTTTTCTCTCCTATGTCCAAACCTTTTGCCCTTCGAGCCAGATATGTGAGGACTCAAACCAGTCATATTCATTTTCTTCATCCTCCTCAGCAACATTTCATTTACCAGAACATCCAGGTATTTTCTGCTTTACATGAATACTTCATTGTGACTATCCAAACCTCTTTTGGGGTTTGTTTCCTTACAGCTATTCAGTGGCAAAGTGTTCATCAGCCTTCCTGCCAAGCGTCAGGTTCTTTTCAGGTTGTCTACCAGGTGTTCTCTGACCATCTTCCTTGGATGTTCAAGCCTTCTTCCAGCCTTGGCCTTCCTTAATACACTGGTCTTCTCAATTCTAACTTACCTTTGTCTCTTACAGTTTTTGTTTCATCTACCCATGATGATGAAGAAGGGAGAAGCTAAAACTTCCTAAGTCACTGCTTCATGTCAGAAAAGTGAGCTGAGATTACTAGGAAATATTAGTTAAGGCATTCTTGGCAGCAATTGCACCTTTTGAGTTTTTTTAAGCCTTAAGGGCCTCAGTGAGAGACTCGAGGTTTTGTTCAAGCCATCAGTGATTCAAGACTGGTGGATTTTTTAAATTATTTTGCTTTTAAGCCTTCAAACAGTTATTCTGCTGGAAGGTTTTGTTGGTAAGTTGTTAAGCACAATGTGTAATGGAAGTATTTCAGTTCAGGTGAGTGACAGGTGGAAACTGGAAACTAATTTTCAGGTCTTCTCTCTTCCTCTGCATTAGTGTAGCAGAAGCAGTTCATGCCCTGTCTTACCAGTTTGGTGTAAACATTGGTTGAACATTTGAGTGGTGGCAGCTTGCAAACAATGGCTGAGGTGCTGGGAGGATGTAGTTCTTAGGCTGAAAGTTGTGCAAAACTCCTCATTTTAAAGTATGCACACTATATCCGTGTTTGATGAGTATGAGTTACCTCAGATAGAGCTGGGATTTCAGTGGGAGGGGAGAAGGCAAGTGATAATGATGTAAAGTGGAGGTAGAGAAGGAAGGGAATGGAATGGTGTTAAAGGTAATGGTTTTGTCTGCATCAGTTGTTCTGGCAATGACAGAATGTTCCAGGAATGAGAGCTGGTCTCTCTTTATACCTTCCAGGCTTAGCAGAAGTTGGGGTCCCCCCCAAATGGTCCTGGGGTGCATGAGGATAAACAGGTGAAGTCAATTACAATCATGTTTTGAGTCTTGCATCTAGGGGCTATATATACTGGAAATACTGATATGTAGTCACTACAAAGGATAACCTTCACCATGGACCAGAGCAATTGCTAGCCCCATTAAGGCTGCATATAAAAAGTGCTTTCATATTTCAAAAAAAACATCTCAGGAAATGGAAAAACCAAATGTTTGCTGACTTGTATCCTTATCTGTTGTAGCAGTACTATACTTGCTCAGAATGATAATTTGACAATTTGAAAAACAAGCTGCAATAAAACTGTTTACTGAAATGAAAAGCATCAAATCAAAAGGCTTTTCCAGAGTGGACCAGCCTCAAACAATTTAGCAACTCATGCATATGTTAACACAGAATGTTGTATCTCTAAACCAGCCCTATACTGCAGAGCTGTTAAGTCAGGATTATCGCCATGCAGCTCCTTTATTGGTGTGCCTACAGCATTTACAGCTCTACTCTGCCACTGCACTCAGAACATGATCTTGGTTTGACCTCCTATGCAAGCAGGCAGGGAGTATCCTTTGTTGATATTCTAATACATGTAGTAATATTACATAGTAATACATGCCTTGTCTCAGGAACATCCTGAGCTCTAAAAGTACCCTCCAGAGAAGCACATGTTTCTTTTCCTTTCTCTTTCTGTCGGTGCATGCAGCTCATGTCACTGATTTGCTGTCAATGCCCTGGTTCATTGCAGGCACTGAAGTTACACAGGTTTATAACAGAAGATGGCTCATGTCTCATGTGGAGAGTGAAATATGACTCTGTGCACATAGCCTAAGTTTTATGTACTGCATGGCATTAGATGGATTAAGAGGGATGAAATTAGGCCAGATAGAAAAGTAATTGTGTTTTCCTCTGATTTCTGGTTTGCTCAGATTAAGTAGTGATTAATGCAAGCAGTCTAATGATCGTGTTACTTAAGAAAAGCTAATTTTTCAGAAATCTTCATTATGATGATAAATCTTGCAGCTCCCATCCTGGCCATTGTTACATGCCTGAAAATGAAATAGGAATAAAAATAAATGGCAAATAAAGTCTGTGTATATCCTTTTCTTGTGTAACATTATTACAAACCTCTGACATCAACTCATTGACATTTGGGTAAGCTATGTTGCAAGAGACTTTCAGACCACCTTCCCCCTTACTGTTGCTATGTTTTCGTCATAGGATTTACAAGATCTTTGGTTCTCTTGAACTTAGTGGCAAAGCTTCTACTGATTCAGTGGGGCCAGGGTTTGACCCACTATTTACAGGTGCTTCCCTCCCCTCAAACATAGAATTATAGATCATTAAGGCTGAAAAAGGCCTCTAGAGTCATCCAGTCCAACCTTTGATTGAACACTACCACCTCTACCACTAAACCATTTCCCTAAGCATCACATCTTCATGTTTTATGAGCACTTCCGGGGACCGTGATTCCACCACTTCCCAGGTCAGCCTGTTCCAGTGCTTGACCACTGAAGAAATTTTTCCCAATATTGAGTCTAAATCTCCCCTGGAACAACTTAAGTTTTACCTTATTTAGCATGAAAAAGGTTAATGGCTAAAACAGGTAATTAAAAAAATGGGCTATCTTGCCTTGATTTCAGATTTCAGAACGTTTTGATTTCAGAACGTTTCCCAGGGGACGTTTTCATAGTACAGTTTGTTTAGAAGCACATATGGTGTGCATGCTGACAAACAATGAACACCAATTTATCAAGGTATTTCTCTTCCAGACATGTTTTGAATCAGCCCTCAGTGTATGCTCACCTCTCTTTTTGCTGTCACCTTCCACTCTGCTTTGCTACTATTGTCTCCCATTCTCACAATTATATGGAAAGAAAATCAAGTCAAATTAGCTTCTCTGCACAAAAAACAAATTAAAAATAACTGAAGCTTTCTGGAATGTGTGGCCTCACACTGAAGAGCTGCTAACACCAAATAACTTCAAGAAGTTTCACTTCTTGGTGATTTGGCCAGAAAGCAAAGTACTGGGGCTATAAATTAGGTTGATGGAAGTAGAAAGGGTGGGTACTCAGATGCCTTTAGGTCACAAGTCTGCCTGTAGAGGGATTAGGAAGAGGCTGTAGTTAAGTTTATTATCCTGCAGTTTGCTACCACCCACCAAGCACCTGGAGGCTGCTGCTGTCAGGTGGGATATTGAGTGTGATCCGTGACTGCTCTGATGTTTTTATACTGGTCCCAGTATTCGTGGTTGGAAGCACAGTTTATCTACTGCTAAATGGGTACAGATCAGGTGTCTGAGCTGCTTGTATTTCCAGTGACTACTTGCTTTGTAAGCATCATCCTCAGTAGGGTACCTGAGAAAATCAATCTTGATGTTGTCTTTTCAGAGCTTGAAGAAGCTTGAGATGGGCACTACAAGAGATATGTGTTGTCTAGATGCAGATATGAAAGGAGAAACTGGATAAAAGAATTGCAGTGCTTTTGGCAAAAGCATTGGGAATGTTACAGAGAAATTAGTCTAAGGAATGGTGTTTTTATCATGGCTTAGACCATAGTACAGGCATAGTACAGTAGTGTACCCCTCAAGGGTCCAGATAATATAAAGAAAATTAGCCAAGAAACAAAAAGCATTTAAAAATTCTAGTTGCACTTTGCTACCGACTTACTACTATGGCAGCATAGCTGAGTTTGGTAATGAGATATGCCAATTATAGAAGTTTTCTTTTTCAAAACTGTAGGGGAAAAATATTTTTGAGGTTAATTGCCTCATTTTTTTTTTCTAATAAGGAGCTACAGTCCTTTTTAGAATGATTTTGGAAACAGGTTTTGAGGAAAGAAAAATTATCATGTTCAAAATGAAAAATATTTCAAGAAAGCCAACTTTATTATTCTTCTACTGCATGTATTTTTAAACCCAGCACATGAAACTAAAAGATAGTTTCTCTCTGTGCATGATGAAATGGAAGAATTTGAAAATTTAGAAAAAAAAATGTTACTATCAGAAAGTAAATTAAATTATATTAAATTAGTTCATATGCCATACAGTTTTCTCATGTAGTTTTTGTTTAACATGGAGGTGTGTTCCTAAGTAGTGGGTTTCCTTTAAACCAAAAGACTGTTACATAATTGACATGATTGCTGTCCCTCTCCTCACATGAGCCCAGACTTCAAGTGGAATATTAACCAGTGTCACTTAAATTGATTCTCCTCTGGAGGGCCTGCAGTCCTTGGGTAAAAGGTGTGAGAATATCTTGGCACTCCAGTGTTTTTTATCATCTCTGCTATACCCTGTGAGGATGTTTTCCATTTTTGTTGGAAAACCTGCTTTTTGACTTGTGTACAGCTGCTTCACCAGGACCAGCTGTGGGTGCTGTTTTCTGTTGCCAGTCCAGATCTACCTTCTACATCCACAGCTGCACACAAGCCCAGCTGCAGACACCAAGCCAGGCTCTGCTGACATTTATATCTCTGTCATCTCTGTGAAAGCTTGTGAGGAAGAAAAGAATGTAGTCCTGTGCATTCTCTGATGGATTCCACTTGCCTGTGCCATGAGATTAATTTTGTCTCTGCTACTAACTCACCCTTGAAACCTCTCCCTACACTTACTTTCCACCCTCTGACTTAGACTCTCTCTGGAAAAGAAAGCTAACCTCTTCTGTCCTCATTTCACAGTATACATTTATTTACATTTGCCTTCTTTTGCAGTGACACCAAAGCTAACATCTACAACGCATCTCACTTGTGGTGTGAAACACCTTCATTTCACCTCAGTCACAGTGGACTGGTCTGTAGGAGTCAGGCAAAGCAAAGTCTGAGTGACCTTTTCTTCGTTAAATGCAAAAGAGGGAATGCTCCACCACTGATGACTGTTTTGGTGATGTGTAGCTACCTCTCTGTGATGAGTAGCAGTGCTTCTTCACCCTTCTTGTCACCCCTAGAAATGTTTCATAGGAAATACTCCCACAGCCACCCAGATGCTTAGAGGCGAGATTAGTTTTAGAAATGCAGTTTTTCAAAACGATCAGATTTCTCAGTTAAGGTCTTAATTAATTTCAATGTGCTTGATTAATCATAGCACACTGTGAAGAAGAGGACTAATATAGAGGAGTGGATTTTATTGTTATCCCCTTCTTGTCATTGTTATTACTGTGCTCTGGTCCTCTGTGACCACTGATCCAGGCAAAGTATCTTGAGAGAAAAGGACTCCTGTTTCACTCCAGTCTTGCCACCCTCATAGTCAAGAATGTTTTCCCAATATCTAAAACTGTCCTCTTTCAGTTTAAAGCCATTGCCCCTTGTCCTATGACTCCATGCCCTTCTCAGAAGTCCTTCTCCTGCTCTTTTCTAGCCCCTTTCAGTATTAGAAGGTGCTCTTAAACTCTAACCTTCCTTTGTCCAGGCTGAACAATCCCAATTTTCTGTCTTCCCTTTTTTCTGGCCAACTTTCCTGTTTGAGGGTGATGGCACCACAAGACTTCAGAGACCAACATTTGGCTTATAGATCAGATTGTATTGGACCTTTGAAGTTTAATCTATTTTGCTTGATTAACTGAAAAATATATATTTTGTCATTTCTGGCAAGCTTTGAGATTGGCATTGCTTTACAAGACTACAAGTGGAAAAACAGGTGGTTTGCCGCATCCAGGAAGGAAAATCATTGAAAGATATAGCTAATTTTGTACCTTGGCAAGAACTGATGTTTTTCATTTAATAGGTAGAGGCCCAAATCTCAGTCAGGAGAATAGCCCTGGCTTCATTGAAGCCCTGCCAATTTAACTGGAAGAGAGTAGAGCCTAGAGAATACAAGAGCTGAACCTGATGATAACAAGAACAATAATTTTAGTTTGGTAATATTTTGGTGAGATGGAATGAGAGGGTTTTGAAAGAAGGCTTATAGTGTAGGGTGAATTAATTATTACCCTGCTATTTTTCTTGTCACTTTCCAAAAAATGTCTGCTTGATTTAACAATTTTTTTAAAAATACTGTATTTCTTGAACAAGGTTGTTAATTTGGTTTTTAATTTTAGAAGTTTCTGTGTTGGCTGAGCAAGACAAAGATACACAGAGATACACAGAGGTACTCATAAGTGAGTATATAGATAATAACCTTTGAGCATTGTTTAGAAGCATGCTTGTCAGAAATTGATTGTTTTTCTAAAAGATGCTGTTTTATGTTCAGCTATCTTCTAGAGCCTACAGGGTGAAAGGAGTGGTTTAAACCAGAAGTATGGTTTGTTGCTGACTGGCATATTTTAAATACGGTTGGCAAGTGATGAAAGAAAATCTCATGTGTTCAATATGGAATATGGGCATTAGCATCAGATGAAGTCTTCTGCTGTGTAAGAAGATAAACTAGAAAAAACAAATGGAGAGGGAAGCAAGGAATTGATCCAGCCAGATTTAAGGTTATTGAAATTACACCACTGATTCACACAGGACACTGGATGTTAAGATACTGTTTGGGGCCTGATGTTTGATGCACTAACTGCTAAACTTGGGTGGATACCCAAGAGTGGTGAACTGCTCTCTGGCTCTCCTCAGTTTCAATACAGATTCCATGTGTGAGATTCAGTATCTGTTCTGCTGTCCTCATTATTCATTTACCATCCCTCAGACTCCTCAGATCCTCTCAACTGCCTTATTCTCTGGTCCAGCTGCTAGTCTCCCTTCCAGAGCTCTGTTACTGCAACTAACTTTACACTGAGTGGATTGAAGTTGCTTCCTTTTCCCAGTAGGGCTGGATTTCTCAGATACATATTCTGGATTTTGCTTATTACAAAATATCTTACATTTTAAGGGTTCATAGCATGTCATGTAGCACTTGATGCCTAGCACAGGTGAGCACACATTGGCTTCCATACATGTGCTCTGAGTCCTGATGGATTTATCAAAACCAAACATAAAAAAAAAAAAGTAAGGTGCTATTTTACCTGCTTTACTTCCTTTAACTTCCAGTATTTCTTTATCTATCTAAAACCTTACTTAAAAAAGTCTAAGACTATATTTCAAGAAAATTGAGTCATGTAAAAAGAGGTTACAAGCTCTGGTGACTCATGTAGTGTAGAAGTAGCCTCAGCTGTGTTTCTTGTTCTAGTTGTTTTGACAAAGACCTGTTTACAGAGACAAGTTAAGTAGATGACTGCTCCTTGTAGTGCTTCCCTGTCCCCTCACTCATGCTTGACTAGGTTGAAGAGAAAGAGAATCCCAGGCAATGGTAAGCTTTGTGTCTAGGGGAAGAAGAATAGATATGGCAATGCAAATAATGCTCTGCAACTTCAAGGGCTCAGGCTCAGCTCTAACTGACCTTGATAAACTGGGAGTCCTAGTCCCTCTAGGGACTAGGTTTAGACCTCAGAAAAATGGTGCCTACTACCCCTGCCTTAGTTTGCAAAGATTTGTGAGGACACACAGAATGGAGTAAGTCTTCATACCCTAAGGTATAAGGTACAAGGTGTAATGAAGATTCAGTTATTGTTTTAATCTTGGTAGACTTGCTAGCTGCCAGATTTTGCACCTTGTAGCTGCTGCATTTTACACTGAGAACTTAAAGAGTTAGAACAGCCTTTTTTTTTTTCCTCAGCTGGTTTTCCTTTGGCTTTTGTTTGTTTCATATTCCCTAAATGTTCTGTTATGGGCCATTGTCCCTGTGACTGTGAGTTATAGAAATGTATTTAATTTCACCCTCCTAATACTAACACATGACTCCCACAGCTGTAGCTTAAAGAGAAGCCAGGCTCTTCAGAGTGTACGGCACATAAAACTGTGCAGCAGTTGAATCTCAGGAGGGAGAAGGTGTGGCTAAAAATGTCATTGGTCCCTGATGGATACATCCACAGCCTGGAAGCATGGATTGGAAGTACGATTTTCTCCTGTTTCATATTTTTTTTTGTGTCATATCAAGTCAGGGTCCATCCCCTATACATGATGCAGATAAAATCTCTTTCTGCTGGCTGATCACCCAAGGACTTTGCCCTTTTTTTGGTGCTACTGTTCTGTCTTATTGACAATTGTCATATTGCCTTCTTGACCCTCTGCTTCTTGCCTCCACATATTCACTTGTCATTAAAGTGAAAATGCTACATGCAGTTTTTTAAAAAAAAAGATTGCCAAAAACTATTCTGGACTATGAACTCAACCTTTCTGGTGTAAAAATTATTTTTTGAGCAATGACTTTTTGGAAGATAAATGTTTTGCTTTCCTTAGCATTCTGTTGTTTAAAAGGTGACCATCAAAACCAGTTTTCAGCTGGAACTGCATTCATTTTCTTTGGTGGTTCAGGATTCTCAGCCAGATTACATCTATGTAATACAGAAAGATTTCCAGGAAAGGGCATAATGTTGCCTTGGAATGGCACATATCCACCTCTTCTTTACAACATTCTTTCACCTCCAACCATTTCAGTCCAAGGAATTCCCAAGGTGGATGTGATTTCTGTGTACAGAAGAGAAAAACAAGCATGTATTTACAAGGCTTTAATTCCCTAGAGAGCTGCATGAGCTGAGAGAGGGAGAGCAATGGAAATAGCTGAAGCAGATTTATCTATTAGTTGGAGGTGACATCCATGAAAAATACTTTGTGCTTTTTTTGCTCAGCCATGCTTTGCCTACCAATGTCTTCACAGCATTAATCACAGCTAAAAGGTTCTGTGGGAAGCCTTTTCTGCTATGCTAAAAAATGCTAGTGTGGATATGGACTTAAATTTTTTGTCCTTCTTCAGAGGGTTTGCTTGCTAGGTAGAGGGAAGGAAGGATGTCAGCAGCGGGTTTTAGCCCTGGAAAGGAAGCAAGCACCTCCTGCTGAAAAGATGCTAAGTTTTCTTGCTATTGAGGAGATAATATGAATTTTATGTCTATCTGGGTGAACTCTTCTTAGGAGCAGTGATCTCTTAAGGACTTGTTGGAGAAAAATTGAGTTTGTGCATATGAAAGTCATTTGGTTTTCTGTTGTTTTGTGTGCCTGTTACAATGCAGGTCTAATTGCTGTCCTGACCTTGCTCTGTCCCCTATCTTACAACAGGATCTCAGTTGGGACTTCCTTATAAACAAATCTAAATTTATTTGGGGCCAGCCCAATTTATACACAAAGACCAAATTTTCAGAATGGACCACTGGTTATTCTGGTTTTATCTCTAACCAATTTCTGGTTTGTGTTTGCAATAGCAACAAGGTGACAAAAAATCTATTCAAACATCAGCATGTCTAAAAGACTGTAAGCCAGGCATGTTAAAATACATAAAATGATGAGAGCAGAAATCTGTTTAGAAAATCGGTTTGTTGCACAGTCATGGCCATGTGAATGTGGAGAAGCTTGCCAGTCTTGGAGCCATTATTTCATTGAACACTGTTCAAAGAGTGCTTTACGGTGTGTGTTGCTAATCCAGGCTAACCTTCCTCACACAGCAACTGATGGTACAATTTATGGAGATGCCAGTAAATGAAGAGTTTAAGCCTAGTGCTGTGGAAAATCTTATACAGAGAAGTATTGTCACAATTCGGAACCATTGCTACTACCATATTAGACTGGTTCTCAAACATTCCATAAGGGAAAACTGACCTGAGCATTGAGACATCATAGCAGTGACCAGAGAGGAAGAGATCAGAAATCCCTACATCAGAAATGTAATAACCAGCACAGTATTGTCAAAAGAAGAACATCTGAGAAAAGATATGCACTGCTAAGTAATAGCATAGAATATTGTGGTGTTTGGAGTATGGCTTATTGAGATTCTAATGATATATGAAATGTTAACAAGCTACTTGAATACATCCTTACTTTAAACTGTTCAACAGTCTGAATTTAAATGGTTGCATCAAAACCGTGTGGTTCTTTTGAAACTGGACCTTTCTAAATGGCAGAGTTAATAAAACCAAGGACAGTGCAATCACATCCTCTTCAACTTCCTTTTATTTGAGATTTAACAATGAGAGATATTTTATTTATACTGAATATTGTTGCATGTAGCTGAAAATTTGATTTGGTTTGAATGAAGAGTTCTTCAGGTCAAACCAAACTCACTGTTGCTATTTATTTTTACTATTGGGACTCCATGGGAGTCAAATGTCAATGGGACTCAAATGGTCTAGGTCTCCATTTGCTTCTATTGTAAAACATCTTGCCTTTAATACCACACTTTTTTTGTGAATAAAACCACAACATTAATGTATTCCCTGACTTTTCAGTTGAGGAGGTGAGGCCTGTTGCAATGTGAATCCTGAACAGGAAACCCCAATTCCCTTGATGTCAATGAATGAGGCCAAAAGAAAAATTTCGAGGCCCCTGTGGAGTCCTCATTAGGGTAGCACAGGTATCACAGATATCCTGTGGGTACGATCAGGCAAAGTAGCTGCCTTTTGGCCAGTTCTGCTTCTGCAGATGGGCAGCTCCTGTTTACTCAGCTCCTGCCTGCTCACACTGGCATCATTTATGTCAAATCTGACAGAGGTGCAGTTGCTCGATGTCTTTTCTTTGGCTACAACTACGTAACTTTGTGGTTGTCTGTTTTGATGAATATGGCTGGAATTTAATGTGTTAGGCAGTCAGCCCCAATGGAAGGAAAATCATCTATGTCTCCATGTGTTGGAGACACGTCACTTTTTCTCCTTGTGCAAGGGTAGTGTGATTTCCTCCCACCTTGCCGAGCTGAAAAGAGCAAGATTTCCTGTGACCAGCAGATAGAGAATGGGAGAAGGATCTAGGGCAGGTGCTGCATGGCAGTGCAGGGGTGGCTGCCAGCTATTCTTTCCCTGCAATCCAGGGTAGAGAGGAAAGCCATGAATCAGTGCCCACAGCATCCAAGGCCAGGGAATGAGCAGATTGGGAATTCCCCCAGTTCTGCTGGGATTTAAGCTGTGCACACAGAGCTGTGTGGTTTAGCAGACGCAGATATACCAACATCCCTACCAAATAATTCTTGCAACAGTCAGCTTGATTTTCTTCCTTCCCTCTCACCCTCAATCACATCCTTTGTAATATCCAGATAAATCTGTGTCTGTCTGGGCTCAGTTTCAGGATCTCTGCTCTAGGTTGATCAATGTCTGTGTCTCTGCTGGGGGATGCTCAGGGCTGGTTGAGCCCACTGCCAGACAGCTTCCACCAGCTCCAAGCTTGATAGTGATTCCCTGTAGCCATCTGGAGGTGGTCATGACCAGCCCAGCCCCCAGCCATACACTGCCAAGTATAGGATGAAAGGTGGAACTGCTGAAGGAGTAGAGAAGTGAGGGGAAAAGGGTGAGGGGCAGGAGGGGGAAGAGCACAAAACAGCCCCAGGAGCAGGTCTCCTGTCAGTCCAGGACAGTTTTCTTGATGCATGTTTCAGCCTGGAGAAAAAGCCCAGTACAAGCGCAGAGAAAAGCCAGCATGTCCAGATCACTTCCAGCCCCTCTGAGGGGTGTGTGGCGAGGGAGGTGTTAACCCACCACAAAACTCTGCCAAGGAAGCACCTTTCACTCTCTAAATAAACATCTCTTTCATACTCAGGGGCTCTGTTTGAATACTGGAAAAATCTGATTTCACGTTTTGTTTAGCACTAGGAAAACATCTCAACCAAGCAAAAAACTGCAGAATTGTTGTGCAGGATCTGGTGCTCTCCTCAGCTGCATGAGGAAAGTCTCTCAGGCTTGTCTGTGCTGATTTATATGAAACTCTTCTTCCAAATTGCTTAAGAAGTCTGTGAATGCTGGGACTGCAGAGACAAAATAGGGTCCCGTCTCCCAAACAGTTACTGATTACAGGCAGCAGATCCCAGATTACTTTGGTGGTGAGGCCATGTTGACCAGAAGCATCACCCTCAGTGAAATCTATCTTCCTTCCTGCCCTCCTCCCTCCCTCATTTCCTTCCTTTTTCCCTTCCTCCTTCCCTTCCTTCACTCCTTCTTCCCCTCCTCCCAGCCAGAAGAGACTTTAAATATAGATTGTACTTTTTTATAACACAAGGTTAGCCAGAAAGCAAGCCCTGACTTTTTTAAAGACATACTGGCTCAGAGCAATTGATTTTTTTTTTCCCCCTGGGTCTGCCACTGTTCTTCTCTTACATGAGCTGGAGAGCTGCTGGGCGCTGTGATGGTGGTGCAGGGGGCCTGTGAACAGATCCTGGCTTGGGCAGTGATGCATGCCTAAATGCAGGCTGTCCTGCATTCACCCTTTGGCTGTGCTGCAGTGTGTCCTTCTGCAGTGTCATTACAGTGTTTCCAAGCTTGCAGGTGGAAGTAGCAGCAGTCTGTGATCCTGGCAAGAGGTGGGGGTTTTCTGCCAGGCGCCTGTCTGTGCAATTCCCTGCAGGCCTGCTGTCATACTCTAGTTTGTAACCCTTCGAAATACCAAACTTCAGCTTACACACGTACACACTGGTGATTTTATGATGCTTGTATCCCCAGTAGCCTTGTTTATGTTACATATTAAGTTCTGCACCTCTAAGACTGGCTCTGAGAGCCAAGTGGGGGGAAGAAGAAGCTGCAGTTTGTGTTCAGAAAGAGCCCTCACTGCCCTGCATCCTGCTCCTGGGCTGTGTTGTCTGCATCATGGACAGGCAGCGGGACAGAGCTCTCCTTTGCTGTTAGTTAGTTAGTTAATTTTAGCTCACTGAGGCAGAGAAGTTCCCAGGACTTTTTTTCCCTTTTACTTGGATCTGTTCAAACCTGCTCTGGACTGAAAACCCAGACAAATCCCTGGAGCTCTCGCCTGTGGCCCACCAGGCCCTGGGCCTCAGCGCTTTCTGGCACTGGAGGGACTGGTAAGAACCTGAGCAAGCTGAGCTACAGCACATGAAAAAGACTTTTCTGGATTTGCTATCTCTTTGAACAGCAAGAGGTTTTATTGTTTAATATTGTTCAATTTCTATTAAATAAACAGTTTTTTCCACTTTTCTCCAAGGAAATATTTTTTCTGTACCAGTTGGGGGAGGGGCCACTTAAATTTGCTTTCTGGAAGCACACCATTCAGAGGTTTTCTCCCAAATTTGCCCTAAACCATCACACACACAAATCTGCTAACAGCCTCCATCAAAAATGTAAGTTTCCAGAAAAAGTAGTTGCTTGACAGCTGACAACAATGACATATTATTTCAGTCAAAGTTCTAATGGTGCTGCTAAACATCACTGAGCAAAGCCCCTTCAAACACAGCGATCATGGAAATGTTACTGAAAGACAAAAAAGGGCACAACTATTGTGATGATATAAAGCAGTAGGACATTGCTGTCTCCTTAAGCTACTGAAAAATAATAACTTACTCTGGTCCCCATCACAGCTCAGGTCTCTGATCCTTTTCATCTCATTACCCTGCTGAGCAAACAGTAAAGCAATTTGAAATTTCAAACTGATGCCCTGCTGGGGACTGGGTAATGCCTTCTAACATATGTAGTGAAGAATGCTTTAAGTGGCTCGGTCTTTATCTCCAGACTTTGCTTGCCTTCAAATGCCAAGTTAGGCACCTGTCCCTACCCCTCTGTTGCTGAAAGAAAGCTTAGTTGCATGTGGGCAGCCTTTTACAGCTGTTTGTGAAGCTGAAATTCGAGTAGGATGCCAAACATTTTTTTAGCTTTATAGTTGGAAATCAACACAACACATTAAAAGATCTCTTTTGTATTCATATTTCAGTAGTTTCAACATTCCATTTGTCTAAGACAAATACAGTTTTTTTCTCAGAGAGAAAGGTTCACCAGTGCCTTCTGATTTTGTGTCAGTTGCTGGTCTTGAGGGTCTTTCCCCCGCATCACCATTATCATCATCTACTGGCCGATCGGTTTTGGTTTTGAATTTCATGCCCTCTCGTGGCAGGAGCAACAGACACTGGCTTAGGCTCACTGTCTGGTTTGGCTGCTGGCTTAGGCTCACTGTCTGGTTTGGCTGCTGGCTTAGGCTCACTGTCTGGTTTAGCCTGAGTGACTGGGGTAGCTGCTGATTTATCTCCCTGCCCTACAGTATCTAGCACCGTGCGATAAGCATACGCTAGGGCCCAGCTTATTGCAATGAGATTTTTCTTTTTAGAATCATCACAGCAATTCTCTTCCAGATATTTCCCTACTTCATCTGGGTTCTGAATTTGTTCACGTGAAAATTCTCAGGCTGGGGGATCAGAAAATTCCTTCAGAGTTCGGCCAATTCTCTCCCATTCTCTACACCACTCAGGATTTCCCACACCTGAGTCTACTTCTGGGGCAGGGGTCTCGTTGGCTCTTCTGGATATCTCAGCCCTCATCCTAGAGAAGCTGCAGACTATATAGAGGAAGCTTAACAGCTGAGCCAGCTGTACTACCAGGAAAGTGGTATCTTTAACACTCAGGGGAAACTGGATATTCTCAAAGAGGGACATAACAGATTCAAAGGAGAAGAAGGAAAGAAAAGGCTGAAAAGCCTCATCCCCTGGTCTTCCTCTAACAAACTGGGTGCAATTACCAATAAACTCACAAAATGTGCTACTGGGACTGGGAGGCAGGGTCGGGCGAAGAAATCATAAGCCAAACATACCTGACAGAAACTTCAGTAGTTCTATAAACTTCCTATAAATCATTATCACCGAGCCCAGCACAATAACCATTCTAATCCGTGCCCCTCTACTGTGAAAGAGGGCAAAGACAGGTATTAAAACCTCAAAAACTTTTAGGGACCAGGTCCACATGAAGGCCTCCACCCCAAGAGACATTATGTATCCAAACAACATGACTACTGACTGCTTTATCCCAATACAGAATAAATACAACCAACAATCAGTACAGGTTTTTCCACTTTCTCTTGCCCCACGTTCGGGTGCCAAAAACTGTATTTGTCCTAGTTTAGGGTAAATCAGGAAGGAAAACTCCAAATGGGGATCTCCACAGGGAAATGCCCCTCCCCACCAACGGGTCCGGGAAAAGGGAAAAAAAATTCCATGGAGAGAAGTGGAAAAAGCTGTTTATTTAACAGAAATTGAGTAATATTAAATAATAAAACCTCTTGCTGTTTGATGGGATGGTAAGTCTAGGAAGAAAAGTCTTTTTTCATGTGGTGTAGCTCGGCTCGCTCAGGTTCTTATCAGTCCCTCTGGCGCTGGAAAAGTGCCGAGGCCCAGGCCCCGGTGTGCCACAGGCGTGAGCTCCCGGGGTTTGGCTGCGTGTTCAGTCCAGAGCAGGCTTGCACAGATCCAAGAAAATTGAAAAAAACAAAGGTCCAGAGAACTCCTCTGCCTCAGCTAGCTAAAACTAACTAAAAGCCAGAGAGAAGCTCTGTCCCACTGTCTGTCCGTGCTGCAGACACCACAGTCCAGGAGCGGGGTGTGTGGGAGTGATGTTTTCCTTAACACACTGTGTGCTTCTTCTTCTCCCTCTCTTGCTCTCAAAGCCAGTCTTAAAAGTGCAGAACTTAATATATAACATAAACCAGACGATTGGGGATACCAGTATCATAAAGTCACCCCAGGACATTTCCTAATGGAAAGGAATAATGCCTAAGGCCAAGTTAGGAACAAATGTTAAGGTGTTTTGAAGGTGGTAAAGGACTGTTTTTATTTTGATCATTAATAGATATTCAATATTCTTCATTAGGATATTAGCCTTTCTCTTTCTAGCTTTATTGCAGTGCAAAGGAGCCATTTCTGGCTTTGAGAAATATGCATAAAAATTGTGTATAAAGCAAAGTACTCCCATCATATTCTGGCTTCAGTAGGAAAAACCCTTCTCACACTACTTTCAAGTCCTCCATAAAAAGGCATTACACAGTATAAGATCAGCCTGTCCTTGCAAAGAAAACATTCTTTAAAATCTTTGTTGTCTTTAATAATTTCTTTTTTTCCTTTCAGTGAACTTTAAAATGTACCAGAGATTGTTCTAAACTGAACCAAACAAAGCCTCAACCTTCAGTATATATAGAGAGAGTCCATATATAATTCCAGTTATTTTTATAAGCTTTCATTGATTTTAGCAGGTGTTTTGAAGTGATCTTGCTGTGGCTAGATGTAGAGAGTTGCCTGATATTAAGCTGCCTCTAAAAAGCTCAGTACCAGATCTGTCAGTCATGTATAGTGTCTGAACAATGCCTGACTGTCATCGGTTTCATTTTGAGTTCAGATTCCATCAAAGGAAAAGGAAATGTCCCTTTGTCTTCTGTGTTTTAGACAGGTTGAATCTTGACTTTTTGCTTTGCCTTAAAACAGGAGTGTTTTCATCTTGTTTGGGTTTGTCGCATAAAGAGTTCACTAAGGGTGACAATCTTCTGAACTTAAAAATCTGTATTAGAGGAGAATCTCTTACAGCATCCACAGCTAGGTCTTCTAGCTCTTCAGAAAGCTAGGCCTCTTTTGTGTGTCTTCCTGATTTTCTCATGAAAAAGATCACCTTACTGTCTATAATTGAAGAGATGTGGAGAAAGTAGCATAAGTTTGCACTTGTGGTTTAAATATTTTTTCAGGCAAATAACTAGATTAGCCAAGATAGAGTGCAGTTTTCAGCTGACAGCGGCCTGATGCTCTTGTGTTTGGAATTTCTGTAATATGAATTAACAATTCTGATCTTCTTTGTTTGTGTCTGTATTGAGTTTGAGACTTCCTTTTGTCTCCAAGCTGGCCATATAATTTTCAGGAATGCATATGTTGCTATAGTTAAGCTATTAGTAAAAAAGTCGGAAGTAAGGAAAATGCTTTGTGGACCTCTCTGATGGAGAAATTCAAGAATTGTAATCAAGAAGGAGGCTGGGTTAATGGTCCTTCTGGTCTGAAGTAGAGCTTTCCATCTTCCCTTTGGAAATGAAACAACTGGGAAGTAGAACTCTTCTGCTTGCTTCCTCTCAGGACAGGCCTTGGACAAGAAACCTCTGTGAGGTCTGCTAAGGAATTAATCATAAGCGTGAGATTTGTCTTCACCTCTGCCACATAAAATCCCAAATGAGGATTTTGTATAACTGTGTATGGTTTATTTAGTCTTTCAAGTTTCATTTTAACAAGAAAAAAAATTCATAAAAGTCACGTTACCTTCATTTGAGAGTCTTATCCCACTGGTTTGGTAGGAAAGATATTCTAAAGCAATATCCATGGACAGGTTATAAATTCTTTATGTTTTATTTAAATATTGAGAATGGTATTTCCATGGGAATCACCTGACAGTTGGGCAGAATATGAGGGAGTGGATATGTGTTGTCACAGAAGGAGGGAAAAGTACAGCAGAAAAACTCTTGTGAGAAAGCAATAAAAATTTGCATTTTGAAAATGACAAATTTGACTTCATATTCTCTGTGGACTTTGCCAGGCAAGCAAATTCTGCCAGCAGTGGTATCTGCTGCAGGACTGAGGATGTGGTTCTTGTGGACAGGAGCTGAATCCTTCCCTTTTATGATGCATGGATTAGGTGCCTGGTGCTTTTCAATTTCTTTTTTTTTTTTTTTTTTTTTAATTAATAAGGTTAGAATGTTGAGTATTGAGAATGCTTCTTTTAGACCAGAATAAAGTAGTTTAGGCAATGCCAGAAGTGAAGCATATTTCCAAAGCAAAAACATAGCAGAAGATAAATATCTGGTAAGTGTAAATTCTTTTTAAGCTGCACAGATGGCTCAGCCTCACAGCAGCAGAAGGAAGGGAACAACTCTGTGTTTCCCTACGGTGCAAACAATGATGACAACCTCCTTCAGTCCTTACACCAGACTGAGGAGCAGACCTGGAGGGGAACCCTCTGCAAGCTGGGAGGTGTAAGGAGTGCCATGAGCATTTGCACAATGCAAGTGTAACTAGCAGCTTTTCTGTTTACGGTCCTGGTTAATGCAGGTAATACAATGAAGAATTGCAGTTCAACAAATTTTCAGGAAACTACAAGGCAGAAATAGTAAGCATATCTGTAAGATTTCTGATTTGTCAGTCATCTAGCCATTGTCTGAGAAAGTTAGCATGCTGTACACTGCAGTCTCTTCATAATGAATATGATGTGGGCATGGTGCCAAGATGTAATTATTCAATATGATGAAACAAAATCCTATCTATTTATCCTGTTTATGCATCAAAACTCATACTTCAATTTTATTTTGCCACAAGCCAAATGAAAGTTGATGTGTTGTTATTTGAATATAATACTACAGTTTGTGGTATTAAATTGTACAAAAACATTTGCATATGATAAGCATATTGTGAACTGCCTTTGAAATTCCTTAATGAGAAAAAAAAAAAAATTGGGAGTTCTCTTTTTACTAATGAGACTGTATAGACAGAAAAACACCTTGAATTTCACACCAGTGAACTAACAGATGGATTAGTAGTGCCTTGATCTGGAACAGGACAGGCTGGAATATACTGATTAGAAATCAACAGTTTCAGTCTGTCAGTACAATAGCTTAAGGGCAACATGATTTGGTTTTGGTCTTATCTGGGATTGGCCTTTACATTCTTTACCAATCACAGCATAGCTTCTCTTACAGCAGAAAGTTGCTGGCTTTTGAAAACAAACCTGCATGGAGCATGATGTGTATGCATCTTGTGAGAAGCTGCATTCTCTAGCTTCTCTAGTGCAATTATGTGTCACAGTTAATCTGAATTCTTTTTTTTTTTTTTTGATTGCAAAGTAACTGTTGCTGTTAGTACACAGTGTCCATCTCCGTTGGATGTTTTGCAAAGACTTGTTTTCCTTTATTTGATGGAGAATACAGAGATAAAACTTTCATGAAGCATGAAGGAACTGAGTTTTGATTAAATACATGGAAAGGCATTTGTGAGAAAGTTAAACCAAAATTATTTAAGCAAATGATGTAATATTATGATGCTGTGTCACTTTCGGCAGTACCTTTCTCAATAAATAGTTTCTATAAAATTTCCCATCTGGCCATTAGCTGCTTAGACCTGAGTGTTCACATGAGTTTAGGAATACAGTGAAATTAGTGTTTCAGTCCTTGGGGCCATTGTAACCTGTCATGGACAATCACTTGCTTTTTGCTTAGTAGTTTGGAATACTAAAGGGAGAAGGGTTCTGGTCATGTAACTGAAGAAAAACATACAGAAACTGGTGATGTTCCACACACTCGAGGAATTCTTGACCCGAGTAGAGAGGCAGACTTACCTTGGACCAGAGAGATTGTCTGTGTAGGGTGGGGTTTTCTTTTAAGTTGGTTGTATTTTTGAAGGTGTGTGCGGGTTTTTATTCTCCAGAAACTGAACTTGACAGTTTTTCTGGCATTTTTTAATGGAGTCAAGGTATTTAAAAAAAAACCAAAAAAAAACCCAAAAAAAGACTGCAAAAAAACCCCACCAAAAAAACTGTCACTCTATTGGGTACGGCGAGAAGAACGACACAGACTCTCTTGGAGTCAAACAGGAGAATTTCTCTTGGTTTATTACCTCAGATCTTTTTTATAGACCAATACATGAAAGTACAGAAAAGTAAAACTCTCATTGGTTAGTAAACAAACACATCACCATCATTGGTCAGTGGGGTACACCACCCTTCGACCTTCTCTTGCAAGAAAACAAGAAACTGAAAAACAGCACCTGCAAGGCTGTCTTCTATCTCTGAGGATTATTTTAATTCCTCCTTATGATTTCCCAGGCCACTGAGATTTCTCAGGCGAGACTGAGAAAGTTTTTTGAAAATTAATAATTTTTGGCTTAGAGTCCAAATAAATGAAACTCAGGGAAAAGTCCATCAGCTGAAGATGTTCCTCAGCATTACCAGATGTCTTTTTGAATCACTCCTTGAAGGCAATGGAGTTTAATGTGATTGTTTAGGCCTATTGATAATAAAACACATGCATACTTTCTTTTTCAAATTCACAAACTAATTAAACTTCATTGATGTTAGTCAGTTAAAATTTAGATTTGATAATTCATTGTCCAAGCTTCTACTACTTTCAAAACATTCATGCATTGAGAACACTAAAACAAAGCAAAAATCCCCCAAATTTCTTGGGATGAATGACTATCACCATTTTTCATGTTATTCATAAAACAAACCCAGCAGATACCAAATATGCACTACCTATATTTCAAATTTGGTAGAGATTAATTGTGACGTAAGGAAATAACAAACTTAACCTTAAAAGAATACTTAAGTGACAAAACTCAAGAACACTCAGATCTAAACCCAGTGAAACTTTCCTTAATTCTATTTATCTATAAACAATTTACAGATTAGCTAACAATGCAATTTACAATGCTTTTAATTTTTCATTGCCTAAGTAAAATCCTCTTTTTTTTTGTTTTTTTTTGACCATTGGATTTTCACTTCAAATATGATTTGTATTATTATTTCTATTGTCATAAAAATTGTTTCTGAGGGACTTGTAGAGTTCACATGGCTCTGGTCAAAAGATTTTGACTCTCTGTAATCAGTGAAGTAACCAGTGAAGCTATCTGCGGTGTAGACATGGTTGCTTCTTCAGGCTATTGTTCATAAGGTTCTGCAGCTGTGTTGCTGAGCGGGTTGAAGTTTGCAGGTTTTGAGTAAAGCTGACTCTGTTGTAAACTTGCAGTTGCTGTAATTCACTGAAACTCCTGCTCAGCTGCTGTTGCTGTTTCCAGCAGTGGTTGCCATGGCAACAGTGTTGTAGTAGCCGGCATGGGCAGCGGCCCCAGGTGTGGACCCATCTGCCCCCTGCGCTGGGTTGGGAATGGAGGGAAGGGACCACGCCTGCCTCTGCCGTGGTGGGTGGTCCCGCTGCCATCAGTGGGCATTGCAGAGGCGGCGTGGAGGCTGGAGGGAACACCCCTGATGAGGGCTGCAGCGATGGGTGCCCCAGCAAAGCTGGCACATGTGCGGGCCCCGCAGATGGACGTGGTGGGGGGGGCGGAGGTGGTGCAAAAGCCCATCTGCCGCGCCAGCAGCCTGCTGTGGGGACTGCTGTGCTGTCCCTTGTGGCGCAGGATAGCGGGACGCAGAGGACGTGAGGGGGCCAGTGGACACCATCGGCAGCGAAGGCCCTCCCGTGCCCGCTTGTGGTGGCGCTCACGATGCCGGTGAAGGTGCCGCGGAGGGTGCAGGTGGAGGTGGGTGATCCCCGTTCCCCTGCCGCCTCTCTGTTGATGAAGCTTGCCTGCCCAGCTCCGCGGGTGACAGATACTTGAACTCTCGGGGAGAGGGAGATTTCTGGGGCACAGACTGTTTCTGCCTGTGGCTAAAGTCGTCTGAGGGTCCGGGCAGAGCTGAGGGAGCGCTGTGCTGCTCGTCCTCAGTCCCATCCCCCAGTCTCTCATGATGTACATAAGAGGCACCCCCGGCATCCGAATCCTCCATCCCGGCATCACTGTCCCCACACTGGCACTGCTCCAGCGCTTTAAAGAGTACACCCCAGGTGGCTGCCAGGCTGCACACACTGGTATCTCCTTCAGCTAACTCAGGCCATAGGCGGACTCCCACCGACAGCCAAACTTCAAGATCAAAGGCATTATTGACAGTCACACTAAAACCCTGCTCTTTCACCCAGTGGAACAAAGCATGCATAGCATCTTCAGAAATATCAAGTCCTGTGCGTGGTAAGGTGTTCTGCCACGCAGAGAAGACAAGTTGATCATCAGTTGAATTTCGGTTCCCCATTGTGAGAACCATCTATCTTGGCAGCCCACGAATGCAATTACGCAAACGCAGTGGCTTAACCTGGAACTTTAAGTTCTAGCTTCTTCAAGATAAGCTGTTCCAGGCCCGCTCACTGGCAGGGCCCTACTGTCCCATGGTCTGAAAGACCAGCTCCCTCCAGGAGGGCATGGGAGATATTCGCTTACCCCTCTGTGGAGGAAGCGGGTGGCACGTCATCAGTCGGCTGCACCAAATATCGGGGGTCACCAGATGTCGCTCTATTGGGAACAGCGAGAAGAACGACACAGACTCTCTTGGAGTCGAACTGGAGAATTTCTCTCTTTTTTTATTACTTCAAATCTTCTTTTATAGATCGATATGTGAAAGTACAGAAAAGTAAAACTCTCATTGGTTAGTAAACTAACACATTACCACCATTGGCCGGTGGGGTACACCACCCTTTGACCTTCTCTTGCAAGAAAACAAGAAACTGAAAAACAGCACCTGCAAGGCTGTCTTCTGTCTCTGAGGATTGTTTTAATTCCTCCTTATGATTTCCCAGGCCACTTTCTCAGGTGAGACTGAGAAAGATATGCGGCTTGCTATTCCACAGGCACCATGCTGCCTGCTTCATAGTTATCATCCATAAAAAAACCCTAAAAATCTGACTGCTATTTAGAGACTTGTGCAATAGGGAATTTAAGCTTTATCTCCATGGTTTTTTTCAATACAGTCTAAATTTTTTCCAGCTTGAGTGAGAGTTTCTCATCATGCTGTCACAACTTACCCTTTTAGCTTTGGCACTTGTATCCAATGTGTCAGACAATAGGAGTAAGTGGGGCTGCAAAGGATTTGCTTTTTCTGCTGTGGTTTTTTTCAGCAGTGTAACCCTAGTAGTGGGTCTCAAGAAATGTTATGCTGCAATGATGTTGTTGACTACCCTGAAATTTTCTACTAGCATAGCTTGGGAATAGAATCATTCTGCCATTCTCTAAGAGATCAGTAGTGAATAAAATGAATTTCATAGGTTTTAGTTTGCCAAAAACCCACACAACTCCTTGCTTGCATCTCACTCAGCTTTATGTGAGAAGCTGTAAGCCTGGCTGTCATCTTTCCCTTTTCATCTGAGGGACAACCATGTAGTAGCTAGCTCACAGAATTCTTTGGATGCCTCTCTTTGGAATTACAAATGCTGAATTATGAAAAATAAAATGCCAGAAGCACAGAGATGAAGTGGCTTGCTGGAAGACAGCAGAGGGCACAGAGTAGGAACAGCCGCTGTCTGTCCAGGGTTCCAGTTAGGTATCTCAAATTCATGAGAAGGGCAGGCCTTTTAGAAGTAGTGCATAGCAGTGGTTTTGGAAGGACTCAGATCTACCAACAGAGGTGAAAATCTTGTGATGTATTTTCTGTCTTAGCAGCAGTCAACCTTCACAGTGAGGACTGGAGTCAGCAGGAACTCCCAGAGGCTGCTGTTGCTGGATGAACAGCATAAACAGGTGTAAGCCTAAGAGATACTTTGTTATGTTGTTCTCCAGCTGGGTTGTTTTTTTATTTTAATGTGTTGCAGAAAATGTGCCAGTTACCATGCAATGCTGAACGGTCAGACAACAGAGTACAGTAACAAGAGGGAGTGATAAATATGTTCACAAGCTTCTTCATGAAGTATCAGACACATAGAGTTGGTGGGTTATTCATTTTCCTTTGCCTGATGTGGAGCTTATTTTCTAAATAGCTGGCCACCTCATTGTAGTGCAACAGAACATGCAAATCTGAATACTGTAGCATGTAGAAAATTCCACTGACTTTTCTCTTATGTGTGGAGAAGACATCTCTCAGAAGGAGAGAACGCTGTCTCCCTGCTTGTGGAAACAACAGTGCTTTCCTATGGAACTGCTGAGAACCCTGTTCCATTAAATTTAAAAAAAATAATCTACCTTGGTGCCAGTTAACCTTTTATCATTATATGTTTTATAGCTGGCCATTTCTGTCTGTGGATCAAGGGGAAAAAAATTATCTGCTAGTAAAAAATGAATCTGAACTTCTAGACCTGAAAATGGGCTCTTTTATAAAAGTTACATATTGAAAAGTCATGCAATTTCCAATGCAGAATGAAAATACAAGTTTTACCAGGATACAGTATATAATTTTGGCAGTTCTGTTTCTAGACCTAATGTAAGAATATTAGACAATCGTATCCATTTTTCCTCTGTTATGCTGTGGAAAAGGAAGATGAATCCTGATTTTAGGTAAGGTAGTTTTCTAGTATAGAAAGAATGGGAAATCACAACATGGAACAATTCAATGATACACTGTATGCAAGTGCGTGAAAAAACTTCCTTGAATAATTCAGAAGTGAATATAGGTAGAGGAAATATACACAGACTTTTCCGACAGAGGGATCTTAGTTGGAATTATTAATATATAAAGAAAAATAGTAACTCATGTAATATTCTCAGGCCCTTACATTCTCAATTCAGCTTAAAATTTTGAAAATGTCAATCTTCCTAATCTCTCCAAAGATGTTAAAATCCTGCAATCAATCACAGAATTAGTAGAAAAATCTGCTTAGTATACCCTTTTTTGTATGGGACCCCATATTTTGTGTTCTAAAACTGTTAATTACAGCATCTCCATGCTTACTTCTGGGTTTCTTGCATTGTTGGCAAGAATGGTTTGTGGGAAGCTCCGCAATTCTGTCTGGAAGAACTTTCTCTGGAACTTCACTGGATGAGGGTGATACCCTGGCCAAGCATATTCTCATCAGCTAGAAGATATTTTCTACAAGAGAAAGAGCATTGTTGTACTGAATATAGTCCTGTTTTGATAGCAATTTTGTCAACTGATTTCAGTAAGCTCAGGAGATGCCTGTTCTGTAATGAATGATCTGTACAATCAATGACACCCTTTCAAAATACAAGCATCTATTTCAGACATAATAAAAGCTTTTTTATTTTTTTTCAATTCTAATAGAAAAGAATAGATTTGTTTTTCAGAAATTTCACTTGGAAATAATGGTTTTTCAAAATGAAAAATGAAGTGCCTTTAGAAGGGGCAGCAAGTTGGTGTATTCACAAGTGGTTACCAGGTATATGAATGTAATTACGCAGCTGCTCTGAATTTTACAGACAATATTAATGATGGGCTCCACTGCATCAAATTACTGTGTCCAGTGATTCTGAAAATGGTGAGCTGACTCCAAACATAGCTGCCAAAAGTCAGAATATTTCTTTTTGCTTTTTCCACTCTTTAATTCTTGTACATGACCAATATAAACTTGTTCATTATGCCTTCTGTGTCCTAATTAGGAGGGAAAGGCAGTGGGCACTGTGTGGCTATAAATGAAGGCAGTTATTTAAAGGAATTGTCATTTTGGTTGTCAACTGTTTGCCTAACAACCACATTACAGGGAGTGACTTAGGATCATAAGTGAATTGTTGAGGTGAAAAATCTTTCTAAAAATTTCTTCTAATGCAATAGATATAAAATGTTTATTATTTACTAACATCTGCTTAGTTAAAACTAGCAGAAAAAGGTAGGTGATAAGAAGGCATGGGATGGGATGGTATTCATTTTTACAGCAAAATGTACCAAAAATCTCAATGTGCTTGAAATCTTTCTAATTTCTCTTGAAATAAGCCAAACTTGGAAGGACATTCAGTCTGTTCTGATTTTTGGTGGTGGGGTTTTTTCCTCCACTCACTGTATTGCATTTTTCCCTTTGTTATCTTTTCATCTCATTAGAGAGCTGTGATTTAAGGAATAAATGGACAATAAAGGTAGAAACAAAGAAAGTGTTGACAAGTGAGAAACAAATTTTTCAAGATAGTTTGATAAAAATTGCCCAATATGTAAACTTTTTTTTTTTTTTTCTCCACACCAGAAGAAAAAAAGTAAGGCCTCCGAATTAGAGGTGAAAATTTCATGAAAGCCTATTTTAAAGTTCTGTCATGCATTTTTCTTTGTTTGGAAAACTTACCAACCTTTATACTTCTGTAACACAACTAGATACATTCCATCTAGCTGGCCATACCACAGCTCTGTACTCTTCCTCAAACCTTTCTAGACCAGAGCATTAAGTAGGTTTGTTCCCCCTCTCCCACTTATTTTGCATCTTTTTCCAGTAAGAACTTTGCAGATTGTGGAAATTTAACAAAGTGCTATGCCTGCAAGTCAGAAAGCATTTTAAAGCTCCCAGTCTAAAATATCCACACCTTAATTTGCTGGATTCTGAACTGCACTTTCAACTGTGTCAGCAAATCACAGAAAAGGTGAATACATTTAGAAATGTAAGGCTTCTTTTGAAGTCTAATTTTCATGGTATCATAGTTGAGGACACTGGGTTGGGATGTGGGGGACTTTCTTTCTATTTCCCATGCTGCATATCTCTTAATGGACATGGTTGTTCAAAAATTAAGAATTGCATTTAGTACTTATGTAATTTCATGTTTTTCAAGTCTGTAAGTCTGTAAATATTGGAGACATGCTTCCTTGAAACACTTCATCTACTCAAGCACTTTTTTTTCCTTTTTTCCTTTTTTATTTTTTTTTCTTTTTAATTATAATTTAATTTCATTTTAATTTTCATAATTATGAAGTGGCTTATTCTTCATGTTGATATTTATCAAGTTTCTAATCATATGGTAAGACAGCAATTTTTTGGGTTGACTTTCCTGGATCTGTATGTTACTTCTGCTTTGGGGATTTTTTTTCCATTTTAGAAACAAGATTTTATGGGCTGGTTTTCTCATTTCCCTAATAAATTGGATACTTTGGAAAAGTAAAGTCTATATGCTGACTTGAAAAGGTCTAGGGTTAGATTTTAATGGACTTGTTTTTGTTTTTTTTCATTTTGGTGCGGTTTTGCTGGCTTGATGGGGCTGTTTTTTAGCTCTACTGTAGTTGCTTATAAAGCATCACCTCCTGTTCCTTCAGTGCATTGGTGTAAACACAGTAATAACTGCAGGTGCCAGCTCATTCATTAGACAAATGTGAATTGCAGATCTGAATTCCATCTCCAGGAATGGGGCTACATTGGGAGTTCACAAAGACTAAAGAGTGCTTTTGTCTTCAGTGAACAATGTGATGGATGAAAAAGGTGATATTATAAATCGAGGGCAGGATTGTTAGACTTTGCCTCTGTGTACACAGAGTGTGAGGAGACCTTTGGAATGCAGTGTCTGCATTTCATAGGAGTTCACAGGCTTTCTACCTTCTTCAGGCAAATAATGTTTGCACTGCATGAGTATATCAGGTGTAGAAATCATTGCTATTGACAGACTGGAGTTTGAAAAATTATTATGTGGTAATGAAAAGAAAGCAGTAGGAAAAAAACCTATAATCACCATTGCTGGTGATTGGCAAATGAACATACTTTGAAAATGGCACTCCAACAGAATCCTTGATTGCCGTCCTTTAATTCTTGATTGTGATAGCAAACACTTAAAGAAAAGCACCCGGACTTTTTATAACTGGGACTTGTGTTGCTTGAAGGACTTTCATTCAGAAGTTGTGCAGAGGGACATGGAAGAAAAGAAAGCAGAAGTAACATGTATCAAAATTATCCAAATACTTATACACAAGTTTGTATGTATGCAGCAGTTCTTAAAAGCAAAACTGAAGCCTTGTGAGTTTATCAACAGTTTCTTTTATCTCATTCCCATTTCTTGGGAGTATCTAATGTTATATGTGAGACGTACTGTTTTTCTGAAATCTACTGTGAAACATATTTTAATGGTGTAGTTCCTTTCTTCCTAATTGGTTTTTTTTGCCCTTTCTGTAATTCCTGAGATGGAGCAAATATTACTAACATGGAGTAACTTTTATAAGTTAACTGAAATTGCTTTACCACTTTAAATAGTCTTAACACTTTATTCCTGCTGAAACAGTCTTCATCTTTGGCAATTCATCAAACAAAGATACTATGCCTCTCTGAGACCAAATCAGGTAAGCTGCAAGTTCACTGAGTGTAAACAATTCACCTTTTTTGCATGTAAATGCTTCTCTTTTGAACGCTTAATGATAATGACAAAGAAAATCTGATAGAAGGGTAGTTTCTAGTTTCACTTTCTGGTCATTTTGCAGTTTTCTCTTTAAAAAAGGCTTTAGAGTTCTACTTTAAAGATTATCCTTTGATTACAAGTCTGATCTGGCCTATGGTCCCGTGTTGAGGGTTCTTCTCTTGGAGGAGGCTGTATTTTATACTGAGGATCAGAGCTAAAGCTCCTGCAGGTTCTCCTGACGTTGCCTCAGTGCCCTCATGTTCACACCACATGACCCAGCATTTTGTTCATGCTACCTTGGCTAAATGAACCCCTGGGGTTTACAGAGTGGCTTCAGAAAACATAAATCATATGCAAGATATTTGCTTTTAATAGATATTTGCTTGAGGGTGTATTTGCTTACAGGAATCCATATTTTGTTTATTCTTTTGTGGCAGGGGCTTGGTTTCAATGTATGCACAAAACCCACAGGATTAATTCTTTAAAAGGAGCTCAGTTCCCTCTTGCTAAGAAAATGGATCATAGTAGGTATTAAAATAGTTGTTACCAGCTACAGAGTAATGAAAATCTGGGTTCCTTGGGAAGTGGAATAATTTATTCCACCACTTTGAATGTGCCCTCAAGGTGACAGATTCATGACTTCATGCATTAGAAACCTGCGTAGTGCCAAAAAAGGGATATGTTTAACAAAATAGTTATTCTTATGAGGTTGATTCCTTTTATCTTGCTGCAAACCCTTAAAAAAGGTGGGAAAAGCATGTGAAGCTTCGCTGTTACTGTATCTCAGAGTAGAATTTGTGCGTAGAATTCAGCCTAATATATTGTTCAGTTTTGAATCCTAAGCAAAACCAGAATTCTAGGATAGGTGTACAATCAAATACATGGCTACATTTCCTGCCATTTCATCATCAGAAAACAAATGCTTGAAAGGGTACCTGGTTTCCAGTGTTGGAGAGCTTTATCTGAAATGGGAGCTTAATGGACATATTTGCCTCATTGATCCACAAACCTGTATCTGCTTAGAGGGTGTGAAAAATGAGGGAATTTACCTTATTGTCACCCATCTCTGGAGGAGTGATTTTGGGTTTGACTCATCAATAACCATGTCTTCAAGGCAGGGGTGACAGTCACCTGAGGTCATACCTCCGTCAGAGAGGGTGGGTGGGCAAAGGGCTCTGGGCTTTTGTTGTTTCTTTGTTTGCATTCAAAATCTAGGGGCTGCCTTGATGTTGGGAAAACTGGTACTTGCTTGTTCAATCTGAATAAAATAAGGAAAGATGAAAGATAGAGGGATGGAAAGAGGAGAACAGAGCAGAGAGGGAGGAGAAGCTAGAACAAAGGAAGGAAATCTGTTTTCAAGTGATACAGGAATAAAGTTCCTAGGAATAAATACAAGATCTTTATATAAATGTAAAAAGTACTTAGAAAGACTAGAATTTATGGCATATTTGGAGTTTTTGTTTTGGCTTCGTTTGTTTTTGATAAAGCATTTCATTTGCAGTAGCAAATCAAATTCTCCAAGGAGAACTGTAACAGGAATAGAACAAGCAGAGAATTGAAACCTGGTCCCAGAGGTATAAAACCTCAATTGCACTTGTCACAGAATAGCAAGGGGGAATACACTACACCTAGGGAAGGGTGAGCTGTTTTCTGTGTTTGCCATGATCTACAACAGTTGAAAGAAGGAGTCTTTTTCACTGACTTTTGAGGCAGGGCAAGAGGTTTACCAATACCAGACAGAAGAACCTCTCAGTTGGTAAAAACTACCCTTGTGGAACAGTTTATTCTGGGGTGTATTTGTTCTGGGGGTTTTTTTTCGTGGTTTTTGTTTTGTTTTGTTTTGTTTGTCTGTTTGTTTGTTTCACAGCCCTCCCCCTGCTTCCTAGAATGGAACTGCTAAGGGACCATAAAATATTAATGCTAAATATAGACAGAGTGGACATTTACCCATATAAAGGCTTACTGAGCCTGTGCTTGTTTCTGAGAACCTGTAAAGTACTAAATATTTAAACTGAAAGAGATAAGGGGAAATGTGCAAATATTGCTATTTGACATTGAAAGAAAACACTGCTGATCAACAGGTAAGAAGCTTAAACTCTCAAAAGGAAACAGAGAAAAGGGAGGAGATATAAATTATTCTTATCTGTTTAATTTTGTAGTTTTAAAGTTAGAGTTTGGTCAATCATCCAAAGTTTTTGGTTGTGTTGTTTTAGGGGTTTTTTGCTTATTATGAAAGCTTTTAGCCATAGCAAATTTAAGTCTTCATGCTGAAAATAAAATTGCCTCTTTCAGAAACAATAGCTTCCAAAAGTTTGAGTTCTTTTTACCTCTGACTTCTTTCATCTCTTTCTTTCTCTGATGAGCACACACAAAACATGCACTCCATCACCTCAGGATAGTGAAAAAGGTTTTGAAATTCCAAACAGCTTTTTCTTGAAAAGTTCTGGTTTTGAAAAGAATGTCTTTGCAGAGTTAAATTCTTCTGAGCTTTAATGGCTCTATGTAATTGCAACATGTTCTCTGCTATTTTACATTATCTAATTTTAGGTCTTCATGGCCCTTGGGAGGACATTTCAAAGTTTCAGTGTAAGCATACGCTTACACATATTCTGTGCTTTCACCTAAAAAGTCCCTCCCCAAAAATAACTAGCAAAGAAAATGTAGCTGCTGTGATTTTAATATTGACATCTAGTTTTAGTTTGTTGCTGTCACCTTTTTTTTTTTCTTTTTTTTTTTTTTTTTAACTGCCGGTGTACGAGGCAACTAACTGAACAGCAGCATTCAGCATATTGTCTCAAGGATCAGAGATCAGTGTCTTCTGTGAAGTCTCTGTGATATAAGCCAGTGAAGGCTGTGATAGTGACACTGTTGTTTATTTCTGAATGCATTTCTTTTCTTTGGGTTTAGAGCATAGCACTTTTTATATTATATTAAGCTTATCCAAATTGAAGGTGAAACAAAGGCATCTGCTCCCTGAAATTTGTACTGATTTTAAATAGTTTTCCCTTCACACCATGGATTGGTCTGTATGTGAATAAAGAATACTTTTGTAAGATTGTCTGTGTAAGGGACTTATTTATCCAGATTTATCCATCTGTTGTTCTACTGCAGAACCATAATAGTAAGTGGACTGATATTCCCACCTGTTCCCCCCCTAAACTTCTTCCATTTCACCTTTGTGATTGGCATAATAGCTGGAGGACACCAGATACACACCAGGTTTTGTTACAGATACCATCTTGGTAAATATGAATGAGAGAGTGAAGGCATTTGGTTTTTGTACATGGGTAAATAGTAACAATCATGTTTCACTCCAGTGGTTTTAAATCAGGCCGCCTCTTCTCATCAGCCCATGTTCTGCAGTGTCTCAAAAGAAAATGTAATTTATGAAAGTGGTGTTTAACACACATTCTTCTATGCAAGCACCATTTTTCTTTAAGCGTGGGGCTCATCAAAAAAACTGCTCCTACAGAAGGATTTCTGTTGGCACTATTATGCCTTCAAAAACAGAAGAAAAAAACCTTCCTGTGTTGCATCCAGTGAAGCACGGGAAGAGATCTGCTACCGTCCAGAAGGAAATACAAATATTTCCATTCTTTTGGTCTCCAAGGACCATGTGTTCAGCATCTTTTGTCAATGATTAGGTTGTACAAAATGGGTTTGTAGAATTGTATTTCATGGTTGTCTTAATGCCTTTGTTCTCACTGTCTGCTGGCCACATAATCTGTGTTTCTGTTTTGATTTTTGTTGAAGTTCCACTCACAGTGCTTTCATTGAAAAGCTTTGTGAAAGGAAGATATGCATTCCAAAAATTAGAAAAATCCAGGAAATTATCAAGTGAGGAGTATTATCTTTAAAAGAACAGTTTTCAAGTAAATATTGTAAACTATTATCTGTCTCATATTTTAGGCTGCATTATGTACTTTGTCATTTCTTACTTAAGAGTCCTTGAAAGCCCTTTTAAAGTTATTCTAAAATATTTTGGTTTATGGATAATCATTAGATTTCATGACTTACGAGCAAAATCAATGACAACATCAACCAAAGCAAAAATCGATGTGGAAAATGCAGTGGAGAAGAGAACACACTCGATTGAGGACAAAATTAGTGAGGTGAGATAAGTTAAAATATAATGGGAAACAATATAAGGTGCTGGATATTACCAAACTCTATCACCCTAATTAAAAACATTCTTTGACTAGTAACTTTGGAAGGAATTCAGAGAAGTTGAAAATGAATAATCATTTCAGAATTATTTTTTTTTTAATTACTCAGATAATGGGTTGTTTGCTCTTGTCCTTTTGCAGCCTATATAGGATATAGAAAATACACCTTCCATAGAAGGTGTATTTTGCAGTGTCAAGAGGTTATTTTCTAATCTGTGTCTTAAGAGTTTGGTCAACACACACCAGCTGCTACTTTGATAGAAATTATGTGAGCAGTGCAAGTTATCTGCTTTTTTTCAAGTAATTCCCTTTCATCAGTCGAGTAGAACAGTTACACACACTGCCCCTTTCTCCTGCATTCTGGCCCTCCTGATGATCCTCTGAGTCCTTTGGTTAGTGGCCTCAGTCTTTATCAAGAAGAGATGATGGTAAGCCATCAGCACCTTGTTCTGTAATTGTACTTTTTTGAATTTATTTTTCAAGCTGCTTGTTATCTTTGTGGAATCATCAAATGGTTTGAGTTGGAAGGGATTTTCCAAAGGCCCTCTAGTTCAACTCCCCTGCCATAGGCACAGGTATGTTACAGTAGATCAGGATATTCAGAGCCCTGTCATCTTGAGTGTTAGTCCAGGGATGGGGCATCCACCTCTCTGAGCAATCTGGGCTAGTGTTTTACCACCGTCATTGCAAAAGAGCTTCTTTCTAATATCTAATGTAAACTGACCCTCCTTCACTTTAAAACCGCTATCCGTTTTCTTGTTAACAGCCCTGCTAAAATGTTTGTCCCCATCTTTCTTATAGAAAGATCACAACACCTCCCTGGAGCCTGCTCTTCTTCAGGCTGAGCAATCCTAACTCTCTCAGCCTGTCTCCATAGGAGAGTTGCTACAACCCTCTGAGCATCTTCGTGGATTCCTCTGGACTCCCTGGGGCAGGTTCATATCTTTGCTGTGCTGGGACTCCAGAGCTGGAGGCAGCTCTGCACTGAGTGGGGTCTCACCAGAGTGGGGCAAAGGGGCAGAATCCTGTTCCTTCTCTGCTGCTTTGGATGCAACCCAGGACACAACTGAGCTGCCAGCACATATTGCTAGGTCATGTCCAGCCTCCTGTCCATCAACAGCACCAGGAGGAGTCTTTTCTCCTCTGCGCTGCTCTCAGTCCATTCTGAAGGTGGGAGTGACCTGACCAAGGAGCAGCATTTTGTACTTGGCCTTGTAGAGCTTGGTAGGATTCCCAAGAGCCTACTTCCTGGGTTTCTCCAGGTTCCTCAGGATGGCATTCTGCCCTTCAGACCTGTCAGCCTCATCACTCATCTTGGTGTAATGTATATTCACTGAATTACATCCAAACTTGTGAATTTATTAAAAATTCACCAAGGTGAGTTTGGACTTTGTTCTTAGTATGCATAGCTTCACTCAGTTGAATAGCAGAGCCCTTTCTCTGTAGTGGGCCATTGACTAAGGCAGGTCTGTATCCTGGTGTTAATGAGTGTGTTAAAACAGCATGGCTCAGGTGTGAATTGGACATGTGACCCAGTTCCAAGGCAGAGCCCTGTTCCATCTCTGGGACTCTACTGTGCTGGCAATTGTGGATGGGGTTCAGACCCATGGGTTTTTTGCTAGTCTAGCAGTGGGTGCTAGCATGGATCTTTCACATCATTCTATTTCATTTCACTTTTTCTACATTCTTTCAAGTCTTGTGCAAAGTTATTGAATTTCACATTTCGAATGTTGTCATTATCACAATTATCTTACGTTTCCGGATGTGTTGTTCACTGTCTTGGGAGCTTATCTTTTCTGTTTCAGTGAAACTGTTCTTGCAGTGCTCTGGTGATTAATACATGCCTTTCTTTTCAGCTCCTCATCTGCTATTTCCTCTGGCACTTTGCCTGTCTGCTTACCTCTTCCCTCCATTCACTTCAATTCATATTTTCCTCATGCAAACCTAATAGTTTTGTTGTGACACTCCTTCTGAAAGTGTTTTGTTCTGACAGACCTCTGCTTACTTTTGACCCATGCAGAGATTGTGTCCGTGTCAGAAGAATCAAAATGACCCAAGCATTCAGATGAACCTTGTTAGGTCCATTATTACTCTGTGTGTTAACAGAGAGCTCTCTCAGGGTTTAGCTACAAGACTTGGTTTCTGTCATCAGTAAACATGTGTAGTTGGTTCCAGCAGTGCCCTGAGTGCCCTTAGTATGATTTGACTTACTGATATTGAAGAGGGCTGACTGACTGTTATCTGTCACATGAATTTTTGAAAATAGCTTCTAGAACTTAATCTGTTTTCAGATTATTTTGGTGGGTTACCTGGACTGGCAACAATATGCTAGATTATTCCAGGGAAACAAGGTACTCAGAGAAATGCAAACTTCTTTGGATTAGAGTTTATTCTAGTCATACTTAATTCCCAACAAGCAAGCATGTATGTGAGGATATAGAGGCCTTTATTTTAAAGTGTGTCTGGCTTTTTTGGCACATTCCTATCAGTCATTGCTGTGACCTTACAGAAGGTACAACAAAAGGTGATGCCATAGACAGAAGTTGGGCATACCTTTGGTGTCTGACTGGTTCAGACTGCAAACTTCAGAAGCTGAAGTTTTGTTCAAAGGAATGCATCCTGCTGGTACCACTTGTGTTGACATTTAGTAGTATTTTCACATAAAATGCTCAGCTAAAATTGTCTAAGGTCTGTGAGAAGCCCTTCTAAAAAGTTCTTTGTATTGAAAAGGTCTTATTTTTGTCTCTTGCTTTCTAGGTAGTACAGATTAGGACTTCTGGACAGAGAGATACATAAATCAAATTGTCTTTTCCTGCCTGTTATAAAACCTTGCCTAATGATAAGGAACATGCTAATTTAACAGTGGAATGAATTTTATTCCTCTGACAGCAATGTTTTGATAAAAAGAAAATGGGAAATCTCACCAAAGTGAAGTCACTGATGGACACTTGCAGTATCCAGGCTGTTCAAGTATTGGTATGAAAGTTGGAACTGCTTCTGAGTGCATCTTGAAGTTTTCTGATTTTCTGTAAATGCTGCTATTTCCACAAATCATCACTGAGAGAGACTCAAAGATCATTTGAAAAAGCAGTGTCAAGTATTAGCTTAGGAGAATGTATCTGCAGATGTCTTAAAATAGCTGTGGGGCTTATTTTGCACTATAGAATCATAGAACTGTTATAGCTGGAAGGAACCCTAAAGCTCAGGGTCACCTTCACTAGACTAGCTTGCTCAAAGCCCTGTACAACCTGTCCTTGGACACTTCCAGAGGTGTTGAGTCCACAGCCTGTGCTAGGGCCTCACAGAGAAGAATTTCTTCCTAATACCTAATCTAAATCTACCCCCTTTAGCTTAAAGCCATTGCCCCTTATCCTGCCACTTCATGCCATTGTGAAAAGTCCCTCTCCAGCCTTCTTGTAAATTTCCTTTAGCTAATGAAAGGCCTGTCCAAAGCCTTTTTTTTTTCAGGCTGAAGGGACACAGGTCTCTCAGTCGTTTTTCGTAGGAGAGGAGCACCAGTGCTCTGATCAATATAGTGGCCTCCCCTGGTTTCCTTTCAACAGGCAGGGGACCCCAGAGCTGGAATTGTAATGTATGTGGATGTCTGTGATGAGCACCATACACAGAAAGTGTTGATAGCCCTTTCAGCTTTCTGTGAGAGATGCTAGCATGATTATTTTCTAATTTTTTATGTATTTGTATGTCCATCGAGAGTGGGAGGGGTGTCGACTATGTGCCTGTTCGCTCAGATTAAAAGATGGGAAAAGGCTGTTAGTTTGTGTCCATTAGCAATCACTGCCCTCTCTGTTTCTGTGTTTTTGGTATGCTTAACTAGATCATACAGTTGTTAAGGCTGGAAAAGATATCACAGTTCCAAGTGTGCTTAAATATTTCCAAAATTTTCCATGCTAGGAATGTGTGATGTATTAAATCTGATGCTTGTCACAACTTCTCTTTCTTAGATTTCATTCTGCTACTTGTTATCACCAGCACCCTAAATATTTCCATTTCTTTTTTAAAGCTGCATATGTTGTTCAGGGGGTTTGGAGCTCAAATATCTCTTTGTAAACAGGACCTGAAATGAAAATATCCTTTTGGAAGTAACTTAAATCAGGACAAAGCTACAAAGTAATTCATACTTTCCAAATACTTGGAAAGCACTGTCATAAGTTCCTTATCATTTGGGGAAGCTGACTGTGTTTAGTTAGGGTCATTTTTTTATGAGCAAGTGCTGTATTGCTTATGATGGGCCACTTTAATATCAGTTATTATTAGTGTGAGCTTTACTCCACGGGACAAAACTCAATACAGTGGATCTGCTCCTCCCCACTGTCATCCATCTCCCTGTCAATTTCCTGCTGGCTGTCTTCCTTTGTGACAGGATGTACAAGGAGGTAGGATTTGGAGATACTGCAGTTTTGTTGGTAGGTAAAAATGTTCAGCTACTGCATACAGGAAGAGCTCCTCTGGGTCCCATTCCTATTCATGAACACTGAGAGGGTGGTTGAAAACTCATTAGTACCAGATCAGTGCATTGTGGATTGCCAAGCAGTGGGAAATTTGCCTAGGTCAGGTGGTAGGTCTGTGACTGCTGAACACACTGAATGCACAGTCTGGCTTTTCTGTGGGTTTTTTTGCAGCTGTAAGAGAACAGCCAGCACTTGGTTCAGAATGTAGCCTGCAAATGTAGTTAAACAGTGATATTCTTTTTTAGTTCTTAATTACAGCTGTTCTTAGTCCCTGAACAATGCATGGAGAAAGCTCTGGAACCTTTGATCCAGGGATTGCGAGGTCTGAATTTTGAGAGCTGAATTTTTAGTAAAACTGAGTCATAATCTTATCTGTTTCTTAACTCTATTATTTATGGAAGTGTCGTCCCTGCCTTTGGTGACTCTACAGTTAGATCACCCGTGCTTTGAAAAATCCAGGCTTGACCATTTTCATGGCAGCTGTGCTTTCTGTAGGAATCATTAATATATCCGACTGTAGGAGGAGCAGAAGCATCTCCCAGCATGTCCCAGGGATGTGTCCCTGGCACAATAAGGTCTGTGCTTGGACATTTGTAAATGATGAGCAGCTGAGACCAGCTGGGTATGCAGATTTTGCATGTCTTTTGTGGTGTTTCCTGTGGAAAAATGGATGCTGGCTAAAGCACCTTTTTATTTTGGAGGAGTCAGGGTCAGTCTCTGTTGGCCAAGAGGCAGGTGTTTGTTGTTCCTTCTCCACTTAAAATGGGAAGCAGATGCATTATGATGGCTTTTAAGCTGAGCTGTGTTATAGGATTGTTGCCTGGCTTTATAGATGGGATGATACAACACTTCATGATTACACTGGAAGCTCTGAAATGTGAAGTGCAGTTCTTATAATCCCATCATCTCAATCCCTCAATATAGTTGGGTCAGAAATTTTAATTTGTACTTCGAGCAGACTTTTCTGCAAAGTTGGTGGAAATACAGAAGAGCCAGGAACATCTATAAGAGAGAAGTCAGAAGACAGGTATATTGTCTTAGTGGTATTACTGTAACAGAATGGAAGTGGGATCTTGTTCATGCAGCTCCCTAAATGGCTACTTCCTTTTTTTGCATTGGAAAATAAAGGCCACTTAGGGATGTGGATTATACAGTGGTACCAACTCTTAGAATCCTGATTCTTGCAGGACAGTCCTGGATATTGTCTAAGAATTTGCAAACCTGGCAGAAGAAACACAACTACTGTCTTGTGAAGAAACCAGATGTGCAGGGGAATAATGGTAAAGAGGACAAGAAACTTGAACGCTGAAGGACAGACAACATGAGAGAGAAGATGGAGCATGTAAATTGGGAGAGAGTAAATTTTAAGATTAGTTTTGCAGCAAAATGATAAGTTAAAAGTGCTGTGCATTATCAAAAAACCCATAAGCAACTCCAATATGAGACTGTGGAGCTGAGGTGGGAATTTTTGAGTGCAGCACTAAGGCAATGCAATGCCTCACCCAAGCTGTTAGCAAAGCAGGGGGGTGGAAAGGGACTATGGCTTTACCCATTCTTCACCTGGAAGAGCAGAAGTTCACAAGTTCTGTTGACCCTGTTAAGGACATGCTGGAATTTGTCACTGAGAATTTTGGAGCACCCTTTGCTGCTGGAAAAAAGGAAGGGAAAAATGCACAATGAGAACACATATGGAGTTATCCCTTATGAAATTACTGAGCTTTAAAACTTTAAACAGGCTTGCCTGGGAAATTGGGCTCTTGAAATAAAGATACATGCTCTGAATGGCTTCATAAATTAAGATATTATACTTGCCTTGCCTAGCCATGGCTGGATGAGAAAATGCTGTGCAAGCTTTCCCTGCAGCTGTTCAGGGGGTGACTATAAAAGCAAAGTTAAATGTATCCCCTGCTGCCACAAATCATGGTTCTGAGGAGGCACATTTTCTTCTGCAAGCTTTAAAAGTAATATTAAAAGATGAGAGTTATGTTGGAAGAAAGGCCCTGTGCCAAATGAAATATTTACATCAGAAGAAATTCTCAGGCTGTGTCTGCGGTCTGTTAAACCAGTAGTCTCCAAAGCAGAGTGTATGCACATCAAGGTGTGCATAAAACAGTCCACTGGGATGTCAAAAAAAGTGGTTTTATACTATTAACAAATATTTAGAACCATGTTTATTTAATGTCTACCTTACAATTTTTACTTTTTCTGTATGTTTCACAAGTTGCATAATATGTTAGGATGGTGGTACATTGGGAAGGTGTGGTGAACATCTCAGATTTTTTTCCCCTGGTACTGTTTGCAATTGCAAAAGTTTGGAGATTACTGTGGGAAACCATAGATGTAGCCAAGATCTGCATGCTGCACATAGAGTAGTGAATGGTCTTGCATCTAATTTTAGGGCTTAGAAATACGTGAATTACATGCCTTGAGGCAGAAGCCTGGTAAGAGAAATAGGAGTCTTTGGGAGGAAACCATATGATTATAATCTAAAGAAGATTTCTAGCGCTAGGGAAAGACAGGGGCAGTACAAACTGCCTTCACAAAGTGCACATGAGGAGAAGGAGGTTGTGGCAGGTACCTTTGCTTAGCATGAAGGTTATGGAGGGAGTGTATGGGGAATAAAACAGCACAATAGGATTGATAAAGGAGCCTAGTATCTTAGGCCTAATCAAACAGAAACCATTGGAGAGACAGAGAGAGATATTTACTTCCTGGGGTAGAAGTAACCAAGAGATATGCTGTGAAACTTTGTAATGATTATCAGTGATGTCATCAAGAACATGTACCCGATGGGAAAACAAAATAGAACCCTATATAAGTGCCACACAAGTAAAACCCTATATAAATGCCTTGTACACTCAATAAAATTGGCTTCTGATCTTAACTCAGATGTCCCTGTCTCTCAGTTGCTGGTAAGAGTGTAAGCCAGCTTCAGTAAATATGGGCAGTGCTTCAGTAAAGATGCTGGGGCATTTGTGGAGGAAGGTGGGGGGGGGGGGGGGGGGGTGGTGTTGGTCAGCACAAGAAAATAAATAAAACCCCGTACCCCCAGTCTCTCAGTCCCAGCTGACAGTCTTCCTGGGGCTCACACAAAATTAAAATGTGGAGACTGGGGACAGCATGTCATTCTGGTAGTATTGGGAGTTCACCAGGAATTAAAGAGCCCAAGAGCAGCTGGATACTGATGCCACCAAAACCACTGGATGATAGGAGCTGAGAGTGCCACTTGCTCTTAGGACAGCCACCCTAAGGGAGCAGGTAGTGAAAGAAAATGAGGGGCTAAGGACTTGCTTATAGCAGAGCAAAGAAGGGATGTACACAGAAGATGAAGCAGCCAGGGTGCTGTATTTGCTGCAGCATATAATCCATTCCAGAGCCATGGATATTGATGACTTGGCGTTTCTTGGCTTTTCTCTCCCTGCTCCTGTTCTGTTTTTGCATATATTTTAGACATATGCAAACAGAGCAATGCAGTATTTTTATTATATGTCACTTTTCATGTCTAAGGTGACAGGAGAAAAATATGAACTAAGGGAAGCAGAGAAAGAAGATCAAATTTGAAACTGCATTGATTTCCAAATCACAAAACTATTTACTTTGTGGGAATATGTACATTTAATATTGTTACTGTTTATTGTGCTTAGTAGATTAGGGAATACAGTATTTCAAAGTAATTTTTAAAAAAATGGTGTCTAAATGAACGTATGTGTATACATACGTAGAGAAGGAAACTCTTGTGCATTTATAAAATGTGATGTTTTGATCTCTAAAAGCAGCAACTGTACATGGATCAGCCAAATCTACAACTGCTTTCCGTGATAAACTGAATTTTAACAGCGTGTGTAAGTCCTTCAATGTTGTGAATGGGGTGACTGCACCTTTGTCTAATACTGTTTTTGAAGTATTTTAAAAAAGCAGTGTATAAATTGGTGACCCTTAGATGGGCAGAAAATAACCACTTTTTATAAAAACCAGATTCCTTTATGCAAAAATGCTGTATGTATGTGTGATAGGTAGTCTTACACCAATTTGCTGGAAATAATATTTCTATTTTTAAAGAGCCAGTCAGATAATTATTGAAAATTAGAATAATGGTATTTTAGAGATGAGAGGTGTGCATTAGCAGTGAAAGATTATTAAACCAGATGCGATATTCTCATTATCTAGATGGATTAGAAGGATTCTAGATTAGAAGGATGCAGCAAATAGCACAGAACAAGATAACATATTTATATGTTACTGTCAGCTTTTAGAGTTCAAGTGGCTGTTTAATCATATTCTGACCAAGTCAGATTGCATGTAAAATTGTTCCCTGTATTTTCAGCCATAGTCTCTCATGCAATTTGCAGGCTCCAGTTGCATTTGAGTTTATATGCATTTGTATGAACACACACTCATGCTGGTGTGTGTGTCCACAAAATAATACAAGCCAACTTTCTGTATACAGTTGACCTGAAATGGGTGCATGACTCATTAAAACTCTTACAGATTGTTGTAACTTTTAAAAAAAAATATTTTTTGTTTCTTTTTTCTCTTTCTGATTCTGCTGCACTTCTCTACTTTTTTTCCACTCTTGGATTTCTCAGTGTCCTCTCAGCTGAGCTCCTTGGGGATATTCCCTCACAGGGAATCCCATTTATCACAGTCCTCCAGGTCAGGACAAAAACTCCAAAGCCTGTTAGGATCTTGTTTCTCGTGTTTAGTAGGATGTTAACACAAAATTTTGCAGGTCTCTCCAGGCTATCTGCACAAGTTCAGTTCACTGCAATCTGGTTCATTTTGCTCTGATGGTACAGAATGGCCTTTGTGGCTCACTTTGTGGCTCACTTTGGCTTTGAAAACACAAAATGGCCCCAAACTATGCAGTTCTTTTATCTTTATACTTATTCTTATACAATTAACAATAGATACGTATATTATTTTTCTTAATTACCCAATGACCTGTGTACTGCACTGCAACATTTTCTAACCAATCACTTACTATTACCCAAAAACCTCTAGAAGAAGAACATAAAGAAGAAAGAAGAAGGAAAAGAAACAACACCCTAAACCCTCCATCTTGCCTTCTGCTTTCTAAACTAACTTAAACTCTAAAGTTCAACTTTTTCACCCAGTGACTTAAGAAAACTCTTTAATCTACACACTCGCAGTTTTAGCTTTTTTATCTAACTTTAACAATTGTTTTCAGGTATCACCATGAAAACATGCTCATAAATTTCATATTGTATGAAATTCAGTGTTTTTCTGGATCTTAGAGTTAAGTATGAGAAACAAGGGCACACGCTCTGTGTCTCAGACTCCAACAATTGTAATTTCAGTAACATCACACTTAGAAGTAACATTAAGGTCTCAGCTACAGGAATTTCAGGATTCATCTTTGTGGGCTGAGTCACTTTATTTGTAACAGTTCAGTTGTTTGTGTACACTGTATTGGCTTTAAAATTCAAATGTCTAATAGCCTAAACAACGTCTGTGTCAGCTTCTGTGAGGCCTCTCTAGCTGTCACAAGATAAAATTATAGAGAGGAGCACAGACCTCCAAAAATACCAAGGCTTGGCCCTAATCAGGAGCTTAAATCCATGGAAGTGTTTGCAATAGCCTTCATAGGTGAAAAAACATGTTTTTCAGTCTATCAAAATCTAGAGCATCCTTGTCTATTGAAATCTGGATTGTGGCCTTGTAGCTAGAAAAATGCTATTGCCTTTTCTCGTAGCAACGCAGTTTCTGAAATAATTCTGCTAAGATGATGGTTTGTCAGATCTTGGTTGTCAGGGCTTGTCTGAAGTTTTGTTCTGCTCTTTTAACTCTTACAGCAGTTGTCTGAGTGATGGGTGTTACCTAACCAGTTTTAGCTTTAGCTTGTTTTATATGGTTGTATAATTTAGTGTCTATTTCTGTAATAATCTTCATCAGTTTCTCTGTCTAATGGATAGAAGTAACAAGTTGAAAAATAAATTATTTTAAAAATTAGCTGTCTGAATGGCAGCATGGAGAAGAACAGACATGGGACAACAGCAGAGGCTTGGAAACTGTGAACTCAAGGCAGTACCAGAGCCAGTCAAGCTACAGCCAGCCACCCCACCCACCAGAGGGGTGTTTAGTAGACTAAAGAGGGAAAAGCTTTCACCATCAGCCCTGGTGCTTTTCTCTTGGAGAAAAGCTGTAGTCATGGACGGTTTACCATAACCCTCTCTCCTATTCCAGATTAAGCAGGATTCACAGAGGAGTCTGTGGATAGCATAGCAGTACAGAGAAGGGAGAGGTATTTTGTTATACTTGGCTGTATTTTTTTATACTAATAAATAGATTTGGACTAATAAGAACTTCTTTTTTTTTTGGACTGTTGTAATCTAACAATGCATTCTTAAATTCTTGACTTTCCATCCAGGTCATTGTTTATGATAAACTGCATAGGCTGTACTATAGTACTGTCCTTAGAAGTGGGAAAATTTGGGTTATGTGGGTTATACTTGGCTGTATCATGGACACAGAGATTTAAAAAAAGAGGAAAACAAAACAAAAAAAAAAAAATCATTGCTATTACGGAGAGCTTCTACCAAGGTTTTGTATCTATCAAGATTTTGTATGACGGAAAAGAGCAGGTATGCTAGAAGTCCATTGTCTTGGCAGGGGATGAAAGTGGAGGTTTATAAACCAAGTGAACCAACAAAAGATCCACATAAGATTGAGCTTGCTGCCAGGTTTGCAGGAGCACGAGTCTGTGCAGTCCTTGTGTGCCCCTGACAGCCACACTGCCAATATGAATACCAGAATATAAGAGGAGCAAGAGGCCCTGCCCCTGGACCTCGTCACCAAAGGCTACACTGTGGTGAGGCAGTTGCTTGTTTAGTTTCATAATATTACATTGCAACCAATACTCACACAGTTTGCTGAGCCCTAAGGGGACAGAATGGGGTTTTTTTCTTTCTATCTGCAGTCCACTGGCTTGTGCCTATTACATGACTAGTTTTAAAACCAGCTTACCATGATTTTGAGAGGAAATTTCCAAAGCAGAATTCATCCCCTGGTAAAAAAAACATCAGAAATAAATAGAAACATGTTAATCGCCTGAATTCTATCCCCTTACCCTATGTAACATTGCTGTGCTCTGTCCTTCCTGTGCTCATCTCAATATTTCTGCCTGTTGGTCTTTATACTATGACCTGTGTGAACACCCTCCAAAAGTGTTGGCTTTCTAAATTGTCATAGAAGGGTAGTGGAACGAGAGAGGTTTGGAAATTTACTCACAGATGTCCATCTGAGGCCTGAGAATAGTATACTTTGCAGAAGCTTCATCCTTGCACTAAAATGTGTGAATCAGTAGCTTGCTTAGACTTAGCAGCAGATATGGCATTCAGGAACACCATGCAATATATATTTTTCAAATAAGTTTTTAATATTGGGATCCCCAAAATTAGTTCTGTGCAGAGCTCTGAAGCTCCATTATAAATAAAAATATTTCTCATTCTTGCTAACCCATAAGGAGCCAATTGGTTTTTTAATAGTTCAAAAGGTTTCAGTAGGATCATTGGCTAAGGAGGTTTCATTAAGAAATAAAAAAACCCTCTTTTTCTGGAGTAAAGTACAAACTTTCTGAATAAGAAAAATGTCTCTGAGTAATTTTTTCTTATAATACAGTATTTTAGTAATTTAAAAATAATATTAAAATATCTTCTGCAAAACCCTGATGGTTTTGGGAAGGTAAGGGTGGAGTGTTTTTCAGAGTCTATTATATTGATAGACTAAATCTTCAACCTTGTGGTTTTGCATCACAGGGAAAAGCTGTGGTGTGTTTTCCTCTTCTACCCTGCACCCCATAGGAATTTTTTCTGTAGCTTACCCAATTTTCCTCTCATCTGCACCATTAAATTCTTACCATGTGTATTCTTGAAGTTTTCTCTTGCTTTCTTCTTTCTCTCCAATGTCTCCCTCCTTTTTTTCACCAGTTAAGAGCCTGAGGTGGAGGCTGCTGGTTTTCTCCCATTGAAATTGTTGAGTTTCCTCAATGCCTGTTGGTGCTTTGCATTGGGAGTCACCAAGTGGAATGGAATTGGTTTCAGAAGGTGAAATTTGGTCACAAGCCCTTCATGACAGTATCCCAAATATCAGGAAGACCATTGGTTTCCAGCCAGAGTCTTGCAAGACTGTCAGGTGCAAATCAGAAATGGTGTTGATTATTTTTTTTGTGAGTTATGAAAAGGAGACACTGAATGTAGATCTCTTGTGCAATAGTTTACAGATGGTGATTCAGCATTAACAGAGTAGCTTTATCTCAAGCCCATGATTAATTAAGTCAATTAGTTGCAATTCTGGATCTCAACTTTGTTGCTTTTGGAATGACAGCCTGCTATATTTTCATTAAACTAATCATACAACTAATCTCTGTGATTCAGAATCCTTTATGTATATGAAGAGTTACTTTAATGCTGACCACATCTGCTATTTTATTGCTATAAATACCATTAAAGATAGATGGAATTTTAACCAATCATAAGTAAAAGAAGCAACCAATGCCTTTTGTATTTGTTCAGAAAAGATCACAAGGCAAATTAATTAGTCTAAATCAAGATGACATGTCACTAAAGGACATGAAATGATTCACATGAACACTTTTCAGTGTTAGAAGAGGAAAGAACCAACCTTTATGCTCTGACTCCAGTATTTATAGATTTTTGACAATAACCAGGGATTGGATAATTAAATTACCACCTTCCCAATCACACTGGGCATGCAAAACATCCATCAAAAGACGTTTCTTAGGAGGAATGTGATAAATAACTTACGTTTATAGAACTTTCATGGGAAAGTAACTAAAACTATGAAAACATTAATCAGAAGGCTTTAGTTTTCAGGGCAACAATTACGTACCTTCAGGTGAGATGGGTGGAGGCCAGAAATAGTATTTCCCACAGGTGTTTAATTTAGATTCACTTTAAAGTTTGAAAGGCTGAAATGAGAGGTAGAACAGTTAGCTTTCTTGACTTAAAGGAGAGTTAAGAGCAGGACAGTCTTGTAATTGCATAGATAAATTTGGTGGGTTTTGTTTCTTTTACAGAGACTGCTTGTTATTTTTTTAAAAGAATTCCCTTATGAAACTCACTGTCAGATTCCTTCTTCATTCATCATGTACCACTAATCCTTTTGCAAGAGAGGAGCATTATCAGCTATAGCAGGGTCCTGGGGTGACTTTATGATACTGGTGTTCCCAATAGCCTGCTTTAAGTTCTGCACCTTTAAGATCAGCTTTGGGAGCTAAGGAAGTTGAAACTGCTGGAGGCTGGTGGGAGTTTTTTCTCCTGACCAATAACTGGCCATTCCTGAGAACTGACAGTGGTTTTGACCATTGAAAAGTGAGATCAACCTGTGGACACCACCTTAATATGTAAGCCCGGGAATTTCTTGCTCTCTTTGGTTTCTGGCTTCTGAAGAGGTAACAAGGCTCCGGCTCAGCCTTCCCCCCTGCCCCACCTCCCCACCAGGCCGGACAAGGCCGCGGAGAGTGGCGGGGGAAAGTGGGGCTGGCTGGGCTCAGGCCGGTTCCTGGCTCCGTTGCAGATTCTGCTGCTGAATTGAAACCGGACACCATGAACATCTGCAGCTTGAGCAAGACTTTAACTCTTACTGCCTGGATGAGACTTGTAGATTAAGTAGATTAAGATTCCCAGAGAGAGGGGAAGAGAGAGAGTGTGTGATCAACAAGTAAAGAGATGCCATAAACTATCAAAGACAGTGAAGAAAGGAATTAAGTTTGAGAGGGGGAAGAGAAAATAAGGAGATGCTTTAATAAGCTGTAAATATTTTTCTGTTAAAGCTATGGAGATGGACAGTAGTGTTCTGAGAAAAACTCCTTTAATTCATGACAGAGTATATTGGGAGGAATGGAGTGTTTCAAAGTGTGGATTTTGAGCAAACGGTGAAGTAGTTGTGATACTGTGAGATGCTGGAATGGGCTGGGGAAGTAATAGTTGAAGATTTGTGGCCTTTAAGAGGCAAAGAGAAAACTTCTGTTTCCAGAGAGGTTCACAAAAACAGATGAAGAGAACTGTTGCCTTTGAATAACTCATCCTTAAAAATGACATCCCTAGACTCATGACCCATAGTGATATGAAATGGGAGGAGAGAACTGATGACAGAATATCCAGGCAGCTGGCATCAAGAAATAGAAAGCTCTGAAGAAGATAGTTTTCTTAGGAAAAACTCCATAGATTAGCAGAAGAAGACTTCTTTTTCTCTACAAAGACTGATGAAAGGATTCTAGCAAGAATTGGGACTGTTTTAACCACCAGGCTGTTTTTGGTTTTTTTTGTCTCTATGTTGTCATGTGAACAAGGGAATGGTTGGGTAGTGGGGGAAAAAAGGGGTTTCTGCAAGTTTTATTCTGGTTTCTTATTCTTGTAGTTTTTGTTAATAAACTTTTTTTGTTCCTTTTAAGTTTTAAGCCTGCTTTGCTCTTGTTCTAATCCATATCTCACAGCAAGAAATAAGTAAGTGATTTTTTTCTAGTGATTTTTTTAGTTACTACTTTAAAACCACAACAAGCAGGTAAAACAGTTTTTTCATATGATTTTTCTTATGTGACAAACCCACATTTAGGTGGGTTTCATTCAAACCAACACAAATGCAGTGAAAATTTTCAGAAGGAATTCAGTGTCTCACCAAATGGAGCAGACCAACCATGATGACACTTTCAGACCTGCTGGAGAAGGAGAGGTTCATGGGTTTGAGAGGGCTCAAAACAGGGCTTGTGGCCATTTTGTTTGGCTTTCTGGATATTAGCATGTATATACGTGCTATTCACACAGATATGTTTGGGTTCTATCTGACATCTATGAAATTCTGGCCAAATGGTCTAAATGAAAGTTCCATTGACAGAAGCTGTGGCATTGAGATTTCACTTTCCTCCCCACAGTGAGAAGCTGTTGTAAGGCCTCTGCTGTGCTGACATAACATTTGAACTCTTTTCAAGATATAAGCGGTGCAGAATCCTTATCAGTCTGCCTATCCATAGATTTTGTAATGTTGCTTATCACTCAGTCACGGGATATTTTCTACATGAAGCTGGTAGCAAGGGAAAACAGCCCTAACAGGATTCTTGATATCTGAGCCATCACTTTCTTCTGGGTGTCAAACTCTGCTCTGACATCAAGGATTCAGCAACACATTTTAAGAGAATGATTTTAGGAATCAAGATAGTTATTAATGTAGCTTTCCCAGGTGTGTTTTGTACTAAAAGTTATCATTTTAGATGTGCAATGAACTATATTACTTAAGTATCACTGTTGCCATAAAATGATTTTTATGTTGAGTGCTGAATGTGAAGATGTGACTTCTGCTAGCAGAAAAGGGTCAGAATTCTCATCAGAGAAAGTGTTTTCTGCCTTAAATGCTGCAAAATTGTTTTTCTGTAATGGTGAATATTGAGAGACCGCCAGCTTTTTCACCACTCTTCACAGAAGTAAAAGTGAACGCCATTTATTTCTATCTTTAGCACATTTATATAGGGTTTTACAGGGTCCGCGGGCTAAGCAAGTTACCGTTGGCTAATGCACATAGGTTTACACTTTTTCTCCTGTACACAAGGGTATTATTTTGCTTTGCTCTCTCTTCTGCAGGAAGGTCTCAAGGACTTTAGCCTTTAATATGATGACTTATTTCAAAAACTGGTTTGTGCAAACAGGCCTTTACTAATATATAAAATATAGCAACAGGTGAACATGTGTGGGTTTATTTTGTGTATTGTTTTTATTCCTATCCTTGCTGTCATTAATGATATTTAATTATTTTCTAGTCCAGGAGTCCGTGGAGACACCTGTGCACTTTTGCTGACAGGGCAATTTATTTGAATAGTGTAGCTATTGATATAGTTCTCCTGGCAGAAACCAGGAGAGTTTATATTAAATTGTATTCTGGAGTGAGATCTAGATTCAGTAAATTGAGTTCTACTTTACCAGTTCAGCTCATCTTTTCAGTGTTCTGGCAAAGTTGGACATTGTGCTGCTTCCACAGGAGTGCTGTTGGAGGCAGCCACCAGCTAAGACCTGAAACTTAGCACACGTTTGTTTATGAATAGCCACTGTTAACAGCTGAAGATCAAGTGTGACTTGGACTCAGACACTCACTCTTTGTCCAAACAGTTTCTCCAGTCTGATACCATGTTACTGGTGAAGTGGCCATGGTGTTGATGGCTCTCTGCCTCTCAGTTCAAAGTGAATGGGTAGAGGGTTCTTTGATGGTACAAGCAGATGTCTTCCCTCTTTCCCAAGCCCCACTGTGTGTAGGACACAATTCCTCATGGGCAACATGATCCAAATGATAACTTATTCATTTGTAGGTAAAAATTATTGTGTTGTGGGCCACTGAGATAGCAAACTGAGTGCCGGTTGTCTGGTACCTTCTAATTGTTGCAGCCATAATGCTATTTTCTTAGTTTTACTGTTTTCAGGCAGACAGTCTGTGCTGTGTTTGGATGCAAAGCAGACAAGCAGAACTTATGCCACAAAGCGATTTCTGCTTTTGTCACAGGGTTTGGCCTTTGGAGTGACTCATGCTACCACTGTGGTTTCAATTACTTTGATAACAGTAAAGAGGTCTGAACTTTTGAATATCTTTTGCATTGAAGTCTTACCTTTTCTTCCTTCAGCCCTTTTTGGTGCATTAGTTTGGTTTTTGTGGAAGAGCACTCTGGAGAAGACATTTTAACCCTCTATTGTCCTGATGCAACCTGTTCAGAATTACAGGCGTGCATGATTATGCAGAGGTTGCAGTAGGATAATGTGGTGCGTTTGGACGTGCCAGGTGAAGTTACAAAGAGAGAGTGTGAGGCTGTCACATCTCTGGGCATGTTTGATCAGCCTTTGTTTTGTAAGGTGGCAGTGTGCATTCTGCTGGTTCCAGCAGCAAGCAGTCAGAGAAACCTGTTGTTGGGGGTTAGGTGTCCTTTCTTTGTTGTTCTGGCTTGCCAGTGGAATTTTTACCCATTAGTTGCTAACTGTGGGTACTTAGTGGGTGCTTGACAAACGACAAAGAGTGGCCAGGTCTGGGGGGGGGAATGGGGCAGGAAAGGAGGGTGGGGACAGTTTTGGCGGACTTTCTTCGGCTTCAGGGGAAAGACATTCTTTTTCTGGGTCGCGGAGCTGCTGCGGTGGAGAGAAGGGAATTTTCGCCATCACCCAGACGGAGCTGCTGCTTCTTCTCCTTCTCCCCTCTTTGTTGGTGGCCTCGCACCCCCTGTCCTGCCGGGACGTGTGGCAGTGCCAGCCACCGCCGCGGAGCTGCTGATCCACCTCAGCCACCGGCCCAGGATCTCAGCTCATCCCTGCTGTTCCAGCCGGCTGTTCCTCGGAGCCCTGCAGGAGCACCGGGACTGACTGCCCGAGGGGGTTGTGAAAACAAAGCCTCTCCTCCATCCCATCTCAGCTGAGAAGGCTGTCCCGGGGTCCCTGGTTCTGTTTTCTTGTTATTGCTGTAGTTATTGTTTGTTTGTTTGCCTGGTTATACTAGTAAAGAACTGTTATTCCTATCCCCAGATCTCTGCCTAAAGGCCCCTTGATTTCAAAATTATAATAATTTGGAGGGAGAGGGTCTACATTCTCTCATCCCAAGGGAGGCTCCTGCTCTCCCTAGCAGACACCTGTCTTCTAGAACCAAGACAGATTTTGGCGCCCAACGTGGGGCACTGAGAGAAAAGGGCATAAAAGGAATAACAGTTCTTAAATAACCTAACTTTTGTGTGCTGGATTTAGAAACCTTGTTAGGTAGAACCATGTTGTTTAGCTTACCCAGGTTTGGGGGGCATGTGTTCACAGCTGTATTTCTCCCATTTGCTGCACCTTACTTAAATATGGGTCCTATAACTAAGGCTACTGTGGCTATTATCCAGCTTGTTTTGTGGGTTGATAAGGTGAGGAATTTATGGATGTTTAACGTCCTCTGGACGGCGGGCTCATGGATTCAGAGCTGTCACACACTAACTGGATGGTTTTTGGGTTACTTTAATAATGGTACCTACTGGGAGAAAAAGACAACTGGAGAAATTTTCTCCCAACCTTTCACCCAGTTCCTTGGGCCTACCCCACCAGTTTTCAAAGGATTAAAATCTTCTCTGGATGCTAATGACATCATACAATAGCTGGTGTTGCTGATAGGCCTGTTCTAGTTAGCCTTCAGAGACAAAGGGAAAGAGGCAGGGGATGCTGCCCCAGAGCCTGGCACAGCCCCAGAGACAGGGGGTGCTGCCCCAGAGCCTGGCACAGCCCCAGAGACAGGGGGTAATGTCCCAGAGCCTGGCACAGCCCCAGAGACAGGGGGTGCTGCACCAGAGCCTGGCACAGCCCCCGAGACAGGGAGTACTGCTCCAGAACCTGGCACAGCCCCAGAGACAGGGGGTGCTGCACCAGAGCCTGCCCCTGCCCCACAGCCCACCTCAGGAATGAACCATCCAGAGTGGGTGGGGGTTCTGGTCAAGGAGATACGTGAGATGCTAAAGGGATGCATTTCCTCAGCTGCTGGGAAACCCTCCCCCTGCCTTGAAGAGGGAGAGTCTGATGGTGCTGCAGTGGAACCCACAGATGTTACAACCGTCCAGGTTCCAGCTGAACCACAAGGGCAGTCACAGCCAGCAGCTGTTGCTCCTGTGGAAACGAGGAAGTCTAAGATGAAATCACAGCACCCTGTTGATAAGGATAAGAAATGAGGGAAGAGATGAGGAAGAGCAGTTCCCATATGGCACCCGTGCGGGTCACAAGCCCAAAACTCCAAGCCCCACGTCCCCCAGCTAGAGAGAGAGGGTACACCTCACAAGCTGAGCTGTGGTTCTTTCTACGTGACCATGGGGAAGACATGGGAAAGTGGGATAGGAAACCCACTTCTGCCCTGGCAGCACGAGTGCGTCAACTCAGGCAGGGAACCAGTAACCAGAAAGGTTCCACTAAAGTGAAGGTAGCCTCAACCTCCCGTGACCAAACTGCCAGATATTACAGAAAAGAGGATGATCCCCTTGAAGGAACCTCTAGCATGTATGCCCAGGGAGGAGAGGATGACCAGTGCTAGAGGGGCCCTGCCTCTAGCCAGGAAGAGGCACGGGAAAACCGGGTCTTTTGGACGGTGTGGATCCGATGGCCTGGCACATCAGAGCCACAAAAATACGAAGCTTTAGTTGATACTGGTGCACAGTGTACCCTAATGCCACCAGGACATGTGAGAGCAGAACCTGTTTCCATTGCTGGGGTGACAGGGGGATCGCAGCAATTGACTCTGTTGGAAGCCAAGGTGAGCCTGACTGGGAAGGAGTGGCAGAAACTTCCCATTGTGACTGGCCCAGAGGCCCCATGTATTCTGGGCATGGACTTCCTTCAAAATGGCTATTACAAAGACCCAAAGGGACTCAGATGGGCTTTTGGAATAGCTGCTGTGAGGCAGAGGACATTAAGCAATTGAACACCTTGCCTGGACTATCAGAGAACCAATCTGCAGTAGGACTCCTGAAGGTGGAAGAACAGCAAGTACCAATTGCCACCTCGACAGTGCACCGCCGACAGTATAGGACAAATCAAGATGCTGTGATCCCCATCCACAAGATGATCCGAGAACTAGAGAGTCAAGGGGTGGTCAGCAAAACCAACTCACCCTTCAACAGCCCCATCTGGCCTGTGTGCAAGTCTGACATAGAATGGAGATTGACTGTGGACTATCGTGCATTAAATGAAGTGACTCCACTGCTGATCACTGCCATGCCAGACATGCTGGAGCTCCAGTATGAGCTGGAGTCCAAGGCATAGAAGTGGTACGCCACTATTGACATTGCTAATGCATTTTTCTCCATTCCCCTGGCAGCAGAATGCAGGCCTCAGTTTGCCTTCACGTGGAGGGGAGTGCAGTACACCTGGAACCGACTGCCCCAGGGGTGGAAGCACAGCCCCACCATCTGCCATGGACTGATCCAGGCTGCCCTGGAAAAGAGTGAGGCTCCAGAACATCTGCAGTACATTGATGACATCATTGTGTGGGGGAACACGGCAATAGAAGTATTTGAGAAAGGAGAAAAGATCATCCAGAGTCTGCTAGAAGCTGGCTTTGCCATCAAGAACAAAGTCAAAGGACCTGCTTGAGAGACCCAGTTCCTGGGAGTAAAGTGGCAAGATAGACGGTGTCAGATTCCCACTGAGGTCATCAATAAGATCACTGCAATGTCTCCACCCAGCAGCAAGAAGGAAACGCAAGCTTTCCTAGGTGCCATGGGTTTTTGGAGGATGCACATTCCTGAATACAGCCAGATCGTGAGCCCTCTCTACATGGTTACCCGAAAAAAGAATGATTTCCACTGGGGCCCTGAACAGCAGCATGCCTCTGCTCAGATCAAACAGGAGATTGCTCATGCAGTAGCCCTTGGCCCAGTCAGAACAGGACCAGATGTGAAGAACGTGCTCTACTCTGCAGCTGGAAACAATGGCTTGTCCTGAAGCCTTTGGCAGAAAGTGCCTGGGGAGACTCGAGGCCGACCACTGGGATTCTGGAGCCGAAGCTACAGTGGGTCCGAAGCCAACTACACTCCCACAGAGAAGGAAATTTTAGCCGCCTATGAAGGAGATCAAGCCGCCTCAGAAGTGATTGGCACAGAAGCACAACTCCTCCTGGCACCCTGACTACCAGTGCTGGGGTGGATGTTTAAAGAAAAGGTTCCTGCTACCCACCACGCCACCGACGCTACATGGAGCAAGTGAATCACCCTCATCACACAGCGCGCCCGTATTGGAAACCCAAATCGCCCTGAGATTTTGGAGATAATTACAAACTGGCCAGAAGGTGAAAACTTTGGTCTCACTGATGAAGAGGAGCAAGAACAAGTGACACGGGCTGAAAAAGCTCCACCGTACAACCAACTGCCAGCAAAAGAAACACACTATGCTCTGTTCACTGATGGTTCCTGTCGCATCGTAGGGATGAACCGGAAGTGGAAAGCAGCCGTATGGAGCCCCACACGACAGGTCACAGAGGCCGCTGTAGGAGAAGGTGGATCAAGCCAACTTGCTGAACTCAAAGCTGTTCAACTGGCTCTGGACCTTGCTGAAAGAGAGAAGTGGCCAAAGCTCTACCTCTACACGGATTCATGGATGGTAGCCAATGCTCTGTGGGGATGGCTGGAAAGGTGGAAAAGGGCCAATTGGCAGCGTAGGGGAAAACCAATCTGGGCTGCTGATGAGTGGAAAGACATCGCCACCAGGGTAGAGAAACTGTCTGTGAGGGTCCATCATGTAGATGCCCATGTCCCCAAGAGCAGGGCTAATGAAGAGCACCGAAACAATGAGCAGGTAGATCAGGCTGCAAAGATAGAGGTGCCAAAGATAGAATTAGATTGGCAACACAAGGGAGAGTTGTTCCTAGCTCGATGGGCCCATGATGCCTCAGGTCATCAGGGTAGAGATGCCACCTATAAGTAAACACGAGACCGAGAGGTAAACCTAACCATGGACAGTATTTCCCAGGTTATCTATGACTGTGAGACATGTGCCACCATCAAGCAGGCCAAGCGGTTGAAGCCGCTATGGTACTGTGGGCGTTGGTCCAAATATAGGTATGGGGAAGCCTGGCAGATTGACTGCATCACACTGCCCCAAACCCGCCAAGGCAAGCGCTACGTGCTCACAATGGTAGAAGCCACCATGGGATGGTTGGAAACCTACCCTGTGCCTCATGCCACTGCCCAGAACACCATCCTGGGACTCGAAAAGCAGGTCCTTTGGAGGCATGGTACCCCTGAGAGGATTGAGTCAGACAATGGGACTCATTTCAAGAACAGCCTTATAAACACCTGGGCTAGGGAACATGGCATTGAGTGGGTGTACCATATCCCTTATCATGCACCAGCTGCTGGAAAAGTTGAACGGTGCAATGGCTTGCTTAAAACCAGCTTGAAGGCACTGAGTGGGGGAACTTTCAAGAACTGGGAGATGAACTTAGCAAAAGCCACATGGTTGGTGAACACCCGAGGTTCCACTAACCGAGCAGGCCCTGCCCAATCTGAGCCCTTTAGAACGACAGATAGAGATAAAGTTCCAGTGGTACATATGAGATGTATGCTGGGAAAAACTGTTTGGGTTAATTCTGCCTCCAGCAAAGACAGTCCAATCCGTGGGGTTGTCTTTGCTCAAGGACCAGGTTGCACTTGGTGGGTGATGCAAAAAAATGGAGAGACCCGGTGCATACCCCAAGGGGACCTGGTTTTAGGGTGAACTACCCATGACACTGTGCTTGTATCTGTATCTACATGTACATATGTATATAGTTAAATTAGTATGTGTTCATGTATAATTTAAAGGTTTAATATTTGATATAACATTTGGTATGGGAAAAAATTCAGGGTGGATAGTGTTGAGGGGTAGGTGTCCTTTTTTTTGTTCTGGCTTGCCAGTGGAATTTTTACCCATTAGTTGTGGGGACAACGTAACTGTGGGTACTTGGTGGGTGCTTGACAAAAGACAAAGAGTGGCCGGGCCCAGCGGGGGAAGGGGGCAGGAAAGGAGGGTGGGGACAGTTTTGGCGGACTTTCTTCGGCTTCGGGGGAATGACATTCGTTTTCTGGGTCACGGAGCTGCTGCGGGAGAGAGAAGGGAATTTCGCCATCACCCAGACGGAGCTGCTGCTTCTTCTCCTTCTCCCCTCTTCATTGCTGGCCTCACACCCCCTGTCCTGCCGGGACGTGTGGCAGTGCCAGCCACCACCACGGAGCTGCTGATACACCTCAGCCACCGGCCCAGGATCTCAGCTCATCCCTGCTGTTCCAGCCGGCTGTTCCTCAGAGCCCTGCAGGAGCACCGGGACTGACTGCCCGAGGGGGTTTGTGAAACAAAGCCTCTCCTCCATCCCGTCTCAGCTGAGAAAGCTGTCACGGGGTCCCTGGTTCTGTGTTCTTGTTATTGCTGTAATTATTGTTTGTTTGTTTGCCTGGTTATACTAGTAAAGAACTGTTATTCCTATCCCCAGATCTCTGCCTGAGAGCCCCTTGATTTCAAATTTATAATAATTCGGAGGGAGGGGGTTTACATTCTTTCATCCCAAGGGAGGCTCCTGCCCTCCCTAGCAGAAACCTGTCTTCTAGAACCAAGACACCTGTATTCCTAAAATATACGATGAAAACTGTGGTTCTTGTGCAGGAATTAGCAAGCACACTTGAAGTGCAGAGACTGTGTTGTCAAGTGGACAGAGCACTTGACAGGAGTCTGAGAAGAATGTCTTTCTTCAGCCTATACACTGAGTCATTGGGTGATGTTTGGCAAATTCCTTCAACTCATTCCCTCCACAGGAAATAGAAGATTCTGCTTTACAGTGAGATCTGTAAGAGATAGTATAATATATAGTAATTATAAAGATACAGTTCTTTGCCAAAGCTTGGATAATCATTGTTAGCAGCAGCATTAATTTAAATTTGTTTCCTTAAGTGAATGGGGGTTTCACATATGCAATTTGTTTTTCAGTAGGGCAAACTGATCATTGATGGAATGGTGCAGAGGTTTTGGTGGTATTTTTTCACTTGTAAACAGAATTCTTATTTTAATGAGAGTGAAGATCTTTATAATTTGAAGCCAGTTGCCAACAGAGGTTTGCAAATTCCTAACATATGGTTCAAGTAATTTAGGAATGAAGGAAATGCTGATGTTTCAAGTATCTTTTACATTGTTATAGAAATAGTTGGTGTTCCTACTAATATGATATTTACACCTTGTTTTGGAAGAGTGTTGGCTGCTGCTGAAAAGATGATGAAACTAAGAGACAGAAATCCATTTCTGTTTTTGTATTTGCATCACATCCTGGTACCCTCCTCACCTCTTGTTAGAGAAGATTTGGGATTATGCTGTGAGGTGATATCCCACATGTGCCAGTGGCTTCGCTACTGCTGTGGTTTATGCAGCAGCTCCTGGATTTCAGGCTGGTGGTCTCTCAGCTACTGCAAAACAAATATGCATTGATTCTGAGTAACTGAACCTATAGTTGAAAACTATGATGAACTGGGCCTGTTAGCATATCTGAATTTTTGATGTGTTTTCCACAGATGACCAGATATCCACTGTGGCAATATGTAAAATACATTGTTCATCTCTTCCTACCTCTGCCAGACATGGCTTAAAAAACATAGGTTTGACCACTGTCTCCAGAGGAATAGATCATAAATTAACTGGTTTGATGACTGATCACATAGAAGAACAGTTGAATGTGTTGTGTCTGCTGCAGGAGCTCAAAGGCCCAGCGAATGCCAGTTTGTCCTAGATAAGTCGTTCTCGCTGGTTGCCACATGCTCACATAAAAGGGTTTAGAACATACCTGAATGGAGCATTATAAAAGCCATTCTCTTGGATGTATCCCTTTGGCAAGAAAATCTCTTCAGCTTGAATTCTCTTTTTCTTTGCTGTCCTTTTCATTAAGTTTTCGATTCACTAACTTACATTCTCTGTCTCCACTTGTTCTCCCAGGAGATGCCAGACAATAACCTCCTATTCTGTACATATGGGGCTTTCTGAAAAGGCACAGGTGAGGTAAATTGAGGAAGATGAAAACTAATTTTAATTAATTCTCAAATGCTGCATTATACAATTATATATATTAAGTGTGGAAGCATCTCATAATACCAGATTCCAGATTATTAATATTCCCTCTACACTGGTCCCTAATTATTTACAATAGGTTTGACCAGTTCTACTCTAGTGCTGTGATAACATACCCAGCCTGAAAATGTCACAGCTACTGGGATCTAAAAAGACAGTTACAATTTTGCTCACATGAGTTCCTTAGCAATTCAGTCAAGTTGATAAAAACAGAAATAACAAATGAAGAAAGCTGATGCTGATATTATAGCTTTTATTTGCCATTGCTTTGGTCAGAGGCTTTGCACTATGAAAATTTGTTCAATGTGAATAGATCTTTATGGATTAGAGAACAAGACTTTTACTAAAACTTCTTTTACATCTTATGATTCTTTGAGAAAAACTGGGTTATCTCTGGTTGCTGTGCAGGCTGAAGTGTCTGGGGTTTGCTGTAATATGTGTTTTGCTGTCAGTATCCCTAGAGAACTCATTGCCAGCTGAAGAAAGACAAAAGATGGTGCTCCCAAGACTACACCTTTGCCTTTACTCTTTCATCAAGTAACCTGATAAAAAGGCCAGCTGTGACAAAAGCACTGGCTAGCTGAGAGTTTTCCCACACTCTGGAAATTAGCTGATCACACAACCATTTGGTCTCTTACTACTTAAGCATGACACAAATGTGTCATCACATAGGAGAGAATATGGCATGTAAAATGCTTTCCCATAGGCAAGTGCAGTTTTTTGAACCAGTGGTGCACAACAGGCTTAAAGGAACAGGCATAGTGATAAACATCTGCAACATCAGGGGTCCCCTAGTGTTAAATCAGGCAGTTTTATATGACTCTGAACCCCCAGTTTCTTCGCTAGTTTATTCAGTTGCCTTCAAACATCTGTTGTGAAAAGTTTTTAAATTCTTGGATTGCCTTGCAATCCTCTGGTTACGAACACATCAGTTGGAACCGAAGGTGTAGCTTGGGATTACAGTATGTAGTGGCATGGAAAATCTTAGTTATTTCTAACCTTAGTCTGGTAGAGGATTCATGAAGGTCCTGAGGTATTAACGTCTTTTTGCCATTTTGAAAACTGGATTTTCAAAGTTACTGACAGTGTATCTCCAGGGTACAGAAAAGTTTCATTGAATAGTGCTACAGAGCACTGTAGAGCTACAGAGCAGATGCTCTGACTGTTGAACGTGCTATTCCACCAGGTTCCATGTGTTTGCCAAGTTACAAAGCCACATAGCACAAGAGCTAGGGGTATTAAAAGTGCTGTTAAAAAATGAATCACTGAATTGTTTTACCATGGTCCAAATGGGGTTGGATTACCTTGTCTTTTAAGCAAAGACACTAATCTCTGAGATAAACCCCTTTAATCCAATAAGTAAAGTCTGTTTGGAAAATAAGGTGTTTTGAGAATATTTGTATTTTAGTATGGGATACTGTGTAAGATGAGGGTGTCTGAGGCACATCACAGGTGATATTCTTGACTATTTAGTTTTTTCTGAAATTGTAATTCTCAATGGTTAGCAGTTCAGAAGCTACTCTTGACACAGAATGTAGCCTCACTGGAGTCACCAGTCACACATAGCTCTGCTGTGCCTAAATCCATTACATACATTGTGTATTTTATAATTCTGGGTAAAACTGTGAAGAACTGAGATATGGAATACATTAAGTAGTTCATAGATGGTGAGACAAGAGCCTGCAACATGGTGCAGGTAGCAAGCACTGGCAGCTGGTCCAGCTCCTCCATCATAACCTCAGATGCACTCTCCTGTCGATCATGGTATTTTTCCCAGTAACCCTGATGAGTACTGGTGAGAAAGCACTGACCCCTCTGTGAACCTCACAGGCTCCATATGCCAAGGCCTGAATTGCCACTCAGATGCCAGTGAGGTTAAAGAGTCACAGGAAGATGCTGTGCAAAGCACAGCAAAATACATCAGCTTTCACCTCCTTCCTCATCCCTGGCCCTGACACATGAAGGTGCTTGTCAACAGGGCAGAGTTTCTTTGCGAGTGTTGGAAGTAAGGCTAGACCCACCTTAATCTGTGCTCTTGCTTGATATGCTTAGGTTAAAATTGATAGCAGAGGATTTTTTCTCCTGTGTTTCATGCTTTGTGAAATCCTGCACCTGACAGCTCTGGGCTATACACTCTTTCCAGCTCAGCCTTCCCTCCTACTCTGTATCTTCTTGTAAAGGCATTTAAACAAGACTTAGCTTCTTGATGTGCTGCCTCATGCATGCAGAATAACACACTGCACTGTCAGTAAAATTTCTTTGTGTTAGTCTTCTTTTCTCTGCTTTTTCTACTTTTCATGCAAAAGGAGTGTCTTAGCAGTGTTGTAAGGTTATGTTAATTAGAATAGCCAGTAGCCCAAAGTAATGCTAAGTGGGTAGAGTTTGATTTGTTAATGTATGAATTTGTATCAGGACAGAAAGGGTCTGCAGAGAGGGCCAACGTCTTCATTGTGCTTTTGTTGCATTTGCTTGTTACCGGTTGTGAGTTTTTGTGCACAACACATGCTGGCCGTGTTGAGCAGATTTATACCAATAAACATTATGATCATATATACAGTCAGTATACTTACTGTAAGCATGTCTCTTAAAGTGCAAGTTTACAAATCAATTATCAAAATCTCCTGGCTTAAAACAAACAGGTCAGTGTGTAGGCAGGTCAGTAGGCTGAAAATGTGGTTTTACAATTCTGAGGAAGAATCTTTGGCTTGGGAGTGGATTGTATTTAAGAAAAACTATTGTATTCCTTATCACCCTTCAATCTGTATGATGTACCTTGTTACCTAAGTCTGTCTCTTCTTTTGTGTTGCAAAGGGAGAGCTTTCTCAAGGTATTTTGTACACAGTTAGACTTTGATGTTCTTTGTAGTCTGTGTCCTTTGTCTATTAGGTCAGTACTCTGTGTTGTGAACCTCATTTTGGAGTTCACAAAAACATGAAACATACTGAAATACCTCTGTCTTTTCTTTTTCAGGATAGAAAGTTTTGAACAGTGCCTCCCCAAGAAGTGTGATGAGAAATGGCTTTAGGAAACAATACCCAGAGAAGTTATTCCATCATCCCCTGCTTCATCTTTGTTGAGGTGAGTGAAGCATTCAGCTGCCAAGCCTACATGGAGGCAGCTCTTCCCTGCAGGAATTCAGGAATCTGATAGCCATTTTATTTCTAGCAAAGGATGCTGTCTTAGTTGATGACACAGATATCCATCTTCATACTTAGTGCCATCAGATCCTCCTGAAAAAAATCCTGCATGATTTATCCAGATTTCAGGTACAAGCATGCAAGAACCAAGTAGAGACACTTTGTATCCAAGACTTCTCTGAAAGAAATTGGCCAGGAGACAAGACTCCCGTTTGATGCCTTTATTAGGATTCAGCTCTTGGGGTGGGGGGCTCGAGGAGTTGCTTGCACCACGGCCATTCCCACACTGGCAGCTCCAAGGAGGGGGCACAATTCAGCTTTGCAGCACACTCTGCAGAGCTGGGGCTCCTGTCCTCATGAGAGTAGCCAGGAGGCCTCTTGTTCTGGCTCATTGTCTAGGGGGGTCAGACCTTTCCAGTGCTCTTTAGGTCATGGTGATGCAGGAAGATGGTCTTTCATCATAGCTTGCTAGAATATTTGTTTCTTTGTCTTTTTATTCCTCTGTTAGCTCTTTGTTTTGGTGTCTTGCATGCCTTAGTTTGCACATTATTCAGCTGCACAGCTTCCTGGGAGTTGCTTTGCTCTAGTGTGGCACAGCTTCCATGGGAGTTGCCTTGTTCTATGGCACACCTTTCTAATGGGTTTCTTTTGTTAGTGTGACCCAGCCCCATGGGAGCAGCTTTGTTGCATAGTAGCAAGGAAGTAAGGGAAAGGGATAGAAGAATGTCTCATTAGTACTCTTAAAATACTTTCAAAAACTGGTAAGTAATTAACATTGCTATTAACCATCGGAGCAAAAAAGGGGTCCAACAAATATGGTTTACTAACGGGATAAGAACATTAACTGTACATAACTAAACACAGTATTTTAACCAGGGTGGATTTCTTGAGAGATTTTATTCATTACATACTCTGTCTGGTTTTTTGGCTAGTCATGTGGTACTTGGATGAGAATGGGCAGTAGCTGCAGGTGTAGGTCAGCAGCAGGTAATTGCTCATCTTCCCAACCTTTCCTCAGACCGCTTTCCACCTTGGTGCTGCACAGGGACTAAAACTCATTCAAGAAAATTTCTGATCTCACGGTCTGATGGTTCATGGGCTTGAGAAACAACACTCAGCTCTGATTTCAGTTTAGGTAGAACATAAAATGTAGATGTAGATGAGGCATGCCTGACCTTTAAGTGTGATGAAGAAGCTTGGCTAGCACAAGGGCTGAGACTTGTCTAGCAGTGAATCTACAGTTCATGCTCCATGTCTTTGTTAAAGGCAGTTAGTGTGGTGGGCTTTTATTATTGTTTATTTTATTATTTTAATCCATACAGATGTCAGTTTGTGGTTCTTCTTTTGCTTAGCCTAATACTAATGGCAAACATTCATTATTCAAATCCATGATTGTTCAGCTGGTGCTTATAAGGCTGGGACAGTTTTCCTGGCAAGGGAAGCAACTCTGTATTTCCAGGGAGGATAAAAGATGGTAATATGGTATGGTATGGTTTTACCATATTTAGATGGTCTGAAAATAACCACCTTCAGAGCCACTTATCTGATGTAGCTTGGATGGAATGCTCACTCTTTGGCCCAAGTTTTTTTAGGCAACTTGAGCTCTTCCATGAGAGAAGTGCTAGGAACTGTCAAAGGATTGATTGTTGTTCTGATGGAGACAATGGGTCACTACTTTCTTCTAACAGCTAGAGAAAGAAAGGGAAAAAATGAATGAAAAGCAGAAATGAGGTCAGAAAAATAAAAACAATCAGGAATGAGATGTCTCAAATTTATTTCTTAAACAGTCAGCTCTGAAGACTCTTAGTCCTCTGAAGAAATTAATGATGGGCCTGGTTGGCAATGTATGACTGTAATAAAAATTGTTTCTCCTGTAGACAAGACTGACATGAGGATTTTTTGCTCCATAAATGTACATTCCTTGTCCTTTCATATAGTTGATTTGCTGATTAAAACACAACATTAAATTAAAAATCAGTCAAAATCAGAAAGGTAGTATCTGAAAAGACGTTCTCTCTGCTACATTTGATAAAAATGTTCTTTCCCTCTTTGTCCACAGCATAGATTTTTAATGTATAACTACTAGGAATACAAATTCAGACTTGTGTCAAGCATTGCAGCACTAAACAACAGGAAATCTAATTTTCTGCTGCGAGTGCAGAGATGATTGATTGTAGCCATTCTGTTTGAAAAGTCCTTGTAAATCTTAAGGCACACTGGACGTGTTGTTCTTTTCCCACTGCTGTGCTTTTGAGACAAAAGTAAGTGCATATTTTTTATTTTTTATTTTTTTCAGAGAAGCTGCCCCAGACACAAAGCTCTGTGACAGATTACCTGGATTAGGACTGATTCTATTTTTTTTGCTTTGAAGCAACCATGAGAATTGATTAACAGTGTGACACCTTGCTGCTGCTGTGAAAAGGACAGCAGAAAACAATGTTCCCTACTTTCCTGACAACATTTTTTTCTGTTGGAAAACAATCTATCAGCAGTCATGCTAGCTGATCATGAGAGGAAAAAAGATAGTCAGTAAAAATTATCATAGGCCTGTTCCCCAGAGTGTGCTACCTCCCCTACTGGATTCCTACTGGAATCTTGTCTGCTGATGAAAAGTTTTGAGATACTTGCTCTTAAGGAAATAATGCTGAGCCTTGATTGTCATGTCAGATGCCCTGCCAGTAGGTATTTGCTGCTGCCTACTCTGTAGTGTGCCTTCATGAAATTGTGGTGGCAGAGGTAGAAATAAGGTTCCACAAGGAGTTTGGATACTTTAAATACCACCATGCTTCAGTCTGTACAAATATGACACAGTTTCAATTGTTATTCTAATTTCGGGGTTTTTTCCCATTTCATTTTCCTCCCACTGAACTAACTTGTAACAGTTAGTGATTATGAAACCTGTCCTGAAGATGAATGGCTCATTATAAAAACTTAAACCCTGTTTAACCCTGTGCCTGACTCTACAAATTCCTTTTTATGTTCAAAGTATGAAAGTTTTAATAATAAAGAGATAACATGTGATGTCTAATCTGAAATGACCAAAATGTTTAATCACATTTTCATCCCCTAATTGGAAATACAGTGTCACATTATGAGTGGATTTAAAGGCTAAATAAGGAATAATTAAACTTAAAACATTAAATAGGTGTTGGGAAATCATTAATTTTGGTCCACTTATCAAATCCAAGTCCCTCTCCCAAATAATGTAGGTAGCTTTCTGGGTGACTCTCTATTTCATTATGAGAGGCTTCATTGCAGTCATTTGTCACTAAGTGTCTGAAGATCTGGTGCAGCAAATTTTGTTAAACATATAAACAATTAACTAGGATGTGCAGGAGACTAAGATTCTCCTTTTCCCTGCCCTCCTTTGCAGACAGCATCCTGAAAGGAGCCTTCCGGAGGCTGTCTCCCAACCTTGGTTTGCATTAGGCAGGTGATAATAGCAGTGCAAAGATGCCCCACTCCCTAGCTTCCAGAGTCCTTTGGGGTCAGAGATGGACCCAGAGAATGCAGCAAAGGCTGTAGAGCGGCTTTTGATATGCTCTGGATCTAACCCAACAAATGCCAATAGTGCACAGCAGCCTGTGTGAGGATTTGTTGAAGGCCAGAACTAATCACTAAAGCGGTCTATGGATGGCAGGCAAACATGAGAGAAAGTAGGAAAAGCAGCATCTGGGATTACAGGAGGAAAATTCTCATGTTCTTCCTTTTTCACTTATGGTGGCCTTTCTTTGTCTAAACTCTTTGTGGGGCATCTCCTCCCTCCTACACCTGCTAGGACAGAGCCATGTCATAAACATCTGTTACAACATTTTAGCACAGCTGTGCCATTATTTTCCTATCCCACTTTACAAGGTTTGATTCAGGGAGGGCTATGTTACATCCTTCTATGGACCGTCTACATGTGTGCTGGTTGAAGGTGGGGAAAGGTATAATCACAACTGGCAAACATGTTATGTACATGAAAGTACAGCCAGTTTTCTGCAGGGAGGAATAAATTGTCAGAACAACTAAGCTCCCTGAGGTCTGGGCAGTGGCAGGGATAGAAGTGGGAAGAGTGCAATGCCTGGCAAATCCCAGTCCTCTTCCTGTGGGACTGGTGAGCTGCCCTGAGGTCTTCATCCAGCACTGTTTTCTGTGCTCTTGCCCTCTCTTTGTTCATCTCATTTTGGCAGTCAACTTTCTAGGATAAAACTCAGGCTAGGGAGGTGTGGGAGAGAGTCCAGTATAGCTTTGAATTCAATAGGTCAAAGTCCTTTGTAGCCTATTTGACACTTATTGTTAGTGACAGGAAGTGCAAGGGAATGTGATAATTGCATTTAGCAAATAGATTTTGGAAGAAAAGTTTCATACTGTGAGTAAACAGCATCCCCATAACTACACATGACTTCAGGGGGAAGGAATGACAGCAGCTTTAGAGCCATTGTGTCTATTTGACAGATGGTTTTTGGAGAATCAGTATCCTTTTCTTCCTGCAAAAAAAAAAAAACACTTCTCAACAATCCACTTCTTTTGCTCTCTAGGCAAAAAAAGGAGAAATTTGGTCTGTTATTTCTGCTGCTGAGGCATTTTCTACTTCCTTTTTTCTCCTCCTCACACTGCAAGTCCTGACTTGAGGGCTTGAGTTGTTTCAGGGAGTTATCTAAGGATTTATTTTCAAATGCAGTTACTCCTGAAGGAGCTGGCCACACCTGAAGTGTGTCTTTGCACATGAAAACACAAAATTTTCTGGAACCAGATATAATTGTTTTAAATTGTCAAAGAGTTACTGAATACCAAAAGGCTTTGATAAATGACTGATGTATATTCTTCATTGTGCTTCACTGTGGATTATTGTAATCCTGATTTTGTCAAGGTAACAGGAGCAGACTGTTACAAATGCATATCATATTATTGGCTTTTTGCAAATATTGTAATGAATGTTATATGTATAAGATTAGAAAATTTATCTGTATTAATATAGTTTCCTTTATTTCTGTTATTGATGAAACTTAGAAACAGTGGTATTACACATATATGTTAGGCTATGGCATAGTATTAAAACAAAAACTACTTTAGACTGTAGACTGAAAAAGATAGCTAGAGACCCCCCTGCATTTGTAAACTATCTTATCCAGATGAAGACAGCTGTGACCAGAGTTCTGGGGGAGGAATTTATTGCATTTCTGTTATCAGGGAATGTAAATCTCGATGGCACCAAGATTGATCTATTGGAAAGGGGGCAAGAGAAAACTAAACAGAAGAACACCAAAAATCTTAAGGAGAATGTATGAATATGTATGAGAATTTATGGATATGTAGTAGGGTTCTGTTTTTAAGGGACAATCCTTCGTTCGTAGGAGTGCTCTCTAGGGTGACTGCAGAGACATACGGCCATATCTGTATGCTTTATTTTTATCTCTTAATTGTCTTTTTTATTAAACTTCTAAATTCTACAAAAAAATATGTGAACCTCGTTTTTCACAGGACTCAAATATGTAACATCAAAACTTAAAACACTGGACATCTTTAAATTCTGTGTGAAAAACGAAGTTTACTCTTTTGGTAAAATTTAAAAAGTTTAATAAAAAGACAATTTGGAGACAGAAATAAAGCAAAATGAACAAATATGGCTGTGAGCCTTGGCATTCAGCCAAGAGCACGCCTTACTTAACAAAGGATTGTTCCTTAAAAGCACCAGCCTCTTGCATATTCATAGATCCCTGTGTGTGATTTAAACATTCCTCCTAAGTTTAGATGTTTGTTTAGTTTCAACTTTCCCCCCACCCAGCAGATCAATCTTCCCTGTGGCTCCATCTAGTTTTACACTCTCTGATAACAGATCTGCAACAAATTTTGCTCCTGAAACTTTGGTCACTGCCATCTTCGTCTGGAATGCAGGGGGCGTTTCTGATTATCTTTTCATTCTCTGAGTTATATGAACAACAAAAGTCTTTATTTTAATACCATGCTATAGCTTAAGAAATGTATATAGATATTTATATATATATAAATATATATATTTTTATATATAAATATATATAATATATAAATATATATATTTATATATATATAAATATATACATTAAGAGCTATATATAGATATATTGTAAAATTGGCTTAATCTCAATGAATAGGTGTCTCTTGAACATTGGATTAGTTTTAAAATTAATTAGCTGATAAGAATTGCTAAGCAGCTTTCATATTACCTGACTGAACAAAAATCCTTTTAAGTGCTTCACACTTAAGCAGAGAGTGCAGAAAGCTCTTGGCCAAAATAGGCACTGTGAAATAAATCTGATTATTATTTGATTCTCCTTAGCTTCTTGAGGACATCTTAAAATTAACATTTAGGGGCTGCCATGAGAGATAAAGTGCTTTATTGAATTTTTATTTAAGACATAACTGAAAGACTGATGCTGCTCCTCAGCTGCACCGGAGGTTTGGGCTAGCTCTGCGATGCCACTCCGGCACGGGCAGCGGCCAGGAGTGGGGAACCGCAGGGGAAAGGTGATCCCACTGCAGAACCTACAGAGCTCCGACCCCTGCCGGGCTCTGCTAGCTCAGGCGTCGCGGGTTGCGACAAAAGGACGGAGGAGGCTCAGTCTGCTGCACTTCCCAGGAACAAGTTTATTAGGGCGAAGAGAACGGAGGCAAGGGTTCAGGCTGGGACGACGGAGCAGGAGAAAGAGCCCTGAGCACCTCTGTGCATCGGGTTTTATTCAGGGGTGGGCACAATTCAGGGTCCAACCAGCGATCGCAAAGGGAGGAGTAAGGGGAGGAGATTACAATATTGAGGGCCAATGGGGATACGAGGGCGGGGTAACAACATAGTAACCAATAACTTATCAAAGAAGGGATGGAATACACAGAAGGAGCTGGAAGGAAAGGTGGGGTTTGCAATGATGGGTAGGGGAGATGGGGCAGGGTGAAGACAACTGACAGGGAACTTTCAGGAAAAAGGGGAGGGGTTAACAATATTGACAACTAGGGCTAACCTATTACACAACAAAAAGGGGGAAAAAGGAATGTACCAACAATCTTACCATGTGCTTAATAAAATTAAATAAACAAACTGCAACAAAAGAAGGCTCGTACTCCTGCTTACAGACATGTGAAGCCTTTTTTTTTTAATCCTTCCCTTTATCCTGAAAACTTCCCATTGCAAATAATCCAACAAATTTGACAACCTGAATAACATCTTAGGGTTTCCACCAATGAATCTGGTAGACTTTTCCAGGAAGGGATTAAAGGTATCAAAAGTTCTTTGTCTTTATGAGTAAAAAAAAAAATGCATTTGGTAGTAGAGAAAAATGCTGTGAACAAACTGCTTTACCTGTTTACGTTGTGCCTTGAAGCTAGTGAACACTTCGAGAGCTACTGTAATTTGTAATACATTGCTCTGTTTAATCAGGTTTCTAAGAGAAGGACAGGTACAGGTTTTTTGAAATACTCAGCAGTTAGGGAGATTGGATTTGCTCTGGTTCTGAAGTACAAATGCATTTTCCCCATTGGTTAGTTAAAAAAAAACAAACATAGCTTTAGTAGATTTTTGCTAGAAAAACTACTGATCAGAAAGTTTATGTAAATCTTTGAGAAAAGGTGTAACTTTTCCTAGAAAAATATTTTTATTTTCTTTTTTGTCTTTCTGATTCTGCTGCACATCTTCTGTATTTTTCTTTCCACTCCTGGATTTCTCAGTCCGCTTTGGGCTGAGCTCCTTTGGGATCTTCCCTCGTGGGGAGTCCCGCTTATCTCAGTTCTCTAGGTTTGATGAAAACTCCTGAGCTCGTTAGAATCTTGTTTCTCATGTTTATTAGGATGTTATCTTGGCAGGTCTCTCCAGACTAGCTGCACAAGCTTAATTCACCACAATCTGGCTCATTTTCTTCTGATGTTACAGAATGGCCTTGTAGCTCACTTCGTGTTTGAAAGCACAAAATGGCCCCAAACTACGCAGCCTTTTTATCTTTATACTTATTCTTATACAATTAACGACAGACACGTATATTATTTTTCTTAATGACCCAATGACCTATCACCTGTGTACTGCACTGCGCATTTTCTAACCAACCACTTACTATTACCCAAAAACCTCTAGAAGAAGAACATGAAGAAGAAAGAAGAAGGAAAAGAAACAACACCCTAAACCCTCCATCTTGCCTTCTGCTTTCTAAACTAACTTAAGCTCTAAAGTTTAACTTTTTCACCCAGTGACTTAAGAAAACTCTTTAATCTACACACTCGCAGTTTTAGCTTTTTTATCTAACTTTAACAATTGTTTTTAGGTATCACCATGAAAACATGCTCATAAATTTCATATTGTATGAAATTCAGTGTTTTTCTGGATCTTAGAGTTAAGTATGAGAAACAAGGGCACACGCTCTGTGTCTCAGACTCCAACAAAAGGAGCTATGAACAAGGCACTGTTCATGCAGGTGTTTTGTGTGTGCAGAAGTCTGCAAGCCATATTTGAAACCTTCTAAGTTGGAAGGCATTTCCAGTAATAACTGAGCCACTTTAACTAGGCTTAAAATAGATAGCAATGTGAAAATATACAGGATACAATATGTAATTGCCCATTTTTCCCTCTTTTTGTTTCAGAAGTATACTTAGGTTTTGGTTTCATGGATATTGCTGTAAAGTCCATAATGGGTTAACTTTTATTTGCCTACTTCAAAAATCTAAGGGATTTTCTTGTTTTCTTTCCCGAGCACATAACATTGAGATATTTATTTGCACAGATACATGAAATTTGGAGATCAAGAAAGGTGCAGTGCATTAGGAAATTATTGACTGCTCTGTGATATAGCTGCACCATTTCCTCTGGTCTGCATCTATGAACAAACTTTTTTATTTTTTTGGTCTGTAGGAATATCCCTGCACTTAATTATGATAATTTGTATAAGCTATACAGGTTCTAAAAAGAGTGGAAAGGAATCAATAGGAACTCACAAATGCAGACTAAATAACTCTAAGTACAACAGTCAAACCTTTCCAGAGCTGACCAGTAGGAAAGACATGAAAAGTGCAGGAGCAAACGAAGATGCTTATTTTAAAGCTTATTTTGAAGTATCAAACCCATCCCAACTTTTTGACTGTGACTTTGACATTAGGAGAATTCTTAAAAGTGGAATAGGTCTTTGAAGCATCATGCCCAGTTCCATCAGGACTTAATTTCTGGTTCCAGACCAGCCATGCCTGACATTGAAAAGGATGAGTTTGTTTCAAAAGCAGTGTTCCAAGTGTTTCAAGCCTTATAGCAAAAATATTTGTTTCAGTGATTTAACTTTGAAAGAATATTGGCATTTTCTGCTCTCTAGAAGTTCTAACTGATTTTAATACCAGCTTTAGGAATTGGTCTGCCAAGCCTTGTGCATCCTATACAAATGTAACGTACTGCATCAACTCAGAACTTCTCCAAGCTTCTGGGAACATTTGGATGCCTTTGTGTGGGTGGCAAATAGCTTCTAAATTGTGAGATCTTCTCCCTCTAAAGCACAAATCCAGTTGCCAGTACCTGAGTAACATGAAATAAATAATGCATGAGTGCAGCAGAATGTGGCAACAACAACAAAAAAAATCTTTCTGGAGAAATGATAGTCTAAAGTCTCTGTATTTCTAACTTGCTTGGCCAGCGCACCTCAGGTTTCATGATCTATTTCATAACTCCTGGGGCATTCTGAAGGGATATCTGGTGCTTCTTCTCAGTCCATTCCCACATCCCAGCATTTTTGCAATAAACAGTTCTTTTCTTATATGTTTCCTTCACTGGTGTATTTCACCAGAAATTCCTGTGAGGTGGTGGATATCGTGAAGGTAGTTTGCAGATCCCATTCCTAAAGTCAGATCATACATACGCTTTTTACATAGGTAGGCTTGCACATGTCACTTTGTCACAACTGTGGCAACTGCTCAGTGGAGCTGTTGAAGAAACAGAATAAAAATGGATCAATATGGACATGTTTGCAGGAAATAAGTAAGATGGTAGGAATTGATGCTTTGAGAGTTTTTGCAACTTGTACACTTGAGGCTAAATGGGCACTCAGGTCTTAACACACATGAAATTATTACTCATGATGTTGTATGCTTACAACAATGATGACAGATTTACCCTCAGTTTTAGAATTCATGAGTCTTCATGGATTATCTTTCAGCTGATGCCATGCCTAAAGTAATATTTCTGATTCAGAAGTTCAGGCTAGGGTCAGATTTAGGATATCTGTATAAATTCACAATGATAAATTGTGTTTGGTCTTCCTGGAACACTCCAGTTATAAGTTAAAGAATCAGGAGTTGAGATGCATCTTTGTCTTGAAACAGAGTGATTTAATGGTCAAGATTTCTTTTGCAGATAGTCTTTTAGAAATGGTTCTTAGGTGCATGGTTGATCAATATTTTACTGAGAACATAGTCGATTTTTAAAGAGATATTTCATAGTTCAAGAAACCAAATGGGTGTTCTAATGGTGTGTAACTCTTCCTTTTGAGTAATGTGTTTACAGCCCCCACTGGCATTAAGATCTACATTACAGTACACATCCTGAGAGTCCCACTGATGGCTGTCATCTCTTTCTTTTATCATTTCCTTTATGACCTAAACAGAGGAGCAGGTGAATGGAAGAAACCATGTAACAGAATGAGTTTAAAAAGCATTTTAATAATTTGTTAACTTTTCACAGTTCTAGGGCATTATTAACGTTTTATGACTCCAGAGTAATTATTGATGAGGCCTATGAAAAATACGCTGCAATAAGATTAAAGCAACTTGGAAATAATGATGCAGTTATTGCTGGAGTTGCTGTCAGTTGTCTCATGAGTTCAGTAAAGTGCATTCTATAACTTAAAGGATACCTACACTTTGTCTTATAATGGCCAAATTACTCCTGTGTTTCTTTCTCCCACGTACTAATGCTGTATGTCTATCCCCAAAATCAATAATCTATTGTTCATCATGACTTCTAGAGTTTAGACTTTGCATACCTGGCAGGAATTCTAGTAATAATACTATTCCTGTATGAATACTTATTACGTACTTTACTACAGCAGAGAAATTTAATGTGTGATTACTGTGTGCAGATGTACAACATTATTGAATTAATAGCTTTATTTAGCTTCAAAACTCTATGTGAGTTTTGCATACTTCATGGAGAGAATACATTTAGAGAGGCTTTAAAATAGTTTGTGTTACTTTTTCACTGTGGAACTATTGGTTGAATTTCCATTTGATTTACTGTAATCTCAACACTGCATTTTTTATAAAATTATAGCAAAAAGATCTGGAAATGTACTGCATAGATGTAGTCCAGTGTCTTATTAGGGCCTGGCCAATGCCAGATTCCAGTTATAATGGAGTGAATTAACTTTTCAAATAGATTGTGTTATAAATAAATCAATCAAATTTTATCAATAATAATTTTTATTAATAAATTTGCAAAAAATAAGTTTTGGGACAGACACAATTAAAGGCAACGCCGAGCCCGGGATCGGCACTGGGTGAACCCTGAACCAGTCTCTGCCGCACTGATTCCCCCAAGGTCACAAACTGTCTATTGGGGTGCTGAGTTTTATACAGTTTTTTCAGCCTGAGGCCATGCAGTCTCAGTTTTTTTTCTCTGTAATGTGTTGTTACATATTCAGAATTTAGATGTTGAACTGCTGAAGAGGTTTCTGGGAAGGAGATTAGGTCTGAGTGGATTTTTTGGGAAGCAGTCCTTGAGAGCTAGAATTTTTCTGAGGTTTTCCCAGAAGGGGATGGAGTCTGAATGTTTTTTTTTCTTTCGGGAGACCAACATTAAGATGCATGGTCAACCAGTCAACCAAATTGGTATCACATGCTGATCACTGAAATATTAGTGGCACATCTCCTCTGAGTGGATTTTTCTCTCTCCTGGCGCCCCCTTTGTCCTTTTGCAAACAGTGCTGAGCTCTCTGTCCTTGTGGCAGTCCTTCAGTTGCTCAAGTTTTATGCACTGTGCTCGAGTTAGCTTTGTGTACTATACATGCAAATTATATAAAAAAATACACATATTACAGATTGGATAGCAGACTGTATTTTTATGAGTTTATAGTTGTGCTAATATTTGACTTCAAGCTAGCTAGGTCATCAGGGATCTTATGATCTTATTTAAACCAGCTGAAGCAAAAATCAGTTCAGCTCTGTTACAGTCATGGGGAACATACTGAAACTCTCAGACTGATCAAATTGTGGGAATAGAGGTGGTTTATACCTCTATAGTGCTGGTATCATGTGAATAATAAATATTAGCATTGATTTAACATGTTGAGTTTCAGGCTTTTTCATTCTTATTGAAAACATCCTTCTGTAGACAGGAGTAAAGCAGTTTGGGACTTGGAAAAAACTCAGACTGGGTGTGTTTGGACAAGAAAGGCAGCCTGGGTCAACCAAGTGAATAATTAACCTGGGTGAAGTTCCTTTGGGCCTTATCCAGATGAGTTTTCTGTACAGGCAACCTGGTTAGTTTTTGAGTCTCCTCATAGGAAAACACTTGTCTTTATATTCTTTCTAATAAAATGATTCAACCTGGTGTGAAAGAACAGGAATCTAGGCCCAATGATAGAAAAAAGTAGAAGGGAGGATTCAACAAAAAAGAGAACGGGTAGCAGAAAACAACAAAGAAATTAGTCACATAAAAAAATCTTCTGTTTTGACTTTTAGAGCTTTGTGCAGTTGGAATCCCATTTTGCCTGCCCAGTCCCTTTTTCTTGCAGGAGCTTCACCTAGGTATGACCAGTATGAAAATGCGTGTTGATTACCAGCAATCAGCATGTAGATTTCCTTGTCCACATTAAATATTTTAGAAACCAACATGTTGGAGAAAGATTCCTGTTCAAGCCTTGACGCCTCACTCTGTTTTGTGAACCCAATGAGCTGTATTCCTGTGCTGCCTTTTCCTAATACCTGCATCCTGAAGCAATTTTCGACTGAACTCTTTTCCATACTGTCCACTGTTCAGCTCCCTGTAAAAGCCATGTGTGCACTTTCCTGACTCCTGCTGCTGGGCCTTGGTTTACTGAGACTTGGTTTAGTAAGAAGGAGATTAAACTGCCCTTTCTGTATGTGGAGACTTTTTAAATGAGCATTTAGAGGAACATCAGAAATGTTAAATCCAGTTTCAGACATGACTACTTTTGAATTGTATCCAAACCTTGTCATGACAAATAGCCATATCAAATAGCTTTGAATATTTCTCTTTGTTTTGACAGGGCTAACATTGAAAAGACAATGTTATCTTTAAGTGAAAGGGGAAAAAGTGAGCACCAAAACCTGGTGGGATTTTATGAAAGTTTTCAAACCCCAGGTCTTCTCTTCTTCCTTACCTTGCATTCAAAATTACATAGCAAGAGGATTACAAGTTCTGAAAAATTAAGCAGTCATTATTAATTGTCATTATTAATTTTTTAATGTGTCTGTCTGCCAGTGATAAAGAGTTTCACTTAAGGATTGGCTCAGGTACAACATGACTTGCATGCAGCAACGGAGATTCAAAGTGGTAATTGTTTTTTTTAAAAGCTTCTTGTTCAGCTGGGAAAATGTTGAAAGCAAATAAAATGGATTTCCTAATGCATTTTACATTAATAAGACTACGAAGTAGCATGTCTTTGACTGTTTTCTGTTTCATTTAAAACATTGTCTCTATTTGATTTTTATGGCTGGTCTAAGAGTCCTAAAGTCTTGTTATCAACAGATAGGTTTTTTTGGCAGTAACTGCTGCATTTAGCAATGTCCAATGACTGTAAACTTGCACTACTCTGTTAAATAGCATGGATCTGGAAGCAAATGCAAATATTATGAATTTTAATAAATGCTGTTCGGTGAATGACAAAGATTCAGAGCTCCAACCATCTGCAAGGTTGTCAACTCAGATGGAAAGCTTTTATATCTGTAAGAACAAGGCAACAGAACAAGCATCTAAGGTCATGATAAGGTCAATGTTGTTAGAATAAGGCTAGATTTTATTTTCTCTGTTCTACACATGAATTCTGCACTGCCTTGATCTCACAGATGCAGTGGCTTTCTTTGGACACAGCAGTTCATCACAAAGATGGTAGAGCCCAAAATGACTAAATACAAATATGCCATGAATTTCCATCAGAAAAAAATTAAATTGAATTTTTTTTAGTATTAATTTTGATGCAGCATATTTACTGTGACTCCAATAGTAGATCCCATGTTGCCCAGTTAGTTCAGTTAGGAAAGAACTGACTATGGGTTTTTAAGATTCAGTGTTGTGTGTTGATACAAACCCCATAAATACAGCATAGCTGTGCCTGCAAGGCATTGCCACCTTTAAGGCTTCTGCAAGATGTTGCAGACTAACAGGAAAGTGAGGGAGCTGCAGTTCTAGTTTGTACAACCTGGCCTTTGCTTCTAGGAGAGTCCCCATCTGCCAGTCTAGGGGCTTCAATGCCTGTCACTAACAGGGAGAGCAAACTGGGCAGGTAGAGTTCCTACGTGATTTAAGCCACATGAGCTGCTTGGAGATAGCAACCGTCAGAGAAACAAATGACGTTTCAGAAAAGTAAAGCAGCCTGAAAATTTTGGAGTTGAAGGATATCTCACAGTGAATTTTTTTTCCCCCAAATTAAATTTGGATTCCAGCATGCTTCACTCCAGTAGGATTTAGGATAGGATGCAGAGCAGCATCAGCAATCAGATCTCCAAAGCTCTGCTACACCAGAAGTGCAAAATCACATGCTGTGTTTCTGCATTTGGGCACTGTAGGGGAAGGGCAGGACAGCAGGGAGCCCCTGTGTCTCTGTCTGTGCACTGAAGGGTTGTGGTACCTGCTGAAAGAAATTGGCCAGGAGACAAGACTCCCGTTTGATGCCTTTATTAGGATTCAGCTCTTGGGGTGGGGGGCTCGAGGAGTTGCTTGCACCACGGCCATTCCCACACTGGCAGCTCCAAGGAGGGGGCACAATTCAGCTTTGCAGCACACTCTGCAGAGCTGGGGCTCCTGTCCTCATGAGAGTAGCCAGGAGGCCTCTTGTTCTGGCTCATTGTCTAGGGAGGTCAGACCTTTCCTGTCCTCTTTAGGTCATGGTGATGCAGGAAGATGATCTTTCATCATAGCTTGCTAGAATATGTTTCCTTGTCCTTTTATTCCTCTGTTAGCTCTTTGTTTTGGTGTCCTGCATGCCTTAGTTTGCATATTACTTGCTTGCACAGCTTCATGAGACTTTATTTGTTCTAGTGTGGAACAGTCCCTGGGCGCAGCTTCTGTGGCACACCTTTCTAATGGGTTTCTTTTGTTAGTGTGACCCAGCCCCCATGGGAGCACCTTTGTTATATAGTAGCAAGGAAGTAAGGGAAAGGGTACAGGAATGTCTCATAAGAACCTTTAAAACACTTCAGAAGCCAGTAAGTAATTAACATTACTAATAACCATCAGAGTAAACAAGGCGTACAAGGTTTACAAACAGGCTAAGAACATTAACTGTACATAACTAAACACAGTATTTTAACCGGGGTGGATTTCTTGAGAGATTTTGTTCATGAGACCTGCCAGACCTGCAACACAGGGGTCCTGCAGTGCATTCCCTGGGGTATTTTCCACTGAAGTGCTTCATAGGTATCAAGAGAATACTGAGCAGATTTAACAGGGACAAAAGCGCTGCATTGTCCCCAGCTCAAGCAACCTTTGCACCCAGGAGAGTGGCATCCTTCACAAGAACATAAGGCAGCTGGGCTCTGAACATCTGCCATAATCAGAAGATAGCTAGAGAAGGGTATAAAACAGGACTGTTGTTTCATGACTATCTTTGCCATGGTGATCCTCTGGTCAGAAGGGAGTGTCAGTCTCCTTACCAGTTTTGTTACAAATTTTTTTCCTAGGGTTTTTGTTTTTTATAGAAAAAGTCCTTGTAAAGTGCTGGAATCCATAATTCCAGTGTCAGGGAGTTTTACAGCTTTCTTATGATGTCTGTAATTTTGCTTATGTCAACCAATAGCTTCAGTAGTTGACATAAAAAGTAAAACTAAAAATTGTAAACATGTACTGCACCTAGCACTTCAAAAGTCTGCAGTCTTTTCCTGTTTGCCAGACACAGCCTATGACACAGCAGTATCTCCACTCTCCTCTGAGACTTTCTTGGTCTTCCAGGAACTTCTTATGAGATGGCAGGGGAGTTCTGGAAACTCTTGGAGGAACATTAGGGTGCCAGTGAGGACAGCTACATGAGCCCATGTCTGCTAACAGCAGCCTCTAGTCAACTCTGCCAGCTGCTCCTGATCTAACAGGGCTCTGAGCTTGCAGATCTTGAGACTTGAGCAAGGAGGGTCAAGTGAGACATTGGCACAGGTTGCTGAGATGCTGCAGCTTCCAAACCCTGAACCTTCAACTACAGCAGGAGAACAAACCCCGAACCTTTAACTGCAGCAGGAGAACACATGGAGTCTCTGTTTACTAAGGTTGGAAAGTGGAAACTCCACTGATGATGAAAGTTAGAAGCTGGTAGCTTCTAGCCCTGGGGGAGCAACCCCTGCTCCACATGCAGATCTGCAGCCATGAGAAGAGATTCAGTGCCAAGGCATCTCCCTGGATGAGAGCTCTGCACAGGGAAAGAATTGAACCAGCTGGACCTTAACCATGTGGCAAGAGAAAATGGTGAGTGGTAGTTGTCAAAAACAAGGGTCTGGACTCTTCTGGATGTTAAAAGAAGTAGCCAAACCTTTATTCGATGGCAAAAATACCAACAGGAGTAGGAAGACAGGCTAGCCTGACTCCCTGCAACTCACAACCCGACGAGGAAGGAGAGCCCCCAACAGAGCTGTGCACAAGGTTATATAGCGCTTGATCCCCAGGGGAGGGTACAACTCAGGGTCCAGTGAGGGATCAGGGGAGGAGGAGTGAGGGGAGGCGGTTACATTACTGGTGACCAATAGGGACATGTCATGGGCGGGACGGCAACTAGGGAACCAATCACAAACCGAACTAGGGGTGAGGAGCATGGAAGGTTCTGGAAGAAAGGGTCGGGTTTACAATGATGGATAGGGGATTAGGGCAGGCCCGGGTGACGGGCAGGGAAGGTTCGGGAATAAGGGGAGGGGTTTACATAATTGACAACTGGGGTCAAAACCTATACAGTTAATAGGGGAGAACAAGAACATACCAACAGACTAACAATTACAATCATAATACTATAAATACTTATAACAGTAGTGTTGAGATATTCTCTACCAGTGAAGAGTAAAGGCCACCATGAGTGCTTTCCTTAATACTGCTGGTGAGGAGGAGGAGAGTCTGAAGAGGACTGGATGGATCTGGTCCACAGTTGAGATCACAAATCACAGAATAGTCTGAGTTAGAAGGGAATCCAGAAGGATCACCAAGTCCAGCTCTTAAGTGAATGACCCACACCTGTGTTTGTCCTGCTGATGTCAGCAGCAGGGTTTGGCTTCTGTGTCCATGTGACTCTCTTTGAGGATCTGGACTGCTTAGAAGGCAATCATCCTGACCAAGTGGAGCAAAAGCAGCTTTGCCAGCAGCCTGGCTGTGATATATGTTGGTGTAATTTGCGTTTTATTATACACATATAAAATCAAGTATAAAAGCATGTTTTATGTAAAACATGACACAAGCAATTTGGGATTGCAACAATGGCAACTGGGAACTCAGAACTTCTTGCAAGAGGACAAAGGGAACACCAAGAAAAGAGATAGATCCACCCAGATAAGATGAGCCACTAGGATTTGGCAATCAGCACCTGATACCAATCCAGTCAACCATACATCTCAGTGTCGGTTTCGGAAAAAACTACTCAGACCTCCTCTCCTTCTGGGAAAAACTCAGCACAATTCTACATCTCAAAAGCGTGGTTCCTGAAAAACCACTCAAACTTCTTAGAAAACTCATCAGCAGTTAAACAGCAAAAATATGAATATGGAACAACATATCGTGGAGGAAAAAAACTGAGACTGCATAGCCTCAAGCTGAAAAAACTGTCTAAAACTCAGCACTCTGATAGACAGTTTGTGAACTTGGGGGAATCAGTGCGACAGAAGCTAATTCAGAGTTCACCTAGCACTGACCCTGGGCTCGATGCTCACCTTGATTTCTGGCTGTTCCAAAATTCGATTTTACAAATTTTTCAATAAAATCCTTTTTGATAAAATTTGACTGATTTATTTATAACACTGGCCAACCTGGAGAGGAGAGCTGAAACTAAGAGTGATGGGGTAGGAGTGGAAACAGTGACTAAGAATCACCGAACAAAGTGAAGGAACAGGTTGGAAGGACCAGTACAGGACTAGGACTGAGCAACAGACCCAGCATGGTGTTAACAGAAGGGGCATTAATCAAAAAAACAATAAAATGAAATCATCACTGCATAAACACATAAGTAAAGAAATGCCAGGGAAGGTTTTCAATCCACTTTTGGGAAATTGGCACAACCAATTGTGCTTGACTGACACGCTGCATTTCATATCTTCTGATTTAATCTATTCATTCGCCATGCGACAAACAGATCACACAAACACACACTCAGGATTCAGGATTATGAGTCTCAGTCAGCAAGTAAAGTTTGTTTCATACTGAGTACTAACCAATTCCAGAACCTCTCACTTCTGCAGAAAAGTACAGGTTTTTCAAGCAGTGGGAAAAATCCCTGCCTTGTTGTTAATGGAAGCCAACTGTCACCAGCCTGTTCCCAGCAAAAAGGGTTCACAAAGTAAATTCAGATACATAACTATCATGGCAGGCAGGTCATACCATTGTAATATATGTTGGTATAATTTGCATTTTATTGTACACATATAAAATCAAGTATAAAAACATGTTTTATGCAAAAAAACACAAGCAACTTGAGATTGCAAAAGCAGCTGCTGCAAAACCAGGAATTTGCAAGAGAAGGACCCAGCAATCAAGATAACACTTAGAAGAGGTGGGTCCACCTAGCCTGAGGAGCCTACTAACAACCCGGTGATTAACTCCTGATACCGACCTGATCTGATTCTTCAGGATCATGCATCTCAAACCCAGTTCCCATAAAACTACTCAGACTCTCCCTCCTTTCTCAGAAACTTCATGAACAAACTAACAGAAAAAATATGAATATGTAACAACACAAGAAAAAAGAAACTGAAGCTGCATAGCCTCAAGCTGAAAAAACTGCATAAAAGACAGCTCTCCAAAAGACAGTTTGTGAACTTGGGGGAATCAGTGCAACAGAAGCGGATTCATAGTTCACTCAGCGCCGATCCCAGGCTCTACGCTGACTGTAATTGTGGTTGTTTCCAAAGTTTGATTTTGCAAACTTTTCAATAAAATTGTTATTGATATATTTGGCTGAATTTCATTTATAACACTATTATCAGGTTTTCTTTGTCTAGTTTATAGGCAGGTGTTCCTTGTCCAGCAAGGACAGCTTATTTATTGGATTCAGTGTTTCATCTTGAGTCCTGCTTTCATGGCTGCTTAGTTTGAGCATTTCTTCAACATCATAAATAACTTGGACACAGTACTAGAAGGGGTACTAAGCAAGATCACATATGATGCAAAACTGGGAGGAGCTGTTGATTCCCTCAAGAGCAGGGAAGCCCTGCAGAGAGACCCTCAGCAAATTAGAGAACTGGGCAATCAGCAACTATATATGGAGTTCAGTAAGGGAAAATGCTGGATTCTACACTGGGGATTGGGCAACCCTGGATGTACAGGCTGACTGGGGAATTAAAAGAAACCTGGGGGTCCTGGTTGATAGCAAGTTAGATCAGAGTCAGCAGTGTCCTGGCAACCAGAAAGGACATCCCTGTTGTGGGGGGCACCAGGCTCAGCATCAGCAGCCAGGCAAGGAAGGTTGTCCTGCTTTTCTGTCTACTGGGATGGTCCTGCCTCAAGTCCCGGAGCAGTTTGAGGCAGTATATGATATTAAACTGTTAGACAGTGTCAAAAGAAGTGCAGTGAGGTTGGTGAAGGACCAGGAGGTGAAGCTATATGAGTAGTGGCTGAGGAAGAGGAAGAGAAAGAGGAAGAGGAGACTGAAGGGAGACTTAATTGCAGCCTGCGGCTTCCTCATGAGGGGAAGAGGAGGGGCAGGCACTGATTTCTGTTTTATTGTGTCCAGTGGCAGGAGCTGAGAGAATGAGCAGAAGTTGTGTCAGGGAAGGTTTAGGTTAGATATTAGGAAAAGGTTTTTTACCCTGTTATAAATGAAATTCAGCCAAATATATCAATAACAATTTTACTGAAAAATTTTCAAAATCAAATTTTGGAACAGCCACAATCAGGGTCACCATTTAGCCCGGAATTGGCACTGGGTGAACTCTGAATCAGCCTCTGTTGCACTGATTCCCCCAAGTTCACAAACTGTCTTTTGGAGAGCTGTCTTTTATACAGTTTTTTCAGCTTGAGGCTATGCAGCTTCAGTTTCTTTCTTTTTTCTTGTGTTGTTACATATTCATATTTTTTTCTGTTAGTTTGTTCATGAAGTTTCTGAGAAAGGAGGGAGAGTCTGAGTAGTTTTATGGGAACTGGGTTTGAGATGCATGATCCTGAAGAATCAGATCAGGTCAGTATCAGGAGTTAATCACCGGGTTGTTAGTAGGCTCCTCAGGCTAGGTGGACCCACCTCTTCTCAGTGTTATCTTAATTACTGGGTCCTTCTCTTGCAAATTCCTAGTTTTGCAGCAGCTGGTTTTGCAATCTCAAGTTGCTTGTGTTTTTTTGCATAAAACATGCTTTTATATTTGATTTTATATGTGTACAATAAAATGCAAATTATACCAACATATATTACAACCCCAAGGGTGTTTGGGCACTGGAAGAGGCTTCCTGAGGGAAGTGGTCACAGCCCCAGCCTGACAGAGCTCAAGAAGCATTTGGACAATGCTCTCAGGCACAGGGCATGATTTTTAGGGATAGTTCTGTGCAGGACCAGGAGTTGGACACACTGATCCTTGTGGGTCCCTTCCAACTGAGCTTATTCTGCTCAAGACCTTCAAGGATCTTGATCCACTCAAGTTCTTGATCCTGATCAAGGGCTGCACACTCAAGCTTTGACAATATGCAAAGCCAGGAGTAAGTCCATGGTCACACTCCCGGACATGTCTGTACACTGAGGTACATGCTGTGGGAAAGAAATGAGAGGAATTAGTTCTGAATAGATTTGCAGGGTTATTATTTTGGTGGTGTGAGGGTGATGTGGAGAGATCACATGAGTGCCCTGGATAAACAAGCATTTTCAGGAAGTGCAGGCTGAGACAACAAGAAGGAAGACTGCATTTTTAGCAGGCCAGCAGGGATCATCTTCTCTGCTCAGTGCTGGTAAGATACATACTATTGAGATGCATATGTGCTGAGTTCCCCAGTATGAGAGAGACTCCTCCCTGTGATACCCAGGGAGAGAATCAGAGCCAGTGGGCATAAATAGCAACAGTAAATGGTATTTAACATAACAAATGCTGTCTTCCTTCAAGAGTAATGAAACTTCAGGGCAGATGATGTAGAGAATTTGTGGAGCCTCTGTCCTTGGAAGATGTTTAACACTCAACTAGACATCAACTTGTACTGCCTGCTTCAGCTGACACAGCTTCAAGTCAGAAGTCAATCTTGCTGGTCTCCAGAGGTACATGTCATCAGGAGCAATTCAGTCAGTCTGAACTGCACCCTCTTCACAGTTTGTAGCTGGTGGCTCAAATTAACTGTTCCCTTTGTTTGCCATGTCTTCTTGATGCTGAGATAACTCCTGTATGGGTTATATGGGGAACTGTATTTTATTTCTACAGATGATGAAATGGAGACACAGGTTGACTTGCCTACAGTTACTCCTTTGGTGAGGGTCAGGATCTCAGTAGCTGTATAAGCTGTTTTTTATCGTGACTTTTGCTTCAGTCTGAAGTCAGATTTACCTGAAAAAACCCAAGTGCTTGTTGGTAGCTGCTATTTGAATACTTGCCTTTTCCCTTCTTCATAAGTATTTTCTTTCTTTAATGACTTAAACTATCAGCAGAATTTTTCATAGCAAAAGAAATTTTTTCTCTTAGAACTAAAAATTTATCAACTTATAGCTCCATTGCATCAACAAAACGTTTAAAAATACATCTGAGTAATAAATAGTTGCAGTCCTCTCTAAAGCTGCTGTCTTTGAAACACACTTGCTCAGCCTTTCCTTTTCTTCCTTTTCCCAACAGGTAGCAGTGAAGCATTAAACATTTAAAAATCAGACAAATGGTTTTGACACTTATGGGGAAAAGAGTAGGAAAACAAAAATGCTTAAATGTGTCAGAATATTAGAGGGACTGCTGCAAGAAGTAAAGTTAAAAATAACAAAAAAAGAACTTGGCAACAAGGTAAAGAGTTAAAAATTGCCATTTTTTATAACTGATTGAACTATTTGAGTGTCATCTGTGGAGAAAAGGAACACAAGTAAGGTCCAGGTGCACACCAGTAAGCACTCTGGTTGCAAGGACACAGAAGATACAGATGCCTTTCCAAGTCCTCATAGTAGAACAGTAGTTCTATCACAGGGAAAGAGCAATAAAATATGTTCATTTTTGGCACGTGGCTGGTGGAGAGAGAGAAACCCTGCTGCAGAAACACTGCTGTTACAAAAGGTCTGACCACAGCCTCTTGTCTCTGCATGCACATCCACTGCTGAGAAATCACTTGCCCATTTCTAACCTGTGATGGATTAGCATTTAAGAAACAAAGAGAAACACCTAAGGAAGTTTAGGATTCTGGAGGCTGATTGGAGTTTTTCTCTTGGCCAATAACTGGCCATTTCTGAGAACTGACAGTAGTTTGACCACTGAAAAGTGAGATCAACCTGCGAACACCACCTTAAGACCTAAGCCCGGGAATTTCTTTGTCTCTTTGTTTCTGGGTATGAAAGACAGCAGAACTCAGCTGGCTCCCCTCCCTTCCCCTCCCTTCCCCTCCCCAGGCCATGCGGCCTGGGTGGGAGGCTGGGCTGGGGCTCACGGCTACTGAGCCAGGAGATGGGGCCTGCAGGGCTTCTCCAGGGCCCAGGACAGGCCGGGCTCTGCTGCAGCCTCTTGGGAAGCCTCCGGAGTGGCTGAAGTTTTTCTCGAGAGACTCCTGGCTCTGAGCACTGCTGAGCTGAAACCCAGCACCATGAACACCTGCTGCAGCTTGAGCAAGATTTTAACCCTTTCACTACACAGATGAGACTTGCAGATTAATCCTTTTTTTTCCAGAGAGAGGGGAAGAGAGAGAGTGATCAACAGGTAAAGAGACAACATAAACTATCAGAGTGAAGAAAGGAATTAAGCTTCAGATGGGGGAGAAAAATAAGGAGATGCTTTAATAAGCTGAAATATTCTTTTGCTAGAACTATGGAGATGGACAATAATGTTATGAAAAACTCCTTTAATTCATGAAAGAGTGTTTTGGGGGAATGGAGTATTTCAAAGTGTAGATCTAAGCAAATGGTGAAGTAGTTGTGATCCTATGAGATGCTGGAACAGAGAAAGAGAAGTGATAGCTGTTGAAGATTTGTGGTCCTTCAGATGCAAAGAGAAAACTTCTATTTCCAGAGATGATCACAGAGATAGATGAAGAGAACTTTTGCCTTTGAATAACTCATCCTTAAAATGACACCCCATCTGGACTTACGACCCATAACACACCTCAGAGTGGTGTGAAATGGGAGGAGAGAACTGATGTCAGAGTTTTCCTGGTGGCTGGCATTAGAAAAACAGAAAGCCATGAGAGAATGGTTTTCTTGTGAAAAACTCCATAAATTGGCAGAAGAGAACTTCTTTTTCTCTACAAAGACTGATGAAGAGACTACAGCAAAGTTGGGACTGTTTTAACCACCAGGTTTTTGGGGTTTTTTGTGCCTGTGTTGTCATGTGAACAAGGAGAATGGTTGGGTAGTGGGGAAAAAAGGGTTTCTGGAAGTTTTGCTCTGGTTTCTTATTCTTGTGGTTTTGTTAAGAAATTTCCTTTATTCCTTTTAAGTTTTAAGCCTGTTTTGCTCTTGTTCTAATCCATATCTCACAGCAAGAAATGAGTAAGTTTTCTAGTTATTTTTTTAGCTAATGCTTTAAAACCACGACATAACCCCAAGCAACTGCCCAGAGAATGTCCATAAGTAATCAAGTTTTCAGGGAAAAGTCTGACTGTTAACACCTTCCAAAATCAATGGAAACAGGACTATGTGTTACAAAAGCAGCGAGAACAGGGCTGAAAAATGTATAGTGTCTCAGAGTTTGGCTTCTCTGAATCTTCGTATTTACCCTGGAATTTTCTGTGTTGAGAAATATTGTAGAAAAACAGTTCTATTCTAAGAATAGAATTTTCTAATTAAAAGAAGTTACTGCTGTTCTTCTAAACCTCATAGCTCTCCAACTTTCTGTTTACCTACTGTGTTCACTAAAAATAAATTTGGGTTATGTAGTCATTTGCTATGGAATTAGGCTTCCTTCCTTCTCACTTTTGCATTGCCCAGAGTGACATCTTTAAAGAACCTGACAGGTTTGGTTTCTTACTGAGATTCTCTCCCCACAGGCAGATTGATGACCAGAACAAAAGAGATTAAAGTACTTCCAAAAATGTCTGACAAGGGAGCAGAATTGGCAAATGCTTTCAGTGTGAGGAAGGTGAGAGAAAAGAGCTCTCTGAGGAGCTGCTCTTCCTAACTCTGCACACTTTGTGAATTTATTATAAGGTCTCTGTCCCTGGAGAGATCTTTCCTGAACTTGCAAGGCAGAGATATTGAGAAGAGGAAAACAGTTTCCCCTTCATTTAGTCAGATAAGATCCCAGCAGCTTTTAGATCTCTCTAAAGCTGATGGACAGCATTTTTATAGCTTTTTTGGTCTTCCTGGAACAATGATGTGTGGATGAGGCAATGGCTTGTGGATTGTAGAGTAGCTGGAAAATGGGTAGCTCCTTTCTTTCAAGGAACAATCCAGGAATCATCTTCTGGACAAGGAAGATGCATGGGGTATAAGAATAAACAATCATTCATTGGGATGAGAGTACATACACGATACTGCTGTTGCACTCCTTAGTGTTTTTTTATATGTCATGAGTGGGCAAAAACCCTCAACTTCTTTTACCTTGAACCCATCTCAAATGTATTGCTAAAAATGTCACCCAGACCACCATTAGCTTCCATGAGTCTGCAGTCTGAGAACAAGCAATGGGAAAGTAAGGCTTGTGCTTTGGTGTGGGTTGCTGTTCACTTTGTGCAGATCTTTGTTCCTTTTGTATTTTGCTTTATCCTAGTTCTTATTTTCATCTGATTCTTCACTGTCAGTCCCTTCAGTTTCCCATCAAGAGAGATGCTTGCTTTTCAGGACACATTAGAAATCAAAATATACCTCTCCATCTCCCTGTTCACAGTTTTGCTTAGGTACCACATGAAGATACCAGAGAGCAATCATGAAAAACATACCGAAAAGATGTAAAAGTCTGTTGTGTTACAATCTTGCATCCTGTCAGGATCTGTTGCTTCTCAACACTTGGAGAATAAATTGTCCTGACACCTCTATGTAAGTGAAAATGGTCATTATATTTAAAAGCCTTTAGAGTTCATGATGGATGTAACAGCTTTTATGAGCCATTTGTACAGTGAAAACCCATTAGTCAGTGAACCATTATCAGGGTTGCAGGGCAACTTGGAATCTGTTTTAGCCAAAGGCAGCTTTTCAACTTTCCTGAGCAGTCCCTGTATTGTGCATTTTTGGAGGACACAGATACATGGAAATAAAATGCTGTGTGCCAGTCAAATCAATGGGTTTTTATGGAATGACTGTGGTACTTCAAAGCAAAATAAGCTGCAATTTTGTGATTTTGGTTACTGAAACTAGGCAGACAATGAATTATGACAAGATTTTGCATTATTTCTAGTGGACTGGATGACTCATGTCAGTGTAGTCCAGGTTAAGAACTGCTGTCAGAAAGAATAAAACTCAAAACAGCCTTTCACAGAAGAACACATCTTGTTCAAAATTAGAAGGGCAAATTCAACACCAAATTCTCATTAAACTCTTTGGAATTGCTCTGAGTTTTCAGGACTTCTTATTACTTTGTTATATGCAAGTATTTCAGCAAGTTTCATGAATTTGGGTGTTTCTGAGGCTGGAGCAGACCAATATCCAGATCCAGAGAATGGTTTAGAGAAGCAAACGCGGAATCTTTTTAAGCACAATTTGGACACCAGTTTTCTGAGAACATCCTGGCAGACTATTTTCTATGTTCTAATCTTGTTGTGGGCAGTTTCTTGAGGTGCAAAGCACTCCTCTTGCATTTAGAGGAAGCAGTGAAAAATGGTCCAAGTCTTCCAACCAAACAAGCTCTCCCAAAGCAGCTGTTTCCAGCAGTGGCTGTTCACATGGTTCTTGAAGTACAGAAGTTTTTTACTAGTGTATTAGATGCTGAATTTCATGGATTCAGGAAGAGCTCTCTTTAACAGGTCCTGGACATGATCCCAGCATTTTTTACTGTTCATTTTAGGCAAATGCTGGGCACAATAACCAGTCCTGGGAGTGTAACTCATATCTGCCACTTCAGTATCTCTCAGTTTCTTCTCTCAGCTTCAGCATCAAGTTTTTAAACTTGGGGAAAGGTGTTTAGTGCTGCATTGAGTGCCTGTTCTTGTCATTAAAGGTGCTGTATGCATACTGGTACATTCCTGAAGTTCCGGTGGTGTTCTCTTCATTTGAAAAAGCTGATACTGCAGATGTCTTGATGGGAAGATGAGGAGACAGACCAGGCAAGACAGGAGAGAAAAAAAAAAGAAAAGCTTTTGGTTTCTTTTAATTTAATACAAGATTAGTCAAAATATATCTCTGCTCTGCTTCTGTTGCCAAAAAAAAAAAAAAAAAAAAAAAAAATCAATCTGAACAGATGCCATTTTAATGCAGACTTTTATGTTAAGAAAATTTCTTACTCTCCACCAGAATTTGTAGATCATTTTAAGGCATTACATGCTGGAAACAGCAGTTTTCTGGCTCTGTGCCATTTGGAACTGGGTAGAGCATTAATGCCACCTGCTGAAAAGCCTCATAGGACCTGCTCAAGAGAAGATAAATATGCTATACTTGTGGCTTGGAGGTTTTAACACTACTTGGTAATCGTGATAACATTCTTCAGATGCTAAATAAAAATGCAGTTTTTAAAATCTCTTATATTCTCCTTCTTGACAGGGGAAATTTAATTTTCTTCTCCCCTTGTATAAATCTCATCCTGACATTTATCTGAAAGGGTATCAGACCCCACGTTTCTGGGGTCTTAAAGGAAACTTGTAGTTCTCAATTTTTGTTAAGAGGGGAGTCTTGGTTTTCACACATAGAAAATAGCCATTCACAAAAGTTCAGAATGACTGGATTTATACAGCTGATTGAGGAACATATTTCATTTCACTATTGTTTTTTGAAAACTGATTTTTACCGTGACAAAGGTAGCATTCTGTGTGTACCTGAAAAATAAAAACCAAAAACATTAAATACAAGATATGTATTTGAGGGATAGAAAAGGTGTGGGACATACCACGATGTTTCAGTTACAGGAGGCAAAGGTGGAGAGTCTGGCCTTGTAAGCAAGACCTACCTAAATTTACAGAGTAGTTTACTACTGTAGCAGACAAGCAGCTTTCTGATCCCCATCTTTAAAGTGTATGTCTTCCAAATGTTGCTTAAAGTCCCAATGTTACTGTGTATTTGAAAGTTTTCCTAATTTTCCTTAAAAATTCCATTTCTGCAATCACGTGGTGATGTGAAAATCTCAATTTCAGATTAAAAGACTTAGCTACATTTCCAGCTTTTTATTGTGGGAAAGAAAATTTATTGAAGTAGTTCTTGTCAAAATTTTAAATTTATTTATCTTTATACCACACATGCAGACAGAGTGTGGATTGGTGTAAATTACAATGTTTTAATCCAGGAAAGTCAGATCAGGTTCAGTAACTTTTATACTACTAGTGAACAAAGTGAGAGTGAGATCACAGTGTACCAAGATCTGAGAATCAGCCCTGAGTAAAAAACCAAGGAGCAGTGTAACATGCCAGTCATGGGTGGTGAGACAGAGTTACACAACTGATGCTCCAGGTGCTCATGAGACAAACAGCCTCATTTATTATTCAGAACTCACTTAAATACCCAATTCAAATTTCCCGGGCTAGACAGCCATTGGCTGTGATACTTCTCTCCCTGCCCAGTGTCCTGGCCAGTGGTGTGCATGCTTCTCTTGAATGGGGCTGGCTGAAGGTCCCCTATAAATTATCCAGGGACATGTTCCAACATGAATTAGGCTGCTGAATTGGATTTGTGTTAAGGTCAGATTTACTTTGTCCAGTCAAGACCAGCTATACTGTGACAATACTGCAACAGAGCAGAGCCAGTGCAGTAGAAAGCATTTCCTTTTTAGCTCTGACCCCTTCAGTCACCAGCTCAAAGCTAGTTCAGCTTTCTGACAGAGATCCTTTGTGAACTGCCTTCAATAAGGTTTAGAGAAAAAAGGAAAAATACTCTTTTTGTTCCTGGTTAATGTTACTAACGCAAGATAAAATCTTAGAGACATTAAATCCTGGATTTGTTCTTTGTAAGTAATAACTTACATTATCAGCACGATTGCTTTTATTTCAGAGTCAGTGGAGAGGGAAAATGTTGCTATTTAATATTGCATTCTGGAAACGTCCTTTCTCCAGGTCAGTAGTAAGGTCAGAGTGCAAACGTAGGAAAGTTGGGTGTGTGATCTGATGTCAAGGAGCAGCTGATGCTTGTGAATAAATGCTCACCAAGAGGGATGAACCCACATATTCTTCCTGCTCATGATAATCCCCTTTGAAACTACTGGCTGTAAATTTATTGGTCTTAAAATCATTCTCTCCTCTTTCAAACTAAACCAGGGACAAAGACTTCTTTTAAAAGTTAGGATGAAGCCCACAGTAGATTATTAACCAAATGACTGTTACCACCAAATGACCTGAAATTCCAACTATACTTAAAAATTGATATAATGTAAAAAACCAGGGGAGTCCCCAAATATATCAAAAACATAAAACATTACAGGCTCTACAAGGATGTTTGGTAGTGTGCCATTTGGAATTTAATGGCATTAATGTACCCTGCTGATAAGCCTTCAAAATCTACTTTGAATTAAGCTCAGAATTAGATAGTCTTCGATGTCAGTGCATCCCTTAAACTAAAAAAAAAATAATAAAAAATAAAAAAATAGCATATATCTCATCATGACTGGATTCTTCTCAAGTAGATCATATTTCTTTTAAATCTGCTACATAACAAGGTCTGTGCTGTCACAAAAACAGTAACAACAGTTCTATAGACTTGTCCCAAATGACTTACTTTTGCTCTTGGTTTAGTTAAAGGTCCAGTTATGCAGCATCTAAATGTTAATGGAGAAAAATTAAACATTTTTATGATAATTCCATAAAGAAAGTAAATTTTTATAATGAAATATTATCGCATCTTGCCAGAGCTTATCTGGCTTTATCACTTCAGCCTGCTCCAGGAGTGGGTCACACCCCAGGAGCAGGATGACCCAAGGTGCAACTAGAGTACTTGTTCTATGGCTTTTCTGGCTGTCAGTCTGTGCTCTGAGGAGACAAGGACGAGAGGGAGGTCTTTTGCATGGGATAGTAGAGGATTTATTGCTCTGGGGAATCTTGGGGGCAAAAGACAGAAAATGTGAGCGTGCAACAGCTGAAATAGGGAGGCAGTTCAAAGGGAGGGTACAAAGCATCAGCTAATCAGAGATATCCTGGGGAGGGTAAAGGCAGGGTTCACAAAATCATCATCCAATGAGGATGTGGGGAAAGTTGAGTCACGTGGACTAATCAAGCATCAAAGTTTAGGAGATTTCCAAAGTGGAATTCCAAGCATGTGGTGGGCCTAAGACAGATTGACAGGAGACTCAGGGTAGATTGGCAATGTGCGGTGGGAGGGTCTCATTTGCAGCAAACCATCAACTTAGGTAGTAACAGAATATACCATTAACAAAATACACACTGCAACAAAATATAACTTACCAAAGCAGAGAAATTGTAAGAGAGTGAGAAGATATTCACAGTTGTACTAGAAGAAGCTGAGTCACAAAATTATTGAGGTTGGAAAAGCCCCCTAAGACCACTGAGTGCAACCATTTACCAAGCACTGCCAAGTCCACCATGAGCCTCTGTTCCTAAATAATGCCCCTAAATGATAATCCTTTTCATAGCTTTTATGATCTATTTTCTAGGTAAATAAAATATATATTTAGTATTGATTTTTACAGGGACTCTCTTGCTAATAGCAACACACATTAACTAATTCCATAAGAGAGAGAGGGCTTAATTTCCTCCCTCCTCAAGCTGTTGCAGAAATGCTTTTTCCCTGCTGTCAGTGATTAAAAAGAGCAGTGTATAAAGTGCACTGAGTTATATAGACTGAGGTAATCAAGATGCTTTATACTTATTATAAGCAACTTATGTTGCTTATTTTAATTTTTGCATATGAAAAGATTGTACTGGTTAGGGCATTTTTATGCCTTTATGTCTGTTGCCATTAAGAGACCTGTAATACTTTAACAGCACAGTTACAGCTGGAGAAATCTGGATTCTTTATGTGGGTGATCTCTTAGGTAACATTAAGCTATTACAGTGTAGCACATTACCATTTTTCAAGGACCATTATATAAAAAAGAAACTGAAAGAGTTTTTAACCAGATGCCGGCGTTTTTAGAGGTCATGCTTCTTGCACAAAACAACTTCTGCTGAAATAAGTCTCTTAGAAAGACATGAACTCCATTTTTTTTTTGTCTGAGCATGTCTTCAGCCTTGCAAACTATACCTAATCCATACTTAATCACTAAAATGGTGCAATAAGACAATAAGTTCATTAAATGGACTTGTGAAAAGCCTCTGTAGAGGCTGCTTTGATTTATACACAGCTCCAGCTTCAAAAGCCTGTGTGCCTTAATAAGCCTCTTTGCCTCCACTGCCCAGCTTGTACCTGCACACTGAATGGACTTCAGAACTCCTATAACAAAGCCGTGTCCTGTGTCGGGCTGCTGCAGACACAGTTGCTGTCTGCATGAAAAAACTGATTTCACACAGTGACATAAAAAAACTGATTTCGGCATCAGCTATACAAAGTGAGGGAGAGAGAGCACCTTGAGGTGTGGCAGTGTAGAAAGACCACTGGATTTCATATTTAATCTGACAGTATAAAAGATATGGTTACTGAGCATAATGAAGTCAGTCACTTGAACTTGTTTTACCATTACTTGTAATTCTGACAGAGAATTTCTGTTTTTTCTGTCTCTTTCATTACGCAGCATAATGTTGTAATGAGCAGTACTGTACCTATTTTTTGTCCTTATAGTTTTACAATATTTTCATTAAAAGTAGGTGATTTGCTGCATTCAGCTTCTTGGCAATAATAAAAGATTGTGCAGTCAGACGGATCCTTATAATCCATTACAAACATTAATTTGCTGCAGTTGCAGGTTTTAGGAGGCTTTGCTGTCCAACACGCTTCTCTTTCCACCGAGCTGGGTCTGCTGCACAAGTATGAAGGTGAAACCTTTAAAAGGGAATCACTTGTGATTAAATGGCACACAACAGATGCTTCACAAACTGTAGACCAAGGCTTTTGTTGATCTCTGAAGGGTTCATCCTTCCAGTTCCCATTAACAGCTAATGGGAGACAAGCACCTGCCACCCTCACACCTCCGTGTGAAATTTCAGCTGCTGGCACATCTGGATCAGATTGGCTTCTAATTAATGGTAGTTTTCATCTTCTTTGTTATTTGTAAATATAAGCTTGACTGAAGGCATGTTCAACATCTCCTTACCACTTGACCACTCCTTCTTAAGACATTGTAGTAGGTCTTTCAGCAGAGATTTAAGGAGCCCTGAAAAGAATTCCCAGAGGGAATACTGTAAAAAGGCTTGGCAAAATAACTGTTTCAAGTCAAAATATCAAAATCCAATATTTTCTAGGAGTCTGCCATTCTTCTCCCAGAAGGAAGTGTTATAAATGAAATCAGCCAAATTTTATCAATAGCAACTTTATTGAAAAATTTGTAAAATCGAATTTTGGAACAGCCACAATCAAGGTCAGTGTCGAGCCTGGAGTTGGTGCTGTGTGAACTCTGAATCAGCCTCTGTCGCACTGATTCCCCCAAGTTCACAAACTGTCTTTTGGAGAGCTGAGTTTTATACAGTTTTTTCAGCTTGAGGCTATGCAGCTTCAGTTTCTTTCTTTTTTTTGTGTTTTTACATATTTATATTTCTGCTGCTGGACTGCTAATGAGTTTTCTGAGGAGAGGGAGTTTGAGTTGTTGGAAAAGGGCATTGAGATGTATGGTCCTGAGGATTTCGACTAGATCAATATCATGTGTTGATTACTGAGTCGTTAGTGACTTGTCTTATCTGGGTGGACCCATTTCTTCGAAGTGTTGTCTTAATTGCTGGGTTGTTCTCTTGCAAGTTCCTGTTTTCCCAGCAGCTACTTTTGCAATCTCAAGTTGCTTGTGGTTTTTTTACATAAAACATGCTTTTATACTTGATCTAATATGTGTACAATAAAACACGAATTATACCAACATTATTATACACCTTAACAAGTCCTTTCAGCAGTAACTTAGGAGTTACTGCAGGACACACATATGCCATGGCTGTTGGATGCTCAAGTGTATCTATTCCAAGAGTCATGTTCTCATCATCTCTCTCAAAAAAGCACACCAAATTGTTTCAGGTTTTGCATAACAGTGGGTCACTAGAGTTCAGGCAGAGGGGGAGGTAGAAAAATGGTCATAATGGGTGGAACTGTGAGCCACAGCATTTTTGTCAAGGGTTGAAAATGCTTGTGCAGGTTTGTGGTGCTCATGAAACTGAGGCAGTTTAGTTAAAGAGGAGGAAAAACACTGAAATTTGCTGGAAACCGAGCAAGGGCATCAAGAATATTTCAATGACTGTCCACTAAGGAGCACCACATGCAAAACACTGGTTTGACCTCTTTCAGGAAGAAAAAAAAAAATCATATTTTATGTTGCCATTCATGCGCAAGAACAGTTTCTCATTTTTCAGTAGTGCACATTAAAGATGCTGTAAGATATGAGTAGTCTGTGGGAAGGCTGATAAGCTGAAATAACTTACCTATTTATGTATAAATTGCAACAATACTATGAGGGTTTTGAGTTTACTCATAGGGAGTTGCAATATCTCTTTATATGAGTGACAAAACACACAGCAAAAGGAGATTTTTGCAGTGGCTGTGTGTGTGTCTTACAGGCTAAAGGGTAAGTGTTTATGGCTAAAGTGTACACAAGAAATTTCCCCAGCATCTTCCTTTTCTCTATATGTTTCTTGGTCCTCTGTTAAGAATTCTGGGGAGTCTTCAGTCTAGGCTGATCAAAATGTGTCTCCCACCGTGTCTTCCCTGTTCTAATATTGATCTCTGTCTTTTGCCGCTTCATGCCCCTTTCCCAAGTGGAGTTGCTCTCTTGCTTTCTTACTTGCAGAAGAGGGGCCTGTTTTATGTGAGTAACTATTTTTAAAAGATCTCCCAATTATTGAGGATACAGGGAAGTGCTTTGCAGTGAATTATGAGAGTGCATACAGTGTGGGATTTCAGTCCTACTACTAGGAAGTGCAAAAATTTTATTTGGATGTTAGTGCTCTCTTTGAGTTTTGCTGTCAGAGACTCTATGCTACAACGATGAAGGATTTCTGGATGTACACCAGTACCCTAGAGTTAATGTAACTCTTAAAAATGAGATTCACTTAATAAATTATAAAAAGAATTTAATATAAACAAAAGACAATTAGGAGACAAAAGAAATAAAGCAAAGGGTTAAAACGGCCGGGTGCCCTGGCGGGTTACCAGGAACACCCCTGGTATCTCAGGAACACTCCTTTTATCCCATCCTTGCTGTGAGGGGTTAATGCATATTCAAGCATGCCCCCTCCCTGGTTCCACCTTCTTGGCTCATGTTATTTTCTGCTGGTCAGCATAATTTTTGCTGGTCATCATTATTCTAGCTGGTCAGTATTATTTTGGAGTTTGGTTTCCTTTTTGCTGCAGATAGTCACTTGTTGATAACAGCCTGGGCCCCTCATCCTTCCCCTGAGGGCAGCTGGTCTTCGTATCTTCTGCTGATAACAGTTTGGGTTCTATTGTTCTCCTGATAACAGCTTGGGCCCCACTGTCCTTGCCCTCTGGGGTTTCCTTGCCTTGTACCTAGGAAATTCTTTTAAACTTAAGACTTGTTAGCATAGCTAAAAGGTATTTAATATATAATATTCATCTGTGAAAGCCAATATCACAATACAAATTTATAACATAACTAACTGTACTGCTTACTGCAAAGATTCTATTTCTTTATACTCAGGACACAATCTTTCATTAAGACCTGATTAACTCTACGCCAAACAATTACCTGTTTCCCAGAGAAGATTGCAAGACTTGCTTGCTATGTCTTGAACATTGAAGAAAGTAATTTTTTGAGTGCAGAGTATGCCCACAGGTCTGTAAGGGCAGAACTAGTGTGGACTCTTTGAGCAGGGCAGAATTTAAAGGAGTGTCAAGATAGGATATTAAGTGCTATGTAATTAATACATCTCAATGACTGAGGGAAAAACACACCCCAGTTGCTTAAGTCCAGCTTGTGAAGATTGATTTAAATTCAGCAGGAATTTTTAAATGGGGCTGAATCAGACACACAATTTGTTTTCTTAACACTATCATGAATAAGCTTCTACAGAATCAGGACCTAAGCATATACATAATCGAGCGTTTTCATGTGCAGATTACTGACTAATCAAAAAAAATTTGATCCAGAAGAAAAATAAATATTGTCTTTGCCACTGGTTCTGCTGTGACCTCAGGGCAGTCATTTTACCTCCTCAGCTTTTGTCCCTTATCTGTAAAATGGTATGAAGAGCATTTTCTTACCTCATAATGGAGCAGTGATGATAAATATTAAGGATTATGACACAATTAAACACTCTGCTAATGGAGGCCATTAAGCACTTTAGACTTAATAGCAGCCTTCTGTTCATTGGCTGCCTTTCTGAAGATACTGAACATTTTTAATTTTCCCCAAGTAAACTAAAGGAAATTAGTTTAAAAGGATTAATTAATAAGACCTACAAAATTTTAGCATGAAACTGCATTGTGTTTTCTGAATTATGTAATGTGATGTTTTGCATCTTTATTTTAAATCAGCCTACCTGTTCTTCTTCCCTGCTTCCTTCAATGATTGTAAACCTGAAAACAGGGAAAAAAGGAGAAAAGGCTACAAAATTCAGACTCACTGATTTGGACCTCAGAGTGCTCATATTCCAGAATGTCTACAAGGCAGCACTGCAGCTGTTCTTTGTCCCAGAACCCAGGGAACGTTTTCTGCCTTGCAGGGAGCCCTCCTGTGTATGACATTCCTGCTTCTGGCCAGTTTGACCCCTTCTTGTACTTGGATCTTCTTGTTGTCTGTTACAAATGAAATTCAGCCAAATTTATCAATAACAATTTTATTGAAAAGTTTGCAAAATTGAATTTTGGAAACAACCACAATCGCGGTCAGCGTCGAGCCCTGGATTGGCGCTGGGTGAACTCTGAATCAGCCTCTGCTGCATTGATTCCCCCAAGTTCACACTCTGTCTTTTGGAGAGCTGTGTTTTATGCAGTTTTTTCAGGTTGAGGCTATGCAGCTTCAGTTTCTTTCTTTTTCTTGGGTTGTTAGATACTCCTATTTCTGCTGCTGGACTGCTGATGAGTTTTCTGGGAAGGAAATGAAGTTTGAGTGTTTTTTTCAGGAAGCAGGCTTTGAGATGTAGAATCATGGTGAGTTTTTTCCCTCAGAAGGAGATGAAGTTTGAGTAGGTTTTTTTTTCGGGAAACCAACATTGAGATGCATGGTCCTGAAAAATCAGATCAGGTCTGTATCAGGCATTACTCACCAGGTGGTTAGAGTGCTTATCTTGCCTGGGTGGACCCACCTCTTTTCAGTGTTACCTTAATTGCTGGGTAGTTCTCTTGCAAATTACTGGTTTTCCAGCAGCTGCTTTTGCAATCTCAAGTTGCTTGTGGGTTTTTTTTCCACATAAAACGTGCTTTTAAACATGATTTTATATGTTTACAATAAAACGTGAATTACACTAACATATATTACACTGTCTGTGCCAGATCACTCTTCAGTTAGTAATTACCACTGCTGAGACACTACAAGTAGAATTCTCCCTGCATGAACAGCCAGTTACCTCACTCATGTTAAACATATATGAAATAGTTACCATGTGGAAAGAAAAAAAGGAAGGAAGAAGAGTAATAAGTTTCTGGTTGAGTTTTGCTGAGATGCTGCTTGAAGAAGTGAATACTCACGAATCACAGGAAGTTGCAACACAGCAGTGGTCAGGTCTTCACTGACTGTATGAGCAGCAAAAATTTTGTGCCTTGTTTGTGGTATTAGCTGACTGTACTTTCTGTATCTCACATCATCCCTTGGGATATGGTAGAGTCAGTTTAGCTGGAGGTCAAAGTGCTACTTTCTGCTGTTGCTGTTTTCCTGAGAGGGTGGATGTCACCTACAGGATACAATGTGTCCACAATTCAAAGATTGTATGGTTTTGGTTTTTTTCTGACTCAGAAGAACAAAACACAGAAACACAGGGAGTGTGAACAAGATTGGGTTCATTACTGAGGTGTCTCAAGACCAGGTTGGAAGGTGTCCCTGCCCAAGGCAGGCAGATTGGAATGAGATGAGCTTTAAGGTCCCTTCCCACAGAAATCATCCTGTGATCCTGTGATGTGTGATATTCTAGGTCAATATTAATGTTGAGTCAGTCAGTCGGGAGCTGTATTTTATATGCAGGAAGGGTTTTTATGCAGCACTGAGTCAGCATTTGACAATGGAAAGGTCAAGGCTAGTTGTGGAACTGCTGTCTAGAGACTACATTTGGGATAAGTGACATTTTCCTCCTGTATGAAAGCACCTTATTTTTTGAAAAGCGTTCTTTTTTTCCCCTTATGACACCCAGAGAAGGTTTAAAGTTCAGAAACCTGCTTTCTCCATTTTCCAGTAAGAGGAGAAAAAACAGCTGTCTATTGTATCATATATTATTTATTATCTATCTCTGTTTGCCAGCTGGGACTAGCAACCTGAAGTATTTTTGGGAGTATGTTTGGGGTAGGAGGGGTGGGTCAGATTGCTTTTGACAGCCCAGGTCATATGAGGTGCTGGAACTGAGTTTAAAGACCTCTTTGTCCAAGCATCCTGTAATCTCCAGTGTGCTTATCTGGGCATGTCAGGTAGAGCAGTGATAGTGTCATTGCCTTTCTCTGGTGTTAATTAACAAAGCTGAATTGCCCAGGTTGATCAAAAAATCTACAGCTGCTCAAGGAGTTAAATTCAGATGTAAATTAACTCCTGTTTCCTTAGTTATGTGACACAATTTTTTGTACTCATCGAGGTTGATGTAAAGATTTCTGGGGAATACACAGATAGCAGCATCTTGCTTTATGTTTGTTAAAAAGAAAATTTATTCTGGGCAGATCTTGAAAATAATTCATCTACAAAATGAGATGGTTAATTTTAAAGGTAAAAAATAGTCGATGGAATGTCACAACTACAGCTTCACTGTGACAGTCTTTTAAGTCTGTCTTACAAGTGACACAGAGAAGTTGTGAAGACTCCATCCTTGCAGTTATTCAGAAACCATCTGGGTTTCTGGTTTCTGTCCTGGGCAACCAGCTCAAGGAGCTGCTGGAGCAGAGGAGGGTGGACCAACTGACTCCCAAAGGTCCCTCCCTACCTCAACCACTTAGGGGTTCTTTGGTCTTCTACTTTCATCAATGACTAATATATTTTCATTATTTTTTTCCAATTTTAGTCCAACTCTTACTCAAATATACAATGGCTTTAATGGCTGGCTCTGTGTGCAGAGATGTGCCAGAGGAGTGCATGAATAGCTTCAAGTGTATCTTTGAGATGGAATTGCCAAAATTAATTTTCAGAGGTCTTACAGTAATCTTGCAGCAATACAGTTTTGATGCAGAGATCCTGGAGGCAAAATACTAAAACAAACAGTTGGTTATTTAACTTTTTTCTATGGTGTGGCAAGATAACTTGTATAGTTATAATGACAAAAATAGTTGTATAGTCACAACTTTCGTAATAATGGCCCTAGTCTCCATAAAGAAGATTTTGAATCAGATCCTGTAGTCACAATTTAGAATTATAGGATTTGAGTTAGAAAGAACTTTTAGAGGCCAGCTAGTTTACCCCCTGTGCAGTGAGCAGGAAGACCTTCCATTAGACCAGGTTGCTCAAAGCCCAGTCCAACCTGACCTTGAACACTTCTAGAGATGGGGTATTCATAACCTCTCTGGGCAATCTGTGCTATTCTTTACGACCTTCATTGTAAAATACATCATCCTTATATCTAATCTGGATCGACCCTCTTCTAATTTTAAAAACATTACCCCTAAAATAAAACAGTTATAAATCAATATTACTACTTTTGTCTTGTGTAAGGACTGTGATGTGAGATTTTCTTTGCAGTGTGGCAGAGGGAGAACAAGAATTAGTAAATCTGCTTATTTTCCTGAGGTGAGGTTAGGAACACCTTTGGTGATGTTGTTGTTACATGTTGCTGAAGCAGTGTGGGAAGCGGATGCTGTGGATATATACAAAAAATGTGGATTGCTAAGCTTCCAGCCAACCCATTTAGGAGCCATAAAGTATGAAAAGAGAGACCAGAAAGGCTCCTTGCAGTTCATATCTGTGATATAAAGGCAGCTTCAGACTCAAGTCAGTTTTTTCAAAAGTGGCTGTGGTGGAATGGGTAAGTCAGGCAGTGCACAGAAGTTCCCACACGTTCTTGGAGATTTCTGAGTAGACTTCTAAAGCTTTACTCATAACAAGGAGCTCCAGGGAAGGTGAGTGGCAAGAGGCAAGTCTTCATCTGAGACACAGAAGGCTTGTCTAAATTAGTACAACATGCACATTCTCCAGCACAGGCTTGCAGCTGCAGTGGGGAATGTTTTGGCTTTAGCTTCCTCTAGGCTTTGTAATAATCCTTTCCCACTCCCTGCCACTGAGCACAGGTCTTAGCTGCTGCTGTCCCCTGCCATACTGCCCCTCACCCTGCTGCTGCCATTGATCCCCGTTGTGCTGACACTCACATGCTCTTTGATAACATGGAGCTGTCTGAGCTCCCATCCCCTGTGTGCCGCAGCGTGGACCCGCTCCTATCTGAGATGTTCATTAGTGTTGTTTGCCAAAGGTTTATGTAACAGATGTTGCAAAGCAAAGGCACAGAAACACACACACACACGCCATTATGGCAAGGGTTGTCAGAGTGACGGTGAATGGAGGATGGTCCACAGGACTGGAGTAGCTCGCAGGCACAGCTGCATCTGTTCAAAAAGCAACTAACGCCTCTCTCTGACTATGCTTTATTTTCAGCTCGTCATCATGGCTGGGACTGTTCTGCTTGCTTACTACTTCGAGTACACTGACACTTTTCAGGTGCATATCCAAGGTTTCTTCTGTAAGGATGGCAATTTGATGAAACCATACCCTGGGACAGAGGATGAGAGCTTCATTTCACCACTTGTTCTCTACTGTGTGCTGGCTTCAACTCCAACTGCGATTGTGAGTATGAGGAATTATTTGAAATCCCCCTGACCACTTCATAAATAATAATGATAGTCCTGTAATGTCTTTGTCTCCTCGCCTCTCTGTTCAGCTGTAACTGATTTACACTTAACCAGATCTCTATTTTGCCTCAGTTTAATATGATCTTCATCACTTATCTCCAGAAGTAATTATTCTGCGGTAATCACAATGCAAGACTGAGGGTTAGAGCTTGTTAAGTCTTTTACAATAGGTTGCTTACTTCACTGATTAGTTATGAATTTCCTGGGCTCCATAGAAGCTCTAATTTAAAGTTTATGTATTACTGGAAATAAGAAAACAGGATAAAGCTGAAGTAAAATCCAGGTCAGTTGTGCAGTATATCCAGGATTATTTCCTGCTATGATAAAAGGACTGTTGAATGGCCTTAAAAGGCTTAAAAAAATAAAAAATAAAAAAAAAAGATGAGGAGAAGAAGGCTAAATACAAAAAAAATATGAGTGCAGTTTCCTTTTTTTTTTATAATCTCTTTATTTTGGATAGTCACTTAACTTTTTTTACCTGATTTTCTTCACCTTTTTTACTATTTTACTTCAACCAGTAAATTGAAATGTAGTTTTCTATGCAGATGAAAATACTCAATTAGCTGAGTACATACAATTTATTGCATTCACTGGTTAGCAGAACTTCAGACCTTTTCCATTCTCCACACAGAAATTTGCATATTTCACAACAGCTCCAGCTTTGCTGAATTGTAATTACATTGATAAATCCCTGTCAGATGGTGTTGTTTCATTTCTTTCTCTTTATTTCTTCCCTCTCAGTATTTATTTCCTAAAGTAATTTTTCTTTTCATCCCTTTCAAAAGTAAATTAAAGCTGTAAATGACGTATTTACCTTTAAATGGTGAAATGCTTCACCATAGTCTATTTTAAGTTTTATTCTGTAGTGATTTTAGTGCATGTTCTTGTCATAGAATGTGATAAGAACTGTGAAAGAGATCTGCAGAAGAGACAAAGGTTTTAGTACAGGACACTTTCTGAAAACAAGCAGATGTTTTGAAGTGGATTACATAATGACTTTATAAAAAACATCTGCAGTAACAGAGTTATTTTATGTATTGGATCTTGTTGCATGTCAAAGCTTTAATTTTACTTTGTGCTGCAGTGATAGATTATTTGAAAATAAAAAAACCACAAAAAACCAAACCTTCACATTTTGGAACTTCCCCATCAACGTAGTGCCAATGTTCAGGGACATAGCTTTCACAAGTGCTTTTTGTAGATGTGGGGTCACAACCATGCCTTGATTCCAGAGCAATTATGTTAGTAGGAGGTTTGTCCCTTGATTACTGATACAGCCTTGGGTAATGAGTGTTGCTCTTTATTTGGATCTTCTGTTTAAATCCTTGCTCTGCCAAATTTTGATGCTAACCTTTCAAGTTTTGCTCCACTGGATCAGAATTTCCTTGCTTTTTAGTAACCCAAGAAGTAATTTTCCTAATCACTGTTCTTTATGAAAAGCTGAGTTGGAGTCTTGACTTGGCAGTGCTGGGTTAATGGTCAGGCTTCACAATCTCAAAGCCCTTTTCCAATGTGATCAGTTCTGTGATTCTGTGAAGAGTGTTTTATTTGTGGTTTCCATAGCCCATGTTAAACACAAAGAATGAAAGGCTGTAGTGAGTATCAAGTTGTTGGGTGCTGAAGAGACTTTGAGCTTAGTGCTGTGTGGAGCTGGACTTTGTGAACTAACCCATCCAATGCAAACTGTTCTGAAATGCTAGGCTGGGTCCATAAGGACAGTCATTACCCTGGGAGAATGGATCCAGGGTTGGGTATAACTGGTAAACTCTGCTTCTTTGGCTGTGCTGAACTGTTACACTGGATACATTGCTCCACACAGAGAAGACACTGTCAGGGTCAGCACAGGGCTCTTGGCACCATGCTTAGCACCAGTGATCTCTAGCTACAACCTCAGGTAGACAACAGGTCAAACCTTCCTGGGAAAACTTTTTTATTTAGATTTTTAATGTAGTATTTATTAATGCATTGTCTGATAAAAAAAATTTAATTAGGTGTACCATTGTATTGTATTATTAAAAGATAATTCAATTATTTAATGTCCTATTACTTAACATTGGACTAATCTTCAACCAGAGCATATGTCAGAGGTATGTTTTTCTGTCCTCCTGACTGATGCTCATCACAATATCGTTATAGGAATAACTTCGCTTTATTTTTCATTCACACCTTTTCCTGAGAGACCTTCTCTTTGCGTGGTATTTTCACACTTTGCTTCAGTTTGTAGCTGACTCTGCAGATTGAATTTTGGCAATGATCATCAATAAAAAGCTTATAAATGAGACAAAGTGAGCTTAGATTCTCCCTAAATTCTGTATTGCACTTCTCTGCTGGTTAGTCCACTCAGAGTGTGAGTATCCTCATCTGTCATCCTGTACCCAAATGAGTGCTGCCTCTCAGTCAGTCTATCCACAGCCCTGGAAGAGATACTTGATCCAATAGAATGTCCCAGGGATTTCAGTGAAAGGAGAAAATGCAGCTATTTCTATTTAGATCATGATGATTTGTACTCTTTAAAAAAACCCTCCAAAAACCTCCACACAAAGAAAAGAATCCACAGAACTGTGCATCTTGGGAGGGAGTGTTGTGTGCATTCACTGTCAAGTAAGTCAGTAGTTTCACTCCCTACACTTTGTTCTCAGGAAGAATCATCAACTTTGTGCAGCTCCACCATGAAAACATGACTTAAGCCAAAGGTAATACAAGTCCCTCCTTACAATTACTTGTTTCTGCTCTGCACAACACTTACTGCTTCACTTCCTAATGGCAAAATGGTTGATTTGGCAAATGGTTGGTTTGATGTGGCAGCAAACCTGATATCTCTGTCTTGCCTTCACATTAACACTGTCCTGGCACCTCGTGACATGAGAGGAGCGTTTACTGGTGGAACCCAGCAGCAACAAGGTACTAGCTCATAATACTATCAAAAAAGGCTTCTGGACCTATGGAAGGTACCCTGGGGATCTGTACAAGCTCTCTCATCTGAGACACAAGCAGCATTATGTGCAGTCCTGTGTGCATAGGTCTGGGGAGGACTCAAAGCCATTATTTCAGCACAGCTGTGAGGTGTTACAGTGCCTGCAAACCAAAAAGGGACATCTATGTGAACTTAATGGAATGTCTTTATGTCTCTGTCATTTGGCTATGACATTGGGCATGGGGAAAAGGAATGCATATGTTTTATTTCTGAGAGCACTTTGCAGAAGTGCTGCTGTGGCTTGGTACCGCTGTATCTGCATTTCCCTGCACTTTTAGTGGCAATATAAATGTGACTGGCCTGGTTTTATGCAGTTTCATTTGTTGTTTTTGAAACATTTCCCTAAAAATATTCTGGGACAACTCCACTACATCCATCAGTGTCCCAGAAGACTAGCTTTGTCTATTACAAGGTTACTGCAAAGTAGCCAATTCCCTAGCTGGTACTAAACAACCATTCCAGAGTTCAGCACTGCTGCCTGCTCTGCTTCATTCAGTGTATTTATCCATCCATCCGATAGGAGCAGAGAGGCTTAGGAACAGAGCCAGCTCACTGAAATTAATAGTGAACAGTGGCAGAAAGCTTCAAGGGCACTGTTTTCACTGTTCTTTATAACCGTAAAGTGAATAGAAAGTGCCACACAAACTTCACTTGCTCTCCTTCTGTTTCCAGGTTGGAAGTAGCAGCCTACATGTAATCTGTTAACTGTCCAGTGCTCTTAATTTGTGCAAAGGAGTGTTTGTGTTCAGATAATGTTGGAATCAGTCAAACCAAACCAGTCTGATTATGAATGAGAAGCTGAATTACAGTGTTGACCCGAAGCAGGAGGAAATTGTTCCAGCTTCTCTCTACCATCTGCACTCACCGCTCAAACTTCAGAAACATCATTCTTCTAGATGGTTCTCCTGTTCTGTCTTGATTCCATGGCTTTGGCTGAGCACAGCTGTGTTATTACAGTGATTTATTTCTGTAAGGGAAGCCAGGGACCCTCTGCCTGTCTTGGCTGATTACCCTGTGGCTGCTCAGCAGCAGATGCCCAGAAAAACAAGAATGTCTGATGCAGCTCAGAGCTCTGTTATAGCAGCTCCTTCCCAACTTCTTCAGGCAGGAATCACCAGGCTTTGCTGGTGATGGTGCTGCCAGAAAGCACAGCCTGCTGTACTAATTCCTGCTGTCCACCATGCCTCACCCCTGTGCTGGCACAGCAGGCTGTGTCCTCTGCCAGTGGTGATTTGCCTTCCTCTTCTGGAGTCTTGTCAGGGCTCAGGTCATGAGGAGGTGAACAAGGTAGCTGGGGAACAAAGGAGTGAGGCAAAGGTGTGCCCTGTGTAAACGTTTATATTCTACTATTTGCACACCATTCTGGAAGAATAAAAATACACTTTCTTGGTTTGGTACAACACTTTCAGAAACTTCCATTGACAGTGTTTCTGGGACCTTGTGGTGGTCCCAGCCACATGACAGTTTGTGAGGAACAATGCAGGGCTGTAGAAAATGTGTGTTCTCTTCACTAGAACTTCAGCATAATTCTTTTTGACAGTTTTACCACAGTGTATTAGGTTTTCAAGCACACTGCTAAGACAATTTTGGGTTTTGAGCAGGCTAGAATATAAACTGTGGATTTCAACCCTTTTGACTTGCAATAAAGGAAGAAACAGAACAACAAAGCAATTTTCTTGTTCTGGAAAAGTACTTAAACTGTTCTTTGCTATTGTTTTCATTCAACAGCAGCAACCACCCACTCCAAAACAGAATGCGTAATTGAATGCAGACTGAACCCACTGTGTTTGTATCCTTGAAAAATTAAAAGTGAGCTGGCATTGCAACATTCAGCTGAAGAGAGTTTCATTGCCTTGTATAGTTTTGCAAAGTACAGTATTGATTCCTTGGGGCTGAAAGCACCTGTCCAGGGTGTGGTGGCAAAGACAAGAGACTGTCTGAGGGAAATCTCAGCTGGTCCCACATCCTCAGGAATATCAATGATAGTGATCTTATCAGGGAAAACCTCTGCCTGCCCGGGCAGGCTTGGGTCAGAGCCCCATCTGTGGATCACAGCAGAAATCCTGTGTCCTGGGGAGGGTGTGGAGGCAGACCTCAGCCACCCCTTGCCTTCTAAGGTGCCTTTTCTCAATATAAATGTTTCTAAGTATTTGCCACCTGGGTTTGACCATGTGTCTCAGTTTCACAGTGTCAATACTGGGTCCTGAGGGTAGCAGATAGGATGGCAGATCAATATTCCTCAGGGGCTAAGGCTAAATGTGAGTGAGATCTAAGGAATTAAGGAACTCACAGTAGTATGTAAAAGCCATGTTCTTACTGGGGACTGTGGAGATGGGGGAAATAGACTGTACAGATCATGAGAGGCAACCTTGCAAGGGACACCAGCTTCAAAAGATGAAATGGATTAAAAATTAGGCAAACTTTAACAATGAGGGCAGGCAAACACTGAAGTGGAGGCTATGGGATCTCCATTGGTGATGACATGAGCTCCCAGGTAGAGCCTATCAGGAAATTAATCCACAAACACCAGAGGTTTATGTCCAAAAAGGAGACAGAGGAGTCCTTTTTCCTTTATTCCAATATAGGGAGAGGCCATGGGGCATTCCCCTGGGGTCTCTCAAATTTTTGGAGGGCGCAGCCTCCTTTTTATCCTAATTCCCGGCCGCTTGTCCCTTCTCCCTTTCCCCATAGGCTGAGGTACTTGAGAGGTACAGGCTTCCCGGAACGCCTGACACCTGGGGTACCTTCCCCCCCACCCCCAATGCATAATCCTTTCTTAACTTTTTGGAATTCATAGTGTTCTTTCAGTGCCTCTTTGATCTTCTACTGGAATCCATCCCATTGTTTCTGTCGTCTCTCACTGATAGCTACATCTTATCAGCTGACCCACAGCTTGTTTGTAAAGCAAACCCGTCATTCCTCTCAATCCCTCCTCTTTTAGTTTTTGTTAGTAATTGTCTTTACAAACTTCAGTTATCATTGACTTAATTTCTTTTTCTTGGGTCTTTTTGGCCTTGCAATTATTTCCAGTGGCATCACTCTCAACCTTTTTGTAGCCGTCTCTGGGTCAGTAGGCACTGCTACTACCTGCATTCTTTTGATCACGTGTTGAATGACTTAAGCAAGAGATAATGCATGATAAAAAGATTAGAGTTGCTACAACTGGAACAGTCATAAGGAGGGCAGTTGGGGGTCCAACAATCTAAACCTAAAGTCCAGTCACAAACGCTCTTTCCCACATATGTGCTTCCTGTTCTGCTTAGGCAATATATGCCTCTTTCAGAAGAATGAAGCTGCCATGGACTTCCTTCTTTGTCCCAAAATCCTGTTCCATTATGGACTTCACTCAGGGTGCTAACCCACCATTTAGGCTCGACTGGGCTGGCCACCCATGGCCAGTTTTCAGATCCCCCTGGCCCTCCGCAGACCCAACAGTTTCTAAGGTTAAAGGTCTTTGCTACTTCTTCTCCTAAAGTAAAAAAACTTATTTTCCCACTTTAGACCCCAACTTAACTGAAAATATAAAGGTAAAATTATTAAGAGAAACATTCTAACAGTGTTATAATCTAATTTCTAATTTTCAATTTCACGTTGTCTTCTACACCACCTGTGGCAAGTGAAAGCACAGAAACAGCTTAGCACAAAGAAAGCAATGACAGCATGGATTGGCTCCCAGTGTCTGGAGATTTGAGAGTAGGGATGTCCATGCAGACTGTTTCAGCAGGCAGTCTGTGGGTAGGCACTCAGGGCTTCCCCCGATGTCGACGCACCAGCTACTGCTCCAGTCCACTCCTGCAGAGTGTTAGTCGCGGCTTCCCATCCTTCTCCTCCAGCTGAGATGTCCAAACCTCTGGAGCTTTAGAGACCTTGACTCGAGTGTGATCTGTCCACCCGTGTTCAGCTGTCTTGATGGCTCTTTCTGTGGTCAGCAACACCTGGAAAGGTCCACGCCACTTAGCCACCAGGGGTGCTTCTTTCCACTCTTTAACTAGGACCCAGTCTCCTGGTTGGGTATTATGCACAGCAAAGTCCAAAGGCAGGGTCTGTGTCAGCTGAGCTTCCTGTCGAAGAGATTTCACAAGAGACAGTATCCAGGCCACAAATTGTTTTAAATATACATCACTTTACTCCTGCCCCAGGCCGGGAATTACAAGGACAAGGAATTCTAAACATCAGTTCAAAGGGAGATAGTTGAATATCTCTCTTGGGTCTGGCCCTTATTCTTGCTAAAGCTAGTGTCAAGAGCTGCACCCATGGCTTACCAGTTTCTATCACCAGCTTCAGAAGATGCTTCTTTATTTCCCCATTCATCTTTTCAACTCGGCTTGATCTTGTTCTAAAAAAAGACTTTAATAATTGACCCTGTAGTTGCGGAAACACCTGGGAACACTTCTGGCTACTCATAACTGACATACTATTACTAAATGGTATTTAAATCTTGCCACCAGGAGCATTCTAGTGAAATCTACCTGGTATCTCTGGAAGGGAGGGTACCAACCAATGCCTTCTCTCTCTGGCAAGTTCCTTTGTAACTCTGTTATTTGTTTTAGCACAAATCAAACAAACCTTAAAAGCTCGCTTTGCCAGAGCAAAAAGACCCACAGCAGCACACGTCTTGAGGAAGGCTTCTGCTATCCCTCGGGAGCCTCGGCACCTCCCCCATGAAGCTGCTTCAACAACTGCAAGGTCAGAACTCCCGGCATCCACCGCTCACCATCCCCTGCAAACTAACCACCTCCCTTTCCCTCTGCCCCACTCTCCACAACTATTTCAAGGTCCTCTAGTGGAAAAGACAACCTTTCTGGCAAGGGGGCAGCCACTGGGAGCAAGGGAAGTATCCCAGAAACTTCAGGCAACAATGCAGCTTTTCGCATCTCCATCAGCCAGTCTCCTTCTCTTTGCCTCTTCTGAGGCAGTCTGCCTCCCTTTGCCTCACTGCTACTTCTTTTGGCAAATTTACCACTTCCAATAGGTGGGAGATTAAATTCTCATGAGCCAACGTCTTTCCTTTGCAGGTTAATAAACCTCTTTCCTCTCACAGTTTCTCAAATGCATGTACTATCTCATATGTATATTTAGAATCAGTAAAAACATTTACTGTCCTGTCTTGGTATAACTCACAAGCTCTCACGAGGGCATACAGCTCAGCCCTCTGATCTGACCAGGTGGCTGGTAACCTCCCCCCTTCCTTTAATTGCTTTCCATTCATGACAGAGTATCTTGTAAATCGTCTTCCTTCTATCACCCTTGAAGACCCATCAATAAACACGTTTTCCCCCCCAGTCCATGGGATGTCTCGCAAATCATTCTTTGCCCTAGTCTGTAGATCTATTACTTGAATACAATCATGGAATTTGCCTTGGCTCCCCTCCTCAGGGCCATTCAAACAGGAGGCTGGGTTAAAACCTTCCTTGCTTTTAAATTCTAAATCCTCCTGTTTTAATAAGCAATACTCATATTGCAACAGCCAAGAGCTGGTCATCCACTTAGAGGCTCTCTCAGTTAACAACGCTTTAATCTGGTGTGAAACTTTAACAATCGGATAACCCCCCCTTGTCAGCTTTCGGGCCTCAGCCACCATCAGAGCTGTGGCTGCGCAGTTCTGCAGACAATGGGGCCAGCCTCTGGCCACCGGATCTAACAGTTTTGAAAAATAAGCAACCGGTCTTTGTGTTCCTCCATGCTCCTGAACCAAAATTCCTTTTGCATGACCCTGTTTAACATTCATATATAATTCAAATTCCTTTTCTGTATCTGGAAGAGCTAGGACTGGGGCATTAACCAATTTGTCTTTTAATTTTTTTAAAGCATTGCTCTCCTTCTGGTGCCCATACCACAACATTAGGACTGTCTTGTGTTAAAAAGCCATATAAAGGTCTGGCCACAACAGAAAAGTCTTCATACTCGGCAGTATCTCACCAACTTTAAAAACTGTCATAACTCCCTTTTTGTCTGGGGTAATGGTATTTGTAGAATTCCTTGTATTCTTTCTGGATCAATACACCATAACCCTCCAGTTTAAATATGCCCTAAATATTTGACCTGTTTCTCTACCAATTGTGCTTTCTTTTCTGACACTTTAAGTCCTTTTTTTTTTAGCAAGAAAATTAAGCAGTTTCACAGTAGCTCTTTCAACCATCTCCTCCTGATAACAGCAAATCATCCACATACTGCAACAACTTAACCTCTGAGCATGGAGCAAACTCTCCTAACATTTTTCTTCTGCTAATTTTGCCCAAACAAAACAGGTGACTTTGTATAAACATGATCTAGTTCAGCAGCAAGTAATGCCACTGCTTCAAGATAATTACATCACATTTCTTCATTTTTTAGTAACTAACCACTCCCCAGCCAATTTTTGCATCAAGTTCATCTTAGGCATAGGGAGATGACTAACAAATTAACTTCCATTAAGGAAACTCTAATATTTATAACATTTTATAACCTTTAACATTTAAAACTTTTATTAAGGAAAGAAACAAAATACTTTCCTTTAAAGTTTCCCCATAACTTCCACAGAGGAAGGGCATGACAAATACCCAGGCCTTCCATAGGACACTATTTTTACAAGGTTGCAGTTACAGAATTTGCTTTAGGGCTACAACACACCACAGACTGGTGGGGATGTTCCCCACAAGGTATGACTTACAGCATTGGCTTCATAACTGAAACTTGCCAATTCTGGCTTTTTACAACAAAACATACGAAAAGCAGAGGGGTGTGGTCCCCTCCAAACTGGAGCCATTCTGCACAAAACTTCATGTAGACAAATTAATTAAATCTTCAAATTAATTTACTACAATTTTTACAATTCTTTCAAAGAAAGATGGTTAAACTTCTGAGCCCACAGAAGAAACCGCAATTCTCACAACTCTTTTGAACAATCAAAAAAATTCTTTAGACAATTTTCCCCCTCAGGGATAAAAATTAAGGTGAATCGAGAGGTCTGTTTTTACTAAGACACACACCTCTCCTCGATCCAGACCCACTTTAAAAGTTGACAACGGCTCTAGGTTGGTGGATATAATGAGAGCCTTTGACACTCTTAACAATCCATTTCTCTTATCTTCTGGACTTTCTTGACAGTCCAGCTGTTTTTGGCTTTTTTGCAGACATTGCCGTTCTCAGTGTCCTATGCCCTGCAGACAGCACACTGATCCTTTCCCAGCCACTGTTTGGCTTGGGTCTCCCCTGCTGGGGAGAAAAAGCCTCTGCCACTTCCTTGTGGCCGATCCCGTCCCCTCAGTCCCAGGGGACCCCTTGGACCTTGCGGTTTTTCCCTCTTTGGCCTGAAAAAGGCTATCACCTTCACCTTTCCTCCTTGTGCTCACTCTGTTTATCACACACTGAATACCAGAGCCAGTCCCTGTCCTGCCACATTCTTCTCGGTCTGGGATATTTCCACCGTCCGAAGCAGCGGGCAGCGAGTGGAGCTGAAGGCAGAACGAGCCCCCAAAACTTGTCAGGAAAATTAATCCACAAACACCAGAGGTTTATGTCCAAAAAGGAGACAGAGGAGTCCTTTTACTTTAATTGAATAAAGGGAGAGGCCATGGGGCATTCCCCTGGGGTCTCTCAAATTTTTGGAGGGCGCAGCCTCCTTTTTATCCTAATTCTCGGCCGCTTGTCCCTTCTCCCTTTCCCCATAGGCTGAGGTACTTGAGAGGTACAGGCTTCCCGGAACACCTGATACCTGCAATACCTTCCCCCCACCCCCAATGCACAATCCCTTCTTAATTCATAACTTTTGTGGAATTCATGGTGCTCTTTCAGTGCCTCTTTGATCTTTTAGTGGAATCCATCCCATTGTTTCTGTCGTCTCTCACTGATAGCTACATCTTATCAGCGGACCCACAGCTTGTTTGTAAAGACAAACTCATCATTCCTCTCAAGCCTGAAGATCACCCCTCTCCTGACTGCAGCTGTTCTGATAAAAACCTCAGAGACAATGCAGTGCAGAAGGGCAGAACTGCTTTTGGCCCAGCTCAAGCCAGAGCTGATGAAATACCCTCTGGAACATTTTGCAAAGGTCACCTTTTGGTGAAGCATCCTGCTTCTCCCAGGGAGAGTGTGTAGAGTCATGCTGAAACTGGCTGATTGAGGTTGAGAGTTCCACAACCCTCATATGCTGCTATTCTCTGTTTTTGAGCACTCTGCATGCATCTTGTCTCACAACCAGTGCCTTCCTCATATCTGCTCCTCCCCTTGGCTGCTGTTTGAATGCTGGAGACTTGATTAATTTGGTTCTTTCTATTTGTGACATTAAAAATGTAGCCACATGCATCCTTGCACAGAATTTGGAAAATGTTTGCAGAAACCTGCCCAGAACTGTGAGCAATGATGTCCCAAGGTCTAAATTCAGTTTTGTTTGCTGCAGAGATTTGTGTGTTGTATCATGTCCCTGGGTGAGGTTTCAGTGTAGAATGTGGTGTTAAAAAGGACTGACTGCGTCACAAGGGTGCTGTTAGAGTAAACAAGTAGAAGTATTTAAAAGCTGGCAGAAATCAGTATAATATTAACTCAATACCTAGGAAAACCAGGTTGTGTCTTGCACTTCACATAATTCTCCCTAATGTAGGAACTCCATTGTCTTGCTGTGACAGAAAATTACATCACCTGTACTATTTTGAGAAAAGCAACAGAAGGAAGTTTCACAGAGAGACAGACTTGAGGCAGCCCCAAACTGTGGGCACAGTGGTGCATCCTGCATCTCTCCCTTGGCTGGTGCTCCTCCTTCTCTGTCCGTGTGGAATTGCAGCTGCAATTAAAATGGTGGGAACTTCCACACAACCCCAGTGTTCCTTGGAAGTGTGAAAAAATTATAAAAATAGTGTTTTCTCATTTGTCACAAGTGAGTGAGTGAGTGAGTGAGTGAGTGAGTGAGTGAGTGACTGACTGACTGACTGACTGACTGACTGACTAAGTGACTGAGTGACTGAGTGAAGGGGAGGCAGGAGGACTGTGAGTGTCACCAAAACTGTGGGGAAAACATAAACCCTCCAACAACATATTTAGTGTTAGAGAATCAAGGCATTACTTTATTTCTGACCAGGATGTTGTTCTGGCCAGGATGTGCAACAGAAATAATTTCATCCTCAAGGTAGTCCGGGTGTGCAGAGAAAATCATTCCATGACACATGTATTTTTCACAAACTTTATACTTTCAAAACCCATAGATATTCATTAGTTTAATGTTCATTGGTTCCAAGTTAAGTAGTTCTTGGCATTTGGTTTCCTGTTGCTTACAGACATGTTCACTTCTGTTGCTAATTAGGTCCTCATTCCTCTCTCTCTCCTGTCCCAGACCAGGGGCGTTGTTTGGAGTTGATAGTCCATTAATGGCCCTTGATGGCCGCTGATGGCTGATACCCTTTGTGTATCTTCTGGGCTACTCCCAGTCTGTTGAGATCTTAAGCTCATCGGGCCTTTACCTGGTGGAACAATGCCCTGGAAAGAACTTCTAATTCCCTTCCCCCCTCCTTCCCCGGGACAAAGGCCTATATATGTTTGACCTCATAATATCAAAGGCCTTTCCAGCCTAGTTCATTTTGTGATTCTGTGGAAGCTGACTAAAATTATAAAATGAAAAGAAATTACAATTAGGATATTTTCCAAAATGAGTTGCAGCCTCTGCCAGCAGCAGTGGGACAGTGAGGAGGCAGTCCAGGCAGATCCCACTGGGGAAATGAGATGAGCTGCTTGAGTTGCAGTGAATCTGGCGTATTCAAAGGGAAGAAAACAGAGGTGAGACTGGGAGAGCATGACTGGACCACAGGAGTAGACTGTGGCATTCCACATGCACAGGAGTATGGACAAACATGACTAAGGAGAAATATTTTGGCTACTGGAGAAGCAAGCAAAAGCATGGCAGGGGAATGAAGCAGGGATGCAGTCCTCAGCTTTGCTAGAGCATTTGAACTGAGGTACAAGGCCAATGTCCTGAATGAGAAGAACTGATAAAAGGAACAAAGGAGGTTAAAAGCTGGGCTCATCCATGGCTATCAGCACCATAAATAATTACTCTTCTAAATTTAATGCAAACCTTCAAGCCAGCTTCTCACCCCACTGCACAATTGCCACTGGAGAGCAGCTCCAGAATGCCACTGTTCTGCAACCTCCTCTTGGTTGTACCACAGACACATTCCTGAATAGTTTTAGTTTATCCTCACAGAAACGGGTCTTCTTGATGGTTACATAATTTTAATTTCTTTTCTTGGAACAAAGTTGTGCAAATGATCCTTTGTGTGAGCTGATCAGAAAGTGCTATAGGAAAAAAAAAAGATTCCATGTCCCTTTAAAAGCAATAGTTCCATTATTTTGTTGATTAAATTGATAATTAAATTTACAAACTGTTGGTAATCTGTACAGGAGTGCAGGGAGTATCAGGTGCTATGCTGTGCTGAGAATTTGAAAGGGGAAAATGAGACATTTCACTGTCTGAAAATGTCAGCTAAAGGACTATCATGGATAAAAGACTGTTGAAGAGGAAAATGGACAGATAATTTTATCATCTGCTGGGTCAGGATGAGCCAGGAAATAAGTAAAGTGTGTGCAGCAGAGGGCTTTGAGAGCTGAACACTGAGGGGCCAATATTTGATGACACTGCGAACAATAATATGAAGGCAGGGAAAATTGAGGAAGTTTTCTCACTGAAGAGGCTGAAATCAGCAGAGGAAAAATGAGTGCTGGGTGGGTACTTCTAATTCATACTGGCGATTTGGGTCATCCTTGTATTTTTACCTGCTAGTAATAAGAAATGAAATGTGAGCAAGACTTCTCAAGCAATAAATCCTCAGTGTAGATATGCTGCAATTGCATTCAGGAAACCAAGAACAAAAACACATCCAGGGCACTACCTTTGTTTCCCTATTACCTGCTCATGCCAGACTGCACATCACTTATGCTTTCAATCTACAAGCAATTCTCCTGACATTTCTACTGTCTAATTAAGCTAGTATGATACAGAAGTTCATTAACCTTGCATTTTTTTCCCAAACAGAAACCAAAGCAGTTTGTTTGCTGTTTTATTTTTCCACCCATATTTTGATACAGAGTCTATATTTAGATATCAGCTACAGAACTGATTTGTAACCATTCCTGGAGTGCTGATTCTGTTTTGGCAGGAGCTGAGGTATTCAGTAGTGCCAGTGATTGATTCTAGGAGGCCAGCTGGACAGCTTGGCTGGATGTGGACCCTACTCATGCAGTATCATCAGGGTTTAAATCATGAGAATCAGTGGAATTACTTGATTTCAGAAATGCCTGTGAGAAAAAAACAAGTTCTTTGAGAGCTATTCAGATTACATTCAACTGCATACAGACCGATCAGCTTTCAGAATCATGTTTCCAATTGCCCATTGAATTTTTAGGAAACAGCAAGGCTGACTTTCTAGAGAGCCCATATTAAGCATATAGGAAAACAAATTTTATCACATCCTGCCGGAGCTTATCTGTCTCTATCCCTTCGGCCTGCGACAGGAGTGGGTCACACCCCAGGAGCAGGATGACCCGAGGTGTGACTAGAGCACTTGCTCTAAGGCTTTTTGGCTGTCAGTCTGTGCTCTGAGGAGACAAGGACAAGAGGGAGGTCTTTTGCATGGGATAACAGAGGATTTATGCTCTGGGGAATCTTGGGGGCAAAAGACAGAAAATGTGAGCGTGCAACAGCTGAAATAGGGAGGCAGTTCAAAGGGAGGGTACAAAGCATCAGCTAATCAGAGATATCCTGGGGAGGGTAAAAGGCAGGGTTCACAAAATCATCATCCAATGAGGGAGGTAGGGGGGGAAAGTTGGGTCACATGGACTAATCAAGCGTCGAAGTTTAGGGGATTTCCAAAGTGGAATTCCAAGCATGTGGCAGGCCTAGGATGGGATTGACAGAACACTCAGGGTAGACTGACAACGTGGGGTGGGAGGGTCTCATTTGGACCAAACCATCAACTTGGGCAATTACAGAACATACCATTAACAAGAAACACACTGCAACAAAATTTCAGCAACTAAATTCAGTGCCATGGTGACATAACAAGAATGGTGCAATTATGTTCAATCGCTTTGTATTGCCACACAAACACAGCTTTATTGCCATATACCTAAACTCTGCATTAAACTGAAGGCAGTATTCATTTTTAAAAATAAAATTTTGAACTGTTATGCTGTAGGAAATCTTGAATAATTCTTAAATCAGTGGAATGGAATTGAACAGATTTACAGCCTGGCAAAATTTACTCCTAAATCTAAGTGGAACTAATCCATGCACATGGGAGTTTTTAGGAGTATGCCAGACAGCTAGATTTATAGAAACAAAGATTGGAATTGAAGCAGGAAAATTCTCTGTTAACTTCTGATGTAAAGGAAATTTAAAGATGGATGTATTGTTACAGGAGGACTATTAGTATGTTTTATACTTAAGTCTTTCATTTTTAAAAAATTTTAGGAAATTTTAAAGTTGAGTAGCCCTTGTGTTCATAGAGTAGAATTCCCTCAGGGTGTGAATTGTCTCTCAGTGTGTATGTAATGCCCTGGGCAGACAGAAAGCCAAAGCAGTAATTCAAACTTCTGAACATTGCAATAATTCAAGTAATAAACAGTTTGAAACAGAGTGTCACTTCAGAACTGCTTTAGTGCAGATTGTCTTTTTCTTAATTCTCAGCCCCATCGTTAGTGAGCTGAACTTATTGAACTGCTTGCCAAATTCTATTAAGATCAGATGGAGTGAAATGGGATAAAGGCAATATTTCAGTGCAGCTCCCATTCATCAGCTCCCCTCCAGATGCCATTATCAACATGCATTTTACAGCTTCACATCTCTTGCCATCGGTGGGCAGAATTATAAAGAGGTTGAGCACACTTGGCTTGAATGTCAATAATCAATAAGGATGCTCATCTGACATAATAAGGATAAATTGTTGCTCTTGAAACAGCACACCGTTCCAGCAGTCAGAGTGAACTAAGGTGACTTCCTTGACATTTATACTAACAGGGTGTCTGTGCCACCCTGTGTGTGTAATGTGTACACAAACACTTTTGTTATGCATTTTTCTGACTGTTCCCTAACACTGTGAATTTCTCTTGTGTATGTCCTGTAATAAGGTATTAAATTAATATTTTTTTAGTGTCCCCATTAAAGCTAATTTCTTCCACTTCAGGTGTTTTGTTGTTTTTTTTTTTTTAATTTTAAATACTTTCATTAAAAACTCTGTCTTTCTAAAAGAGCCCCAGTTTCCCTTTCTAAAGCCTGCTGACAGAATGATAGGTAATATTTTCAGAAGTTCCTGCTGTGTGTGGACTGTCAATGCCTCTAAAGCCTGTGATTAAATTCTGTTCACCTTTAGTGAGGGCAGATAGGCCTCAGCGCTACAGAATTAAATTAGTTCTAAGTGCTTAAGAAATAACAATCCTACTCCTATGGGAAGCAGCTATGACATTTATAGAAAGCATGAATGTTCACATCATACACAAATATGTAACACATACACAGCTAACATCATGATCAGTGGTTCTTTGGAGACATAATTTTTGACAGTAGAACATTAGTAAAATACTGTTCTTTCTCACAGTGTTTTAATAACAACAATCCTTGGTTATTACAAACATTTCTGGTCTGTTATTGCAAACAGTCCTTGGTTGGCTCCATGGCCATCCAGCTATCAGTGTTTGAGACATACTCACTACCCCCTTCTGGGAACTGAGAGCTCAAAAAGGGTCTCACTTCGAACCCTTGTTTAGAGGGTCACAAGAGAATGGGCTTTAGTTATGGTAATCTTCCACCCAGGGCACAATTCAAGTTAGTAGCTTCTTTTTGAAAGTTCAACAACAAAAATATTATCTCACTGGGATTATTATGCAGACAAGAAAAATAGGTTTCCAACACTGTTTGTGAAAAAACAAGTGCTAGTTGGATGGCAGAGTTCCTGGGAACAGACAGCATTTCTGATATGCTCAACAGGGGCTTAGTCCAGGTGCAGCTTGTCAAGGCCAAGGCTTGAGGAGCATTTCTCAACTCGCAGTGCAGCTAGGGGAGGAAGGAGAGGCGCATCACCACAATCCACTCCGTAAGTGAAGTCACCTTCTCTAGGTCTCTGCACCACTGAGTGCACCCTCCAGGGTGGGAGTTGGGTGTGTGTCAGTCATGCTGAGCCCCACAGTGCAAGTGCAGTGTCCCCAAAACACATGTCTGTGTAGCACTGTCTGTGGAGTGGAACTAGTCACCCATGTTTTAGCGCTTGCTCATGTAATTTTTAACCTTCTGTTTCTTTCTCTTTCCTTGGCAGATTTTTATTGGTGAGATATCCATGTATTTCATAAAGTCAACCCGAGAAACCCTCATTATTCAAGAGAAAACTATTTTGACTGGAGAGTGCTGTTACCTGAACCCACTGCTTCGAAGAATAATACGTTTTATAGGTAAGCATTCTGTGCACTGCAAGCTTGGACCCTGCATGCACCAAACCAGGACGAAACACCCTGAACAAAGTACATCACAAAATTAATTGAGCTGTGAAATTTTTGCAGGCATCTTCCACCTTAAAGGGATAGTCCCCTCAGGATTTCCAAGGTAACTTTCAAAATTTGCCTTATCATGCTGGCTGGAGCTGGTTTAGATCATATTCTGCTAAGCTTAATGCTTTTTTGAGACCCTTAAAGAAAGGTTATACCAATCAAATCCTTTTAGGAATAAATCCATCATTGCTAGTTTATGTGAGCTAAACATTTTAGTTACAAATTTGTCCTCACCAGCTCATCTATTTGGCATTTTTCTTTTCAGCTCTAATTTTAACATCCATAGCTCCGCCACATAATGTTCAGCTGAGCACAGCATAAAAAAAGCCCAGAATTCACTTCAAAATAATATTATTATTTTCATTGTGTTTGCTTTTTCTTAGAGCTTTCATTGAGTTAATTGCTGAGAAATTAAGTTCTGTCATTAAACCATTTGTAGGTTGCTTCATATGGTGCTTGCAAACCGCTTTACCTTCTTCACACTGTTGATGAGTCCCAAGTTGATGCGTGGGATGGGATGTCTGGCTGATGGCACGGACCAGTGGCTCCTCAGATGGCTCCCCACTGGCCAAGAGGGGCTTTGCCCACAGAACATCACACCACTGCCCTCCTTATGCACTCTCAGAAGTGAAGCACCTTTACACACTGCCTCTCACAGGGAGCTGAGCCCTTGTACAGGGTCTGACCTAGAACAAGCAATGGCGGGGGGAAAGCTGAACGTGTCTGGGGTGCTTCTTCCCTGTCACTGCTGAATTTTTGAGCTTTACTTGGAATGAAAATGTCTGCTGTGGCTGTGGCAAGTGTTGTGCTGCTTCCATGACCACATCCTCGGCTGCAGGCAGGGGTACTTCATCAGAGCACACAATTCAAGGTATTGCCCTGTGCAAACATATTTGTCATCAGCAAATATATGCTGCAAAGGAGGAAGAACCATGGTTTTCCTTCTCCTTCAGCTCTCTCTGTGCCTCCCGCTTTATGCATGGAAAGTAGGGAGTGAAATGTGCCCTCTGCCACCCTGGAGGTGGAAGCAAACCTCCTATGTTTAGTTACTCGGGCCTGGTCTGTGTGTTGCTGGTGGGAAGAAAAAGACAGAGAAATGCAGTTAAAAGTAAAACACCCTTGAATTTCACATAAGCTCCAGGATATATGGATGGACAGCAAACTCCCATTAAGAGAGAAGTGGAGTACCCATGTCCACAGGGCTTTTTGACTATTCCAGCACACTTGGCATGTTGCAAAGTCCCATTCGAACACGCCTGCCTGCAGGGTCAGCACTAGAAGTTCTTAGATCATGGAGGCTAAGTACTTCCTCAGTATGTTTTCTTACAGTTAGCTTTATTCTTAAACACTCAGTTGTTTCTCCTCTGGTGGAAGAGAAGGGGTAACAATGAAACTCTCAGAGAGTAGTAGGATATAAACCATTCTAGGGAAATGAATCTTGGCTTTTAAGCTGTGTTTGTTTTCCTGAGAAAAATGAAGTTAATATTATTACAAAGGCCTTGGAGTCTTTGCCTTGTCTTAAAGTACACTGTGTGCTTGTTTTCTTCTGAAATCTTTCCCCTGCCTCTGCAGTGAAATGGAATTTGTTGGATGAAATAATATATTAAAGAAACTGAAGATAACTGCATTTTTCATTTGCATTTCATTTCACTTGTGTTTTGAAAGCATGGCACTGCATGGACTGAGCAGCTGTACCCTGTGCCTGGATGATCCAGGGAAGTTAGCTGCATACAGCTGCTTACTCCAAAATGAAGCCTCCTAGGTGCTTAGCTGTGCAAAGACAACCGATTGCTTGTATATGGAATTTTCTGTGTGTGCCTTCTCTTGATAAACTTTAAGGGCCAAAAGTTACAGAGCTGGTAAACTAATTTCTCTTGCAAGTTCTCTTCCTTAGCAAGCAGTCTGGCAAAAAAGTTTACTGCCAATTTAGTTTTGGTACCCAGATGTTTGAGCAAGTCTTGATGAGTACCTGCAAAAAGCAATTACTTAACTCCTTTGAAAATTGTCTTATAAGGCATTACAGTTCATATTATTCAAAAGGATGAGAAAAATCCTGTAATGTTTCTAGGTTCTCATATGTCAGGGAAAATGAACACTACTGTTTAACCCTGCAAGGCACATCATGGAGAACTTTTGAGAGCTGCTGGTCCCAAATTTTAAGAGGGAAAAGAGGCTTTTTCTCCCCCACTGACTCTGTAATGGAAGTGGCTGGGAAGAGATGGGATTTTAAGAACTGTAGCGTAAATGTGCTTTTCACAAAACAAACAGAAAGCGGTAGATACTTCAATGAATATTCATTTATGTTTTGCAAGGAAAGAGACACAAAAAAACTTATAGCTGTTTTTTGGTCCTGTGGAAGACTAGGATCTTTGTGGCACAATCTCCATTGGATCTTCGGGGTTTGGTTGCTAGATCTGAGCTTTTCTCCTCATACTTTTCCTTCATGTATACAGAATTAAGGACTTCTTTGCACTTAGAAAGTAGAGCAAAATGAAAAACCTATGGCTTTTCTGGAATGCTCATGGAAAGCCCCATGTGTCTTCTCTGCTTTTTTCCTATCTTGTTTACTGTGCTCTCTTGATTCTCTCCTTGTTTTCCTCAAGGTCTCAGCACACATCTCTTTCTAAGAGCCTCCTCTCCAGAGATTAGCTGTGACTCTGAATGTTGAGCTTTGTATTAAATCTCTTGCAGATTCTTTGTCTACATGAAGCAGAGCCACAATTTCTTCTTGCTTCTTGGCCCAGACATGAATCATTCCTGCTGAGAGACATTTGCTTTTTTGGCAAAAGACTGCCTCTCATCTTGCTGCAGTGTGTATCAAGTCTGTATTGCAGCCTAGATTGGTGAAACCTGCTATGTTCCCTATATTTAGAAAGCCACTTTATTTATCAGTGAAGAAAAGCTGTCTTAGATTGGAAACACCAGTCTTTGATGTATGCTGCAATCTGTTCCATCTTCCTCTTTATCTTCTATGTTTTCATAGACTTTTTTTTAAGATTTTGAGATCAAATTAGTGGTATGCAATTGCTTCAGAGCAGTTTTTTCTAATAAATTGCTGCTTCACTGCTTTGCTTTAAGCACGTCCTCTCTCCTCCCTCCTCTCCCCACCCTTCACAGCAGTTCTATCATCAATTTTTGATGCCATAAGTTGCTGTTTATGTGCTGAACCTTTGAGAAACTAATTAGTAAGAATGACCATTTCCTGGGCCTCTCTGCTTCTTCTCCCTATCTCCCAACTTGAGCATACACAGCCTTTTGTATATTTATTCATTCTGTCTTACAAGGCATCAGCACTTCGTTAATGTCATTCTACTTTGCATTTGCTTCTGTGTTCTACTTAATCCTTTGTATTACAAATAGAGATTATAAAATATTTTAGTGAATGGTTTCAGTCAAGGTTTTAGTCTTTTTATGTACAGCTGCTGCCATACCCCCAGGATCAGGGATTCAGACCTCCCTGACCCAGTCTGACAGGGTGACTGTGGTATGTATTGTATTACATTTCTGTAATTTTATACATTTACTGTATAAAACGTTATATTTGTTTTCTAATCCATGTGATTAAGTTGTCTACCTGCAAAGCCCTGATAAGATGCAAGTAGCCCCTTTCTAGTTCAGATACCTAGAAATTCAGCATGCTTCATCAGCTTGTTACCAGAGGCTTTTACTTCGGATGTGCATAATTTGCCTTTAAATGGTGCAGATCACCTTCTTTTAATAACTTAATCTAAAGCATGTTGCCACTTCACAGTGAACAGCTAAATAATTAAATTAAGGCTTTATTTCAGCAGATTAAGACTTTAGTTCGGCAAATACAGGTTTACAAGGTTTATACACGCATTGAGTTTATTGTAATAGGATAGATATACCCCAGCGCTCTGATGTCAAATCCCTGAGCGGCTGAACGAGACAGCTTACCTGACCTGAAGTAACCCTCCTTCTGTCCCTCCCGAAGTAATCCGGGCTAGCTATGTCAAGGGGAGGGCAGGGGGGCTCTTCACGACCAAGATAAAGACCAAAGGGCTGCTTTTCCCTCCAGGATAACTTCAGATGTTTATTCAGGCTGGGATCCAGGAGGAAAAAGAGAAGGAGGAAACATTTCCCGGCTACTTTCAAATGTCGGGAGAGGGGTGGGGAGACGTATAACACCAACCAATGGGATAACATTTCAGGGACAGGGAGGGGAAGGGAAAAACATGTCACAGCTGCAGGGAGGGTTTACACAGAAACTAAGGAACGCCCAGGAATGTGCACTACCACATCTCCCCCTGTTTTGTAATATATAATTAATGAAAGGTAACGAGCTTATTTGACTTAGTGACCTGAAGTGGCCCACCAATTCCCATTTGCAGGCTGGTGAAGGTTACTCTGGTCTGCCAGCTCTATATAGTTGATGTCTGAGGCAGTTGAGATCAGCTTAATTATGATTTTGTACAGTATCTTGCTTAAAATTCCGAACACTAACACAGTTAGCAAGACAATGACTAGCAGTGACAGAATAGTTTTCACTACTGAAGCTCACCACCCCGAGAGTCCCCAGTTCTTAAACAGTCCATTGAACCAGTTATCTGCTTCTTGCTTGACTTGTCTGATCATGCTTTTCATCTCTCAGAGCGTGGCATGGATGTTAGGAGCTTTCAATGTCAGATTCATGCAGCAGAGACCCTTGAACTCCTGGCACTCGTGCCCGTGGAGCAATAGGAGAAAGTCTATTGCAGCACGATTTTGAAGTCACCTGCCTGGTAATTTCCTCATCTTCTAGGAGGGCACTTATGGCATTAGATGTTAAATTTGCTTGTTTTACCACCCAGCATTCCAGGTGTCCCAGTTCACCTAGGGCTTTGGCTGCAGCTACCCAAGGAAGGAAAATGGATGCAGCAATTCTTTTTGATTTGGACCAATGATAAACTCCGAATCACAGTTCTTGTCTAAATTTGTAACACTTCTCTTCTGAATTTTCCAAGTCAAATTGTTTTTATGGGTCCACTCGCCAATTAATGTTTGATTGGGCGCTAACAGTGATAGACGCCCTGTGGTACACGGCCCTCCGAGGAGACGGGATGGAATTCCTGCCCATGCGCGATCCCCACAAATGAGGAACAGTCCTTTGGGGAGGCTTTTGGGATGTGTCTGAGCTGAGAAGTGCACTTTGATGTAGCTTAGCACACGGCACCACCTTTTTGCTGTGAATTCTTCTCGATATTGTACTATATTGTGGAAGGTTTCTTTATTAATTGGAGGACTGACCCTAAAATGTACACAGTATGATGCTGGAGAGGAACCCAGTAGCTCTAACTCCTGGGGTTCCTGGGTTGCCTTAGAAAAATGTGGCAGCCACTCTTTGATGGGGTTTTTTAACTCTGCTTCTATTTGAGTGTTGTGTAATTTATTACCTGCTTCAGGGGTCAGTGTATTAAAGCTGTGTGTGAATTCATCATGCTGCAATGGGATTCCTACCAGGCAGGTAGACATAGGATTTTTTGCTGCTGCAGTAGATAGACATAGGTTTTCTTGCTGGAGTGTTTGTAACAGGGTCACCCAGATGTTCTGGTGTGGCTGTGGGACGATGCAAGCCGCTGTCAGGCTGCTCAGTGCAAGCAGGATGACAGCAGGGTTAAGGCTCATCATGGATTTGAGTGAGAGGTAGGTTATTTCTAAAAAAAAGGAAACAGACATTTTTTTAAAACATGTTTACAGCCAAAGTATGCAGGTCAGAGGCTAGAAAGGTTCCTTCTCGCTCTCTCCGGCAGCATCTTCTCTTGGAAGCAACAGCCACTTGCTTCTCTTCTCTTCTTGCTCATGCTGGATTCTTTGGAACAAAAGGTTTTACCCATTTCTGAGGAATCCATCGAGGGCCTGTAGGGGTGGATACACACGCGTAACCTCGCCCCCAGGTGACAAGTTCATAGGGACCCTTGGTTTGCCAAGTTTCAGGGTCCCTGATTAAAACCGGTGGATGCTGTGACAATTTAAACTGATCACCACTGTTAAAATGCCGAGTTACAGGAGGATTCATGTTTTCAAATGAGCAGTTTAGGAAGTTAATGGTAAACAGAGCTTTACAGAATTTCTGTTGTGGAGACATCCACACTGCCTCGCTACCTTGCCTGGCTAGGACTTGTTTGAGCGTCTGGTGCGTACGCTCGATTACAGCCTGACCTGTGGGGGAGTGGGGGATGCCAGTTTTATGTTCCACTCTCCACTGCTGGACAAATTCTAGGAACTCCTTGGATTTATACGCTGGGTCATTATCTGTTTTAGTTTCCCTAGGGATCCCCAGCACTGAAAAGGCCTGTACTAAGTGTTGTTTGGCATGTACAGATTTTTCTCCTGCATGAGCAGAGGCATACACCGCTCCTGAGTATGTATCAATGCTCACGTGTACATACTTAAGGAGACCAGAACTGGGAATGTGAGTGATATCTGTTTGCCACACCTCACAGCTTCTAAAGCCTCAGGGATTAACCCCAATGCCTAATGATGGCACTGCCTGGAGCTGGCAACTGGGCCAGGTGGCCACAATGGCTTTAGCGTGACCCCGTGTCAGCTGGAACTGACACATCAGTCCTGGCACATTTTGATTGTATTGCTGATGATTTATCTTTGCCTGCTGAAACACATCAGGGAGACGTTCCTTTTCAGCTGGGGCAGCAAGAGAATCAGCTCTCCGGTTTCCCTCAGAGATTTCACCTGGCAACTCGGTATGCAATCTTATGTGCATCACATCGAAAGGATGTTCTCAATTTGAAACCAAATAAATCAGTTTTGAAAGCAATCTAAAGAGATGTTTGTTCTAAATGTCCTTGAGAACTGCCTGTTCCGCTCTGGACACCACCCCTGCGACATAGGCTGAGTCAGTAACCAAATTAATCAGTTCTGAGAACTTCTCAAAGGCTCTCACAGCCACAGCCAGTTCAGCTATCTGGGGTGACCCTTCTACAAACTCAACATCAGCTCTGACCTTGTCCTGTCTGCCTTGCATCTGAAGTTCACTGTGAAAGAGTACATGTTCTGTTATTAACTCCTTGCCTTTCCATAGGACTCAAGCTGTATTTGGGGGTGTGGCCCCAAACCTAAACTGCTACAGCAGATTGAACTACTGTAGATGTTACCACTGAAGAACCTCCACAGCGAGGAACAAGTCACTGTGCTGGGGACAAATTAACCCTTACTGTTCTCTTTGATGCCAGGCTCTGAGCTGGTAGCTGCCTCCGTGAAAACTGTTGGTTGTGAAAGCAGTGAGGAAGGAAGATACCCTGTACATCTGTCAGGAGGAGTCTTGAGCCTCCAGATTGTTTTTGCATTGGAAACTGAATTTCTTCTGGAATGGTCATGTGTCTCCCTTCTTACATCTGGGGAGAACAGTATCCAGGCAGGACACCCACAGGTGAAGCAGGCAGACTCAGGAGGTAGTAGAAACCCTGGAGGAATGAGCTTTGTGGGGTCTTGAGTGGAAGATCAAAGCCAGTCTTAGGATGGGGTTATATGAGTGCTCAGAAGTTTGATGTTGAGCCTGTTCCTGATGCCATGGCAACAGGACAATAAATTCCCCTGAAATCCTCAGCTCTCCTGTTGTAAAATGGATTAATGATATAGGTCTCTTTTAACACATCATTTAAGATGTAGTGATGAAAGGTGGTTTAGAAGAGTCTGAGTCACAGGACTGTAAATGTATGGCTTCATGGGATGCACAGGATTCCTACAGAAAAACCTTCAGAGAAGGGCTGAGGATCAGCATTGCCATAGAGCCCTGACTCCTAGAAGGACACTCTCCAATGAAACTCTGATCTTCCTTAAAAAACAGAGGGGTGGGAAAGGGGTTAGACAAGTATGAATGTGTATGTGAAATAGGAACTTTTTCTGACAAAGTTAAATTGTAACAAATTCAGATAATTAACTGGAACAGAGAGGAGTGCCTAAATAAATATCCTTGGTACAAAACATGATGATACGTTACTGAAGAGCCCAGCTTCTGATCTCTCATGAGCCCTTCAGTGTATTGTTTCTTTTGTTACTTTACTTAAGGGTTTCATGGTTTTTCCTTAATAAGGCCTTTTACTTCCTGATTCTCATTTCCATTCACTGGCTTCTCACTTGTCTGAGAATCAAAAACAAAGCATTTAGAATTGAAGCTGCTAAATACTTAGACTTTTCTGCCAAAGCAAGTGTTAGTTCAGGTGAGATGAACCTGGAAAGTCAAGCTTCACTTTATCCATCCTCAGCATTTTTCAACAAGACTGACTTTGTTGTCTTGTGGTTTTTTTTGGCTTGAACATTTAATTTGTCTGTTATAAATGAAATAGAGCCAAATTTATTAATAATAAATTTATTAAAAAATTGTGAAAATTTGTCAAAAAGAAGGAACAACCACAATCACAGTTAAGGCTGAAGCGTGGAGCCCGGGGTTGATGCTGGGTAAACTTTGAATCAGTTTCTACCACCCTGACTCCCTCAAGTTCACCATCGGTCTTCTGTAGGAGTGGGGTTTTATACAGGTTCTATAACCTGAGGCTGCACAGTTCTTCCTCTCCGAGTCTGTTGCATATTCATATTTATTGTAAGTTTGTTAACTGGATTAACAAATTTGGATTTCCGAGAAGGGAGGAAAGGGTTTGAGTGGCTTTACAGAAACTGAGTTCTTGAGATGCATGATCTGGAGATATTTTCTGTTTGGTTTGTGAACACAGTTCCAAGGGAGAAAGGGAATTACGGGAACTGAGTATTGAGATGCATGATCCGGGAGAATCAGATCAGTCTGATATCAGGCGCGGATCACTGTGTCATTAGTACGCCAATCTCGCCTGGGTGGGCCTTGATTTCTGTGGTGCCACTTTGTTCTTTTGCAAATTGTCCTTTTCCTCTGGCTCCGAGCTGTTGCTGCTGCAACCCTTGCTTGCTTGATATATGTAACCAATATTTACTTTCTTATATACACATAAAAAAACCCCAAATTATACATTTATATATCACAGTCCAAGGTCTTTCTCACTGGAGGGAAAGATATGTTAAAATCAGATCTCTGCTTTCTTGGAGTCTGGAGCAGCTAAGAGAGTAGCAGGGAGTACAGCCTGCCCTCTTATATCTGGACTAAGCTAGCATCTCTCCCAGTTACATTCTTATTCTTCTGTTTTCCAGCCTTCAGGCTGCTTCTGAGACACAAACCCAGCTGAGAGTGGTCAGGACAGTGAGAAAATGGTGCCATGGTCTAGTTGTGGTGTTAGGGCATGGGTTGGACTCGATCTTGGAGGTCTATTCCAACCTAGTCATTCTGTTGAATTCTGTTGTTGAACAAATCAGGAGGCCTTTCCAGACAGAAGGGGTTTCTGTTCCTTCATTATGGCCTCTTTCTGCAGCCAGCCTATGTTACATGAGTGGCTGAGGGGAAATATTTGCTTTATGTATGTCTTAGTTTGAAAATATAGGTGTCTGCTAAGGAAGGCAGAAACCTCCCTGGTAATGGAAAAATGTAAATCACCCCCCCTCTTCCAAATTATTATAATCCTGAAATCAAGTGGCTCTCAGGCAAAGATATGGGAATGGGAATAACATTTCTTTACTAGGAAAATTAAAATAGAAATGCAGTAGTACAAAGAAGAAAACCAACCCACTGACAGAGTCAGAATACAACCTGTTAGTCAGGCTGTTGATAGCAGTCCAATTAAATGGTGGGTACAGTCCTCTTGGAGTGACAGATGTGGTTCTGTTGAAGCAATGATCCCACAGGAGGGTGTAGTTCCACTCAGAAGGTCTGGTGATGTAGATGGGTCCAGTCTTTCTCCTCTGGGAATTCAGTGGAGAAAGGCTGCTGTAGTGTTCCAAGTCTCCATAGATATACATGTTAAGATGCTTGGCTCCTCCCCCTGGGTGGAGCATCTCACAATGGGATGATGTAATTTTATCAGTCATGTAATGAGACTCAATGGTCCATTAACAGCAGACATACCCCTTGAGGGAGGGTGGGTTGTGGAAGAGATAAAGAACACCACCCCACCTGGTTTTAGCAGCTGGCCCATTAACAGAAGATATCCCCCAGTTATGAGGGATGGGTCGTGAAAGAGATAAAGAAAACTACCCCACCTGGTTTCAACAGATAGTAATAGAATACATACTTTTGGTTACATCTTTCATTGAAACCCAAGACAATGTAATTGCAATTAACCTTCATCCTTTCTGCTAGTGATCAGCTGTAGGTCTGCTTCCCATGTGGCTTACACTGTTTCCATCTTTCCTCAGCGTATGCCAAGTTCTGCACTACGTATGCCAAGTTCCATCCCCAGGTTTTCTGGCCCAGAGTGAGCACACTGAAATAAAGCACTTCCTGCTGAGCAGGATGACACCACCTCCCATTACACATGAGTGTTGAAGTCTGGAAGAGGCATCTCTTTTCCTATTCTTTCTCTCTGACATTATGTCATGGACATGAGCTGTATGACCCTGAAGAGCTGGGGCTAGTTGCCATGAATCCTTTCAGAGCAATTTGCCCCCCTCTAAAAAGCTGGCAATCTCATCACTTCATTCTTGTACTCTGGTCAGTTAGTTTAGTTGCTGTAGGTCATTGAACAAATCCATTGAACAGATGGATTCCTGAGGTACAAAAACTATCAGGGGACTGTCCAGCACTGCCCAGGCACACTGGCATTACACCCTTCAAATCAATTACAGCCAACCTTTGTTCCAAGTCTCCAGAGACATGAGGCGTAATCAGCCTGCAGAGGTCATATTCCTGCCAGCCGGACTCAGTGCTGCACATAGCTGTGATTTTCACAGAGAACAGCTTGGCAGAGGTATGAAAGAGGAACTGCAGCAGCCAAAATGCACCACAGACAGAATGTGATAAAGGTTTCTGGCTTGCTCTGCTCTTCTCCAGATTACTGCAGGCATCAGCAGCTGCATTTGGGCCGGCACTTTCTGTGCTACGAAATAGTAAGAGAACGCAGGTGTTAAAACTTCTTTTCTTAATGGAGAGAAATACCTTTGTATATATGCACTTCCTGGAGATCGAAATAGTTTTGTGTAGCTGTTGAGCTTTTTCTGAAATGTCTTGGTTCTTGGCTTGTACTTACATGATAAAGAGCATAAGTCAGACTGCCTGACACTTAAATTTTCTCTAATTATTGTAAAGGCTGGGTAATAATACTCGCTGCACTCACTGTAATTTGCACAGCACATCAGAAATCTGCTATTTAAAGCAAGCTGTGTAAAAAAAAATTAAAATTTTGACAAAGTGCTTTATATAAAACGAGATTCATCTCTGTCATAACTTCAGTTTCACCAGGCTAAAAAATACCCTTCTGCCTTTTTCCTGAACTTGCTTGTGCACTGACTAATGTAGGTGAGAAGTTCCTGATGGCTGTGGAAAACCATGGATTTGAAATATTACCAGAGGGATAAACAAAATAAAAGAGAAGTCTCCGTGCTTTCTCCTTTTAAACACACTTAGCATATGGAGAAACCTGTCACACCATTGAAAAGACAGGGGCCAGTCCGGCAGCCTAAAACCAGAGAAAGGCAGCCTCCTTCTTTGGCCACCACTGTTTTTTTAAATCCATTATCACATACCGGTTCATCAGTAATAAATAAAGATAAATGTACATGAAGAACAGTAATACATTCAGCCTCCAGAATCATCTCACTGTGTGATGCTCCTTGCTGACCTTGGGGAAGGATGGTGAGGAGGAACAGCTCTGCAGTCCTGCAGCCCCTCCAGGCTGTTGCCCACGGGCAGGGGTTTTCCCATCAGTACCCCAGCGAGGGATCTGCACCACAGTGACACAAACCATGCCTCTGACCGACTGGTACAGGCAAGCCCCACTCAACATTTGTACAACAAATCAAATTTAGTTATAGTTTTATTTTGTGTTAATGTTGCTGCATTATTTTGAGTCACTCATACTTTTTGTGTCTCAGAATAGAGCAGCCTTTTAATCTTCTTTTTAACTCAGTATAGATAAGCAGTGAAGATGTTATAATCATGGTTGTGCCAGCTCTTAAGATTTTATCACAGCTTTCCTAAGATGATTTCCCTGGAGCTCCAGTTCCATATTTAAATACACAACAATATCAGATAATTTATAATTTAATGATTTTTGTTTACAGAGCTACAGAAGGGAGAAAGCAAAATCGCATGACCCTCAATATCTTCCTAAATCAGAAATCAGTATTTATTTGTTCTGCATTTTTGTGATACTTTAATCAACCTTAGTGATGAGAAGGGGAAGAGGAGAGCTGATTTAATCTTTCAGAACACTTGGGTTTGGTAATTTTGCAAACCTGCTGTTCTGTACCTTTGTCATGTAAGCATTACATGCATCTGAAAAATCCTCACATGTTCATAGCAGCTGTAGCAGGTATTGATAACACTCAAGGGGAGTCAATGAAGGATGTGACAACTGCATTATTTATTTAGAAATGCTTCACAACCCTGGAAAAGCTCCTGCGTTCTAGTGAATACTTCATCTTACAAGATTGTGTGGTTATGTGCTCCTGGTCACATGAGCTGAATTGCAAGTGTCTTCCAGAGCAAAGCATTGGATTACTTCCAAAAGTGCATGCCAAATACTACTAGGTCAGGATTGTAAATTTTCAACATCAAGGTGGTGAATAGTCAAAATTCAAAAGGTACTTAATTCTAGGTAGTTATGTTAGAAAAGTATTGTGTCTCAGCACTACACTGCTCTTTCAGGTTCAGAGATCTCATTTTTTTGTTAAAAGTACTACTCATTATGTTTCTTCCTCTCAGGTATAGTGATATTTTCTAAACCTGTTTGAATAATCACTATTTTTTCCTTTCCTCACAGGAGTGTTTGCATTTGGACTTTTTTCCACTGACATCTTTGTAAATGCTGGCCAGGTTGTGACTGGGAACTTGGCTCCTTACTTCCTGACTGTGTGCAAACCCAACTACACTGGAAACGACTGTCGGGCCCACCACCAGTTCATAAACAATGGCAACATCTGCACTGGGGATGTGGAGGTGATTGAAAAGGCCAGGAGATCCTTTCCATCCAAACATGCTGCTTTGAGCATCTACTCAGCTTTATATGCCACGGTGGGTGCCAGAGTTGTCTGCTGACTTGCATGAGAGGTTTTTGCATGCGCATCTAGATGGGGCATTTTTCTTACAAGAGATTTTTGGAGAAAAAGAGGGAAGTTTTGGGGTCAGCTTTTTTCCTTATCAGTATGGGAAGATCCCCTTCTCTCTCCATTTTACCAGTCCTGGTATAAGCAAATTAAACGCTTATTGCTCTTGAGGCACTACATATAGAGGCATGAGGTCCTAAACTTGTCTTTACTGCTGATTTTCTCTTTCAATCTTCTCCCCGCCCCTGTCTTATGAGCATTAAAATGAACTGATTGATAAACAAGCTTCTAGATTGCTGCATTTGTTCATATGGTATGTGTTGTTGAATATTTAAAATTTAAATTGTGCCCTTTCAATAGGGGCCTGAACTTAGGTTGAATTTCACTTCCCTTGTTTAGGACCTGAACTTACATTGCAAAGAGGGTTTCTAATAAAAGTCAATGTGAGAATTCTGTTGTTACCACAGAGAAATATGCCCTATCTGACACACTGACAAGGTGACACTACCATGCAGTCAGGAAGGAAATTATGAAGTCTGATGAAACAGAACTGCTCCTTTGTATTTCCTGACTAAAGTTTCAGAGATTCTTGAAAATTGATCCAAGAATCTTACTAATAAAGCAGAAACCTTGGTGGTTAACCAAGGACTTAACCTGGTTATGATCTCAAAATGTATTAACTTAGGTCTTTTCTCTCCCTAAAGCTTACCTCAAAGTAGTGTCAGTCTGCCTGTTGATCATCAGTGTTATAAATGAAATAGAGCCAAATTTATCAATAATAAAATTATTATTATTATTGAAAAATTTGAAAAATTGAGTTATGGAAACAACCACAATCACAGTTGAAGTTGAAGCATTGAGCCCAGGATGGGCGCTGGGTGAACTTTGAATCAGTCTCTACCGCCCTGATTCTCTCAAGTTCATTGCCTGTCCTTTGGAGGAGTGAGTTTTTATACAGTTTCTACAGCCTGAGTTCCTACAGTTCTTTCTTCCAGGGTTTGTTGCATATTCATATTTACTGTAGGTTTGTTAACTAGATTTCCGAGGAGGGAGGAAAGGTTAGAGTGGTTTTATAGGTACTGAGTTTTGAGATGCATGGTCTGGAGATATTATCTGTTTGCTTTGTTAACGAAGTTTCATAGGAGGGGGAGAGTTACAGGAACTGAGTATTGAAATGCATGGTCTGGAGAATCAGATCAGTTCAGTATCAGGTGAAAATCACTGAGTTGTTAGTACACTGATTTTGCTTGTGTGGGCCTTGTTCTCCTTGGTGCCATTCTGTTCTTTTGTGAATTACCCTTCTCCAGTTCCTGGCTGTTGTGTTGCAACTCCTTGCTCTGCATGTGTGTTTGATACTTGTAAGCAGTTTTTATTTCTTCTCACTGCTTATATACATATAGAACACGAATTATACAGCCATATATTACAATCAGTATGCAAGAAAAGCCTTAAAGTTATTAAAGACAGGGTATTTACTGAGTATTTTGCCCTGTGTTCTTGTTAACACATGAATGAAACACCACATTATTTCTAAAAATGAAGAGTTCACCCACTGTTGTTTCAATATCCATCTGTTTGCACTGAATGTTGTGTGAATTGTGATGAAGAAATAAACTGTAACTCCTTTGATCACAATTGTTGGGAACTGTTTGGAAATCCTGTAACATTTCATTACTTCTGTACAACGTGCGACCATGTGTGAAATACAGCTCACAATATACTCAATATGGTTGTAGCAGCTGTTTGCACCATGATAAACCCTTAGGTGGTCAGGCTTAGTCCTGGTTCTCTCCTCAGCTAAATATAAACTTTCATTGACTTTCCCTTCCCAGCCTCCCTTGTTTCCAAGGAAGGCAATTTTTTTACAACAGGCTGATTTCTACAGCTGAAGGGTAATACTCTTTTTCCTTCCTGAGCCTAAGGCACAAGTAGTTCAGTATTTCTGAGCTCAGTCTTTCCAGGAGTGTCTGCTATGGGCCTGCACTTCCCACATAGGAAGATGTCATATGAAGCCAGGACATGGAACTCTTTCTGAGCCACCAGGTCCTGAGTTTGCCCTTAAAGCATTTCAGCCCACAGTCCAGTATCAGCCCAGTTCTCTGCCTGAAATCACCTTCTAGAACTAAAGATGTTGTCACTCACTTTGTCTGTCAGCTGGGAATAACACAAGCATTAGACAAGTAGTGTATTGTTCATATCCAGCTTTGCTTAATAACTGTTCTGTGCACAATTTTTTGAGAAGTCTCTTGCTGGTTCTAATACACATGATAATGTGGCCTACTGAAATAAAGCACAAGTTATTTGTTTAGTAATACCTGTGTTCTGCATAAAGCTGAAGAATTGAGACATGGAGCAAGAAAAATAGAACATGTACAACATAAGGAGGCCAGAGAATGGAATCAGCACAGACATGGTTCTTGTTTTTGTCAGGAAAATGAAGCCAGAAACACCAGAGGTTTATGTCCAAAAAGGAGACATTGGAGTCCTTTTACTTTATTCGAATAAAGGGAGAGGTCATGGGGCATTCCCCTGGGGTCTCTCAAATTTTTGGAGGGCACAGCCTCATTTTTATCCTAATTTCCCAGCCATATGTCTCTTTCTCTCTTTCCCCATAGGCTGAGGTACTTGAAGTACTTCATACTTCCCAGAATGCCTGATACCTGAGATACCTGAATTTTCCAAATGCATATCCAACCCCATATGTATATTTAGAATCAGTAAAAATATTTACTGTCTTGTCTCGGTATAACTCTCAGGCTCTCACAAGCGCATACAGCTTTGCTGTCTGAGCTGACCAGGTGGGTGGTAACTTCCCCCTTCTTTTAATTGCTTTCCATTCAGGACACAGTATCCTGTGAATTGCTTTCCTTCTATCACCCTGGAAGACCCATCAATAAACACGTTTTCTCCCTCAGGCCATGGAATGTCTTGTAGATCTTCTGTCGCCCTGGTCTGCAGATCTATTGCCTGAATGCAGTCGTGGAATTCGCCTTGTCTCCCCTCTTCAGGGCATTTCAAACAGGAGGCTGGTTAAAACCTTCCCTGCTTTTAAATTCTAAATCCTCCTGTTCCATTAAACAAACTCATACTGTAATAACCAGTGTTATTATATTATATGACTAAGTGGGTGCTGGTCACCCACTTAGAGGCTCTCTCAGTTAACAAAGCTTTAACCTGATGTGGAACTTTAACAGTCAGTACCCTCTCCTTTGTCAGCTTTTGAGCTTCAGCCACCATCAGAGCAGTGGCTTCACAGTTCTGCAGACAATGGGGCCAGCCTCTGGCTATCAGGTTTATCAGTTAAAAAATGTAGGCAACAGACTTCGTTCCCTCATGCTCTTGCACTAAAATGCCTTTAGCAGGACTTTGTTTAATATCCACATACTGCAACAACTTAACTCTTGAGGATGGAGTTAACTCTCCGAATATTTTCTGCAGAGTTTGCCCAAACAAAACAGCTGACTCTGTATAAACATGATTTAGTTCAGCAGCAAGCAATGTCACCACCCTAAGCTAATCACATCACATTTTTTTTTATTTTTAGTAACCAATTGCTCCCTATCCCAATTTTTTGCATCAAGTCTATCATAGGCATAGGGAGGTGACTAACAAGTTAACCTTTAAAAGGAAACCTTAATATTTATAACATTTTATAACCTTTAGCATTTATTAAGGAAAGATAATAAAATACTTTACTTTAAAGTTTTCTTATAGCCTCCACAGAGAAAGTGCATGACAAATATTTAGGCTTCCATAGGACACCATCTCCACAAGGCTGCAGGTGCAGAATTTGCCTTAGGATTAGAGCTTGCCAATTCTAGCTCTCCACAGCAAACCACAGACTGGTGTGGGGGTTCCCCACAAGGTAGGAGTTGCAAAATTAGCTTCATAACTGAAACTTGCCAATTCTGGCTTTTTACAACAAAACACACAAAAAGCAGAGGGATGTAGTCCTCTCAAAACTGGAACCTTTCAGCTCTGCAAAAGCCTCATGAAGACAAATGAATTAAAATCCCCAAATCCATTTACTACAATTTCTACAATTCTTTCAGAGAAAAATGAGCTCAAACTTCTGACCCCACAGAAGAAACTACAATTTTCACAACTCTTTTGAACAATCAAATTCTTTGGACAATTTTTTCCCCCTCAAGAATAAAAATTAAGGTGGATCGAGAGGTCCTTGTTTTTACTAAGACACACACCCCTCTTGGGGGTGGGGGCCCGAGGGGTCGCTGGTTTCCACACTGGTAGCTGCAAGGAGGAGGCAAAATTCAGCTTTGCAGCACACACTGCAGAGCTGGGGCTCCTGTCCTCATGAGAGTAGCCGGGAAGCCTATTGTTTTGGCTCCTTGTCTAGAGAGGTCAATCTTTTCCAGTCCTCTTAGGTCATGGTGATGCGGAGAGATGGTTTCTAAGCAGGCTTAGGTGATGCAGGAAGACAATCTTTCATCATAGCTTGCTTTAATATGTTTCTTTGTCTTTTTATTCCTTTGTTAGCTCCTTGTTTTGGTGTCTTGCATGCCTTAGTTTGCACATTACTCAGGCACACATCCCCATGGGAGCAGCTTTGGTACATAGTAACAGAGAAGGGAAAGGGGTAGAGGTATGTTCTATCAGGACTCTTAAAACACTTCAACAACAGGTAAGTAATTAACATTACAAACAACTATCAGAGTAAACAAGGGGTACAACAAACAAGGTTTACAAATGGGAAAAGAACATTAACTGTACATAACACAGTATTTTAACTTGGGTGGATTTCTTGAGAGATTTTATTCATGACACAGACCCAGTTTAAAAGTTAACAAAGGCTCCGGGTTGGTGGGTTTCTGGTACAATGAGAGCCTTTGGCACCCCTAATAGTCCATTTCCCTTATCTTCTGGACTTTCTCGAGAGTTCAGCTGTTTTTGCAGACATTGACATTTTCAGTGTCCCTCTGCCCTGCAGACAGCACCACAGATTTTTCCCAGACACTGTTTGGGTTGGGTCTCTCCTGATGGGGAGAGAACGCCTCTGCCACTTCCTTGTGGCAGACCCCCCCCACCCCCCCGCCCCCCCCCCCTTCATCCCCTCTGTCCCAGGGGACCCCTTGGGCCCTGCAGCTTTTCCCTCTTGGGCCAGAAAACGTCTGCCATCACCTTTGCCTTTCCTCCTTGAGCTCACTCTATTTATCACTCGCCGTATACCAGAGCCAGTCTCTGTCCTGCCACATTGTCCAAACAGCTCTTCCCCGCTCCAGTGCTCCCAGCAGGCACGGCCAGCAGTACCACAGGTACCCACAGCCTCAGGGGGCCAGCGGCCACTGCCACCCCTGCCCGGAGCTAGCAGGGTCAGGCACTGCCTGCTGCTGAGTCCCAGCAGCCTCACATGCCCGTGGTCCCGGTCCCGCACTTTCTGCGCCTGGTCCTTGCTTCAACCATATCTCTCCACACTTCTCTTTGACCAGTTCTGTTCCAACATTCCAACATGATCCATCCATCCCCTGGTGTCAAGACTCCTTCTTGACTCCTCTTATTGCCTCCCCTGGGCATGGAGTGTCAAGACCCCTTCTCAATTTTCCCTTATTGCCATTGCCCCCTTTGGGCATCTACATCCTTAATTACCTCTGGGAGAATGTGTAAACCAACTCCACATTCTTCCAAGGAATTCTTCAAAGATATTTTGGGATCATCATCCCTTTTGCTGGGGCCCCCTCCCGGCTGTACCCTTGCAACCCTCCATAGGTGCCTGTCAGCTTTACCTGTGCTACCCTCCCTGGGTGCCCTCCCAGGCTTGCTCCCCGAAGATCCCATTTTACTCACCGGTGAGGTTTTCAGTGGTCCTTCCCTGTGGACTCTTCACGGACCCCCCTGGTCCGCCTCTCATCTGTCTCCTGGACAGTCTCAGGAACCCAATCGATCGCCCGGTGCTGGCCGCCACCAAGGGGAGCTGATCACCAAAACTGGGTGAGGCGCGCCTTCAGCTCCGCTCGCTGCCCGCCGCCCCGGACGGTGGAAATATCCTGGACAGAGCCCCCAAAATTCATCAGGAAAATTAATCCACAAACACCAGAGGTTTATGTCCAAAAAGGTGGACATTGGAGTCCTTTTTCTTTATTCGAATAAAGGGAGAGGCCACGGGGCATTCCCCTGGGGTCTCTCAAATTTTTGGAGGGCGCAGCCTCCTTTTTATCCTAATTCCCGGCCACTTGTCCCTTCTCTCTTTCCCCATAGGCTGAGGTACTTGAGAGGTACAGGCTTCCCGGAACGCCTGACACCTGGGGTACCTTCCCCCCCCACCCCCAATGCATAATCCCTTCTTAACTTTTATGGAATTCATGGTGTTCTTTCAGTGCCTCTTTGATCTTCTACTGGAATCCATCCCATTGTTTCTGTCGTCTCTCACTGATAGCTGCATCTTATCAACTGACCCACAGCTTGTTTGTAAAGACAAGCTCATCATTCCTCTCAATCCCTCCTCTTTTAATTTTTGTTAATAATTGTCTTTACAAACTTTAGTTATTATTGACTTAATTTCTTGTTCTTGTGTCTTTTTTGGCTTTGCAATTATTTGCAGTGGCATTACTTTCTGCCCTTTTGTAGCTATCTCTAGATCAGTAGGCACGGCTACTACCTGCATTCTTTTGATCACATGTTGAATGAGTTGTATTAAGCAAGGGATCATGCATGGTAAAAAGATTAGAGTTGCTACAACACATGAGAGGAAAAAAAAGCATTTGTTTGACCCATAGGCCACCAGGTAACTATGAAACATGTCTCATTCCCATCCTTTCCATGTTTGGACCGGTACATGGGCTAACTTTCTTATTCCTTTTGTTATTTGTTTTACCATTTTTCCATTGTCATTTATTTGCAAACAGCAGTTTGAGTCATTCAATTTTCCACACACCCCCCCTTCTTCTGCTAATAAATAGTCTAATACCATCCGATGTTGAAATATTGCATTTCTCATCTGAGTAGACTGGTCAGCAAGAAGGTCAAGAGCTGTTAGCTGTCTGGTTGATTATTATTTCAAAGACAGCTTGCAACCTAATTACCCGATTTAGATTATAAATGGGTTCTCTGGCACCTGATATTAATTCATTTGGGTTCCAGGTAGCTGGTCCATAGTGTTGTATGATCTGTTTAGGTGGCCATTTATCTTTTCCTCACTTTTGGGTGCTCTTTCCAACCAGGGATGTATCAATGGACCGCTTCTCTTTAATTAGATCATCATATACTTTGATTCTTAACTGATTTCCTTGAACTTGTGGTAGCAGAAAGAACAATGGTCTAATATACCTCACATAACATATCCCTGACCAGTTTGGAGGTAGCCTGCAGTAAGCATTTTGGCCACAAATTCAGTAGTGCCTCTTTAGAGCCCAGGTCCCTTTAGCGAAGGGACCTTTCCAATTTTCATCATCAACTGGTGGGTCAAAATACAGCTTGCTTCCAGGGCCTAGGGGTCCAGGGCCTAGGGGTCCACCAACAATAGTTGCCTCGTTGTAAGAATCACAATATTTACATTTCCAAGCTCTTACATGAGGTTTCTACTTGCAATCACATCCCAGATCTGTTTTATTAGATCTGGACCAGAACCTGTTAAAAAGGGTTCTAGTTCCATTTCGGTGTTGCCATTTCCACTGATAGTCTCGGACAACATGTGTCTTACTTGTGGAATTATCTCGGGGGCAGCTTAAAAATAAAGGGTCAAAAAACTTATCCTTCCCCACTGCTTTACAGCCTTCAAAATCTTTTTGGTAATTATGGAAGGAACACCTTACCCAGCTACCATTAGTGAGCTTAACATGCGTTTGATTCCATCTGCCTCTATATCTGGAACAGTCATAAGGAGGGCAGTTGGGGGCCCAACAATCTAAACCTAAAGATGAAGTCCAGTCACAAACGCTCTTTCCCACATATGTGCTTCTTGTTCTGTTTAAGCAATAAATGCCTCTTTCAGAAGAATGAAGCTGCCATGGACTTCTTTCTTTGTCTCAAAATCCAGTTCTACTATTGACTTCACTCAAGGTGCTAACCCACCATTTAGGCTCGACTGGGCTGGCCACCCATGGCCAGCTTTCAGATCCCCCTGGCCTTCCACAGACTCAACAGTTTTTAAGGTTAAAGGTCTTTGCTACTTGTTCTCTTAAAGTAAAAAAACTTATTTTCCCACTTTAGACTCTAACTTAACTGAAAATATAAAGGTAAAATTATTAAGAGAAACATTCTAATAGTGTTATAGTCTAATTTCTAATTTTCAATTTCACGTTGTCTTCTACACCACCTGTGGCAAGTGAAAGCACAGAAACAGCTTAGCATAAAGAAAGCAATGACAGCATGGATTGGCTCCTAGTGGCTGGAGATTTGAGAGTAGGGATTTCCATACAGACTATTTCAGCAGGCAGTCTGTGGGTAGGCACTCAGGGCTTCCCCCGATGTCGACACACGGCTACTGCTCCAGTCCACTCCTGCGGAGTGTCAGTCGCGGCTTCCCATCCTTCTCCTCCAGCTGAGATGTCCAAACCTCTGGGGCCTCAGAGACCTTGACTCGTGTTCAGCTCTCTTGACGGCTGTTTCTGTGGTCAGCAACAGCTGGAAAGGTCCACGCCACTTAGCCACCAGTGGTGCTTCTTTCCACTCTTTAACTAGGACTCAGTCTCTTGGTTTTCACTTGTCCAAAGGCAGGGTCTGTGCCAGCAGAGTTTCCTGTCGAATAAATTTCACAAGAGACAGTATCCAGGCCACAAATTGTTCTAAATATACATCACTTAACTCTACTCTTGACTCAGGCGGAGAATTACAAAGATAAGGAATTCTAAACTTCAGTTCAAAGGGAGATAGTTGAATACTTCTCTTCGGTCTGGCCTTTACTCTTGCTAAAGCTAGTGTCAAGAGCCACACCCATGGCATATCAGTTTCTATCACCAGCTTTAGAAGATGCTTCTTTATTTTTCCATTCATTTTTTTTTTTTTTTCAACTCGACCTGATCTTGTTTTTAAAAAAAATACTTTAATAATTGACCTTGTAGTTACGGAAACACCTGGGAACACTTCTGGCTACTCATAACAGACATACTATTACTAAAAAATCTCTTCACTCGGGGCATCTCAGTAAAATCCACTTGGCACCTCTGGAAGGGACGTACAGCCCAAGGCCTCCCGCCCCTGGCCAGTTTCTTTGTAACTTTGTTATTTGTCTTAGCACAAATCAACCAACCATCAACAGCTCGTTTTGCCAGAACAAAAAGACCCACAGCAGCATACATTTTGAGGAAGGCTTCTGCTATCCCTCGGGAGCCCCAATGACTCCCTTCGTGGAGCTGTTTTAGCAGTTGCGAGGCTAAAGCTTTCGGTATCCACTGCTTATCATCTCTTGTAAACCAATTACCCCCTCTTTCCTCTGCCCCACTCTTTTTAACTATGTCAAGTTCTTCTGGTGGAAAAGACAGCTTCTCTGGGAAGGGGGCAGTTACTGGGAGCAAGGGAAGTAACTTAGAGATTTCTGGCAACAATGCAGCTTTCCGAGCTTCTTCATCAGCCAGTCTATTTCTTATTGCCTCTTCCGAGCACCCTGCCTGGTGTCCCTTGATGTGTATTATTGCTACCTCTTTTTTTTTTTTGGTAAATTCACCACCTCCAATAGGCGGGAGATTAAGTTCTCATGAGCTAACGTTTTTCTTCTGCAGGTTAATAAACCTCTCTCTTCTCACAGTTTCCCAAATGCGTGTATCACACCATATGCATATTTAGAATCAGTAAAAACATTTACTGTCTTGTCTTGGTATAACTCACAAGCTCTCACGAGGGCATACAGCTCGGCCGTCTGAGCTGACCAGGTGGCCGGTAACCTCCCCCCTTCCTTTAATTGCTTTCCACTCACGACAGAGTATCCTGTAAATCGTCTTCTTTCTATCACCTTTGAAGACCCATCAATAAACACGTTTTCCCCCTCAGGCCACGGGATGTCTCTCAGATCATTCCTTGCCCTAGTTTGTAGATCTATTACTTGAATACAATCATGGAATTTTCCTTGGCTCCCTTCTTCAGGGCCATTCAAACAGGAGGCTGGGTTAAAACTTTCCTTGTTTTTAAATTCTAAATTTTCTTGTTCTAATAGACAAGATTCATATCTTAGCAACTTAGAGCTGGTCATCCACTTAGAGGCTCTCTCAGTTAACAACGCTTTAATCTGGTGTGAAACTTTAACAATCAGATAACCCCCCCTTGTCAGCTTTCGGGCCTCAGCCACTATCAGAGCTGTGGCTGCGCAGTTCTGCAGACAATGGGGCCAGATTCTGGCTACTGGGTCTAACATTTTAGAAAAATAGGCAACAAGTCTCTGTGTTCTCCCATGCTCCTGAATTAAAATTTCTTTTGCGTGACTTTGTATAAACATGATTTAGTTCAGCAGCTAGTAATGCCACTGCTTCAAGCCAATTACATTACATTTCTTTATTTATTCCTTTTTTTCTTTTTAGTAATTAACCACTCCTTATCTTAATTTTTGCATTAAGTCCATCTTAGGCTTAGGGAGATGACTAACAAATTAACTTCCATTAAGGAAACTCTAATACTTATAACATTTTATAACTTTTAACATTTAAAACTTTTATTAAGGAAAGAAACAAAATACTTTCCTTTAAAGTTTTCTCATAATTTCCACAGAGGAAGTGCATGACAAATACTCAGGCTTTCTATAGGACACTATTTTTACAAGGTTGCAGTTACAGAATTTGCTTTAGGGCTACAACACACCACAGACTGGTGGGGATGTTCCCCACAAGGTATGACTTGCAGCATTGGCTTAATAACTGAAACTTGCCAGTTCTGGCTTTTTACAACAAAACATACAAAAAGCAGAGGGGTGTGGTCCCCTCCAAACTGGAGCCATTCTGCACAAAACTTCATGTAGACAAATTAATTAAATCTCCAAATTAATTTACTACAATTTTTACAATTCTTTCAAAGAAAGATGGTTAAACTTCTGAGCCCACAGAAGAAACTACAATTCTCACAAGTCCTTTGAACGATTAAAAAATTCTTTAGACAATTTTCCCCCTCGGGGATAAAAATTAAGGTGAATCGAGAGGTCTTTGTTTTTTACTAAGACACACACCTCTCCTCGATCCAGACCCACTTTAAAAGTTGACAACGGCTCTAGGTTGGTGGATATAATGAGAGCCTTTGACACTCTTAACAATCCATTTCTCTTATCTTCTGGACTTTCTCGGCAGTCCAGCTGTTCTTGGCTTTTTTTTGCAGACATTGCCGTTTTCAGTGTTGTATGCCCTGAAGACAGCACACTGATCCTTTCCCAGCCACTGTTTGGCTTGGGTCTCCCCTGCTGGGGAGAAAAAGCCTCTGCCACTTCCTTGTGGCCGATCCCGTCCCCTCTGTCCCGGGGGACCCCTTGGACCTTGCGGTTTTTCTTTCTCTGGCCTGAAAAAGGCTATCACCTTCACCTTTCCTCCTTGTGCTCACTCTATTTACCACACATCGAATACCAGAGCCAGTCCCTGTCCTGCCACATTGTCCAAACAGCTCCTCCCCGCTCCAGTGCTCCCAGTGGGCACGGCCGGCAGCACCACAGGCAGCCAGGGCGTCCCGCAGCCTCAAAGGGCCGGCAGCTGCTGCTGCCCCTGTCCAGGGCCGGTGGGGTCAGGCACTGCCCAGTGCTGAGTCCCAGCAGCCTCACAGGCCCCCAGCCCGTGCTCCTGGTCCTGTACCCCTATTCCTGGTCCCTGCTTCAACCACATCTCTCTACACTCTCCATTAACCAATTCTGTTCTAGCACACAAACACAATCTATCCATCTCCTGCTGCCAAAGACTCTTTCTTGACTTCCTTTATTGCCCCCCCCCCGGGCGTGGATTCTCGAGATCCCTTCTAGTTCCAGGCATTGATATGATATGCTGCTCCCTTCCCCCTACACCACTGTTATTCTCAGGTGCAGCTGTAGGAACAGCATTTCCCTGATCCCTTTGTCCTGGAAGGTGATGATACCGGGACTTGCAGCTGGCCCTGGGTCAGCTGGTACCACCGGAGGACAAGACGGGGGAAGGTGCAGAAAAACATTTTAATCTTCACTGTTTTCTTCTTCCCCACCCCCCGTTTTTCCTCTTCTCCTTTTTTTTTTTTTTTTTTTTTTTTTTTTTTTTTAACACATAGATTTCTCCTGTTGCTTGTTTAAACAATATCAATCCACATTCCCTTTTAATACATTTTTTCTCAATTCTCCTCTAGATACCTTCACAGAACTCAACACAAATTAATTCTGTTTTCTAAGGTGGCCATACAAGTCCATTTGGCATCTTATACTCTGGCCATACATAATAACAATATTTTACCATCATCTCCATAGTTACCTCTGTGTGAATGCATAATCTGTCCCAAGATCTCAGCATTCTCCCCAAGGGACTCTCCGGGGGTATTGTGGGATCGTCATCCCTTTTGCCAGGACCCCTTCCCGGCTGTACCCTTGCAACCCTCCATGGGTGCTCTGTTTGACCTGTGCTACCCTCCATGGGTGCCCTCCCAGGCTTGCCTGTGCTACCCTCCCTGGGTGCCCTCCCAGGCTAGCCTGTGCTACCCTCCCTGGGTGCCCTCCCAGGCTTGCTCCCCAAAGATCCCATTTTACTCACCGGTGAGGTTTTCAGTGGTCCTTCCCTGTGGACTCTTCACGGACCCCTCTGGTCCGCCTCTCGTCTGTCTCCTGGACAGTCTCAGGAACCCAATCGATCGCCCGGTGCCGGCCGCCACCAAGGGGAGCTGATCACCGAATCTGGGTGAGGCGCGCCTTCAGCTCCGCTCGCTGCCCGCCGCCCCGGACGGTGGAAATATCCCGGACGAGCCCCCAAAAATTGTCAGGAAAATTAATCCATGAACACCAGAGGTTTATGTCCAAAAAGGAGACAGAGGAGTCCTTTTTCTTTATTCGAATAAAGGGAGAGGCCACGGGGCATTCCCCTGGGGTCTCTCAAATTTTTGGAGGGCGCAGCCTCCTTTTTATCCTAATTCCCGGCTGCTTGTCCCTTCTCTCTTTCCCCTTAGGCTGAGGTACTTGAGAGGTACAGGCTTCCCGTAACACCTGATACCCGAGATGCTCCCCCCCGCGCCCCCCTCCCCCAATGCATAATCCCCTTCTTAATTCATAACCCTTGTGGAATTTTATGGTGTTTCCCCAGTGTCTCTTTAATCTTTCAGTGGAATCCATCCCATTGTTTCTGTTATCTCTCAGTGATAATTTCATCTTATCAGCAGACCCACAGCTTGTTTGTAAAGACAAACCCATCATTACTCTCATTTTATAAATGTATTATGAGACCTGGGAATCTCCTCCCTTCACTGAACATCAAGTAGCCTGTGCAGGTGACTCTGAACTCACTTGCTCATTACTCTGCCACTGAAAACATTCCCACTGTGACTGGTTTGGCTTTGTGCTTTTTTGGTGTTTGTTTTCAGGTTTTTATTATCTGGGGTTTATATTTAATCAACTACACTTTTCTTTGTCACCTTCTAAGGAAGCTGAGGGAAACCCAAAGCATCACTTCTGTAATCTCTGCAGAGGAAGGAGAAAAGGGCTCCATACTTACCAAGAAAAAAAAAAAAAAAAAAAAAAAAGAAGAATGCCATCTGTACCTAGTGCAAGCTGCTGTGCACTCACATGAATTTAAGTTCCTTTTCCAAGAAAAAAGAAATGGTTAGAAAAAGAGATCACATTTCTGGTTCCAGCATGAATCCAGCTGATGGGATGTCAATCCTGGTTTCAGCATTGATCCACTTGCATTGGCCCAGCCCATAAGATGTCCAGGGAGTCCTGGGGGCACTGCCTCAGCTTGGGAGGATACCGTTTTATGGGCAGGTTTCCTCTCCCCAGAGATGGGTTTCTCACTTTTTCTGTAAATTAATTATCATATACAGTCCATTCTTCCAGTCTCTCTGGAAATGGCTGGAGAGCTTCAATGGTCTTGGGTAGTTTTAATCCCATCCTGTAGTCCATGCCCATTTCCTGTGCCGTGTTGTAGCAGTTTGTCATAGAAAAATGCCTTATCTCTGGTGCTCCTTCTCCAGCCAAAACATGATACTTCTCATGGCTGTGTTAATAACAACAACCCTTGGTTATTACCAACAATTCTTGTCTGTTATTACCAACAGTCCTTGGTTGGGTCCATGGCCATCCATTTATCAGTATTGGAGACATATACATTACCCCCTTATCTTCTGGGAGTCAAGAGCTCAAAAAGATCTCACTTTGGACCCTTGTTTAGAGGACCCCAAGAGACTGGGTTTTAGTTATGGTAATTTTCCATCATAGCCACTATTTCAGTCAGTAACTTTCTTTTAAGGTTCGCTTAAGAAAAATATTAAAGCAACCGCTTCAGTTGTTATTCAGGCAGGAAAAATAAGTATCCAAGTCTGTTCATTAAAAAGCAAGTGCTTGTTACACACCTGTTACATATTGGGAACAGTGTTTCTGATACATTCAGTAGGGGCTTAGTCCAGGTGCAGTTTGTCAGGGTCAAGGCTTAATGAGTATTTCCCAGTTCATAGTGCAACCAGGGAAGGGGGAGAGATGCACCTCTACAGTCTAGCCCATGACTGAAGTCAGCTTCTCTGGGTCTCTGCACCTGGATATTAATCCCTCAAGATTTGGAAATGCTGAATAGCAGAGGACAATACAATAAATACCTGCTGCAACCCTGATCAATTCAGGTTCTTGGCACTATGAGCATCTGCACTGAGCATTGTTGTCAAAGGATCTACTTCTCTTTTACTGTAGGAATCTCTCTGGTAAAAGAAAAGTTTGTCCAGAACACAGACTTTTGCAATATTGATAAGAAATTTTGAATTTTCTAAGGAAAATAAACTGTCACAAATCTCCTCACTTTTTGCTGAAGGGACAAGACAGATTTCTTCCATTCTGCCTTTCTCATTATAGATATGTATACTAAATACATGCATATATTTGCGCATATATATATATATATATAAATATATATGTCTATTTTAAACTTGCAGACAAAAAAAAGCCTCCTTGTCTATGATTTTGTCTCTGATAAAGATGGGAGAGGAATTACACTGGATAAAAGCTGCTGTCACACACTGCATATTGCTAAATACATTGCTTGAGTGTACTGATAAGATCACAGCAAAAAAGCTGAACAGACAAATTATATAGATAAATAATGTGCAGTTTATTTTTTAATATGACATGTTCTAGACATGTTTTTATATTCACATCTTTCCTCCTCTCTGGTTTTGACATTTAGAGTTTTGTAAATAAATTTACTCTATGGATAGCATTGTGGGAAATTTTCAAAAACACCTGCTGTGTGTAGTAAACCAAATGTTAAGTGGCTTTGACTGAGGTTTTGGTCTCTTACACAAAGCTCTGAAACCATGCTTTAATTGTGGGTAAACACTGTGAGAATCCTAAAAAAATATCTTGGCTTTTGGGCCTGGACAATAAAAATCAAGCTGCAGTGATAAGGAAGTCTGAGCAGAATGGAGAAGCTCTCCCAGTTATTTCTGAACATAGCATGTGACTTAGGAATGAACTGGAGCTCGCCTTCTGGGAAAACAGTTTGTTTAAATTCCTCATGAAGGTTTAACAGATTTCCCTTAGCAATCTGTTCTCATCATTGATTACTGTCCTTGCTAAAATGTTCTTTTTACTACAAGTTTACATTTCCTTGCCAAGACATGTGAAACTCCAATAACAGATACTTCCCATCTGTGACAAAGTGAACCATCACATGTGAGTAACCCAAAGGTCTAACTTCATCTCATACCTGTAAGGAAACAAGCATGTGTGGGTTTTACCCTGCAGCTGGGGTTCACAGCTGTCGCAGCAGGACTGCAGCCTTACTTTGAAGAGGTGATGGGTTTTCCTTTGGACACTGCAATCGGTAGTAGTGCTTTGGTGGGGAACAAAAAAGCAATCCAGCTCCCTATTGCTCGATTGAATTGAGTAGAAGGAGTACATAGGGTGAAAGGGTGGGTGGTAATTATTCCTGCAGTGGCAATGACTGTATTTTTTTCCTATTGTTTCCAAAGAACCTTAATGTGAATTTTGGTGACAGGTGCAGTTTAACCTGCCAGCCAACACTGGGGCAAGATTGCCACCTAGTGCTCACCATTAGCTGTTGTAAGGCAGGTTCAGGTGTGAAAAACAAAGCAAGTAGGAACATCCCAAATTATTAAAGCTTTGGAAATCATGCAGGCTTACATAGCTGTTGGCTGAAAAGAATTTTAATGAATTTCTTTGTTATCAGGCTGAGTTTGCTTCATCTTTGTTATTTTGTGGTTCTAGTACTAATGAAAGGCTGCTAACTGCGACCCACACATTTTCACTCTGTTAGAATGTATTAAAAAATTTCCAAACAAATCCACATGCCGGAAATGTGTGGTGTTTGTTAAAAAATATTTGGAGAACAGTGGAACTTCATGATCTGGAGCTACATTCTCAAAAATCAACTTTGTTTTGTAAGAAACTTCTCTCATACTGTGTATTTCCTTTCATCTTGTAGGGGAAAAGAATAGAATGGTTTCTCTCAGTGTTCTCTGAGAGTTCCTTAAACTCAACACCATCTAGGCAACTGGAGCAGTTAGTTCATAGAGATTCTAAGCACTTCATCTGCACATTACAGTTTCTGCAGGAGTATAAGCATGAATTCCTGAGTCCCTTTGCAAACATTTAATTGTGTGTATTCAGAGTGTACTTGCACAAAATCAGTAAAGTTAAGCCATTGCATTACTTCTCAGAAAAGGTCCAGTATGTAAATGCAAGAGGATATTTCACATCATTTAACAATATTGGATTTGTACTCCTAAAAGTTCTCAGAATTACCTGAAATCTCTTCCTCTATTTCCCTATGCTTTTTTTTTTTTTTTTTTTTTTAATGAATCATGGCATTTGTCACATCCTTGCTGATTTGTCTGGGTGGGAAAGATGCATTATTTCTGGTGGTTTGGTTTGTCCTTTCTTACAGATGTACATCACAAGCACAATTTTTGGTTTGCCCTTTCTTACAGATGTACATCACAAGCACAATTTTTGGTTTGCCCTTTCTTACAGATGTACATCACAAGCACAATTAAAACAAAGAGTAGCAGGCTAGCCAAGCCTGTGCTGTGTCTGGGAACCCTGTGTGCTGCCTTCCTCACAGGGCTAAATCGAGTGTCTGAGTATCGAAACCACTGTTCGGATGTGATTGCAGGCTTCATCCTGGGGAGTGCTGTAGCCTTGTTTCTGGTAAGTCCATCAGTCCTTCTGGGTTCCTTTTAAAAATACCACAGCTTTAAAAAAAAAAAAAAAAAAAAAACCCAAAAAAAAACTAAACAAAAAATTTTAATCACTTAGAGCCAGATTTAATCTGCAAGATTTAATTCTAGCGCCATTTAATTAAAAATATTATCAAAGAAAATCCTAATATGAAATCAGGTTTATACTAATTGATAAGTCTAATTTGGTAGCATTTGTACACTTTATATGTTTCAATTATTTGAATTGCTCTACATGTTCTTACTTGATCTATTCTGGAAAATGCTGCAAAAGGTGGTGTAGATTACAGTATCAAAAGGAGGGTGTGCTTGAGATTCCTTCTCTGTGTTGCAAAACCCCTCTGTGTGCCACATACAGGTAAAAATGTGAGGTACAGAGAGTTTTCTGGGGCTCTGATTTGTGATCCTGGTTCTGCATTTTGTTTCATAAAGTGCAGTAGAAGGGAAGGTCAGGGTAAATTCCCTTGGAGATAAAACTACCTCCCTTTACCCCCTCACAGGATAGCCAAACAAACTAAAATATATCAAAGGCCTTCCCACAGAATTTAGGAAGAGCATCTCTCCAGACTCTGAGTGTAACTGGCTCTTCTGTAGGCTGCGTGGTTTAAATGTCTTGTTTGGTGGGAGGCCCCTTGCTGAGGATTTGATCACACAGCAAGCAGTCCAGGTCATTCTCACTATTACCAAGAGATATGCCTGGTTCCATTTAATCAAAATATGATTCAAAACTGTCTACTGCACAGCAACAGACACTTTATCCCTGTAATCAGGAGGCATTAGGTTTCAAAGATCCCTTAAATCTTGATTGTCCTGTGATTTTTTTTCTATTCCATACTTAAAAAAGCAACAACAACAAACCTTCAAGCATTATTTATTCTTGTGTTAATTTCAGATAAAAAGATGTCTACAGCCTTTGACCTGAATCTCTTTGGCTATTCTAATGTGAATAATATTTCTGGTTCCAACTGGGAAGAACAGCTTAAATCTCACCCATGCAATTTAAGAGACAGTTGCCCCATCTATCAGGTTAGGACAGTGTCTGTGCTCCCAGTACCTGTTTGTGGCAGTGACAGCCTGTCCCCAGCTGTATTTTGACCTTGCAGACCTTCTGGCACCCTAAAGGTGTCACAACCTAAATTTCAGAGTGGAGGTAGGGGTCTCCCCTGAGGGGTACTGTCAGATTCCTGGCACAGATCCTGCTGGCACAGGACCCACCCAGCAGCCTGCTTCTTGCTTGGGTCTCTGGAAGTGAAGGGGAACAGCCAGCAAGGAGGCTGCAGAAATCACTCCACCAGCAAATGTGTCAGCTCCTGTGTACGTTTTTCTTTCCATGTCCTCAAGCTACCCACTGCCGTGTATGGTTACTCCTCCTGGCATCACCATCACCATGTGGGTGCTGTGAGTCTGGTCATGCATAAGGGAGGGATTTGTGGGATAAACACCATAGCATTGTTGCTGCAAGCTTGCAGGAATGGTGCTAAGTGGTGCCATCCAGATGGGAGGGAGATTCAACCATCCACAGAGATGTGTTCACTGTTTGGAAGTGACAAAGTCCAGACTCTTAAGGGAGTATTTGGCCAGTAAAGGGTATCATTCAGGTAGTCTGTGGTTCTGGGATGATAAGGCACACATGGGGGGTCCCTGCTGTCTCCAGTGTGAAATGTAAAAAAGGTTGAGAATGGTTCATCACCAAGGCAGTCCACCATGCCCAGCCATGTCAGTAAACACACTGCTGCCTAAGGATGAGACAGATGATGCCTTGAAGCCAAACCCAGGTTAATTTCTTTCAGTTGTGCCCCACATGGTAATTCCCCCTCCAGGTTTTCCTGGGGACGGAACACACTGAACTCACTCTGGTTTTTTTCTGCATTACACAGGGGATATGTGTTGTCCATAACTTTAAGGGCAGTAATGCAGCTCCTTCTAAACCGAAGCCTGAAGACCCACGAGGAATGCCACTAATGGCTTTTCCCAGGGTGGAAAGTCCTCTGGAGACACTGAGTGCACAGGTACTGTAAATCTCTTACCCAGACCATCACCAAGCATATTTTCTGTTGCATCAGGGTAAAAAGTAGTTTTGTACCTGACTACACATGCCTCATTTTAAACCCATTGAAAAGAGTGAGTCAGCATCATGGCAGAGATTGTTTTAAGTCATTTATCCCTGAAACTACCAAATACTGTAGATCTTCTGCTCCTATACATGTCCACAGCTAAAGTAGGATTTCACATGCCTCACAAACTTTTGCTTAGAAGAATAGAAAACTGAGAGAGAAGTAAAAATAATTCTGCCTAATTACATTCCAGAAAACTTTTAGGATATATGAAGGATTTACTCTTCCCTGAGGATAAACTAGTCTGTCCTCCAAAATAATAGAGGTTACGGTTTTATCCTTATTACTGTCCAGTATCTTTTATAATAAGAAAAAATCATATATTTTTTTCTATCTCTAAGTCATCAGAAGAGAAATTATTAGCATTCTTTCTAGCCTGCAAAAAATAGCTCGTGGGAACAACAATATTGATAGTGTTTTTGTTTTAAACTACTAACTTTAAATGGCTTGTGTTAGCATAAATGCATCATACTCAGTCCTTTCAAAACAGACAAGTAAATGTAACGCAAGAAATTCTGGGAACAAGGAGAAACGAGTTTATGAGTTGTCTGAAATACACTGGTGTAATTTATTTGGTCTTTAAATTGTACTTCCTTTATTAGATGGCCTGTCACTTATTATGTGTGGCAAGATCAGTAGCAACTTTAGTTAAACTCTTTGTGAAACAAACTGAAAAGAGGAATTTAAAAAGAAAATGTTTCTAGTGTCTGAAAGTACTTTGCTTAATTGAAGAGTCAATTTTGATTAGGCAAAGATTTACTGGAAGACTTTCCACTAAATCTGCAGAACTGTGTACATTAGATGCTCTCTCAATATGTTTATAGTCCAGAAACTAAGTGCTACCTACTTACATATCCAGATTTTTTTGTGTAGACAGGATGGCTGAGCAGGTGAAAATATTCATGGGCTGTGAGAAAAATGTTGTCCATTCAGCTGTTTATAGCTACTAGACTGTGAAGTGCAGGTAGACACTGGACTTTAACGGTTGATGTCTACCAGAAATCAACAAGCTAATTTTCTTAAGTTATAATCTTTACATCAACAATGCAAGTTTTTTGAGTGAGGTTTTTTCCCATTGCTTTTGCACACTAGTAAGGTATGTCAGTGCCAGATTGTTGTTTACAAACATTCATGTGTTTGCCTTTTCCTCTGCAGAATCACTCTGCCTCTATGACTGAAGTAACCTGAGATGGGAGATCGGCAGCCGAAGCTATTTTTTACTACCCTCCAGTAAATTCTCCAAGACACAGTTACTAAATGTCTAACTGTGATAACCAGTATTATGTTATGTCTAGTTAGAGGCTAATGTTTTGTACTTTTTTTGTATGAGGAAGTGATGTAGCTTGCCCTGATTTTTTGTCAGCTTTAATATTATTATGCCAGACTTCAAAAGCAAAACGGAAAAAGAACAAAAAAAACCCCTTATCTTGTTTAAAGTGTGCACTGAGGAACTACATCTATGGAATTGTTGATGTTGTTATGTGATATTTGTACACAATTTTTTTTCTTCTCAGTTTTGAATTTATCTTGGAGGAAAAAAAATTCACTTTTACCTTTTCTTACCATAAGAAGTGCTGGGTCAGATTCTCATCTGAGTAAACTCAGCATGGATCTGAAGTATTTGCATATATTTAATTCATATTAAAATAACAGCAATCAGGAATCTAACCTGAATGATACCATCAACAAGGAACAAAACCCCATCCTTGATCCAGTGAGTTACTTAAGTGTTCCCTAGGAGTTAACCCTAGTTAACCCAGTTTCCAGACTAGAAGCATGTCCTTAAGCACCTCACTGAATCAAAGCCTGGTTGTTCTGGTGTGGGTGATTGTGCCAGTTATTGAAGAATAACTAAAACAACATCCTTGGTCTGCAGTACGGACTGAACATCAAAATTTATAGTAGTAGCTGATAGCATGTGAGCTGACTATATAATCTCCCTAGATCCTCATTCCTCTCTGAACCCCAGCTAAAGCTCCCAGTGAAACCTGGCTTCAGGAACTGACTATGGGGATATACAGCCACCACTGTGGGGCTGAGGCTGTGCTTTAAGTGTTTCATCACTTCATCATAGATTTGTGAGGTAACTAGTGACACTGGTGCAAAGGAAAAGTGACACCACTCCTTCACCAGGGCAGCATTCCTTGACATTCAGATTGGCATAGCCAAGAAGCCAGTTTTGCTGCCCAAAATGTATTTTTTTTTTTCCTAAGGGGCTTTGATGGCAAGGCAGGCAGGAAGGCGAGGGAGGGAAGGAAGGAGGGAAGGAGGGAAGGAGGGAAGGAGGGAAGGAGGGAAGGAGGGAAGGAGGGAAGGAGGGAAGGAGGGAAGGAGGGAAGGAGGGAAGGAGGGAAGGAGGGAAGGAGGGAAGGAGGGAAGGAGGGAAGGAGGGAAGGAGGGAAGGAGGGAAGGAGGGAAGGAAGGAAGGAAGGAAGGAAGGAAGGAAGGAAGGAAGGAAGGAAGGAAGGAAGGAAGGAAGGAAGGAAGGAAGGAAGGAAGGAAGGAAGGAAGGAAGGAAGGAAGGAAGGAAGGAAGGAAGGAAGGAAGGAAGGAAGGAAGGAAGGAAGGAAGGAAGGAAGGAAGGAAGGAAGGAAGGAAGGAAGGAAGGAAGGAAGGAAGGAAGGAAGGAAAAGTCTGTAGTTGCCGTCTGCATTTCTTTGTAAATTCTGCCATACAGAATGTATATCAAAACTGCTACTTTACAATTTAACAGCTTTGTCTAAGCATTATATAGACAATTGAGTATTGGTTGGGAATGAGAAGAACCACAAAAAAAAAGCCCATTTAAAATGGTCAGAACTGGGGCAAAGGCTTCATTAAATAACTTTTCACTGTTTTCTAGGATTTTCCTTCATCTCATTTTTCTAGCATGGTGATAACTAATGTGTGTCTTCTTTAAAGAATGGAGCCTCTGTACTTTTACTGGAATGTTTACCTCACATTTCCATGTTGGCTCTTCTTGGCTTTTTTTGTATATTTTTTCCAAAACAGAAGCAAAAAAAAATTATCAAAAAAGCAAACATGTGAGCCAGTTTTTCATTTGCGTATGACACAAAAAAAATCTGGAATATCTGTGTCTGGTCTTGTGGTGTTTATTCCTTCTTCTGACTCTACTGATGCCTGTTTCTCGTTTAGGAATATAAGGATCAGACTTGGGCCATGCTTTCTGAGGCCATGAGGAACCTTTGCTATGTGTTTTGGACCCTCACTATGGCTGTAATCAAAATTCCAAAATTCGGTTCTGAATCATCTTGTTAAGAAATACACTCCCAAGCTGGCCTTTTCACACTTTCTTCTGATCTTCACTACTATCTTGGCCTAAAACAAAGAAAGGGGTTTTATTTATTTATTTATAACTTAGTTCAATGGAAGAGACAAACCTTTAAAAGTCCAGGGATAAAGTGAACACCTAGAAGTCTTGCCCTACCAGGGCATAGGTGCTGTGTGCAAGACTTTGATGTTATTTCAGATTTCTGCTCTTTCAGTTTGTTACTAACAGTTAAGTGTTCTGCATCTCAAACATCCACATCTGATCTTCCCTTGTACTCCAGTCCCTGCAGCTTCCTGTGCTGATGGAAGCATAAGGTCTGCAACTCCAAGGGACTGGTATGTCTGAGATCAGGGAAATGGCAATTTGACTCAACTCAGACACTGCAAAATACAGGACAAGTTGCTGCCAAGCTCCTTTCTTGCCTACCCCAATTCCCAGTCCTGTTTTTCATTCCATTCTGATCATATTACATGAGCTATCAAAGTTACGTCCTGGGAAACACACAGAAAGGTGTTGCTGCTGGAGATGAATAGGTCACATGAACACAGCTCGGGGTGTGATGAATGGAAGAGAGCACTTTATTTCTTCTCCCAGGATTTATAGGTTTCTGACCACAGCCAGGGATTGGATGGTCAGGATAACACTTTCCCAACTGCACTGGCCATGAGAGATGTCCATCAAAAGACGTGTAACAGAAAGTATGTACACATATCTATGTTTACAGTTACTGTCCTGGGAAAGTCTTTAGAGAACTATGTCAGCAAGCTCAGAAGCTGAGTTTTCAGGGTGACAGAAAGGGGAATGAGCACAAAGTGCAACTACAACTGAAAATGTTTTCCTACATAGTGTGTGTTAAAGAGGAAACAAGAGATGCAGATATCTCCGGTTTTGATGGAAGGACATAATTTCATGACAAAGTAACTTTAAATTCATTGCTGCCAAATGGCCTTTGAAGCCAGCAAGATGACAGAGTTAGCCATTTGTCACACTGTGGTTTCCCATAAGCCACAGGGGAGAGATTTGTGAACATTCAGCCTTCCATGGTGATCAGTGAAACATCCCCCCTTTCACCCTACAGTGGAACATGTAGATGTATACTTATACTATTCTGTAATTCTCCAAGAGTCAAAAGGAGAAAAGAAAGCATTTCTTAAAATTGCTTCAGAGCTTTCAAGAAGAATGCTGCACTTTAGAAGTTTGCACAGTTAAGAAACTGAGTGCTGTAACACACAAAAGCAGCAGTGCCTGAGTGTGCTTCATTCATCTGCACGCTGAAAGAAACCAGGGAAGCAAGAGTTCACGGCATGGAGTGGTACAACCAGGACATTTCTAGATTATTCCCAGAAAGATCACGGACTCTCAACCTTACTGGAAACAATCTTACTGGAAAATCTTGTTTCACAGAAAACACTCATAGAATATAATGCATTTCTTAGACTATTTTCTTGTCCTCCTGACTTCACTGCTTCTCTCCTCTGATTAAAAGCAGACCTGCATCTTTTATGGGAAGAAAAACTAACACACTTAGAACTTAAAACACTTTAAGAACTTAAAAACATGGCCCTTAAATGACATTAGGGAATTCAGTAAGATGTCTCAGTAGCAGCTGATTATATAGGGCTGCTGGAGACTTCACCATTACTAAGTGAAAGTATTTCAATGAACTTCTATTAGTGAAATTCACAGATTTCACCCCAACCAGAGGGCTCTGCTGCTGCCTGCAGCACAAGTCAGGCATGAGAATGCTCCATGGGGGAACTCACTGCTGCCTGATGATTTTCATGCTCAGGAGCAGCTCTGCAGCTGTAAGTTCATCAGTCTTGGTCCTGTCTTTCATGGGGGTGCAATAGAAACCCAGCACGGCACATCCAGTGCAGCTGGGAGTTTGGGACAGCATGACCCAGCTCTGCTGCCAGCTGGGCCAGCAGGCAATGCTTCAGCCTGTTCTCCTGCAGGGGAGTCTGTGCAAGTCCTCAGGAAGAGAGGGCACAAAGACCTCGCTGACCTGGGACTCGAGGCAGCTCTGCAGGTCCTCAGTGGGGAGATAACTCTGGCTGCATGGTGGAGCACAGATCAGGCTGGGCTCACTCCTCTCTTCCTTCTCAGGAAGTGCTTGGTCTGCTTACACTTCTCTTTACTCTTTCCTGCTGGCACCAGAACGGAAAGATTTTCAGCCTCTGAGCTACTCAAGACAGAGTCAGAGCATTTTTGTATTCATGGTGTTTTAAACCAGACTCAATCCAGACAGTTCACACTTCCCATGGACTCATCAGGTCTGTTATCCAGAAGTGTGCAGGTGTTCCCCAAGCTGCTGCTCCCCACACAGGCTGCCTCTGCAGAGCAATCACCCCCCCACCTTAATTCATTGGTCTAAGTGTAAACAGCATCTTAACAAGATTTGTTACTTATTTTCTGTTACAGCTCCATTTTGTAGTTTCTTGCTGTAAATAAAAAGCATAACAAGATAATCACTAGTACAAAAGAATATCGGTGCCCACATGTAAAAAAAAAATCATCACTAGTTTTTAGTTAAAAATTTTCCTTCTCATATGCCACAATCTAGGCGACAACACGTGTGGTTTCACATAAAATGTTACAGAGGAACTGTTTTTCATTCCCATGAAATCCCGCTCTTCCCACTCCTAACAAAAGCAGTAACAGCTCTAAAGGCTCCAACCCTGCACCACTGCACCCACCCACCCACCAGCAGTGCACCTCGGTGGGCGCTGGTTGCCCAGAGAACCTGTGGAGTCTCCTTCCCTAGGGACATCCCAAAGCCACCTGGACAAATCCTGAGGTACTTGGTCAGGGGGGTCTCGGCCTAAGTGACCTCCAGAGGGCACGGCCCAGTGAAGGCCCAGCATGCGGAGAAGGCCAGAAGCCACCCACCATCCTGTGCTCTGCGGGTACCTGCGGCCGCTCCAAAATGCCCTGAGCCCCGCGGGGCAAAGCCCAGACCTCCGCCACGCCGCCGCCCGCACCGCCGCCATGCTGGGGGCGAGCCGGGCGCCTTACCGCGGCCACCGCGGGTGACGCATTTCTGCCGCGCTCCCGCAAAGCCTCATGGGAAATGTAGTCCATCCCCTCAAGCCAGCCCCCTCGCTGGGAAACAATGTGTGAAAATTACCTGAGGAAAAGGCGTTCTTTGATGTTTGTTCTTTGTGTGCTTTCAGACCTAATCGACAGGAAGGGAGATTTAATTAAGCAGGCAACAAGCTGTAGGTGATGTCCAGGTGTTGGAAAGGCAAGTTACTTGTTGGCAGAATTGCCTTGTTAAGGTTAAGGTCTTCACAGGCTTCAGGGATGTCTGACCTAGGCGAGGTTAGCAAGGCTTGGGAAGGAGGATGTACCACTGATAGTGGACACAAATAATGCAGAATTTACAGACCGCAGGACATTCGGCAGAAACCCCAAGACAAGGAGCCAACTAAAAAAGCCAATGCAGCAGCTGTGTTGAATCAGCTCCAGCAGGGTAAAAGGTGATTCCCACAGGGGCAAATGAAGGCCATCGACTCGCAGCCACCAGTTCAAGAAACCACTGACTGAGAAGAATGACTGAGCAGGGAGATTAATTAGCATGAGAGGCAAGAGGATTATTACCTAACTGCAAACAGAATACTAATTATTATGAAAACAAGGTAACTTGTGGTCAATTAATTCCTTTGTTTACTAAAATACACAAATAGGGTAGAATTTTGCTAATTCTGGTGCTGATGGTGGGTGGCTCATAAAAAAGAGGGAGAGAGAGACTTTATACACAGATAGTGACCAGATAAAGGCAGATGGTTTTACTAAGAAAGGGAAGAGATTTGGAAAATTCTTTACTGTAAAGGCAGTGAGACCTTAGCTCAGGTTGCCCAGAGAGGCTGGGAATGCCCCATCCCAGGAAATGTTCAAGGCCAGGTTTGGACAGGGCTCAGAGTAACCTGGTCCAGTGGAAGCTGTCCCTGCCTGTGGCAGGGAGTTTAGAACTGGATGGGTTGAAAACTATTAAGGTCATTTATAATGCAAATGATTCTGAGATTGATCTTTGATCAATAGGATGCTGCTCATCAGGAGCAGAGGTTTCACTGAACTCAGGTCTGTGGAGACCCAGAGGACCACAGCTGAAGCAGGAAAGAGGTGTTATTCCTAGCATTAATCTCTGGAATGTTTTGTGGCAAATCACTTGCTCTTCTTTCATTGTCAGGAGAGACTAAATGTAAGCCTTAATTATACAATGACTGGATCCACATAAAGGATTTTGGCTGTTTATTTATTGCCTGTGTGACACACTGGTTATTAATGCAGAGGCCATGAAAAAGTGGTTACAGGGCAGTGATTTTGCCTGTTTCCCCTGTATTTTTTGGCAGGAGCTGTGAGTGTCAGTGGCCAGGAGGAGCAGCCAGGAGAGAGAGGTGACCCTGAAAACCCTGAAAAGATGTGGAGTCCTCTGGGTTGCCTGGTCCTGGCAATATCTGGGGCCAGGCATATATTTAGGAGGCTGCTCCAAGGCCTCATAAGTTGATTGGTGTATCCTGGAGGATATTCTTACATAACCTTAGGCCTGCTGGTTTTGCCATTTATTCCTTTTTTCGTGACAACCTGTAACTGTAACTGTGCTTTAGCTAACAAAGCTTGCATGTTTAACAGGGACACAGCAACATGCCAAAGGTAAAACTGTTGATCTGCAACATCAGCCTCATTATTCAACTACACAAGCTAGCCAAGATGCCTGCATGTATGCTTTGTGTTAATTGTTGTGGAAAATGCCACTGTAAAGGTGATTCATAAGGACAGTTTTGCACAGCCATGACTCAATGTGTGCAGCCCTAACACAGCGTGTAGCAGCCTCATCTCACCAATGATAGGTCTCCAGAGACGTGAGATGCTTCTGAAGGTACTGTTGTTTATCTGTAGCCTGATTCCCTAGCACTGCTCACTGTGTACATCTCCCAAGTGTTTAAGTGTCTGCCAGACTTCTGTCAGCAGGATTAATGTCTCCAGCTGTGTCACTATTGGATTATTTCCCTTTGATATCCTCAGAGTTTTCCAAACTCACCAGCTGTAACACTTTGTTAGTGTTAATCTTTGCAAGGACTACCAAAAAACACAGATGTGTGAAAGATACAGTAAAGTTTACACAAAACAAAAAGAATTGTGAGGCAGAGATTAGTTTTCAATTACTGTTTTATTGACATGATTGAATACACAGTCAGGTTTTATAATTCAGGATAGTGGCTGCAAAATGTGATAATGGGCAAGGGTAGGTATTTGAATTGCTAGGGAACTACTGAATCTGCCTGCTATTCCAGGGGCTGAGTTTCAGACTGAGGGAGGGTAGGTTCACGATTCATTGGCAGCTGTTATTTGTTGTTGGGAAAAGTATTCCCTTTCCTTGGAATGTGCAAATGAGAAAAAGAATATCCCCTTGGTAAATTGTGGGAGTGAAGGGTGGAGAGGAAGTTAAGCCATTCTATCTCCAGTTTGGTGTAGGGTAAGGGAAATTTGATTTCTGTGTTCTGCTTTAATTTCTGAACATCTTCCATGGTGTGAGAAGAGACAGGAGGAAGGAAGGTTACTATACTTTCAGTAGGTATAGCTGGCAGTGAACAGTGACTGCGTGGCAGCTGCGTCAGTCTTCCCAGACAGGACATACTGTCCCCTGCAAGCCAAACTGTTAATCTGAAAAAGAAAGGGGGTGGGGGGGGAACAAACAGGCAGATGTGTAAAGAACAACCAGCAGGAGTAACCACATGAGGCAGAAGTAACAGAGTAATGCCTCTGGTGAGTGAGGAGTGCCGGGAGGGGTGGGATCAAGAGCAGCATTAGGAAGGTGACAACATGTGTCCCTTCATGAAGAGCAGCTCTTCTCTGTGCTGGGGGAAAGCCTTGTACCTGTGCCCGCTTGCGGAAGGCCTCTTGAGCAGCCTTCTTGTTCTCATTTTTGCCTAACCACGCAGCCAGGGCAGAAGCTTGCAGGGCTCTCCCGTAGGAAAAGGTCAGTTTCCAAGGCTTAGGCAGAGGGGACTGATTCATGGCATTCAGGTTGAGAGAAGCCTCCTCTTCACTCTGACCTCCAGACAGGAAGCAGATTCCTGCAAGAAAGAGGTTTTGAGACTTTAGAATATTCCGGCCACCTCAATCCCTGACCCTTACTTGCTAGAGGAGCAGGGCATGTCAGAGGTAGGGGAAAGACTGGGAATGAAGAGATAGTAATTAATCAGGAATCACCAGGAACAGCAGCGGGAACCGTGCGGAGGAGAGTAGTGACAGTTGCCATGGCTACATCCTGAGGGGTGTACTTCTTGGAGCAGGAATGCCCAGCCGTCACCATGTTGGGTTTCAGCAGTGTCCCCTCCAAGTACACATGATGATCATTCAAAGCCTTGTAGACAGCAGCCAGAACCTGAAAACAGGAGGATTGAATACAGACTTCTGCTCAGATCTTCACCTCAGCCTGCTGTGAAAAGACAGCTTTATTCTTTGGTACTGTAGCAAGGTCAAATTGAATTTTGCTTTCCCATTATAATTATCTCTGGGGTTGCAGTTGTAGAAAACCCACTGCTTTTGAGATGACCAGGATACAACTCTTCATATTTAAGGGATTTGTCCCTGCTGAAATTGAGGTACTTTTGTTTGGTCCTGGTACAGCATTTTGAGATTGAGAATGCTTATTCTGTCACAGAAATGAAAATCTGAAAGCATGGAAAATACTCTTGGATTTCCTACTAGTTTGTTATGTGCTGAGGAGCTCATTTTTGTGATGCAGTTATGAAGGACATTTTTGGTCAAATCTCTTTAAGATCTGTGAGCACGAACTGCACAAAGTTTAGCTGCTAATTTGTGAGCAGGAGCACAGAGGGAGGAACCTCTTCTTACCTTCTCCGTGACATACTGACAGCGCTGGAGATCGTGGTCTCCATCAGGCAGAATTTCTGGCTCCACGATGGGCACCAAGCCATGCTAGGAGGAGAAAGATGGGATTCTTTAGGGCTATGGAAGGAAAAAATCTTGTTGTTTGCCCTGACTTTGGTAGTCCTCCTTCGTGCTGTGCTGCCCTTCCTCCTTGTCTTTCCCAAAATCCTCACAGGAATTCTCCTTGCAAGCTACCAAGTGTGTTATCATAGGGAACAGGGAGAAGGGGCAGCAGCATCTCAAAAAAGGTTGCTGGAGGGGAGGTACCTGCTGGCAGATGCTGGCATAGCGTGCCAATGTATTGGCATTCTCCTGGATGGCAAGTTGAGAGGGTGTTGTGCTGGTGATCTTCAGCACTGCACGCCACTTGCCAAAGTCAGCACCATCTTTCTTGTACTGGGCACAGCGTTCAGCCAGCCCATCCAGCCCTGCAGAGGGAGAACAATGCTTCACTGAGAGCTGCTCTTCAGCACAGCGCTCTGGAAAGTACCACAACTCCAGCCAAGGCTATGTCTCTGATGAGTCACCCTATAGCTTTTGCTGCTTGGGCCCTAGCTTAGGATCCTCAGATCTCTTCTTACCTTGGATGGTGGTTTCTCCATTTGTTCCTGCTAGAGGTGCTGTGCCTTTATCCAGCTGTGGATGTCAGAAAAACAGGAGGGGTTACAGAAAGGTGGGAATTGGTCTAATTCTTACCTTCTTATCCTTGTCTAGTCTGCCTTTGAAGGCTAACTGTTAGTAATGTGTGGACCTTAACATGGTCAGGGTGCAAAGGAAGAAATGTTGGAGCAAAGGGGAAGAAAAAGGAGTGAACTGAGTAAGAGGAGGGGCAGTGAATGGCTGCAGGGAATGGCTCAAGACCTCTGTCAGATGTGGAAAGGATCAGGTTTACATTACTGCATGGAGAGATTTATTTGCAGTGAATGGTGAGTAGATGGAGGTTGGTGTATGAAAAGTTCCAGCATCTCATGCAAATGTGCCTCTAGTTAGTTGCACAAAAGCTATGCAAGGAATTTTAAAACCAATTACAAAAATGGGGGAAGGGGCAGGGGTGTGGCAGGAACAGTTTTTCAGGAGAGAGCAGTCCCAAATATAATTTGCCCTGGAAATGGGGTTTGGAGTATGATGCCAGCCTGGTACAGATGCCAATACAGATGCTCACCTTAATTCCCACCACAATGCCTTTTTCCTTGATGAGTGCTGGGAATGGCTTTCCACTGCTATCTTTCTGATAGAGAGTCTCATGGAAAAGGATCACGCCCCCAATGCTCTGGTTGATGGAAGTATCCGAAGAGAAGAGGATCTCTCTAAAAGCTCGGCGGTTCTCCTCCGTATTCTCCACATTGATCCGCTGCAGCCTGTTCCCCATGGTACCTAGTGAGGTGGACAAAGGCCAGACAGAGAGGTTCTAGTCTTGGCTGGCCTCCTGGTCCCAATAAGTGGTAATGAATTGGATCTTCCGTTCAGAGCTTTCCTTCTCAACCCATAGTTTGCAAGCTTTTGTTGTTACAGCTGCAGCACTGCCTGGCTGAATTTTTTCTGCTCACCCAACAGTTTCTAAGTGGTTTTCTACTCCAGTGATTTCAAATATGAAGCAAAACTAAAAGGAAAAAACATCTTGCATACTACTAACTGATTAATGTCCAGAACTCACCCACTGATTCATCTGCAGCAAGGATCCCCTTTCCTGAAGCCACAATCCTCTGAGCAATGTCTGCAAGAGCCTTCTTCTGCTCTGGAGACAGCGCTGGGAACTGGTGCGTCATGTTAACTTATCTGTGGGAGAGAATTACTGTTACAAGTAATTACAAGAAATTCTGGGGAAGATTATGAACTGGTGGCACTACTCAAGTGCTTCCTCTAAGGGCTCTTGGTGCTTGTCCTGGTCCATGTTATCACAGGCAATATGACCAGAAATTCATTTGAGTTCTTCTAGGCTTGGTGTGTCTGGAAAAACTAGAAGGAAATGCAGGAGACACATCCTACCACATCCTTCTAGAACCTACCACATCCTTCTAGAACCAAAGTGGGAAAGACTGCATTTTACCTGCATTTGCTCAGAAAATAAAAGAAGGTCAGTCTGTCGTAAAAACGTGCACCAAGTAACAAGTAAGCAAATTGCTGACTCCGTAGACTTTTTGGTTCCTGTCAGTAGAATGCCGGTTATTCTGTTGCTCATCTTTACACATTTCCTAACACTGCTCCTCTTCTATTTCCTGCATTTATTGGCAGTATTTGCTGCTGTGTCTGGTTGACTTTCCTTCCCCTACCTTTTGCCTGGGTTTGTAATTCTCCTCCCTATGGCTGCTCTCACTGCTTCCTCTACAGAAGATATGGGGCCTTAGGAGAATTCACCCCTCATTTCTATCTTTTTACCTGTGGTAGAGGGTTACCAGCTGCAAATACCCAGCACCTGAAGTCTGGGTTCTGTCTTGATATGACAAAATTCTTGGTCTTATTAAAGTTTTTGTTTATATGGCATTAAATTACAGTTTTTTCTGATCATCTGAGTAGTCCAAGTTACTTTTCTGAGTGTATGACTTTAAGTCTGAAACAGAAAAACTATCTCCCTTTGGTTTATCATATGTGATAGCTAAAGCAATGCATGTTTTTTTACCACTGGGTAGTAAATCCAGAAGGTAATTGATTAAAAACAATATAGAAGAGCTAAAATACCATGTTTTCTTCCAAAAGGGCAGGCCTCTGGACAGCGTTTGTATTTTTTATTCCCAAACTCTGCCTAAGAGAAGAGTGAGAACTCTTTAATCAGAATTTCTTTCATTAGAAATGGCCAGAAAATATATGTAGGCAGCCAAGTCTAACTTCTTATTTCCCTGCACACAGATGCTGACATGGAAGTTGACAGGGAATCCTTTTCTTATCCTTCCTGTGAAGGGCACAATGAGGAGAAACAATAGAATCTGCTACTCATGATAGGGTACGGAGCATGACAAATGGTGCCAAAATTTTCTGGCAACAATGTCGTCAGAATACGCTAACAGCTATAAATTCATGTCCCTGATTTATAGCTGAGGATACTTTGGTACTGGCAATGTTATCATGCAAGATTCAAATGGCATTGTCTGCCAGTACAGACCAGTCAGATGCAGTGTCCAGATATCTACTTTACTACTTTGTGAGCTGAGACTGGAATTTTTCACATGCAGCTTACCACAGAGTGAGTCATTTTAGGTTTAGAGGGAAGATGAAGGAGTGCAGGATGAAGACTTAGTCAAATTAGGGAGAGTTCCCTGCTTTTCAGAGGGCTGACATACATTCTTGCTGTGGTCCTGTGAAACAGGCTTAGCTGAACCCCTCTGTCTGCATACCACCTGTGCCCAGAACTCTGGGAACCATTCTTCTACTGTGGTGATCACAGCGCCATCATCACTCCCAGCTCTTGGTCTTTTCAGCTCACTCAGAAGAATTTGAAAATCTATGGTTTATGCTGCATAGCTGCTTAAACAACCTACACCTACAACTCTTCTTATCCCTCACCTGCTTTCTTTGTTGGATATGTCTTAAGAAACTGGCTTGTTATTATGATTACTGTAATTATAGTTTGGTGATGAGCATCTGATTTTAACTTCAGTTAAAACCACACTACTGTTAAATAAGTCGTTATGCAAAACAATAATGAATCACTCCAGTAGTTCAGAGTCTCTATGGAGAAGACTAGAAAATTGTACTCTGTCAAGAATATGATCTTGTCCAAGGATAAAGCTAATGAATTGCTTAAATCAGGTGTGGGATTTTAGAGTTGCAGTTTGGAGCTGTGTTACAGGACCAGGAGGTATCCAGGTAACCTTGAGTCCAGCTGGCTGGACTGCAAGACATGGTTCCTCCAGTCATATTATGATGGGTACCCTTTCTTTCCAGCAATGCAATAAACAATGAGATTAATGTCTGCTCTATCTTACATTTTCCCAGTGTTTGTCTAAAGGTAACAAGGAGACATCACTCAAAACCAGCCTGCAAGGCAAATTTTCAAAATATGGAAATATGAGTTTTCAGTGAATAATGCTGTTCCAAGTGAGAACATTGTGAGACTGAAACAATAAATAATAAAGTATAGTTTCAGAGTGATGAACTGGAAGACAGCAAATTAGTTTAAGTTTCTATACAAGTATCTCATTGAGTGTGAAAGGAGCAGGTGGAGATTTGCTCAAAGTCTCCTCAAAATGATCTTTAAGGCCATGGTCAGTGGTTCCCAGATACTCTGCTGAGCTAGAGCGATGAATAAAAGGCACAGTGTTTCTAGCTGAAATGGTGAAGAAATGAGGGCAAAAGAACAATTGTAAACCTTATAACAGCTCAAAGTTGCAGACTGTTCTAGCACCCTTGATTTACGATTTTATTTTTCTGTGATTCTTTCATGACAATCATAATTTCTGAGAATCTTCATGTCTGCATTCAAGAAAGGGTGTCTCTGCTGCAAGGTCCTGCTCTGAACAGGGGGACAGGCAGGAGAGAAGTAGAGAAGCCCTACACTTCATTTCATACAGCCACCTTGTAAAGAGTAAGCTCCCCACACATCCATAGAAGCTTTAATGCCCCCTCTTAAAAAGCTGGATATGTCACCTCATATCAACTCCTGAGAAAAACAGTTGTGCCCAGGCTGCCAGAGCTGCATAGCTTATTTCAGTCTTCCAAGAACAGTCTATTTGTCTTAATATTATTTATCTGTTTAAATTGACAACTTTTCTAGGAAGAAAAAATTTCTAATAAGTTGTGATCTCAATAACAGTAATTGGGAGTTGTCCCACCACTAGGTTTCAAGAAGCTTTATTTTTATTTACCTATTTTAGGCTGTGAGCTAAGTGCCACAAGCTCAAGTGATTTCACACTGATTTCTAATTGTATGAACAGAATGCATTCTCTTTGTAGTATCTGCCTATGTAATTTTTTTTTAAAGTAGAATTAAAAAAACCCTCAAATGAATAAAACTGCACAATCCCTCCAGCTTTGTAGCTGCCTGGAGTGCTTATCAGGCTTCAACAGCTCCTTAAGCAAACAAATTTCTTTGTTCAGCCCCCAACCTGTGGCCAGCAGGAGGTAGGCGTATGGGAACAGGCAACTGCACAGTTGTAAAAGTAAATATTGTAATACTGAAATATTGGGTTTTTCTCAGCTACCATAAAGAAAGAAGCCATGGCAGCTCAAGCACTTGATCCTGTTAATATCAGTAGTGAGAACCAAAGAGCAGAGTCAAGATGAATAGTAGAAGGAATAATATTACATTTCACTTCCAAACATATTAGAAACTTCACTTTATCATTGGCATCTTTTTTTTCCAAGAACCTCATGTGACTAGATTACTCTAACCTTACATAAAAAAAGTCTCACCTGAGTCCCAGTTTGCAGAAGGAAAAAGAATGGATCAGAATTTCAGAATTTCTAAGTTTTTCTCTTGGGTCTCTTCACTTCCTGCTTTTATAAAACTGGTTCCGAAAGCGAAGGACCAAAATTTTAAGCTACAGTTTGTATCCCATATATGTAGCTTTTTCCTATTCAATTACCAGTAAACACAGCCCTTCAACACTATCTCTGACAGTCAGCAATACAAACTCTGCACACAAGAGATTTGTTTCCAAAGAACAGTGTTTGAAGAAGAAGCAGCTGAATACATAAGCAAATAAATATAGCTGGTAGGGACAATGAAAAGTATTTTAAAATTTAATCTATCTCATGTAGGCACAGTGTTGGCCTGACTGAATTTACTCCTCTTTACACTTGTATACTTGGAGGAGGCAGACACTTAGTGGCTTAGCACCTCATATTCTCACTGCAGTGGCTATCTGTGGTTACTGACCTCACTTCTCTGTGGAGCTCCGTTAAAAAGTGGTTTCTAAATAAGTCTGGTTCCTTGGGTGTGGGGAAAACAGATGGGTATGAACAGCTGGGCAAGCCTGGCCCCATCCTACTGACAGAGTACATTCTCACCTAGGTGGCAGAAGACACACAGCTGGCAGGACTACTTGATATACCTGATTGATGAGCAGTCATCCAGAGGATCCTGGACATGGGAATTGGAAGAGGCCAACAGGAGCAATGTGCAGTCTGGCTAAGACAAATGCCTGGACATTGCCTGGGCTTCAAAGCCCTGGCAGCCATTCCCCCTGGATGAGTGGGATGAGGAACAGCTCTTTGGGGATGGCCTAAGGCCCTGTCAGGCAGCAAGCTAAACAGAGGCCAGCAGCAAGGGCACAAGCATCCTGTATGAGCAGGGGTCTGGCCTAGAAAGCTAGAGGAGGAAATGGATTATCCCCCTTTTCTCAGCACTCTGTATTTAACATCTGGGTACTGCTTCCAGTGTTGGGCCCCTGCAGTACAGGAAAAACGTACTGAAATGAGTTAGTTCAACAGATACCACCAAGCAGATCAGTGGCTGCAGCACTTGCTCTGTGAGGACAAGTCTGCTGAGCTGGGTCTAGTTCAGTCTCAAGAAGTGATGGCTTCAGGGGTACCTCTCAGCTGTCCTCAGTCCTTATAGAGTGTGATCGAAGAAGCAGAGATAGGGTTTTCACAGCGGCTGTGATGGGACAGTGAGACACAACAGGCACAAGATGAAACCAAGGAGATTCAGTCTTGATAAGAAGAAATTTTTTTCACTGTTGGGACAGCCAAGCAATGTAACAGATTGACAAAAAAGGCTGCAGTGTCTCCATCCGTGGAGCTTGCCAAGACTCACCTGAATAAGGCCCTGAGTACCTCGGTCTGGCCTCATGTCTAGCACTGCTTTGGGCAAGGGGTGGTTGGACTACAGACTTCCTGTGTTCCTTTCACCCTGAATTACCCCATGGCTCTCCATGAATACCTGTTTTAAGGAGTCAAGGTGGAAGTGGTGCTTCTGGTAGATATGAAGGAGCTCTCAGGAAAGAACAGAACATTTCTCCCATCATCCTTGCACTGAGATGAAAGTTTTGGGTTAGCAAAATATTTCATTTCTGCATTCTAAAAAGTCTCAAGGATATGGGACAAAAAGAGATACTCAGATTTCTGTCTCCTAGAAAAAGGGGCAGATGTTTTTGATTGACATGCTAATGTCACCATCTCCATAGGTCCTTTGGGGTATATATGTTGTAAGTTGCTTGCTTGTTTTTTGCTCTCTGAGTTTTTTTACCGTCCTCATGGTCTATTTAGGGACCTTGATTCAACATCCTGTCCCAGATGGAAATGCAGATCTTAAGTTCCCTGTGCTGATTCCCATGTTAGCCTCAGAGCTGTACTCAAGCCCTGAGCAAGTGTATCCCATTTTCATTTCCCTAGCAACTATGAAAGGAGGTTATGTTCAGAGATCTGTCCTCTGCAGTCAGAGCAGAGCACTCAGAATGGCTAGATTTGGCTGAGGTGGCAAATGGTTGCTTGGAAGCAAGTGTTATTAGGGAGAAGCTACTTCTCTTTCAGGGCTGGACTTTTCTCAGAGAAGATAAAAAATTGCTGCTAGACTTGCATGAGAATTCAAGTCTTGTATTGCCAGCAGGGGAGGCTGGGGGAAGCAGTGGTGAGAGTCTCAGATGGGCTAAATGGTTTTGGGTAAGCACATAGGATAGTTGAGTAAGTGATGAAGGATCAAAGACTTAGAGAGGATTAGACTTGATCAAGCAATTTCCTGAAGCTCGTTGTTCACAGCTTGAAAGGTTACAGCCTACAGATGCAAGAACAGGCTTTGTTTTCCTGCACTTCAGAACTTATATACCTTTGGCAAATACCATTGCACTGTTTCAGAAGAAACTGCCCTACAAATACACATAATTGCACTTCTGTCAGCACTGGTGTCTGTCAGGACCAGCTGCCTTCTTCAGTCATCCTCTGTTCTCCTTGCAAAACAGAAATTTATGTACACCACAAGCAAAAACAAACATGAAACAAAGCGACAGAAAGCAATGCAGGTACATTATTGTTCTAGTCTCCGTAGGCAGAGGATTCACTCACTCACTCACTCTGAGCTAAGTTAGAAAGCCAGTGTTAGCAGCAAATGGATCACTTTAGAAGACCACTGCAGAATGGCTGAGTGCTTATTTCTCACAAGCTGTTCCTGAAACAAAAAAATTAAAACAAAACCAAAAACATCTTTCCAAGCCCACTGTAAATAAACATACCAGGTCTCAGCTGCTGATATATGTACCGGCTTTAGAGTTGAGAAATTTAATTATAATACTTACTTGTTTGTGGGCAGTGTCTCTGCTGCTACAAGCTTCTGGTGAGGTGTTTGCAGGCAAAGAGACCCGGTCCTTCTAATCACTAACTTTTATAAAATTCTTGGTGAGGCTTTTATTTTTTTTCTTCCTCTCCACTCCTTCATTGTCCCACCTCCTCTGCAAGCTGTCCGGGGAGGTGTCCCTGCTAAAGGCTAGTCATTGGCTATCAGACCACCACCATACACCTTCAATGGGACCTGGTCATGCTCCTGCTGTTCCTCCCCTTTCCCCTCCCCCTTATATAGAAGGCCATTCATGCAGTAAAACTAAGATGTTTTCCAGTTATTTCAAATGATTCCTCCTCTTTCTAAAACATATAAAAAACAAGAGAAACTATGGAAATTGCTTACAGGTATCTTGGGCACAACTTTATCATTTAGATCTTCTGAAAGTTTATACTTAGGAAACTGCATGAAGAAAGAGCAGAAAACAAAATATAGAAACAATGAAACAGATCCTTAACTTGCACCAGTTGGTACCATTTCAGTGGCTTCCTAAGTGTTACACTGCTTTTCTTCACTCTTTTTCTTCTTCTTAACTCTAGCATGGAAACATTTTCTTTTTCCAATTGGTATAGGAAAAGGCAAAATGTGATGCTACAGTATCAGGTTTGATGAAAGACCAAGTTCTGATGTCCTATAACACAGCGTACCTGTGAAATTAATGATTGTCAGACCAAACATGCCCACATGCAGGTACACAGCTGCAAGCCAAATTTTCCCCCCAAATCCCACTGAGATGCCCACCCTATTGTAGTGAAATGCAGACTTCTCTGTTGCTTAGCAGAATTTTTCAGTGAAAAATGCTGACGCTGTATAAATGGTGTATCAGCATTGCAGTTTATATGAAGCCACACTATATTCACCAAGTCCAGGCCTATAGACTTGATTATTTGCTTTACTTTATTTCTCCCCATCCTGCAGGCTAGTACTCCTGGAGGGAAGTATAGCACAAGGACTGTTGGGCAAACATCATACCCTCAGGACCAACACCCTCCACAACCTTGGACATTGGCATATTTTTACCACAGAGACCCAGTGTTTGCCTGAAGAATGACGTAGTTTCTCCATTTGTTTGGCTCCTGCAGTCACCCTTTGGCCTTTACATGGACAGGTGAGACACCTGATTTCTCCTCTATCCACAACACTGTCTTTCTTAGGGCACTTCCTCCTTGAATCTGTCTTGCATCTGCATGCCAAGGTCAGTGCTCATAGGAAACCGTGGGAACTGCCGGCCTGACAGTCAACAGAGAAACCTCTGAAGGAGCTGACAATGCAGTCTAGTTGAAGGCCTTGTGCTTGTGTTCCTCTGTTTTCTTTCATGCTGCCCTTCCTGATCCATGTGTTTTTGCTGAAGAAAGCTGTGGCACATAACATGGACATAAAGCCTTCCCTGCTTTACAGTGTTTGTTTTATATTCCATTTCTCCCATCCTAGCAGAAAGAAAAACCCCATGGTGTTTTAAAGTTTCTCACCACAACATAAACATCTAATACAGACTAAAAGTATTTTTAATTAAATTCCTTATCTAAGACTCTTGAGACCAAGAAGGTATCATAATGGTGGTCTTCTTCTTCAAGGTCAGAGTTTGAGTCCTGTTGCTCCTGGTTTGGCTAGAAGCTGGCACAGGAGGGAAGTTCTTGGAAGTGTTTTATTCCCAGTGTCATCTGCCCTATGTTCTGACAGGATATTAGAAAAAAATCTGTGGGAGTCTTCATGAAAAAAGCAGTGTCAGACATTTAGATAAAACCTGGAATAATCCCCTCAGCCCACCTTGACTTCTTAGCTCTTCAGAAATATATAAATGTACTTCTAGATGGATAATTGCTGTTATGTGCCTTTCCAGGCCTTCTAACCCTTCGCTCCAGCACTCCAAGCGCAGGATTACAAAATCTCCTCATAAAGATTTTGAGGACAGAGGAGATAAAAGGTGAATAGACAATATGCCTAATTTTTTCACTTAATTGAGGAATGGGAACCTTTTCAGAAAAGAGTATGGAATGAGTAGTCTCTGTAGATGATGTCACTGTAAGGTTTTAGTATACAGACCCATCACACTGACCATATTGTGCAGAAATTATGGGGATATTAAAATGACACTGGAAAAGAGTACATATTTCCATGTAATCATACTTCGGGAGTACTTGTGCCTGTTAAAATGAGGTTATAGTAGTATCATTTCTTAAGTAAGAGGAAAAAGCTTGTATCGTGAGTGGTATGCAGTGTACTTTCATTTACCAAACAACTAACTTGGCCCATGAAAAGTACCAAATCACTGCCTGCACTAACTATTCCATGGCAAAATTGGTGTATTACTTAAGCAGTAATTCTGTCTCATGGAGGTAGTGTTCTAACTCAGACCTGACAACTCTCACACCTTTCCAGTGGCCATGAAGGCAGGGCTTCCAGTAGGAGTTCTGTTTCAGAGGCAGAATAATTTCTCTTCTGCATCCCTGCAGTTCCTTATCCCCGTCTGCCTCTGGCATGGGAAGGAGGATATAGGACAAAGATCCCAGTCAAGGATAAGGATAGGGTGAACAAGAAGGGAGGTCAGTTGCACTAAAGAGCAACTACTCTGTTTTTTGTATTCTTAAAAATAGTTATGCTGACTATTGCAGTGATTGCTGATACTCTTTTCTAGTGAGGAGTATAATTTATTAGAGAAAGGATTACTAGCTGGTTTTGAATTTTGGATGTCTGGGAACTGCTTAAATACTTATCTAACTAAATACAGTGATGACGGGTTTTCAGCACAGATTATGGATTTTTATGTGTTCATGAGAGAGCTGATATAAACAGTCTTGCAATATAAAAACTTTATACCTGTGTTTAAAACATCACTGCAAACAAGATGCCTAACTATTTACAGAGCTTAAATGTTCATTATTGTGCCTTTTATAGCATAGAAACAGAAAGTGGTAGTTAGCTATAAAAGAGATCGCTTAGATTAAAGCACAAGAAATGTGTCACAACGTAAGTTAATTTTCTGTTGAACGGCTTGGAGATTTTGCTGGTGTCAGCTTTTTCATCTGAGATTCCCATACAGAAGTTGACAGAAGCATGCATTTAAAAATATTAAGAACCATTGAAAACTGTACTCCACGTGTGGCATAGGTTATTACTTAGGTCTTAATTTGGGGTTTACTTTTTGGAATTTGATAATGCAAAAACGTGATTTTTGCAGTAGAAGTTAATTTAATTGCTGTTCCTGTTATATGCAGCCTTAGTGTCAAAGGATCTGACAGTTGTGTACTTAAGTTTTAGATGAAGTCTTGCTGAATAAAATATATTAAAGTTAACAGAAAGCCTGTTTCAAAGCCAACAGATAAAAAATATCTTAATTGCCTCTAATTTTCCAGGTTGTGATTTTATTTTCCATTTCTAGCAGTATAATTCTGATAATGTTTGCCTTTAACTACTCAAATGAACTAGCATTTTAAATAAAAAAATAGGTAAATGGGAAGAATGATCAATTGTAGTGCACCTCAGAAAGAATGATGAAAAAGAAATGAATCAGGCAACTTCAGAGATTATATGGTCACCATAAGAAAAATTACAAATGTATAGCTTCACTCTGCACTTAAGTAAATTAAATTCTACTTTTGGATGTGGTCAGACCTGTAAAATGGATTGAAATGGAATGGAAAAAACCACTGTGAATTGGAAGGACGTCCAAGAATAATATGCATCCACATGAAAAACACCTGGCTTTGTTGCCTCATGAGGCTGCTGCCTGCATGATGGGTTAAAGTCTAATCTAAGCAGGCTCGAGCAGAGTGGAATCTGCCTCCTACCCACCTCTCCACACTGTGCTGGATATTTCCTGTTTTCTGTACTCTGCAGTCTTGCTTAACCATCTCAAAGTCCAGCTTGTTCATCCCTATCTAATCAGAGGTATTATTTATTAAGTGGTTTGTTTTCCACAGTCACCTACACCCCTCACCCCCAGTGAGAAGAGCCTGGCTGTTTAACTCCACTGGAAGAAATACCCCTGTATTTTCGGCTTGTCAGCAGAGTCTGCAGACAACTACATCGGGGGGGGTGGGAGGGGGGCAGCGGGCAGTGTTGGGCAAAACAGACTCAGAACACCAAGGAGATTGCACAAGGAAGGTTTTGCTTTGTTCTGCATTCTGTGCAACTTAAAGCTGAATGTCTGCAACAAACATCATGACTTGGAATGAAAAACAGGAAAGCATGCAACACTGCTGTTACCAAAACACAGATCTTTGCACTAATTTCAACAGTGCTGCTGAAATACCCAGTAGGATACAACTTTAAATCGAGCTGCCTGTGGCAACGTTCCTGTGCTGTGAGAAAAGGTGTAACAGGTCATAAAGGTAAATGCTGTCATGACATTGGTCTCTGTGCCTTTCTGTTGACATTTTGTTTTTCAATAAAGCAAGAAGGCAAACAACTTGGCTTCTATGAAGGGAGACATTTAACTGTTTATTACCTGTTTATCTGAGCAGCACATGGTCCCCCAAAAAAGCACAATTAGGTGCTGCATGTTAATATTTGTATTAAGTTTGCAAAATACAAACCACAACAGGTGTCTGAACTGGACCAGCTTGCTGAAAAGACCATATGTAGATGTGGTTTCTATCTAAGAACACTGGACACCAAGGCAGAAATTCTAAGAGAAAGTAGGCACAGCTGCCCAGAGGCTTACAAACAGGACAATAAAATGTAACTCTTCATCAGCTTTTAAAAATCACTGTTGTTCCTACCCTCCTAGACACCAATATGGCATTTCTAACATGCCATGAAGAACAAAGTCATGGGAAGGGACATTGATGTTGCTGACCCTTAGCCAGTAGGTACATGGATAAACTGGCTGATGGGATGGATTCTCCCCAAGCTGTCAGGACAGATAATCAGTGGAAATTAAGTTACTCCAGAATGGAGACATGCAGTGAAGAAGCACGGACCACGGAGTACCTAATTCTCTACGCATTTTTGGAAGGCGTGTGTTTTACTGAATATTATTCAGGGTGGGCCCTGCCATCTGCTAAATTTGGATACAATGTCTGTAAAGCTGGTGTGAAAATACACAAAATTAAACTCTGACTCCCAATGCTTTCATAACTACAAAGTTACTATGCAACTGCAACTGTCTCTCACAAAAAATTACCTTTTTTATTTTGTGAAATATGTACCCTCTCTATACAAAAGTAAATTTCACCACTCAGCGCTTGATTTTACATCATGTCTCTGTTAAAATGCCTCAATTTTGACTGGAGAAGGGCCTGAGAAACCTGGTCTAATAAGACCTGCTTTGAGTTGTGTTGGATCAAAATTATAATTATCTGTACTAATTCATGAATATGGGAGTATCTTTGTCTGTCAAATATGGTAAGGAAAGATGGATATGCCAATCAGGAAAACAAACAGGGAGATGCAGAAAGATGAGACTATTAATAGAGTTTTTACAGAGAGGTTGTTTATTTTGTAGAAAGTTTGCTTGTAAATAACTTTATTAAAAATAAAAACCAATTCAGACTATATCCAGACAATTTCTGGATAATCCAGTATTGCTGCTGAAATACCCAATCTGGTGATTCACAGCTCCTCACCATAGGAAGGAAGGCTTTTCTCTCTTCAAATGCAGTTCCTTCTCACTAAGACATTGATGCCTGCTGGAATTAGAAAATCCTCTTAAACTTCTAATTTAGTAGACACCTGTCAGTTTATGCCCTGTGTTCTGCTGGCATCATGCTTATGCTGGACATGCTTTGGAAACAAATCTAGTTTTTGTTTAAGTTAATAACTCTGCCTGAACTGTCCTGGACAATAAAGCCTTGGGTCCTGCTGATGGCCCATCCAGAAAGTCTCCTCTTGTGCAAGCAACAGCTGCTGCATTGAAGAATATTCTCCAAACCATTGGGAATGAGCTAACACCCAAGAAAATCCATCCTGTTTGTTTCAAAAATAGTCATGAAGTTTGTTTAAAGTGAAAGAAACCAAGCTCTTAAGGCCACATTTCAGGGAGCTAATACTGTGCTTTGAACTTCTGTAGTCTGAGATGGGGCAACTCAGCTCCACTCCCCTCAGAGAAAAGCGGGAAAAGGCTTTGGGGTTCTTGAAACTGCATTTTTAGCCTGAGCTGCAGAACAAAATCCAACAAGAATTAAGAATTCATGGTAGTTTCCCATTCTCTGTTCTGAAGGTGATGTGCACTTCTCTGACTTCTAATTTCTAGTAAAACATGCAGCACAGAAAAGTGAAACAAGACTCAATCTGCTTGTGGAAGACTGGAAGGCAGGAGCAGGAGGCCTTTCCTGGGATGCCCCATTGGCAGGGTGGCCACTGTGCAAGTAACTGAGTAACTCAGAACACCTCCCTGCAGGGTCAGCAAAGCAGCACCTCTGCTGTAAAAGTGACTTGTGAACTTCAGAAAATTGTCCCAGAAGGACATAAAGAATTTATTAACCTGCTTCTTGCACAAAGGAGTTTGTTCTCAGCTGATTTATCTGAAACTCTCACAATGATAGGTTCAAGCCCTGAGCCCTCTGCACATTGTTTGGTCTCACAGTCAAATTCTGCCACCTCTTATGCCATGAGAATTGTCTTCTAGTTTAGAAGGGATGCCTTAAATTCATGTCAATTTTCAGCTATGAGGCTTAGTGAAATTATTGACCTCTCCTGGACTTTTGAAATGTCAAATTAAGTACTACTGGATTGTCACTGTTGAAGCTAGATTATAGCTGCCAAATAAATTTGGCCATACCAGACCCCCAAATTCAACCAGCCTAGAAGTAAAACACATCATCAGATGGGGCAGGGATGAGTTGGATTCAGACCCAAGCAGGGACCTCAGCCAGTCATGTTCAGTCCAGGAAGAAGACATATCATTGGTCAAGGAGCTGGGCAGTGCTAAAACCTCAACCAGTCAATTACCTAGATGCAGGAGTTTTGAACCGACTATACAAGTAGGTTCCAAAGAATAAAACAGGCAGTTTGTCAGATGATTAAGAGAGGACTCGAGTCATGATTTCTGTCCAATCCACAACTGCATGTAAAACTGGACAAGCAGGAAAATAACTTCGAGACAAATGGATAAATCATTTCCCCACATCAAAACATTTATTTACAGGATACAGCTTCTTGCTTGTTTGCTTGCTTGCCTTCCCCTCTTCCTTTTTCCATTGCTTGTCCCATTTCTTGCTGTGACATTTTCTAAGGCAAGAATGAGTATGAACGAAAAGAACAGAGCATTGTCCTGGATTTATACAGTATAAAGATATAAAAGAGAGAAGAGCAAGCCCACAGCACCAAAACATTCACAGCTAAAGATACAGGAACCAGGTGTATGTGCAGGCACTTGGTGGAGTAAATACACAGTGACACTAAAATCCTGACACCCAAACCCCATGGCAGTGAAGCCAGAGGAGAGATTTGCCCACCTGCCACTGTGTGACTTCCCTGGCATCTCTAGGGCTTTCAGCAGCTGAGAACAAAATGTGGTTTTGACTGTGCCATTCTTCTGCTGTTCTCTGCCAGGAGGCCTAAAGGCCTTGCCTTTGGAATGGCATGGAACCCACAAGCAGTTTTTACTCACTCTAATTTCCAAAGGTGCTCTAGAAGTATCCAGCTGATTACTGGAGTGTGGAGGCCCAGGGGTCTGCCACCAGGGTGGTCCTACCTCAGCCCTGGAGGGGCAGAGGCAAAAGGGGAGAGATGCCCCTCTAGAATACAGTAAGGAAAGGCCTTCCTTCCAGGGGCCGTTTGCAACCACATGTTGGTGCCTTTTGGGTTCTGGTGTTCTGATAGTGTGTGGGGATTGATGTCACCCTTGTTCAGCCCATTTACCATTAATGTACCCTTCCTAGAATGTTCTTCCTTCCCTTAATCCCACTGGCTCTGTTCTGCTGCATTGTTCCACCTGTTATCCCCTTGGTTCTCCTACTCTTTAGCCACTTCCCTGCACCACTTTCCCTTGTCCCTGTTGGACCTTGACCCTCATATCTGCCCCTTTTGCCCCTCATTTAACCCTGTGCCCTTAGCCCATTCCTTGGTTCTCGTCCCTATTTGAGGCTGTGCTCTTCAATAAACCAGTTGTCAGATTGCTAAATGAGAACCCATCCCTTTGTCTTAAATCGTCAGCATTTTCTACAGTGTGCTCTGAGCTCAGAGATGCAGGTCGCTCTCTGGGATCTTGTTGCGCCATGTACCGTAACACTGGAGAGCAAAGCACTGCTGTGATGCTGTTTCTCAGCTCACTGCACTGTGCCTTTGTTCTGGGTAACTGATACCCACTGTGCTGAGGGTTACCATTTTCTTTGGTTTCATCTCTCAGGAGTTTTAGGTATTTCTCACCTAGAACCAAACTTGTTAAGATAATAAGGCATAAATCACCTGGAAGAGAGCTGGGAGAAGAAAATTCAAAGCAAAGCCCTTCGATTACCAAAAAGAAAAACCCAAACAACTCCCACTGATTAAACTCAACAAAAAATACTTATTTGGTTCATTCCAAAGGGAGGAATATGGTTTTAAAAATAGTTCAACCAAATGCCACCTCAAAGTGAATTTGATTCAAAGCTCACTAAAGCCAAACTGGGCCTTTCATCAGATATACCAAATTTTTACCTGTTTTCATTCAGTATGAGGTCTCTTGTCATCTGCAAGCTTTTATATTTAACTGTGCCCACAGCCCTGGTACAAAGTACCTATCCCAGATACCTAACAACCAGGACACACAATCACTGTCAGAGTGGCCCTTTGATGTGCTGTGCTATTGTTGCTTGTTCTTGTGAACAGCTGTCTTTGTTTCCCACAGGTATTTTGCTTTCTGCCAGGAGAAGTGAATGAACCACTCCAACTGAGCTGCGAATTACAGCTCCAGAATGAACAAGGATCTTGCACAACAACAGCACCTATTTAGCACAGATCTAGTCTTCATTTGTCTCTGTACTGAGGGAAAGTCAAGGTAAATTCATGTTGAATGGATAAATTCACTCAGTGGTTGATAAAACCTTTCTTAATGGAGCCAGTACAATGAGTGATGATCCTCACCAACACAGCAATCATTATGTACAATGTGTGTCATGTATCAATGAAAATGTGCATTTCTGACCCATCAGTGTGACACCAGTGGCTGTGATTCTGTTTTCCTATCCCAACTCCCAGAGATGACCTTCAATAGGCAGCAGAGGTTTTGCATTTAAAAGCCTCAGGTGGAAGCAAAAGGAGTGGAAATGGTGGAGGTGTAGACAGGGAGACAGCAACTAAAGAGACTTCATCAATTTGAAGAATCTAGGCAGAATTTGTGGGAAAGTTCCTGCAAACCACTTCTGCTTTTGAAGGTCTGCTCAAAACCACAGCTTTGGAGCAGAGACAGGTCAAAGATCAGACCTTAGTAAGGATGGGGAAATAAGCCCTTTCCCTCCTCATTAGCTTGAATTTGAAACATTCACTTTGTCCAACATTTTTGCTGTCCTAAGGCAAGAATTTTTGTAACCACTGTTCAGGAGAGTAAGCAGGAAAGCTGTGCATGTTGATGTGAGATCTTTTCTTTGGAAACGGCTAAGGAGATTGGGATGGAATCTTCCACTCTTCTCCCAGGTGGTGCATGGTGATTAGTTCAAAATTCATACTAAACAGGGTCTGAATGTACATAGGCTGATTTTTTTAAGAAAACTTGTCATTTTAGAAAGAGTTATTCTCTGTCCACATACAGACACAGGATGCCCAGTGCAAGCAGCACAGAATGCAAGTCTGCACACTGTTCCTCAGCCCATGGCAAGTGTCCTGGGTGTTTTTTGTGTGGCAAGGCAGGAGCAGCTCACAGCAGTTTTGGGTTGCTGTTCAGTCGGAGGCTGGAGTACATCCCCACGTGCCGCACCAGGTTGGGCTCCACCACAAAGGCGTTCTCGCCCTTGCCCCGCAGCAGCGAGTAGAGGGCAGTGTCCTTGGCGAAGCCCTGGCGGCAGCGCAGCCCCTGCAGGTATTCTGAGGCCCGGCGGGCAGAGGCAGCAGGGAAGAGCATGGCGGGCGTGCAGCACTCACTGGCTGGCACCACGTTGTAGAGTGCGGGGTGCAGACGGCGCAGCTCCAGCCCATAGTGCCGCCCCACCAGCTCTGACAGGGCCATGCTGTACAGGGCGAAGAACACCACCAGGCACCAGCTGGGGCCCGCTCGCCCTGCGGCCCAGCAGTATGCAAAGGTCAGCACCGGCCCCAGAAACATGCCCAGACCCAGCCACTCCAGAATCCTCATGGGCTCAGGGTTAAAGTAGTGCTGGAGCCTCTCAGGATGGTACAGCTTGAAGTAGAGAGCGTCTCTGAGGTAGGGCTTGGAGAACCGGGCCAAGAAGAGGTGCTGCAAGACAGAAAATATCTCCTTCTCTGGCACGGCATCATCTTCCACAAGGAGGATGTACTCTGGGTTGTACACCAACAGTGACTGCTCAAGGCAGAAGACATAGTCCTGCTTCTCCTTCTCAAACTGGTTGAGGCTGGGGTCAGGATTCTCTCCAGTTCTGTCACGACTGACCATAGGAAAGAGGCTGCTCAGCAGCCTGACATCCTGATGGATGCTGGGGTCTGACTCCACATTACAGAGGAGCATGCGGTGGTTCTGGCAACGCACCCCACATTTCTGGAGGAGGCGGTGGAAGTGGGAGGCCACTTGCAAGACGTAGTGGAAATCATTCTGCCTCTGCACGGTGATAATGGTGATCAGCAGCAAGGGCTGGAAGGCTTCACTGCCAGACACCTCAGAGGCATTTGGCATCTGCATCTTCTCAAAATAATGGAGGGCATCCTGGCCCTCCTGCTGGTTCTGCTCCAGGAACTCCTGGCTCATGGGGTTCAGGTGCCAGCGCCGCAGGTAGAAGTAAGAGTGGAGGAGCCGGTGGCATATCAAAGGTGCCACCACAGCAAAAGTCACCACAGTCAGGGTGAGGAGATGGATGAAAGGGCTGGACCAACGGCACCACTTCCCACAGAGCTGCCATGCTCGGTTTAACATAACTGCTGCAGAAGGAGGGCACTCCTGCACTGTTCATGGCCTCAATCCTTCACTTCAATGCGTCCCTCTCTGGGGCCATTGCTGCCAAAGCTGCACAGGTTGTGCAAGCCTAGAAAGGAAGAAAAAAGGATGGTTACTGAAATAGGAACTGACAAAGGAAATTGAAAGCTGGGAACTAGTCTCTGAGTAAGCTAACATACAAGGCTTCTGTGGAATCCCTTGAGGTGGAGGTATCACAGAATAGTCCTGGGAGGTTGAGGACAGATGAGCCAAACTTAGCTTCCAGTGCAAAGGACCCCTGAAGCCTTTTTTGCACACAGGAGTTCTGATATAACCCACCTCAAAAGGACTTTGTGTGTTTGTTACTGTGCTTCAAACATGCAAGGTGGATGTAGGATGTGTGGAAATCCCGTTCTGTTAAAGGCACAGAACTTAGGTACCCCTGTATGGTGACACTGACATAGTAATGTTTAGATCACAGCAACAAAGCAAAGCCAGATCTCTTGTATGCTAGTCTAGCACATATCGGAGAGAAAAACTTCTACCTCTTTGGAGGCACATACTTCCCTCCTACAGCTCACACACTTCTAAATGTGTGTTTTTTCACTCTCCAAAGTGTGAAGCCATTTAACAAAGACACCAATTTATTCACTGAGGGCTTGTGTCTGCTAAGGGTAATGTGTGTGTCTATCTATTTTTCTCAGATGTCTCCTCCTCTCTAGAACCTGTGAAATACATGGGAATAGCAACATGAACATGTTGTAATTGAGACATTGATTCATATCTCATATTTAAAAGTATGCAACTTAGAATATATGCCTTTAATTTTAAACTGAAGTAGTCATATAAATGTGTAATTTTTTGGTATACACATTCACTTTAAGAAAACATCGACCTTCACAGAAGTTAGATTTTGCCATATCTGCTTCTCTGGCTGCCCTGAACACCTCACAGCCTGGCTGACAAAAGCTTATGCAAAATTAGGGCAGTTAGGCTGGTCAGACGAATTCTCTTATGTCAGTAGTCTCACTTTTAATCTGTCATTTCATTCTCCCTTTAATTTCCTATTCCCTCTCCCTAAGAACTGAGTTACTCGTGTTTCCCTCACAGGCAGAGGTTTTAACCTTCTGCCTTCAGTAAGTTCTGATCATCAAATGGTGGTTCCAGACCAAAACATTAGTCTTCGTCCTTTTCTGCACCGTCATCTGAAGCAGCCTAAGCAAAGCTGGGTGGATGGAAAAAATTTTCTCTGGTGGCTTTTCTCCTCTGTCTCAGAAAAATGGATCTTGTACAAGAAAATACTTGGAGGACAAGGAAGAAGATCTGGGTCTGGGGATACTTCAGAACTGCCTTCTTTACAGAGGTCACAGATTTGCTGTTTTTACCATTATTAGAACATTTTCCTCTTGCCATATGGGAATGTGACTATCTATGAAAGGCCTTTTAACAAGATTAATTCAAAATATACAAGAGTTATTCCAAATATTTGTTAGAGAACAGGCAGCTCATGTTGTGAGATCTCAAACCATCCTTAGACAGACTGTGGCATCAGTGCTCTCTCAGGGCTCAAGACAAGATTTAGTGTAATTAAATTGAGAACAGATTTAAGTGTTGATGCACGAGAATCTGAAGTTTCTCCCCATATAGCTTTCTTTTCCTGTCTAGTTACACAATCCTGTTGCACAAATTCTGCCTTAAATTGCATGAATGAACTTTGTAAAGGTCTTAAAGGTGATGGCTGCACTTCAGCTGCTACATCCAAGTCCTGAAGATTCAGGATGTGAAGACCTGAAATGTACCAGCACAAAGATCTAAATTTGAATGCATTTATTCATCCAAAATCCTGGGCCTTCCAGCTATCCTGTCACAAGCATTAAGAGAACACAGACATGCAGAACCATATTGTACAGCTCACACTATGGAGCCTTGTCTTTATTCAAGCATCATTGTGGGCACTGTCTCTGAGCCAGCCTCCAGACTTTAATGTGAGGACCACAGTGAGGAAAGGAAAACAACAAGGTAGTTCAGTTCTATAAATAAAGTTTACTTTTCATCTTCCAGCTATGCTGAAGCTCTGAGCTACAAAACCTATGAGCTGGCAATGAGATCTTGGGATATATATTGAAGCACAAGTAATATCTCTTTGAGGATTTCTTCGTTAATAATTATTGGAGCAAATTGGTCTAGTGAGTGGCATCAGGCAGGGGGGCTGGAACTAGCTGTTTTTTAAGGTCCTTCCAACTCAAACCATCCTATGATTCTATGATCATAATTCTCATCCCAGAAAGAGATCTCCTTCCCTCTGAAGATCTCCTTCACCATCTGAAGAGAGAAAATTGGTTGTCCTGTCCTCCCTAGTGGCCAGCAGAGCTGAGGGGAGCTACAGCTTCATGGGATAAATCAAGTAAGTTCTACTTGACATCTTGCTCTTCTGCAACCCTTCTTCTGAGCGTGTTGTTCAAGGCTCATGTCCCAGGTCCCTGCAGGTGGACTCACACTGAGTCCAAAGCCTGAGAGTGCTGGGAAAGTGGTGTGGGGACTCCACCTGCTGGTGTCCCAGCTCCCAGCTCGGGGCACAGCTGATGAGGTGGTACAGGTGAGCACCACCCTCTCTGGAGGTACCTCCTGGCTCCAGCTTCCCCTAGAAAAGCATGCAGGGCTGGAAGCTACCCATGCAGGTCACTGTGTCATAATTCCAAGTGTTATCATTTAACCTTGGCTTCACTTCACCAGTAACAGAATTCAAGATCTTAGAGCTCTTATTCTGGCTCTGCAACTCAGGGAGCCCCGACAAAACAGCAATCACACACAGAGACTACTGCTACTCTTCACATCTTCCTTTGCTCCCTCAGCTGTTCACACTCACATTGACAGTCAGTCACTCTCCTTGTCACGCTGTCTGCTGAGGAAAAGGCTGTTTTCACTGGGCAGTAAAATAACCACAGAGGCTAAAAATGCTCAGGAATGTATTAAAGGTCAAATACTGCAATTAATATGAAAAACAAGCTGAAGAATCTCGAAGAGAAGGAAGAGACTGACCTCTTTCCCACCTTTTGTCTGTAACACTGGGAACCTGAGAGTTCAAAATATGGATTAAAAAATTCTTACTTCCACAGAGGTGAAGCTTGCTCTGCAGGATTTCAATCCAGAATTTATGCTAAGGCTGTTTTCTAGCCACTAGGATGGTTCAGATTTCAGAGGAGACAGTTTTCAGGAGCTCTTTGTATCATAATTTTCATTTTTTTCCCTTTCTAGAGGGAAAAACATCTTGTTTGTTTTTCAAGCAAGTAGCATTTCAGACAGAAAAGAAAAAAGTCTGAGGAGAAAAGCAAGAATCAGATTTGGATTTTATAGTGCCTTAAAAACCCCTGCTTTATTAAACCTGAATAATAACTGCTTTGCAACCATATAAATACTTGCAGTGGTGGCCGGATTTACATGTTCTTTGTAGAACTGAGTCATTGCTTAAAGACATCTAAAAGCTGTGGTGATATAAAACTGTAGATTTAGCTTGGTTTTTTTCTTAGATTCTCATGATGAAGATTCCTTCCAAAAACACTTAATTCCAAATTTCATATCTTCATTAGTCCCCTAATTACCTGGCTGAATTACACTGTTCAGGAAAACTCATCTCTTTGCACACTGAGGAAAGTAGAAAAATAAGTAATGTGCTCTTGGGGGTGCAGAGCACTGTCTGCTGTGCTTTTGCTTTAAATGAGAAAGCTGATTTTCTATCTGCTTTAAACTCTTCTCCACAGAGAGGTGCTCCTGGAACAAAGCTTCTTATATGTTGCAAAGCTGCAAATTTTAAGTTCCTGGATAGCTGATAGAAGAGAGACCATCTGCCTTCTACTTCCTGCACCATGAGACAAAACTATTCCTGTACAATTAAAGTATTAAATTACTCCTTTTTTCTTATCTATACTTATTCTCAGTGTCACTGGGAAAAGCCAGTTCTTTCCTAACATAAAAACAGCTGGATGAAGTCATGTGGTCAGAGCCATAGAGTCATTTCTTTACAAAGGGATGAAAGAAGGAGACAAAGGCAGGCTCTTGGAAAATGTTATGGAAATGTCAAGGGCTGTCACAGTCCCACCTGGCCCATAGCAGTGGTGGGAGAAATGGTGCTCACACGAGTGGTACCTTTCACTTGTGTGTTGACCCTATAGCAGCACCCAACCTGAAACTTTTGTGTGAAAAGCTTTTCTATGCCTCAGCCTAACACCATGCAGGTGAACTGCTAGCTCAGAACCAGCTCCTCTGCTGATGAACCCTCTCTGACAGGGCCAGGGCCTTTGTGGTACTATGTCAAACACCCTGCTTGAATCTGAGGAAGCCAATGCAGGCTTCCAAGGAGCCATAAGGATCTCCTGTAACATACAGGCATGCTGACAGGGAATGTACAGATATCCTCAAATTCCAAAACGGAAGGTCCCTGCCATGCCCTGATCCCTATTACTGGGACAGATGTCCAGCTTTTCTCATCTGCAACTCCTCTTGTTTTCTGATAGCTTTTAGTAGGTCAGGTGCCAGATAGTATTTCTGCAATGTGGCGGGTCCCTGTTGACAAAAGCAGTGTCCAGTAGAGGCCAAGAATCCACAGATCTGATCATTGTATTTCTGTGCCAAACTGGGAGTTGGGCTTCCTAGAAAATACAAACCACCCCAGGAAGAGCTGTGCTGCTAAAAACACTCAGGGGAACCTTAATGGTAAGAGACCAGTAGTTGTCCTTTGATCACATTTTACTGGCAAGTACCAAATACATCTCTTACCTCCTCAACCACTGCTGAAAGCAACTGTTCTTACGCTGCCCGTAGATTATGAGTGTAATCTATAATTTTATCATCAGATAAACCAGGCAAAATCAGGACTGCTGCACTTAATCTCTCAGCTCCCTTAGAACTTTTGTTTCTTACAGTCTGTGTACTAAAGGTGTGACACTGTCACAGTTAACAGATTAATGACAGCTTGAAGTATAAAAGAAGGGGCAGAGGAATTGGCCTTTTGCAAGTTATGTGATGCATGAGATAGAAACTGAAGGCACTGCTGCCTGTTTTGATGTGCCATTCCTCAGAGCCTGCCAGTGAACGTACAGACCTCTGCTGTCCAAGGAGATGGAATTTAAGCACTATTTGAACAGTAAAAATGCACAGATATGCAGGGTGTAACCATGTCCAGTTAGGTAACACCAGAAACTGCAGAATTAAAACTTGAATGTAAATTTTCTCATAGGTTGGTTTGCTATTCTCATTGGACTGGAGTTAACTTTTACAGATTGTTCATAAATCCCTAGAAATCTGTGATGCACAGTTTGAAAGCTACTGAACTAAGGAGGGACACAGATGTAGCAGCTGAAGGACACTTTCCCCATTTTGTTTGAACTGAGAGAATAAGACTATGCCACCAGTGAAAGAGGCTGTGAACTCAATATATAGTGATTACCGTTATGTCCCCAACTTCTGTATTGTTTCTGATGTATATTAATTTTACTCTGTCACATAAACCTGAATGGAGGTCATTTCACCTGGCTGCCTCCCTGCAGGGCAATCCCATGGGAAAGCAATGCTCCCTCTGTTGCTGCCAAGCAGTCAAGTAGATCAGATAAAGTGGGAGTGGAGAGTAGCCTGAGAAGAGCTCTATAAGGTAACACAGAGACTTAAGGCAGTGACTTTGGAGGAGCTAGCTGAGATTTTGTTAGGTGTGACAGGTGGGTGAGATGCTCCAAGAGAACCATGGCTTGTGATCACAAGGTTGCTCCTATCTGTCTACAGAGAGACTCATCCACTCAGTCATCCTGGTGGGGTGGCCTGTAGCAAATTTCACAATAAAGTCACCTGTCCCTGTCCTCCCTTAATCCTGATTCGCCATCTCCTGGACAGCTTCTCACCCATCCCTGGGCAGAGCTCCATTCACTCCAACTGGTCACTGACATAGAGAGTGACCCCTCCTCATCTCCTCCACTTGCTGAAGATTCTGTATCCTTCCATTCCACCACTCCAGTCCCAGAAGCCACCCCAGCACCTTGCCATGATGCCAAGGAGCTGGCAGTCCTGCAGGTGTGCCAGTGAGTCCAGCTGCCTGTGTTCATTCCCCATGCCTTTGCACAGAGGCAGGTAAGTTGGACTCTGATAAAGGCAAAGAAGTGGCTGGAGTGGCTGGAATTCCTTTGTGCTGCCATTCAGGTGCTCTCCTGTTGATCTGTGAGCCCTCCCTATGTTCTGGGCAGCTCTTACTAGACTTGGCTTTAAACTGAAAGGCCTGAAGTTCCCCTAACACAACTTTAAATTAAGACCCTCAACAACTTGGCAAGCCCATCACTGAAATTCCCCCTGTGTCAGAAGGACCCAAACAGTCCCAAGAGGTTTCTCCAAGTACATCCTATGGTCCAAGCTGGACACCTGCCTGTGGCACCACCCCTGTGACCATTTGTTCGTTTGCCAACCACATTTCAAACCCCCTTCCCTTTGACTTTTGGAGGAAAAGCTACCTGTGAAGATGATGAAGGGATTGGAGCATCTCTCCTATGAGGAAAGGCTGAGGGAGCTGGGGCTGCTCAGCTTTGATAAGAGATGGCTGCGAGGGAACCTGATCCATGTCTCAGTGTCTGCAGGAAGGGGGATGGACCCTTGTGGGGCCCAGCAGTTGGACAACAGGAACAGGCAGGAACCGATGCCTGGGAAGCTCCACCAGAATGTGAGGAAGAATTTCCCTGTGCAGTGACTGAGCACTGAAAAGATTGCCCAGAGAGGCTGTGGAGTCTCCATCACTGGAGATATTCCAGAACCTGGACACAATCCTGTGCAATGGGCCTTGGAATAACCCTGCTGGAGCAGGGAGTAGGACCAGATGATCCACTGTGGTTACTTCCAAGCTGCCCCATTCTATGACTGTGCCAGGCCTGTCTTCCCAGGAATTCAAGTGTCTAGGCCATGTTTTACAGGAGCTAAAGGTACCAACCTGAGCCAGGATTAGACAAAACTGGAGCTGCTACAGCTGCACCCCTGCACCTATACCAAAGAGCTGTTGGCTACCTCAGTCACTATAGGCTGTAGATTCCTGTGGCCCCTGTGAGCCCACAGAGCTCTCCTGTGTGGCCCGGTGGAGACCTCCCTGTGAGCTGGGACATTGCTCAAGGACAGTCCTGGAGGCTGAGACCCCCTTATACCTGATGTCTATAGTAAGGTAACACATTTTGCATTAAAATTGTATATTTTGTATACTGTATGTTCATGGCATTGATATATCCAGCTATAGCTTTAGGTGTAGAAGTTTAGCAGCAACTAATCATGGTTTAAATCATTGTTGAAATCAGAAACTAAAACATGTTTCAATTACCATTTCATTACAGCTTAATTATTAATTATTGTTAAATCATTGTTAAATTATAATTTAATTATTCCTTCATCACCATTTGCAATTTATTTGTCATTAAGTATCATTTGATCATCATCTAATAATTATTAAACCCTTTTTGTTATCCCCACAATGATGAATTCTCTTAAAAATTCACTTGTGCCAGCAGAGTTGTGAGCATATGAATGGGGGGAGAGGGAGAGAGAAGGAAACAGATGCAGTGATGGCTGCTAACACTGCAGACATTGTAGCATGTTGTTCGTTTATGACTGTGAAGAATAAAGTACAGGAATAAGGAAGTAGAATTTGTGAACAAAGGCCTTTGATGACAAAGCTGAAAATTTCCAGTTGGGACAGTCTAGGTAACAATCAAAATTTAAAAGTGTACACAGAGTATTGTGATTCAAACCTCTGTTTGAAAGAAAAATGTTTAGTCATATTGATAAAAAGCACTCCTCTTTGAAGACACTCTTTACTATTGTTAAACTGCTGATTGTTTTATATTCAGCACTTGTGCCTGAGGAATATACACCCTCTTCCTCCCCTCCCCCACAACATATGAACCAGATTGTTTATCCTGCTTTGGAAGGAGTGGTAAATGGAATGCCCTGGTTATGGGGGGTCCTGGTGATCTGCTTGAGCCCTACAGGGAGAAAATGAGGTAAGTGCAGGTGCTGAAAATAATCTGTGTTATGATTTGTAATGCCCTTGTTGGACAGAAAAGAAAGCAAGCAGCAGATTTCACACGTGCAGGAGGGTGTCTCTCCTGGCTTTTGTGTTTGCAAATACTTGCTGAACCTCATGTGCCCTAGTGGTTGTACATAAATTACTTTCTCAGTGAGAGCAGGAGAGAAGCCAGCCCAGGAACCGGTAGTGTACATCAGCATAGTTTCATGTTTTGCTGCATCACAGCACAACTGCAGATTTCCTCAACAGCCTTTGATTCTAAATGTCAGCGACTTTGGCCATTGGGTTGCTTAGGTGCTCCTCATTCCCTTCAGGAGAGCTGCCAGGTAGCACAAGGTAACCCGTAAAGCACAGGATTAATAGCAGTTACCTCAGTGGTGATGGTCTAAGAGGAGAGGGCTTTAGACAAGAAAAGCTGATCCCACCTCCACTCTCTGCCGTCCTTGCAAGACAGCGGACACCGAGGGCATTTCAGTGTGCCCAGTCCTCATCTCCTTGCCCGGATTTCAGACCAGAGAGATTCTGGCCACGCTTCTACCTCGGGCGAGGGCTCCCCTGGGTGGCACCAAACACGGAGCAGAAGTTGGCTGGCTTTTCCCCGTTCCCTTAAGAATTCCACTTAACCCAAGGGAAGGGCCGTTTCTCTAGGTCCGGCCAGGCTCTGGCTATTTGTCCTCCTGCTCGTCACCATGTACAGGCACATGGCCGGAGCAAGCACAGAAACATCTCCTCGATCCCTGGAGAGCTTCCACTTCCCTGCTGGCTCGGGTGCCGCAGCCACAGCAGCCAAGCCCAGCCCTGATAAGCAGCTGCGGCCGCTCATCAGCCATAACTTCGTGGCTCCCCCGTTCCCCTGCTCCCGCAGCCTCCGTGCACCTCCCTTTTATCCCCCGCATGGGAAGGGGAAGCATCCCCCCGGGACAGCCCGATCCCAGCGGGAGATTCACCCGATCCGTGTGGCAGATTTACCCGATCCGCTGGGCAGTTCCTGCCTCCCTCCCGCACGCAGCTCCTCTCCCACCGCGATCCCGCTCTCGGCGTGTGTCTTACTTCTCTTCCGCGAATTTCTCTCCTCCCTCTCGGCCGCTGAGGGTGGGATTAAAGGCACCAAAGACCAAGCATGTGACCCCGCCAGCACAGGGCTGCTCAAGGAAGGAGAGGAAGGGGAGATGGCCGGAGCGGGTCACCGCACACCGTGAAGGGGGCGGTTCCTGAAAGCAGGTTCAGGAGTAAATCCCGAGCCCCAGGAGACCGCCTGGGGCCGGGGCGGCTGCGCAGCCGGAGCTTCTCATTCTTTTCTCCTTCGGAAGCGCCGGGACAGCCGCAGGAGCAGCGCAGCTCCCCCAGCCCTCTCCAGCCACCGTGTCACTTCTGCTCGGTGTCCCCTCTGCCCGATGTCACTTCTGCCGGGTGTCCCCGCCAGCTCCCGCGCCTCTGGGGCACTGCCCTCCCCCTCTGGGACCTGCTGGATGCTCCGGACCCCTCGCCTCGCTCCCGAGAGGGGAGGATCACCGGGGCCCCGCAAACGCGAGCAGAAAGTGTCAGAGTCACCAGCAGGTTCTTAATGTGCGTGTCACCCGTGACAGGTAGAAGCTTTCGCTGTCTCCGTCTGCAGCGAGGTCTTCACAGGTGTATTGGCTGACATTGTAGGGAGGCTCATCAGCTAAAAAAAAAAAAAAATTATCAGGCTGTTCAGGATTCAAACATTTTATCAGACTGCCCCAAGACTGCCTCTGGTCGGTTCATTCCCCCTTCCCCCCTCCCTTCTTCCAGAGCTTTTTCCTGTGTTTCCCTTCACTTCTCTTATACACATTTACCCTTCAGCCTTGTGACCATAATATTTAATTAACTGGTTACCTGAAAGATGCTTCAGGGAAAATTTGCTGTCTGTCATTGTAGGAGCTACTTGGGTTTGTGCCTGCAGTCCAGAAAATGCAAGTCAGTGTATTTGGGCTAAACTATTTTTAGGCTCAGACCTTTCTTACATCTCAGAAGAATCTCAGGGAAAGAAAAAAAACTACCGAGAAAAAAAAATCCCTTAGGCCCTTTAAGTAAAACACCATGTTCTGTTGAGCACAGCTAGAATTTTGCTAGTGTCCAGTCCTGTAACCAGAAGTTTCTAGCATGATGTATCTTTTTAATTTTAACATAGCAATTTCTGTTCTATCTTGTAAGCATGATGAACAAGGGAAATCAGCTTTGCATGCTTGTGATCCTTATTCTTCCTCCAGGCAAAAGCTGTCCCACGCCTAGGACATTTTGTTGCAGAGACAACATGGAAGAAGGAGGGAAAGAACCCTCCTTACAGGGGAACAGTAATGCCCAAAATAAACAACACAATCAAGCACCACAGTTGGGTCCCTGAAGTGACTTCCATGAAACAGGTTAGGCATGCTGGAAGGTCCACCAATTTACTAAGATGTATGTTACGCTCTCAAGATAATAAAGAAATCATAGTTTCATCATTTTTTCAGATAATTTGCTTTCCCAAATCCTTCTTTGCTGACCACCTCTGCCTCTTTTTTTTGTTTTTAATGATAGTGACTTCTACTCTGTCTTCCACTTAAATACTCTCATGCCTTTGAAAGTTAATGCACTGGAAACACAGCAGATCCCAGAACAGAGCAGAGAAAAAAGGGAGTACAGAAAGTAGAAAAAAGATTCTACACTCCTAGGAGGTCCGTTATTATGTTCCTCCCAGAATAAGTGTTGCAGAATTTTTTTTTTTTAAAAAAAGTGTTTTTTTCCACTTCTGTGTCAGTGTGTGTGTGGGAGAGTGACTATTGAGTAGCATCAGCAGAAACACTTAGCACACTGCACCCAGGATTGCATTTTAGATGATGTTTTAGCCAGCAGAATTTATCACAAGGAGCAATTAAAAACAAAACAACAAAACAAACAAAAATCCAAAACCACAAAAAAACCAAAAGAATGGGCCAGCAGGCCTTTTCTTTGGGAATAAATATTTAGGTCATTGTAATTTTGTATGATTTCTATGCTAGTATTCCCAGCTCCCTCTTTGCTCACTTGCATGTTATTCAGGGAACACTTGACTTTCATCCTTAAACAATCATTTCTTTAAAACAGTTTCTGTTAGATCCAAAATACTGCAGGAGAGGAGTCTCAAGCAAGGGATTGTGATTTTGGGGCTGTGACACAGAATGACAGTGGAAGCCTGTTATTCCTGACTACTCATCCATTTTTATCATGGTGATGTCTCCTGCTGTGCATGACCATAAAGGACACTGATGTAGCTGAAAAAGAAACTTTTTCTTCTGGTGGGTTATGTCTTAGTTGTGTCACTTTATCTCTTCAGCTCCCCACACCAGATGGCATTGTTAGCACAGCTGGGAGGGGTCTGGAAAGCAGAGATGAACGTTTGGGAACTCGACTGCTCCTGCAGTAACCTAACTTCCACCTGAAATGCTCAGAAGAAATAGTTACTTATGACATTATTCAGCCTGTACAACAACAGGATAGAATTTAAAAACTATGATCAGAAAAAAATCTTGGGGTGAGAATTTATGCAGGTAGCAAAGGTTCAGCCCAACCATCTGATCCCAGTATTTTCCATCGCCAAAGCACCTTTCCCCTCTGCCATCCACTATAACAGCTCTGATGGTGTTGGAGTCTGAAACACAGAGTGCGTGCACTTGTCTCTGATACTTGGCTCTGAGATCCAGGAGAACACTGAATTTCATATAACATGAAATTTATAGGCATGTTTTCATAGTGTTACATGAAAACAACTGTTAAAGTTAGATAAAAAAGCTAAAAGTATAAGTGTGTAGATTAGAGAAGTTTTCTTAAGTCACTGGGTGAAAAAGTTAAAGTTTAAACTAGTTTAGAGTTTAAACTAGTTTAGAAAGCAGAAGACAAGATGGAGGATTTAGAATATTGTTTTTTTTCTTTCTTCTTTCTTCTTCATGTTCTTCTTCTAGAGGTTTTTGAGTAATAGTAAGTGATTAGGTAGAAAATGCCGCAATGCAGAACACAGGTGATGGGTCATCGGGTCATTAAAAAAAATAAATATACGTGTCTATTGTTAATTAGATAAGAATAAGTGTTATAAATTGTTGTGACTAAATCAAAGAGCCAATTTAGATGATCATTCATGAATATCAATTTTATTAATTTAGCAAGTGGTAGAGCAAGCAAGAGCAGTGCTGGGCAGGCTGGGGTGTCTCCGCTCCACCAACAGCGTGCACTTTAGCTGAAAAAGTTCCCCCTTATATACAGTTCTTGTATATGTGTCTTCATTACTTCTTCCTGGGCTGCATCTGTGCTTGCGCAGCTTGTTGCTAGGTGGTCGTCCTCTGCCTCCTGGTGGTTGTGGGTTGAAGGCTCGTAGTCTTCCTCAGTCCGTGTGTGGGCGTTGGTCCTATACCAGTTATGCAACTTATAACATATATCTCCTAATAAGGAGATGTTCTTATTCTTGTTTGTACAGCTGGATACTGTGGTTTTGCCTTTTTGCAGTTTCAGCAATCACATATTCCAGCAATCACATGTTTCAGCAATCCCATTGTATTAAATTTGATTAACAAACAATAGCAATCTATTACAATAAGTATAAAGATAAAAGAACTATGTAGTTCAGGGCCATTTTGTACCATTAGAACCAAAATGAGCCAGGTTGCAGTAAATTAAACTTGTGCAGAAAGTCTGAAGAGACCTGCCAAGTTTTGTGATAACATCCTAATAAACATGAAAAACAAGATCCTAACAAGCTTTGAAGTTTTTGTCCTGACCCAGAGAACTGAGATAAGTGAGACACCCCATGAGGGAATATCCCCAAAGAGCTCAGCTCAGAGAAGCTGAAAAATCCAAGAGTGAGGAGAAATGCAGAAGAAGCACAGCCAAATCAAGAAAGGGGAAAAGAAACAGAATTTTAAAAGTTATAGATGGCACTGAGCATTTGTGCAGGGGAATGGGAATAATATTTTCTTTTGCCTTGCCTGAGATCAGGGACAGCTCCTGCTTTTCATAAGCATGAGTGTCAAGGGCAGGACAAGCCAGGCAGGTGGTGATAAGATACACAATATGCAGGCAGGGCAGAAATTCATGGTCTTGGTGGGGCTGAACTGAGAAACCTGGTGTCTTCTGAGTTGTGTTATTTGTGCCCTATGTATCACTGTCAAATTATCTTCACACCTGCTTCAAGTGCTTTGTCCCCTCCAGATTCCTTGGCTTTCCTCCTACTGCCTCATGTTTTTTACCACAGGAGGGGCACGAGGGTATGCACACTCCAGTTGATTTTGAGTTGCTTGTGCTGATTAGGTGAGCACTCCTGGAACTAAAGATGCTGGCATGAGGGAAGTGTCTAGGTGGAAATTCTGAGTACTACTCATACAAGGTTTTAACTACATAAAGACTCTCAGGAAAATTGTATGATTATTTAAAAAAGCTTCAAATCTCTAAAGGGCAGCACTATTTGAAATTTAAGAAGTTTTAATTCTGTTTAGCTGAATTGTTTTGTTAACTTTTTTTCATTCCACCTAATAATGGATGTAACATGGAGACTCAAGTACTTAACTCTTAGTTTGTATTTTTAATTCATTCAGATATTTTTTTTTGTTTCAAAGTTTTAAGGTTTAAACTTTAGCACGATATAAAAAATCTGTGACTAATCCAGATCTAGAAGTAAAGCCTGCTATGACAAGACCTACATTGGCAAATATAAAGGTGCAAGAGTTGATTAATTTCTAGAATTGATTTTGCAAACTCTGTAATTTTCACTGCTGACTAATTAATATTTTCAAACACAGCTTGTTTTCTTTCTCTGATCTCTAAATGCACCAGTAAAAAGCTTACCAGTATTCTGAAGAGCCTGTCTTTAAAATTCAAATGCATCTACTGCAAGTAAATAAGTATGGATAGTGGTCATAAGCTCCATTTTAGGACACTCTTCATAGCACAATTTCCAGGACCATTTTCAAACAGGAATCCTTTGAGTGCAAACAGCAAATTAAGGTGGTGTGCTGCCAGAACAAAAAAAAAAAAAAGAAGAAAAAAGAAAAAGGAAAAAAAAGGAGAGTGAGAGAAAGGGAAGAAAACAGTAGAGCCTGTGCTCATTTTCCTGGGCTTTTCATTTCTCCTGATCACTGTGGCATCTGGGCAGTGAGGCAGCAAGGCAATCACTAATAATCCCTGCTGAGACTTCCCATCCTGGGTCTCTCACTGACTGGAATCTTTCATCCTGTCTTTTTTAGATTACCTGCCTGGATGTTCTGGGTGTTAGTGGAGTAAGAGGGCTTCTTCAATTCACCTATATATTCTCCTTTTAGCATCAAGTTTTTCTCTGCAGGAGGAAGACCTGGCAAAGGAAGGAATATGACAAAACAAAAGTAAGTGAGAATTTTTGTGCAGCATACATAAGCAACTGAAACATTTCCACCCAAATCTTTTCTGGTCAGGTGACAATGGAATTTCTTTCCTATACCGGGGTGAAATATGATCAGTGTCTCTCTTACCAAATGTGTGTCATAAGTATCCTACTATGCTACTCAGATAAGAATAACTATCCAATTTTAATATTATTAACAACAATAATAACAATAATAATAATTAAAAAAATAGTGCCCTTATTTTCAATGGAAAAGCAAGAACTCAGTTCAAGTGCATTGGCTACAGCTTTATGTGTGTTCATTTTCTTTAGTCGGCTTGTCTGTTGAGAGAATGATAACATCCTAAATAACATAAACAGCAATTATTGGGTAGATCAAGGATGCTGTGGAGTGATACATTTCTGTGTCATCTAATGTACACTGCACTGTGTGGATATCATTAGGTAAAGTACTTGATCTTAGCAAATACAGCTCCAGTGTTAATTAATATGTACCTAGCACAGCACCCTGCAGCATCACCTTTCATTCCATTTCATGCCTGCAGTAATAACACAGGCTACTTCACAATACTTGAAAGGAAAACCAAAATTATCCTACTTTTACAGCACATCCTTAACCACAATGAGGTAAGGATAAAGTCATGCCAAGAGGAGAGAACACCAGAACAAACCTAAAGGACAAAATTTTGAGCAAGGACTGGAGCTTAGTGCTTCAAAGGTCAGCTTTTAAAATTAATCTTATCTGAAGCACTGATAAGTCCTTATCACACTTTGGAAACAAGAAAGTTCCACTTGCACAAATCAGTCATTAAGAAAGGGATGTATTTAAGACACTGGTGTTTCCATTTTTGCTTCAAAGCCCCAGTGATCAACATAGGAGAGCAAGATAGAATCACCTTTGACAGTAAAAGGTTTTGAAATCATAGAAAATTTGGGGACTTGGAAAGAAAGTTAGGTTTGGAAAGCCCTGGGAAAAGTAGGCCCTGGGAAATGTTAGGCCTTGTACTTGCTAAAGATCAGGTCAAACTGCACCTGTGTAGTCAGTAGATGATCATGATACAATTGTTAGATATGATTGATATAATTATTGTTTAAAGAACATGAGGAACAATGTTAGGGGGCTGGGGAGATCATGAGAAATCCATGCTTGGGTAAAAACAATGCTTACAATAGAACAATGTAAGTTTAATAATTAATAAGTTATATAACGATAGAGAACAAAAACATGTTCAACTGAAAACCAAGTCAAGTCAGATTTGGGTATGCGTACCCCTGACACCCAGTGCTCTTCAATAAAGCACCTTCATATAATCATTTGTGATTATGTGTGTTCCTGAACACTAACACCTTGTCTACAGAGGAAATTAAGGGGGTTAGAAGCTCAATATAAGCCGTTAATTGTATTTATTTATCTATTGTAATTGTTTTTAGGAAGAGAGCTACATTTGCTTCAAAGTCAAAGACCAGTACACACATATGACAGATCTGGTACCTTTAATTGGAAGTATGTTCCACTAATACACATGTGATATATAGCATGAATAAATTCATGCTAAAGTTATAATTTTGTCTGATAAGAATCCTAGCATATTTCCAGGAAACCTGCCCTGATGAGATTATAGTGACATGCACCACAGCCAACATGAATATTCATCTGCAAGGGGCATATCTCCAAGAAACCTCCGTCCGATAAGATTATAATGGTATACACTCATGAATATTTGTCTGCAAGAAGTGTATTCCAAGGGACCCCCAAAAAGCCTGAAAACATATGAAAAGCGCCCTGAGACAGTCTCAGCTTGTGATGCACAGTGGAGAGGTACTATAGAGAGCCCCCCCATCTCACCCGATGCTGTTCACCTGGTACAGCGTCAAACTGATTTTTGCTTGTGCCTTTTTATGATTGTATTTTGATTAAAGAATAAATTCCTTTTTTATTAATCAAATTGGCTACTCATTTATAACAGATTGGTGACCCCGATGTGATGCAACTTCGGATTTTATGACTCTCCCTCTCCAATCAGGGGGCACCCCGCTATTTAAGCAGCCTGATGGTGTGGGAGACCAACAACCCCGTTGCACTCAAATATTGAATTAAAGTAAAAGCCATAAGCAAAAGAGAAAAACGAGCTCAGTGCTCCCAGGGACTCACAGAGGACCCAATAGAGGGGTCCTCAGAACTGTGGTATATTCTACTTGTAATTCTACGTGCACAGAGACTCATGAGGGAAATAGACCATAAGTACCACTGGTTGAGTAGGCATAACTGAGTATATGAATGAGATGTGACATAGTCACAGAGCAAGAGAGGGCTCCTGAAAAACCGCAGTTCCTATATCCCATGAAGGGTTAGGTCAGTGAAAGGGGAAGTGATTTTGGAAAGGCTCATAGCATATGTAAAATCTGAACTTTGGGAGAAGGAATTTGGACATTAGTCACAAAGGGGTTAAAAAGGAAAGATACGCTCCCTGGAACTTGGGAGGCAGGTGAGCCCTTTTTAGCCTAGGACCAGGAGGTCCAGGGGAGAGAGAAAGAGGGAAAATAAAAAAGGGAGCACATTACCTATCAAAAACTCTGCAGAGGAGAAGCAGAACTGACCAAGTACGGTGAGTACAAGCTAATTAAAAATCAGTATGCATGACTGAATAAGACAAAACAAGAGCTGCAGAGTAATAGCAAACCCCCCACAAGCGCGTTTTTCGAGATCCTACTAAGGACCTGGACACTGAGGGGAAAAATGATTGAGAATCAGACTGAAACATTTAGTAAAATAAAGTAGAAAAAAAAAAAAGCAAAACCCAGAGAAGAGTCCGGGAAGCTGTTTCCTGAAGGCAGAACATTAGCAAAGTTTTTAAAGAATGTCAAGAGAAAGACGAGATTAACTCGAGAGATTACAGAAAAGCCTGCAGATGTATTCAAGAATAGAACCTAATTCTCCAATAGGAGAAGCATTATTAAAAACACAATTTGTAACAAAATCATAAAAAGATATACAAAAGAAACTCAAGAAGTTGAAAGACTGACAAGAGAAAAGATTACAAGAATTTTTGAGAGAAGCACAGAAAGTTTATGTATGGAGTGTGAAGAAATATGATTGAAGCAAGGAGCAGGCACGGAGGTGCGGGACCGAGAGCATCGGCTGGGAACCGTAGAGCTGCTGGGACTCAGCGCCGGGCAGTGCCTGCCCCCGCCACCCCCAGGCAGCGGCAGCAGTGGCCACTGGCCCCGTGAGGCTGCAGGACGCCCCGGCTGCCTGTAGAGCTGCCAGTCGTGTCCGCCCAGAGTGCCAGGGGGAGGAAGAGCTGTTTAAAACAATGCAGCAAGACAGGGACTGGCCCTGGTATATGGTGTGTAGTAAATAGAGTGAGCACAAAGAAGAAAGGCAAAGGTGATGGCAGAGTTTTTCCAGCCCAAGAGAGAAAAACCGCAGGGCCTAAGGGGTCCCCCGGGACAGGAGAAACGGGGCTGGCCTCAAAACTGTGTTCTCTCCCAATCTGGGGAGACACGACCCAGACAGCGGTGGAGGAGAAACCAGTGTGCTGTCTGCAGGGCAGAGACACACTGAAAATAGCAATGTCTGCCAAAAAACTGGACTGTCAGGAGGAGGAATAAAAAAAATAATATAAATGGATTGTTAAAGGTGTCAAAGGCTTTCATCGTACCAGAGGTGAATTTATTAATCAAAGGCGACCAACCTGGAGCCTTTGTTAACTTTTAAAGTGGGTCTAGATTGAGAATAAGTGTGTGTCCTAGTAAAAACATAAAAAGAGGCCTCTCGATCCTCTTTAATTTTTATCCCTGAAGGGGAAAAATTGTCAAAAGAATTTTTGATTGTTCAAAAGAGTTGTGAAAATTGTAGTTTCTTCTGTAAGTTCAGCTCTTTCTCTGAGAGAATTGTAAAAATTCTAGTTAATTAATTTAGAGATTTCATTTGTCTGCAGGAAGTTTTATACCGAGCCAAAAGGCTCCAGTTTAGAGGGGACCATACCCTCCCTCACACCTTTTTTGTGTGTTTTATTGTAAAAAGCCAGAATTGGCAAGTTCTAATCCTAAAGCTGATTCTGCAACTGCTGCCTTATAAAGACAGTGGTGTCCCCATGCAGGCCTAAGTATTTATCCTGCAGCTTCCTCTGTGCAGGTTATAAGAAAAGATTAAGAAATATTTTATTATCTTTCCTTGGTTCCTTGTTTCCTTAGTCACCTCCCTACCCCTAGGGTGGACTTGATACAAAAATAGGGAAGCATGGAGTCCCCAGTATCTGCAGAACTGTGCAGCCACAGTTCTGATGGTGGCTGAGGCCCAAGGACTGGCAGGAGCCTTCCTCAAAATGTATGATGCTGTGAATCTTTTTACTCTGGCAAAGCGAGCTATTGATAGTTGTTTGATTTGTGCTAAAACCAATAACAGAGTTACAAAGAAACTTGCCAAAGAAGAAGCCTTGAGTTGTATGTCCCTTCCAGAAATACCAGGTAGATTTTACTGAAATGCCTTGAATAGCAAGATTCAAATTTTTCTGGTAATAGTGTATCAGTTAACAAGGTAGCCAGAAGCATTTCCAGGCATTTCAGCAACTACAAGACCAGTTATTAAAGCATATTGAAACAAATAATTCCAAAATATAAGATTGTGGAAGCAATAGACAATAGACACAGGGAAACCCATTTTACTTGAAAAATTCTCAAAAGAGTTATGACTGCTTTAAAAATAGAATAAAACCTCCACAACTCCTGGCACCTTCAAAGTTCAGACTAAGTTGAAAGAATGAATGAAAAATGAAGAAACACCTTCTAAAGCTAGTGACAAAAACTAAGATACCGTTAGTATAGCTCTTGCCACTAGCTTTGGTAAGAATAAAAGCCAAACCCAGGAGAGATAATCAATTTTCTCCCTTTGAATTGATGTTTGGAATTACTTATCCTTGTAATTCTCATCCTACTTGCGGGGGGGGGGGGGGGGCAGAGGGGAGGAGTAGAGATAAGTGATGTATATTTGGAACAATACGTGGCTCAGATACTGTCTCTTGTGAGATCTCTTCAACAGAAAGCTCAACTGGTACAGACCCTGCCTTTGGACTTTACTATTCACAAAATCCAGTAAGAGACTGAGTACTGATAAAAAGGAAAGAAGAAAACTTAGCCCCTAAATGAGAAACGCCATATTTAACTCTTTTAACTACAGAAACAGCTGTGTAGAATGCTGAAAAAATATAGACACACACCTCTCAAGTTGAAGGACCAATACAACCTCCATCTGAACCTATATGAAAAATTGCTTCCACCCCAGGAGACCTACAATAAAAACTCCAGAGACAACCTTGATAAAGTTGGCTTATCACGACAACTCGTTAAATATCTTTTAAGATATTCTAGGGAAGTAATTTGTCAATCTCCTAATTGTAATTGTGAACCTTGAGTGTGTTTTTACCGTCTTAAATGTGAAAATTTGTAGTATAGACATTGTACATGGGCTAAGAAACCAAAGAACCTCCTCTGTTGTAAATGTGTGGAACAGAAAAAAAGCAGACCAAGCAAATGCTTGAGATTGCAGTTCAGATGAAGCATCTTCTACTAGAAAGTGAAAAAGAGTAAGGAATTTTTCATTTTGAGATAAACAATTTTTCTCAACAACTGGTAAAAATTGGAAAAAATAAAGTGTGATTTAAACAATTTGGTACCTGAATGTTTTTATATTAAAGCTAAATCTCAGGACAAGGTTAAACCCAGTGAAAAAAGTGGCAACAGAAAAAGTAACAGCACATTATAAATTGCAAGAAGGCAAGACTGGATTGATCTCTATTCTTGCTACCGAGAAGATGCATTACCCAACTGCTGGTAGCAACCCAGTAGGTTGGAGAGGTAGAAAAATAAATCATACTGGCCCTCTTAAATAGTAGATACTAATGTGCTTCATACCTCTACAAGCTCATACAGACTGTTCCAAATGCTACCAGCTTGTACAAATTGGCCACCACACCAAATATGCATTTGCAGCCGCCACTCACATGAATTCTATGTTATGACCAATATCAATGAGCTTCATGTGACATGGCTAGATGATCAGTTTGGGTAGCCCAGAATCTTGCACCAAGAGGAACACAGCTGGGTTTGCCTTGTCCCAAAAGAAAAGAATATATGTCCTTCACTAAAAAAAATTATGTGGGGCCTTACAAACAAAAGAAAAGTGCAAAATGAATTTAAAAAACAATTAGTAAACACAGTTGTGAGTCAAAAATGCATTGCTAGAAAAGGGAAATCAAGACATTTTAAAAGAGTAAGTAAAACTCCATGCAAAAGACTGTATACCACAAATTTGAGCACTACCTGGTTGTGGCTGCAAAGCACAAATAAATATTGGAGCATGCAAAACAAAACTACTGTATCTTTAATGAAATAGAGAAATTATTTTAGTGTAAAGAGAATTATGCTAACCCTTTTAAAAGAATAAAAACATTTAAAAGGGTTCTGGGAAAAACCCCAAGATATTGAATTTGGAATCTGGTTATCTTTTTTAGGGCAGTTAGTCTGCTGTGAATGCTTTGGGTACTATTTTGCTTTTCTGTGTTGCCTGAAGATGTCACTTTTCCACCTTATTAACTTAGGCTGGCTACTTCTTTTTCCCTTGGGTCCATTTGTCCAGCCTCTTTCCTTGAGTGTGCAACCTGCAATCTCTTTCTTCATCTTCCACTGACAGCACCTGGAGCTGATTGGCCAAAGCTGTTCTGCTCCCCCATTTGGGATGAATCTGTGCTCTGCTATTTCCTCAGCAGTCTCCAGGCACACACATCTTGTCACAAAAGAGAGGACTTCCCCCTGCCCTCCAGGGCAGAGCCTTCTGCTCACCACGATCTCAGGTTCACCAGCAGATGTGAGAGAGATCAGCTCTCATACCATCTCCCATGTACCTTTCCTCTTGGAAGCAGCACAGTTCTGCTGGGTCAAAGATCCCTTTTGGTACTGTCCTGGGTGTCCCAAAGCTCTAAATTTACCTACATATGTGCAGGCACATCTGGGTAATATGTGAATAGTTCACAGTGCTATGTCTCTACCTCCCACCTTACCAAAGAGGATGCATTTCACACCCATGTCTTTGGCTTTCATAGCAAATCGACGGATGCTACAACTCTTAGAGCTTGAGGGAGAGACAATATTGAGGTTTTGTAGGTCCTTTTTTTTTTGGAATAGAGGCCTGGAATAGGTAATGGGTGATGCTCAGCACAATCCTGGTCACAATGCTGTGCATTTCTTGTTTACAGAAGGAGAATCATTCCAAGTGTCCTTTTGTGGATGCACCCGAGGACACCAACACTGAAAGCTCAAAATTGTCTCCTCTCTAGTCTGTTCCTTGCACGTGAAACAGAGAAATTAAGAATTAGGAGTCATTTGTAAAATTGGTTTGCATAAAAGAAGGGGCTGCAAAACCCGTGTGAAATACTGACTGTTCCCATAATAGCAGAAAGAGAATAGACTGTAGGATGAGGTGAGGAGCTGGAATACGTAAACAGGATACAAGCCTAAATGCACCACAGGATGAGGGGTTTCCTTGGATTCTTTTGGACCCCTAAGCCAGAGGAAATGGAAAGAGGGGGGGTCAAAAGAACTGAAAGGAGCATGCAGAAAGAGACAAGGTAAAAAGTTCAGCCGAAGGAAAAATTCTGACTTCAGCCCCAAAGACCCCCAGAAGACCACCAGTGACCAACAAGGAGCAGTGCGCAGCTCCAAATAGGCGTGGAACGAATTTTAATACTAGCGGGGACAGGCGGGGTTAGCAAATGAATATGTATTAGGCGTACTGTGTAATCCTACTTTGTAGAGAATAAAAAGGGAGAAACAAGTCTCCAAGGTGTGCATGCCTTTGGAGGAGATGTCCCCATGCACCTCAGCGCTGAATAAATTCATACCTACTCTTATAACTACTCTACGAGTTATAACTCTACGAGTTATCCTTTCTATTCTGCATATCACACGTCTTTTATTCAGTTTATCTCTTGGTTTTTGGTGGTATTCTTCACACCAGACATCCCTCTGCTTATGCTAAAAACATCTGTACATTCTTTCAAAGAAACACTCTGTTTCAGTCACTCAAATTCATAACCAAATGTAATTTGGTTTAGGAAAAGGCAGCCCTTCTTGTCATACTCCCGGTAGACTCTACGTAATTGCAAATTGCTGCAGGACTTTCTCTGCAGTTCCTCTGCACTAGCATTGGATTGCTAGCCTCCCCCACTTTCTTCACAAAAGTATCTCAAGTATTCCTCACAAAAATATTTCAGCTGTTAATACAGATGCATTTTTCCCTCGTCTACTGTGTTGTCTCTGCACAGCAATTCACAGAATTAATCTACAAAAAGCACCGAGGAAAGCAAAACATTCTCGCTACTGGAGGGGAGCAAGGGTGTGGCCTCTCTAGTGCCGAAGGCCCCGGCCCTGCTGCCACAGCGTGGCTGGCACAGAACATTTCGCTCAGGTTCGGCAGCTCCAGCGCCCTTTCCGCCGGTCCGGCCGAGACCCGGCTCCTGAGGCGCGCAGGGAGGCGGCTGCTCCGCCGGGGCCGCTTGTGGGCGGGGGCGACTCCGCCCGCGCCGCCATCTTTGCTGTGGGCGCGAGGGCAAAGCGGCGCCTCCATGATGGGTGAGGGCGAAAGGGTGACCGGAAGGGGCGGCCGGCGGAGGCCATTGCCGGCGGGACGGGGCGCGACGGCGGCGGCGAGGCGGTCTCGGCGGGTCTGTGAGGGGGGCCGGGGCCGGGGCGAGCCGGGGTGGGGGCGTGCGGAGGAAGGAGGGGTCGCGGGGGGCTGGAGACAGTGCACACCCAGGAAGGGAGGGACGGGCCCACGGCGTGTCGGCTTGGCGCTGTGGGAAGATGCCGGGGGAAGGGGCAGGAGCCCCGCGGGATGTGGGAGAGCGGAGGAGGTGTGGGAACGGCTGGCGTGGGAAGCTAAATCACAGAATAGTTTGATTCTGTTTGATTTGGGTTGAGATCACCCAGTGCAACCCCCGTGCCAAGGCGGAGTCATCTGGATCAGGTGACAGAGGAAAACATCCAGGTGGATTTGAGATGTTTCCAGAGGGGGTGAGTCCGTGACGTCCGTGGGCAGCGGTTCCAGTGCTCTGCCACCATAAATGAAAAGAACTTCTCCCTCATGTTTAGGTGGAACTTGTTGTGTTTTAGTTTATGGCCACCGCTCCTCATCCTGTTGCTGGGTAGCACTGAAAGAGTCTGGACCACCCTATTGGCACTCACCTTGGAGATACCTGTGTGTATTAATGAGATTCCCTCAGTCTTCTCTAGACTAACCAGGCCCAGATATCACAGTCTCTCCTTATAAGACAGATGCTCCAGAGCCCTCATCATCTTTGTGGCTGCCACTCGACCCTCTCCAGCAGCTCCTTTTCTTTGTACTGAGGAGTCCAGAACAGGACACAGCAACCCAGCCATGCCTTGCTAGGGCCAGGCAGAGCACGGATTGGCAGTTTTCCCCTTTCTCCTTCCATGCTTAAGATATTCTTGCTGAACCTGACCTGAAGGCATGGAAAACCCATTAGGCTTGTGGATGTAACGTTGCTTGACTGGAGTTCCTGCTGGGGAGTATGAACTCAAATAGCAGCTTTAAAATCTGCACAGTGCTTTTATTTCTATAGTTCTGTGTCTGTTCATAAATACAGGTTTATATGTGTGTAGTGTAGTTTATGTACTGTAGAAGGAACATCTAGTGGTGGCAGATGTAGTAAAGGTTTTAGATTTAGTTGTAAAATGGTAGTAAGTGAGAAAAAGTCAAATTTGAGTTTCAGTCTATAGGGCTTGTCATCAGAAATCCATCTTTTTTTAAAGCAAATTCAGGGTAAGTGAAATTTTGTTCGTTAGCAAAGTAGATGAGCTGTTCTGTGTCAAAAAGGAAATAAATCTGACATTCAAAGAAATGTACATTCATGCTTAGAGCTCTTTGCCTTTTCCATGTGTGAGCAGCAGAAAGGATTGTCAGCCACTAGAAGGGGCTGCCCAGGGAGGTGGTGGAGTCCCTGTCCCTGGCTGGATTTGTCATTCAGTGCCATGGAGTGGCTGACAAAACAGTGTTGGTTCATAGGCTGGACTCAGTCTCAGAGGTTTTTCCCATTCTAAGTGATTTTGTGAAAGAGAGGGTCTGTGGTCATAGAAAGTTAATGAGCTGGGGTCTGGTGTACAGTGTGTGAGGAGGTGGTGAGAGGGGAGCTGGGGCTGAGGAGGGTGGTGCCAGGAGGTAGTGGAAGGGGTATTTTGTCTGTGGACAAGAAGTGTGAAAGGCAGTGGACAGTGGTGGCTTGCTGGAGTGACATGGGACACATGAGATGTTTCTAGTGACAGCTGTTCCCTTCCAATGCTCCTGGAATTCCAGCTAAAGTCAGTGCTGCTGCTGAGAGAAGTAAAATGGTTCTGTGGCAGTTGTCTTTGTTTTTTTAATTTGAGATGTAATTTAATGTTTTTTCTTAAATGATACCTCACAGGATCCCATATGTGCTGTTTCAGTAGCTCACTTAGAAATAATCTTTTTACTATTTTGCATCTGAGGAAGGGCAGTTCCAAGCTGAGATGCTTGTGAAATGCTGAGGTTTGACAAAGCAGTGTATGAGCTTCATCTTCAAAATGCAATGGCCTTGTGGCTTTCAGTAGAACTGCTCAATTAAAAGAGATAAGAACTGGAAGGTTCAGTTCATAACCCCTAGTTTGACTGTAAATGCTGTTATAGGCTTAGATGGAACAGGTCAAGTTTTACTGATATGGTCTGCACTTCATTCACTTCTGGTTTCATTCAATCTAGAGGCTGGCTCAGCATCAGTGACTGTGACAGAAGAATGCAGCTTATGTCTAGTGAAGATGTAATTGGTTCGATTTTTCATCCCCAGCCGCTCCATTTGTGTTGGAAAGCCTTTGAGGTTACACTTGTAATTTTGCTAAATAATATTTTAGGGAATTACAGGAAATTCTTTTCAGACATGAGAAAAGCCTGTCTTAATGTTGAGGGTGGTCAAGTACTGGGGAGGCTGCCCAGAGCCATGACTGAGTTTCTGTTCCTGGAGATGCTCAGGCTGCCTGGACAGGGCCCTTGGCAGCCTCCTTTGGTTTGCCTTGTGCAGGAGCACAGGGCAGGTGAACTCCAGTCCTCCCTTGCAGCCTCAGCTGGTCTGTGATTCTCTATTAGTCCAGAGCTTTTCAGACTGCATTGAGTTAGGAATGAGTTCTCTTCAAGCATGTCTGCATTTCTCCTGGTTCACAGGAAAACTCTTGGAATGGGTCTTTACAAACCTTGAGTTGCTTTTCAGTTCCATAGGATTTGTGAGCCTTCTGAGTATAGAACTCATTTATTCCCTCAGCTTGGACTGGCTTTGTGTGTAGATTGAATAAGAACAGTTTGGTTGTTGTGCAGTGAACTGGTGCCACAAACACACCATCTCGGTTGTCTGCTAAAGTCTAACCTGTTTCATTTTTGTTAATGCAGAAGAGTAGTGACTGAACCACTGAACCTGGGTGAAGATTTTTTTGCAAAGAGGGTGATAAGGTACAGTACTTCCATTTTAGAGTTACAGATCAATGGATGTTTTCCCCATCAGCTTTATGTTTGCAGTTCTGATCGGGCTAGTGTCTTTTACATCTTAATGTTGGACCAGCATGTGTGAGTCAGCACAGGCTGGCACAAACTCCCAGTTAGAACACAAGGTGTAGATTTGTTTCCATTACCTTGCTACTTGTGGGATCCCCAAAGCAACACTTGGGCAGAGGTGCAGTATGAGACCCTATATATGCCCTATGTGGGCACCCTTAAACTCAGCCCATGCCAGAGGATCACTGTCTTATCAAGGGTTATTCCCAGCTGCAATGTCACTTGAGTGATTTACAGTCCTCCTTACCAGTCTTCCACTTTTAATCCATTCCTCCCAACAGATATTTTTCAAAATCTTTTGACTTCCATGATCTGCTCTGTTCTGGGCATATTGTTACCGTGATGGGTCAGCATGTTAAAAACCCCAAACAAATTGACCACGTGGATGTGTATTTGGCATCTCTTTTAATAGTGTTCTTTAATGTTCAGGAAGAACTCGGAGAAGGTGAGAGTCTGTACACTTCAGCCACCATGTCTGGAATTGGTAATAAACGGGCAGCTGGAGAGCCTGGCCCTTCTGCACCTCCAGAGAAAAAGGCAGGGGTCGAAGATTCAGGCACCACTGTGGAGACCATTAAACTTGGTGGTGTTTCATCAACGGTATGTCTTCCTTGAATACCCCCACTCCACCTTTTGTTGTTTTTCATCTGGAGGCAAAAATGCCTCTGGGGTCAGGATGAGCCCTTCTGAGACCTGGCCTGTGTGTCCCGTGTGCCTGTGCCCAGGAGGAGCTGGACATCCGGACCCTGCAGACCAAGAACCGGAAGCTCGCAGAGATGCTCGACCAGCGCCAGGCCATCGAAGATGAGCTGCGGGAGCACATTGAGAAGCTGGAGTGTCGGCAAGCAACCGATGATGCCTCTCTGCTGATCATCAACCGATACTGGAATCAGGTTGGTAACAGCTTTTGTTACTTTATATACACTGTTTTCTTGTCTTTGCTGTACCACTGCACTTCCTTTGCTCACATCCATTCTTTCTCTTGCATTGCCTGTCCCATCATTCAGTTTGATGAAAATATCCGCATCATCCTTAAACGCTTCGACCTGGACCAAGGTCTTGGAGACTTTTTGTCTGAAAGAAAAGCACTGGTGGTGCCAGAACCTGAACCAGACTCTGACAGTAATCAGGAGCGCAAAGATGAGAGAGAACGAGGTGAGGCACCTGTCTGGGGACAGTGGGAAGGATGGATTTCTGCTATGGACAATGCTGAGGTCCGTTTCAAAAGGCAGATGAAGACTTTTATTGTGATTGTAAAGATTGATTATATATGTACCTTCGAGAACACATTTACTTCTTTTCACCTCTTTATGTTTCCAGGGGAAGGACTGGAGCCAGCATTCTCCTTCCTGGCCACTCTAGCCAGCAGTACCAGTGAGGAGATAGAATCTCAGCTGCAGGAGCGTGTGGAGTCCTCCCGCCGAGCTGTTGCCCAGATTGTGACAATGTATGACAAGCTGCAGGAGAAGGTGGATGTGCTGTCTCACAAGCTGAATAGTGGAGGTATGACCAGTGGCAGGTATTCAAGAATGCTTATCTGCAACCTCTCCCTCCTTAGACCTCATCCTGCATTGTAGACATTAAGGTCTAGTCCTTCTCATGTGCATTTGTTTTTCAAAATGAATTTGTTTGGCTTTCCAAACTCTCGTTACCAAAACCTCTACTAAAGGACCATGTGCCAGAAGTGTATTGTAGCTACCTCTGTACTTGAATGCTGAGCATGTTGGGCTCTGCTCAGCATGTTGGGCTAAGAAGCAGCTGTTTCTGCCAGTATTGTGTTCACGTGCCTGAGAAGTCAGAGAGCACAGTTGAACCTTATCAGCCAGCTGTCCTCAGCCACCACATAAAAGGCTTCATGCTTACAAGTAAAAGTGAAATCAGCATTGCAAACTGATGGTGGGCTCCTTCTCCTTTGCAGTTTAGTAGAACGTGTAGGAATAACCAACAGCTCAGTTTCCACTGAGGCCTGAGAAAAATGGTGCCCATCTAATAGCGTGCTGTACTTAGAGTAGCTGTCAGTTTTGAATGTAGCAGAGTTCTGCAGAGAAAGCCAAATGACCAGTGTCTAAAAATTAATGTAGCAGATTCTTTACACTCTGATGACTATTGAAAAAACTTCATTAGCTTAAGGTTAGCATTTTAATCTTTTGAACAAAACTTTGGATGGAATATCAGCTCATGCTTGGTGTGCCTTCTGTGTGCTCTGACCAAGTCTGGCATTTGCTGTAGGGAGGTGTTGCTGTGCATGGCTAGCAGTCATAAACTGTAGTAGCTTTGACACTGGTGCCATGTGAGCCTGTCCTCAGGTGCTCTAGTTTTCCCTGTCACCTCGGTGCTGTGGTTGCCACTTGGTATCACCTGTTGTAGAGTTTTATGCATGAATTTGGACAGCATTCGGGTGTCCCTGAATTCGGGTGTCCCTGAATTCCAAGGGCATGCTCTGGGTTGCTGGTCCAGGCAAAGCTGAAGTAATCCCTGGTGTGAGGGGATGGTCCCCATGCCAGGTGTGTGCAGCACTGTTAAACTGTAGAGCGTTTTGCTCAGGGAGTGCAAGTCAAAGCTCTCTGTGGATGGAGGTCAGGCCCTCAGGAAGCCCAAGGCAGAGGTAGCCTTGTGGGAGAGGTAGGGTAAACTGATGTTAAACCCAGAAATCTCCTTTTCTGTTTTCTTATTTCTCTCTGTGCTGTTCAGGAATTAAAATCAGTGCTCCTTGATTTCCATTAATTTCCTTTTCTTTGTGTACCTTTCAGATATTTCACTGATGGAAGAAGCAGTAGTGGAGTTGAATTCCTACCTGTCACATGAGAATGGACGGCTGCAGGAACTGGTTGATGTTCTTCAGGAGAAGCACAGAATCATGTCTCAGGAGGTATAAAAATGAGAGAGAAAGAAATCTGCTTTGGGGTCCTACTTAATAGCATAATTTTTTGTTACCATAGTTTGGAAAGCAGCTTATTTCCTTGGAGAGGCACAGGAGCAGCATGGTTCAAAAGTTATGAAAGTAATGTTGTTGTAGAGAGGTGTACATAGATTTTCTGTATAAATCAGAATGTTTTGCTTGTTACATGACTAAAGGAAAGGAAATAAGCAAGTCAGTGAGTTGAATGGATTTAACTTCAAAAGAAAAGGGGACAGCAGAGGAACTGGGGGCAAGTGATGCTAAGGGGGCTGTGTAGACACCTGGAACAGTCTAACTGGCATCCCTGTCAGTCTGAATTTCTTGGTTTCTCTGTGTTGTTTGACAGTTACAAGATGATCCCACTTATTAAGGGATTCACATTATTAGCAGGATTTGTTTGAGAGATTTCAGTTCATTTAAAAATTGTGTTAATTCTGGTCTTGCTCAGTGTTAGACCTCTGAGCACTTAGGTGCTCTGTAGAGTAGATGGAAATAGGAATTGAAAATATTAAAATCAAAAAAACCTTTGAATAAGCTGAGGTGTCTATGTCTGTATTCTGCCAGATATTAGCAGCTTCCTGCTCTTTTTTAATTTTCAGTTTTATCGTATTTTTCTTGCTGTCTTGGGATTTGGCCAGTGTAAAATTAAGGACAGTTCATGGAATAGTCTGTCACCACAGCAAAAGATGAAAAGTGCATGGTGGATAAGAGAATGACTCCTGAGCAGCCTCAGGGAAAGCTGATTCTACGTAATATGTTGGCTGAAGCACTCCTTTGATTGCAGTTCTCCAAGCTGCAAGAGAGGGTGGAGACAGCAGAATCCCGGGTGTCTGTCCTAGAGACAATGATTGAGGACCTTCAGTGGGATATTGACAAGATCCGCAAGAGGGAGCAGAGGCTCAACCGCCACCTGGCCGACGTCCTGGAACGAGTAAGCTCTGCCTTGCTGGCCAGGAAACCTGGGAGGTGGGGCTGGTCTTGGATGGGTGTGTGACATCCTCTCTAGGACTTGGCTGGGAGAGCTGAGAATCTGCAGTGTATCTTCTTTGGTCTTGGATCTGCTGCATCACTCTTGTCAGTATTTCACTGGGTCATGAGGAAATCTCTTTCATTTTTTGCAGGTAAATTCCAAAGGCTACAAGGTGTATGGAGCTGGGAGCAGCCTCTATGGGGGAACAATCACCATTAATGCCCGCAAGGTAAGGTCAGCTTGACTGTGGGCAAGGGGAAGAATAAAGTCAAGGAGAACAAGGGCCACAATTTGAGCAGAATTTAGATACTTAATTTAGATAATTTTAGATCCTGTGATGCAAAGCTGGGTGACTCTGGGCAAGCCATTTTGTCTGTGTACGAGTTTCCTGCTCATGAAACATCTGGTGTAAATAGACTCTGTTTCACTTGGTCACATTACCTGACTGCTTGTCTGTAATTGCTGTTACTGCATGAACAGATAATTCATTAGGACACTCAGGAGAAACATTAACAGTGGGATTTACAAGCAGTTTATCCCAACAGTTTGAGGAGATGAATGCAGAGCTGGAAGAGAATAAAGAGCTTGCTGGGAATCGCCTTAATGAATTGGAGGAACTACGTCAGGATCTTGAGGAAGTAACAACACAAAATGAAAAGCTCAAGGTGAGACATCTGTAGCTATGTGAGGATGAAGGTGTTCTGAGGTGCCCTCAGCCTTGCAGTGCTGTATCTGCAGGAAAGCTCATTAGCAGTGCCTGTTCTGAGCCTGCTCTTTAGCTGTGTTACACTTTGCTCCAGGTAAAATTCAGCGGATCCATGGCTCTATTTGTTGTTCAGCGTGTTGGTGACACCGTGTGGCCACCGTTGGAAATTGTAATGGTTTCCTGCCCGTGCCCCATTCTGATCTTTCAGTCTGTTTTGACTATGTCTGGTTAAAACTGTTTTCACCTCTTTACAAGTAGTGATCGCTCTTCCACCTTGCCCACGGCCTGTGCAAGTGGAGCCAGGGAACAGAAACAATCAGGGAACTTATGTGGGGAGAGAAGCTCTTGAAAGAGTCAGTGAATTTGTCTTTCCCAGTGTGGGGGATGGATAGGTAGGAAACAGCCTATGAGTTTGTGAAGTTTTAAAGGTGGTGATGTTTTAAATGCAAGAAGCTGTGACTCTGTGGTAGAGAAGTGTATGATGGAGAGAGTAATCCAAATGTCATCTTAGTGGTCAGTTCCAGCTATAAGTAATGTCTGTCTGGAGAACCTAAATTTCAGAGATGTGTTGGTGGAAACTGTCTTGAGGCAGCTCTGAATTCTGTTTATCCATATGAGTTTGTTTAGAGAGAAACGTTCTTTAGCTTGCAACTTTTTCCCCCTAATTACTTCTAAGCTGAATACATGTATATATGTGTATGTTCTTCGCCGCTAGTCACAACTGCTAACTTTTTTCTAGGAATTCAGTTCTGTACCTCTGGGGATTTTTTTCTTTTCTCTTGCTGTCAGTCATTATGTCTTACTGGAAGAAGGCTAACAACGCCTACTTGCATGTGCATTTTCTTTGTTCTCTCATATTTTTTTATGTGTCTGTCTTTATTGATCTGGGTGATTACAATTTTTTATGTTTTCCAAGTTCATATTTTTGAGAGAAGCTATTTTAGGACCCAAGAGTCAAAAACTTGCATGATGTGGTTGTGCAAGAGAAGCAGCCTAGTGCATGCAGAGACCACAGAGACTTTTTAAAATCGGTACTGAAGCATATCACTTGGACCTACTTCACAGCAGTGCTGTTGAAGTTCTACTTTTGTCTTTGCTTGTGGCAGCATGAGTCACTGTTCTCCTGTCTTGAGACAGAGACCAAAGGCAAGGGGATAATACTCCTTTTTGTGGCCTTTTCTTGTGTCACAACTAGGTTGAGCTGCGACGAGCAGTGGAAGAGGCTGTGAAGGAGACCCCGGAATATCGCTGCATGCAGTCCCAGTTTTCTGTTTTGTATAACGAGAGTCTCCAGCTGAAGGTGCACCTTGACGAGGCCCGCACACTGCTCCACAGCACCCGTGCCACACACCAGCGCCAGGTTGAACTGATCGAGGTAACGCCTCTGCTTCGTCAGCCTGGGAACTTTGTCATGCCACTGATCGTCACTGCTGGATCTGTGTGCCTCCGCGGGTGCTCAGGAAATTTATGTTTCTGGCAATAATTCAGGCTCATGAGGTACCTTATATTGATGAGGTGAGAGATACTCAAGGTTCAAAGCACCAAGTTCTGCTTCCTTTTTGTTCCTCAGAGGGATGAGGTCAGCCTTCACAAGAAGCTACGCACTGAGGTGATTCAGCTGGAGGACACCCTGGCACAAGTCCGCAAAGAATATGAGATGTTGAGGATAGAGTTTGAACAGACACTTGCTGCCAATGAGCAAGCAGGTATGTTGTTGTGCTGTGCCGAAAGACAAACACCACCTGCCCACCAATGCCCATTAGGGGCTGCAGTGCACTAGAACACCTGGCTTGATTCTTTGTTACTGTTAAATACTTTTTCTGGCAGATCTCTTCATCTCAAAAAACAAAGCGCTTCACCTGTTTTATTGGGAGGCCAGTTCCATGTTGTCTGACTACCTTCTCGATGCTGCATAATAAATACACTTTTAGATAGATAGATAGATAGATAGATAGATAGATAGATAGATAGATAGGTAAAAAAAAAATATATTTTGGTTTATGACAGGATATTTTGCATTATTAAAGATTACTTGTGAGGGCAGATTCATTTCCAGGTCTGTAAGGACAATCTAGATAGCAAAGCAGTAATTTTTAAATTCCATCAGAGAAAGCAAATTACTTCTGTAGTAGCATTTAGATCAGATTTCTTTTGTAACGTGACACATTTCCCATGGGATCATGGGCATAAAAGTAATGTTAAGTGGAAACTTAGGACTGTTAATTTGCAAGGACTTATGGTTGCATATAAAACTGGCATGATTTTTTTCTGCAAGTGTTTTGTGTTGCTCTGTTGTGTGGCAGAATGGTAAGAGTCTTACTTTGTTCTTTGTCATTGTCATTTAGCTTGTTCTCCGTTTCCATGAAAGTCCCCAAGAAGGGGGACAGAAACACTGGTTTGTTACAGAGGTATTTCTGTTTTCGCAGGCCCAATTAATCGGGAGATGCGTCACCTCATCAGCAGCCTCCAGAATCACAACCACCAGCTGAAGGGAGAGGTGTTGAGATACAAGCGCAAACTGAGAGAGGCCCAGTCTGACCTGAACAAGGTAACACAGCAGGAATGCCAGAAAAGAGGGGAAAGTGCTTAGGGGAAGGGGGAATGCTGTATCAGTGCTGTATCAACTGATCCCATGTATCTATCTTTCTGATACACTGTTCAGGATGCAGTGAAATTTTCTGTGGAGCTCTGCACTTCGCTGCTGCCTTTGACCAAATGAATGCTCTTCCTTTGTAGCTGTGTAGTGTTCCATGAAAAGGGATGTTGAAGCATAGGTCTGGGAAGACAAAGGAGAAGGGGGTAAAGAAGTCTCCTGGCTAAGAACTTTAACATTTGTTTTCTTGGTCATCTCTCTTGCTGTTCCATGCCAGATCCGCTCTCGCAGTGGCAGCGCTCTCCTCCAGACCCAGTCCAGCACTGAAGACACAAAGGAGGAACCTGCAGAGGTCAAGCAGGAGCCTGATGATCCTTCTGCCCAAGTGTCTGTTCCCAAGGCTGCTTCTGAAGATGTTCATGAAATGAAGGCCAGACGAGACGAAGAGGAACGGGAGCGGGAGAGACGAGAAAGGGAGAGGGAACGAGAGAAGGAGAAAGAGAGAGAACGAGAAAAAGAGAAAGAGAAGGAAAAGGAACGAGAGCGGGAAAAGCAGAAGCAGAAGGAATCAGAGAAGGAGAGAGAGTTGAAAGAGAAGGAGAAAGGGAAGCATGAAGAGGGAAGAAAGAAGGAGGCTGAAGTGATCAAGCAGCTGAAGGCTGAGCTCAAGTAAGAGTTGTTGTCTCTCCTTTTCCTGTGGGAGCAGTGCCCAAGCCTGGGGTGTTTGCAAGTTCTTGCTTTTACGGGATCAGCATCATTGAAGCCAAGAGAGTTTCTTGACACCTTCTGTATCTGATTGTGATGTGGTCAATGCAGAAGTGGTTTTCCTTCAATAGCCTAGAGCATGAGTTACCAAACCAGATACTTCATGGTCAAGTAATGTTTATTTGTTGTTGTCATAACAGTAGCATAGAAGTTCACAGGAGTGTTCCCACTCCTTGATGGTTCTCAAAGCAGAGGTGGATAGGTTGTAGCTTATTGTTAGTATATATATTTCATCTCCACCTCACTTCAATCCATGTGCCTGAATATGTTTATTTTCCAGCCTGTACTCAACTGCTGTTTATGTTACCAGCCTAAGATGAGCCAAGGATGACTCCATGTCCATGTGGGCGATGGAAAGAATATTGCCAGGCTCTCATGCTGGCTGTGTAACAGTGTGGCTTTGCTGCTATGTTCTCACAGTGGTCTGTCTCCCTTTCTCCAGGAAGGCCCAGGAGAGCCAGAAGGAGATGAAACTGTTGCTAGATATGTACCGATCAGCCCCCAAAGAGCAGAGGGACAAAGTGCAGCTGATGGCAGCTGAGAAAAAGGCAAAAGCTGAGGTATTTCTAATTACTCTTCTTTTTTCTTTTTAACGTGTTAAACTTCTTTTCAGATACTCTGCAGCAGAACTGTGTTGTTTCCTCTGATCTGAGGATTGTTTTTCTTCTCAGCTTTGTCACTTAGAGATTGAAATGGTCTGGAATAAACGGGCTGGTTGCTAGTGCAGGCACACACACACACAACAATCTCTAGGTTCATAAGTACCGACCCATTTGCAGATCCCTTAAGTACCAGCATGTCCCTCTGTTTGGGACCCCTGTGGTTCCAAGCCCCTCTTACCTTCTTCACAAGCAGGTCTCACCTATAGGCAGCACTTACTCTGTGTAGCCCACATACATGGGGTAAAGAGTTAGGTTACATGGGGATACTTAAGAAAATGTGTAATAAAAAGAAGATAGAACAGGACAGGCTGTGATGATAATGTGCAAGGCTGAGCCAGACAAATGTGTACTGACTGCCCAGATTTTCCATGGGACTGGCTCCTTTTATACCCTTCTCTGTCAAACCCCAGTTTGTTCATCCTTGATCTCCATTTCCTTGCATATTGCTTCTGGATTTGAACAGCTCTTGATTCCCACAGTCCTCCCAGTTCAGGAGCCATTCCTGCTTTACAGTGTCATCAGTTTCAAAGTCCAAGCTGATCTTCCTGGAAGTGGTTTGTGTGGTTTCTTGGAATCCTATCAGCTGTTGTGACCAGAGAGGTTTTCTTCCTCTCTTTGTGTTTTTGTTGTCAGGTTTGTGTCTCTGTATATTTTGTTTCTGGTTTTCTCTTTCTCCCACACTCAGATATTCCACACTTGATGGAATAAGCGTTTTCACAGTCCTATGTGTTTTCATCATTTAATGTGACTGACCAGGTTTCATTCTCATCACTGCCTCCCTTACCATTTTTCTGCCAAGTTTGCATCTCCGTATGTTTTATTTTACCTCCTCTTTTTCCTATCATCTTCTTGTGTGGGAACAGATCCTTGACCAGATGTCCTTAAAGGAGAAGTTGCTCTCTGTCCACATATCCATACATGTACAGTTGCAGGAGACTGATGTTCCTACTCTGATAAAAGATGCTGTGAAATTTTCAAAGGTGTGGAAGTTAAGATCTTGGGCTTACAGCCCATCTCAGTGGCACATCTGCCTGTAATACTCTGTCAAAATGACATGGCGTTTTTTTTTCTATGCTTTGAAGGCAGTCCTGAGTGTTTCAGAGATTTTTGGGGAAAATGGGCTCTTAACAATGCTCAGGGCACATCCTTATATCATTTCTGGTTGGTTCTTGTAGCTCGAAGAACTAAGGCAGAGGGTAAAAGAATTGGAAGACAAGGAAAAAAAGGAGAGTAAAAAGATGGCTGATGAGGATGCCCTCCGCAAGATCCGAGCAGTGGAGGAACAGATTGAATATTTACAGAAGAAACTTGCTATGGCTAAGCAGGTGAGAAGTTTCTGATGAGTTCTCTTTTGGGTGGAGCAACTATAAGGGAGCTGCCTTCAGGTTGCCTCCAGGAAGAGAAGGAATTTATATCTGGATGTTTATATTTGTCATCATTTGTATATGTATATATGTGCCACAGCAGCTGGGATGGCGGGAGTGCTGTGACCTTCCTGAATAAGCATCCTGAGAAGGACTGCTCTCGGAGACACTGGCACGTCCCTCTCCTGGCCCAGCAAGTGGTGTCTGGCTCGGCAGAAGCTTCTCCCAGGCAACACAGGGAAGAAAGGACTGGAGCTCTGGCTAGTGATTCCACAGAGAAATCACCCTTTATTAGAGCAGGATCTTCTGTGAAAGGAGCCAGCACAGAAGCTCTCTGAACTGGGGAAAAAAACAGGGTAGATATAGGGAAGGCGAGGGGTGGGAGGTACCAGTAACCAATGGGATGCAGGCCCAGGGGCAGAGAGTAAAGGGAAGAACCAGGGGTTAACATAGGGTTGCAAAGGTCTGGGGGAGAAATTTTGCTCTCTGTAACAATAGGGTCTGTGGATTATGGATGAGTTCTCCAAGGGAGTGTAGCAAGCTCCCTGTTGGCCGGTTCTTTGGCCTCCATATATATGTATCATCATTTATATCTGGATGTATATTTATATCTGGCCGGAAATGGGAGTTTGGTCCTTGTTTACCAAAAGGAAAGAAAACAAGGAGAAGAACCACCAACAAATTAACCCCCTCAACCCTCAGCTCTGGGGTATTACAGGCAGGCCATGGTAGGAAATGTTTAATAACAATTAGCATTAAATAAACAATGAAACATGTGGCCTTGGTGAAGCACACAGAGGAGAATTGGTTTTATCAGCCATTGGGGGAAGAGATTAGAGTTTTGTTTTAAGAATTATTATCTCCTCAGTTCATCTAGTGAGTATGTTTGCATGGAACTGGTACATACCTTCTGCTAAAAAATATTAAGAGAATTAATTGCTCTTAATTCAATGAAAGAGCAGGGTAGAGGCAAGCCAATGAATTTATGTGTACGTTTTTAGAATTCAGATTCTTGTTATTGTAGAAGAGACATGCTCTACATTGTCAATGCTGAAGTGGTCAAAGTGAGTTTAAGAGGCTTGGCAGCCTGTTAGCTGGGAGCTGTCAAGCTGTCCATGTAGAGTTTTTGGCCTGGTGTATCTGACAGCTGTTCAGCTGCTGGGAATTGGGAGTTGGTTTCTTCCCAGCTCTGCCAACAACTGTGTCAAAACTGATTCTGCCAGACAGGTGACAGGTGACTATCTTTTCTCTGCACCTTCAAATCCAGAGTATCTCTGCTGTGGCACAGACTTGTAGGGAGTACGTGGTTGTTGGGATGATGGTGTTCCCTGACACCAAGAATCTTCCTTCATCTTCACTAGGTTTGGTGTCTCTGAATATAATGTTCAGGCTCACTGTAGGGGGTCCAGGGCACAGTTTGGCCAGAGTCTGTGATTCTTTTGCAGGAGGAGGAGGCCCTGCTATCAGAAATGGATGTGACAGGCCAAGCCTTTGAAGACATGCAAGAACAGAACATCCGCCTGATGCAGCAGCTGAGGGAGAAGGATGATGCCAACTTTAAGCTGATGTCAGAACGTATCAAGTCCAACCAGATCCATAAGCTGCTGAAAGAGGAAAAGGAGGAGCTGGCTGACCAGGTTCTGACACTGAAAACACAGGTAATATGGAAAAAGGAGAGAAGACAAGAGAGCTGGTGGAGAAGGTGAAAGTGTTGTGGGTTATCTGTTTAAGGAGGCTGCACACAAGCATTTGCTTGCTCCCCTGCTGAGGGGAAGGGGAAAGAATCAGAGAGACAAAGTGAGAAAACAGGTGAGATGAAATAAAAGCATTAACAGTTGAAACAAAGATGTCTATACAAGTGAAACAAAAAATTAATTTATTACTTCCTGTGGCAGGCAGGAGTTCAGTCATCTCCAGGAAGGCAGGGCTTCATCATGCCTTATTATTATTTAGTAAACAGTGCAGCTCTGAACATCCTCCCATTTCCTCCTTTCCCCCAGCTGTTACTGCTGAGCACAGCATTGTAGGGTACAGAACACCCCTTGGGTCAGCTGGATCAGCTGTCCTGGCTGTGTAGCATCCCAGCTTCTTGGGCACCCTCAGCCAACCTGCTGGTGAGCAGCGGGAGACACAGAAGGTCCTGATGCTGTGTAAGTTCTGCTCAGCAAAAACTGAAACAGTGCTGTGTTACTGACAGTGTTTTGCTCCAAAATGCAGAATAGAGCAGCGTGTGAGCTGCTCTGAAGAGAATTAACTATCCTCACCAAAATGAGCCCAGGATGGAATGTTCCTCTCACCAGCCTAGGAACACATCAGGCTTCAAAGGGGCCTGTCTTTATAAGAAGCTGAGACTGCTGTATGAGCATTAAAATGTCCTACGGGTTCACTGCTATGGAGAACAGATGGGTGAGGAAAAGTGTGAAGTCCTTTTCCTGTTGTAATGCTACTTCTACCTGTATATTCTATCTTTACTTGTATATATTGGTAACAAGCAGGAGGAGTTGGAAACTGTGGTTCAGTCTGAACTGCCTTAGACACGGGCACAGACTGGCAGGAGAAGTCACTGAGAACACTGGAACAGAGAAAGATTCTGGTGGATGGACGTGCTGGACATAACCAGCAGCTCATGCTGGTAGCCCAGAAAGCCAACTGCGTTCTGGGCTGCATCCAAAGCAGCATGGGAAGCAGGCTGAGGGAGGGGATTCTGCCCCTCTACTCTGCCCTCATGAGACCCGAGCTGCAGGGCTGCATGCAGCTCTGGGGGCCTCAGCACGGGCAAGACACATGGACCTCTGGAGGGAGTCCAGAGGAGCCTGTAAAGATGATTAGAAGAAATGGGCACCTCTGTTACAAGAACAGGCTGAGAGAGCTGGGCTTGTTCAGCATGGAGAAGACAAGTCTCAGGGGAGACTTCATTGCAGGCTTCCAGTCTTTGAAGTGGGCTTAAAATAAGGAGGGGGAGGAACTTTTTATATGAGCATATGATGACAGGACAAGAGGTTTTAAACTGCAAGAGGACAGGCTTAGATTAGGTATTAGGAATAAATTCTTTACTGAGAGTTTGGTGCTTCACTAGAAGGACTGCTAGAAGTTGCCCTAAGAAGTTGTGGATGCCCCATCCCTGTGTGCCCCAACACACATCCCTGAAGTGTTCAAGGGCAGGCTTGGATGGAGCTTTGACAAATGTGGCCTAGTGGAAGACATCCCAGGGAGGCTGGGACTAGATGATCTTTAAGATCCCTTCCAATCCAGGCCATTCTATGACTCTGTATCCTGTCATCCTTGGAACCACTGTGCAACTTTTCACTGCCTTGCAGCAAGTCTTTACACCACTGTCCAAAAATTAAGACATCTTTATTGCAAATATTTGACTGCTAGGTTTTTAAGTGTTGACCAGAGAGATCTAGGTATGGCTCTCTGGATATAGGCACAGCTGTTCAGGGAGGAAAAGGCAAGCTGAAGGTGTGCTCCTTGGTGATGGGGAAGCAGGGGTGGTTTTAGGGTTGAGTAGCAGCTTGAGTGACAGCTCTGAAGACCCACAGAGCATGCATTCATTCCCTCTGTTCCTTCTGTCTCCCTTTCCAAGGTGGATGCCCAGCTGCAGGTTGTACGGAAGCTGGAGGAGAAGGAACACTTACTGCAGAACAGTATTGGAACAGGAGAGAAGGAGTTGGGTCTGCGAACACAGGCCCTGGAAATGAATAAACGCAAGGTGAGCAATGCCTTTGTTTCCTCTTGGTTTGTGTGGTGGAGCTGCTGCCTTGTGGGAGGCATAGAAGGCTCTGAGCTCTCATTGGCATTACAGAACCTGGTATTCCCTGGTTTTGGATGAGTATATCAGAAGCTGAGGAGTCCTGCAGAGAACTATGATTAAAGTACTACATACTAATGTTTTCCTTTGATAAGGAGAAGCAGGACATACGTGTTTCTGTGAAACCTGTAGTGAAGAAAGAGATAGCAGCCGGGTGAAGTTAACTGGGGTCAAAGCTTTTTGTGGGAAAGATGAGGTAAGCAAAAGGAAAATAGAGCTGGGGAATGGGAACACTTCTAACAAATGCCTAAGATCAAAAAAGTAGGTGTGTTACCAGTAAAGACTAAGTCTTATGGTTGATGCTGCCTTTGTTGCTAAGTTTTAGCAGAAATACAGAAATTACATTAAAATAGGGAGAAAGGAAAGCAGGAATATCACTGTGAAGAGAAGCTGGGGAGAATTCAGCAGTCACCTGTGCTTAATACAACAATTCATGGTATTAAGGGCATTTGGTTTTCAAGTTAGCAGAGAACTAGTGAAGAGAGAAGATTGTTAGAAATGGGTATCTCACAGTTCAGTCTAGTTCAGCTGTAGAACTGCCTCTAAACAATTTAATAGAGAAAACATGGAAGCTGGAAGGCTGAAAATACATTAAGGAGAGAACTGTATGAACACTAGTGTTTTTCTAGGTGATGTACTTTGCAGTATGCCAAGGTTTGGCTCTTGACCAAAGGAATCTTGAAGCTAAATGATTAGATCTTGTTGAGAATAAAGTAATAACAAGGGACTAGAAATCATGAGAGCTGTTTTTCTGTGTTTGGTCCTTCTATACTGGTTTTCTTTCTCAGGCTATGGATGCAGCGCAGCTTGCAGATGATCTGAAGGCCCAACTAGAGCTAGCTCAGAAGAAGTTACATGATTTTCAGGAGGAGATTGTGGAAAACAGAGTAACTAGAGAGAAAGAGATGTTCAACTTCAAAAGGGCTGAGGTATATATCCTATGCACAATCCTTCAAGGTCTGTCTGCTTTAGTGTCCTTCTCCTTGTACACTGAGCTTGCAGAGGGTTTCAGCTTAACTGCTCCTGGTGTCCAGTTTCACTTTATCTTTGGCTTCATCAGGTCTTGGCTCTTTCAGATTTTGTCTGCTGACAAGTCTGATAACTGGCAATACTTGTGGCATCAGATGATTGTGTTGTCCCTTGGATTATAGGGGATGAAACTGTGGGTGGCATTACTTACCCAGGTGACATTCTCTTTGGTCCCTGAGAAGCTGTGATAGAAAATGTACTGCTCCTTCATTTGGTCTCCTGTTTTTATGCAGGAAGATATTTCTAGGTTGCGCAGGAAGCTGGAGACCACAAAGAAGCCTGACATGGTTCCCAATTGTGATGAGATCCTGATGGAGGAAATCAAGGATTACAAGGTGAGTATCTGTGTCTATCAGGTTCCCTTTTCACTTTAGGCAGAAGGTGTGTGTGCACACTTTCAATATCTGACATCTCTTATCTGTACTTTGGCACTGAAGAAAAAACATTGTCCTTCTGAGAAATTGCTGCAGTGGGAAAGATGGTAGGTAGGGGTGCTGCGACCTCCCTGAAGAAGTGCTGTTGCAGTCCGCAACCTCAGGATTTCGTCCAGGGAAGCCGCAGGGTTCTGGGGACCAGCATGGAACTTTAAGAAGATGGGCTACTGTTCATGAAACCATTTATTCAGCATGGGAACAAACTCAGATCCAGAACAGAAAGCCCCAAACAGAGGCTGAGCAGGGGTTTTTGAGGGACAGAACTCTTGAGGGTCTTCACCTTTGGGGATGGAGTTCAGGGTCAGGGACCACTAGAAACACAGCAAGGGAGAAACCCCCAGGGACTCAAACCCAATCAGAGCTCCCGGGCTGCCCCTGTCCTGGGGCAGGACAACTCTATCCAGGGCTCACATACCCATCCCCCAAGACAGGGGGTCAAAACCCACACACATGGCCCACAGCCATGCCTCTCCTTTCACAATGCTGATCTGAAGCTAACTCTTGGCCTCCTCGAGGCACAGGCACGTCACAACAAAGTGCCTTAAGAAAGGATGCCCAGGGGCACAGGCACATCCCTAGCCCAGCAGGTGATTTTCAGCTCAGGCTTAGCAGCAGCTCTCTGGTGACACAGAGAGAGACTCAGAGCACTGTGTGGCATTCCAGAGTATAGGCCTTTATTAAGAAAAGGGTCCTCTGCAAAGGGAGCCAGTGACAGCAGCTCTACCTCAACAGGGGAAAAACTGGGGTTTATATAGGGAAAAGTAGGGGCAGGGGAAACTGGGATACAAGTAACAGGGCAGAGTGATGGGGAAGAAAACCAATGGGATGCAACAGATTAACATGTAACCTGCAAAGGTCTCTGGGAGGAACACTTTTCTCACTACAACAGAAAGGTGCTTTACCTAGGGATAAGCTCTCCAGGGGAGCGTCAGCATTCTTTTCCTGGCCAATTCTTTGGCCCCCACAAGAAATGGAAGCACCTTCACCTTGAGACATCTCTGAGCACAGCAGCTGGGCTGCAGGGCCCCTCACAGCTCTGTTTGTCTGTGTGTTTCAGGCCCGCCTGACGTGCCCGTGCTGCAACATGCGTAAGAAGGACGCGGTGCTCACCAAGTGCTTCCACGTCTTCTGCTTCGAGTGCGTGAAGACGCGCTATGACACCCGGCAGCGCAAGTGCCCCAAGTGCAACGCTGCCTTTGGGGCCAATGACTTCCACAGGATCTACATTGGCTGAGGCTCTCACAGAGCCTCTGCTTGTGTGAGCTGCCTCCCTCCCTCTGTCACCTTCTGCCACCTGAGCTGTAGTGTCTTCTGGAGGTGCGTTCAGGGTCTCAAAAGAAATGCACTCTGGATCTTGCTTCCTTTCTTGGCCCTGTCCCTTTGGTCTTGCCCTCAGTTTTTGTGTGCTCTTTGTGCCTGGGAGGAAATTTCCTATCTGTCACTTTGATACTGCCAGGGTGGGAATCTGCAACTGAGGTGCTGCCTTGGGTGGGATGGAAGCTGAGCTGCAGCAGAGATTAGTGAGAGTTTTATGTGAGGGCTCTGCTTTGGATGCTAATTAAATCCTATCAAGGGATGGCTCTGCTCCTGGGAGGAAAGAGTTTCCCAATTAGCAGACCAAATAGAAGCCAAGGAACTGAATCTGTAGACTGAGCAGAGGAGCTCCTTGTGTACCTGTGTATCTTCCTGAGTCAGGGCAAGAACTCCTGAGGGCTGGTGCACTAGGAAACATCCTCCCTAGCCTCTAACAAACACATCTAAATATGTAGAAGAGGAGAAAGGAGAGATCTTGGAGACCCTTAGAAAATAGCATGTCACTGATGAGCTCTGGTTAATGTATTTAACCTTCCCCTAGGCTGAGGCTTTGCTGTCATTGTCCTCAGAAAAGGACTGCTACCAGCTCCTTTGCTTCAAATTTATCACAAGTATTAATCCTGTTATGCACACATTCTTATTAAAGCTGTTGTTTGGTTTATTTTTCTGGTTCTCTTGCCTCTGGTACTATCTGTGTCCTTTGTCCAGTTCTTGGAAACATTTCTCACAAGCTTGAAACTTCTACAGTAGAGACAATTAATTCCTTCTTCCTCTGCTTTCAAAATATGCTCAACTGGAACATTTGTCTCTTTGGCTCTATCCCCAGTACCTTATTCCTGACACAACAGGAGGGCCAGAATTCAAGTGGAAGTGAATGAGTTTCTCTCAGTGGATAAAATTTAAACACTGAGAAACTGTGAAGATTTTAGATGGTCTGTTTGCCAGAATGTACAGAAAGAATTCGAATTTATCAGGATTAGAAGTATTGGGTTAAAAGTTAAAGAGGTGACAACCTTTATCAAAAGGTTCTCTAAGTTCAGTGTCTGATGTGCTGAGGCCTGAGCAGCAGGCCTGAGTGAGAGCTGATTTACAGGATGAATCTTGAGCATTGTGTCCTTAATTCCATCAGTATTTAGTGAAAAATAGATTACAAAGATGGTTATTCTAGCTCTGTATAACCTTTTACCCTGCAGCCTCCAGGGGCAAGGGCTTTGTGGGAGCAGGGGCCATCACAGCCTGTGATCTGGAAATAGACCCAGAAAAATGAGCAGATCCTGCTGGCTTCTGCTACTGCTGATCCTAGCAGCAACTCCTCTGGGGAGTTCTTCCAGGGAACTTCAAACAAAGTTCATCATTATAGTGGTTGTGAGAACTTGCTGATTCCCAGTTCTCCTGGATTTTGGACCATTTCAGCACCTGTGTCTGGCCCTTCCTTCACCCCCAGCCTGCAGCAGTTACAGTCACTGTTGCCTCCCCCTTGTTCCATTTTTCTCAGAAAAATTGAAACCCATTGCCTAGAAAAATCTCCTCCCAATTCATCTTAAATAGCTTAAAACAGAACCTGAATTATGAATTATCCACCTCGGTGGGATAGGATTTTCCATTAAACACAGTGTAACAGTCCTCGCAAAAATCATCCCAGGAACTGAATTACAAGGAAACTTCTAATGAATAGGCAAAAAGGATGTTATAAATGAAATTAGAATTTTGACAACTAGGTCCTTTGACTTAACAAAAGTTTAATTTAAAATTAATATAATTTAGTAAATTGTATAGTAATTTGGTATAAAAGAATACAGTTTAGTAAAATAATACAATTTAGTAAAAAAATACAATTTATATATATATTTTGCCAGTAATTAATATGATTAAAGCATAAGCAAAACTGACCGGGGTATGGGGAGGACTTGTTACCCCACCTCACGTACAAAACAAAGCACTTCAAGCTAAACTGATACACTGTATGCTTATACATATTCATTAATGTTTCCCGTTAGTTTCCTCCTCTTTCCATTTTTTTTATTTTGCATCACTATTCTTCACAGCGCATGCTTCACTTGTTGTTAGCGGGTCTTCAGTCTTCTTTTGGTGGTCTTTTGGTGAAGGCTTCTCTTCCTTGTTGTCTTTTGGATAACCTTACAGGTTTGCCCCTGCGTACTATGCGTTGTGTTACGTGAATCTACTCATTGGTCTGATATTTATTGATTTTTAGGCCCAATGCCTAAAGTGGTTCTAATTTTGTCCCTCTCAAAGCCGTTTTCATCTTGGGATATTGCTTATCTTCCAAACTACATCCTGTACCTCAGTTTTAACATGTAATATCTGTAAAGGGGTGCATCTGTCTTGGAACACTGATTCTTTTGACTGCTTCTAGTAATAGCTTTAATAAAAGTTACAATTTAGTTAGCACAAATCAATTCCATTTATTACAAGGAGAAGACAGGAATTCAGAAAAGAAGGGACATTTTTCTTCATGTTTCATTGCCCTTATTTCCCACATGTCCGTCTATGTGCTGCTCCATCCAGAAAAGGCTCTTTTTGAAGACCTCCTTTGTAATCTCTGTGAGTCATGAGAAACAAATGAATACTGGCCCTGTGCCTTACTAGAGATGAGGAAGCAGGTGGTTGAAAAGTGGATGGTCCATTGGGCTGTTTAGTCACCCCTGTAGTAGAGTTATGGTTACATTGACTCTTCCACAGTACTCCGTGGCTAAGAATGAAGAGCTGCCCTTGGCTGTGTTTGAAGGATACTGAAACTTCAAAAGAAACGTGCTTCTCTTGTGTGTGGCAGCATGACTCTTCCCCAGTTTTCTACAGTACTGGTAGAATTTAATGTCAGTTACAAACACCTCAAGGTAAATAATGGATATTACATTTCAGTGTTTGGGCCAAAAATTGGTTTAAAAATTAACAACAGAAAAGGTTAATTTTTAGGAAAGAAAAATTCTTAAAACTGTGCTATATGGCTTTCAATGAAAATTTTTTTCTAAAAATTACTTCTCCTTTTAAAACTAATTTGTAAAGAACACAGATCAATGTACAGGTCTGATCACTTTAGGCATTATTGTTCCATATCTTTCCTTTTTCCTAAAAGGCACTGTAACTTTTGAATCACAATTTTTACCACTTTGAAAATGCAAGTGTTTTTACTACTAGTGGATACTTACCAGTTCCAAGTTAAAGAACAGACAGTTCCGAAAGTGAAATATGCTTTATATAAATACATCTTTTTTCACTAGTCTCCTGGTATTACATGCAGCAGGGGCAACGTTAAAGCAGTCTATACTGACTTATTTTTGAGAAGCTATTAGAAATTATTAATATTTTCAGTATATCTGCAATAAATTAGTGTGTGTTTCAGCTGCAACTCTCCTGGAGCTTTACTGCTAGCAAGATCTCCTTGCAGTGTAGGAAGACACAATTTTTGCTTTCTGATTTGCACCCAGCTATGTCACTGTACTGGGGGTTGGGTGTCTGGTTAGGTATCCTTCCTTTTGTTCCTTCTGACCTATAGCGTTTTCCCCATTAACTAGTTGCAGGGAAACCTGACTGCTCATACTTACTGGGTGTTTGAGAAAACAAAGAGTTTGGCTGGGCCCAAGGGGGAAGGGGGGCAGGTAAAAAGGGAGGGGCAGGGGCAGGTGGGGGCTGGCTGGTTTCTTCAGCTGCAGAGCAGGACACACTTGATGCTGTTGTTGCTTGGGGAAAGGAATTTGCCATAGCCCAGATGGAGCTGCTTCTTCTTCTGTGGGCCTCTCAGCCCCTGTCCTGCCGGGCTGTCCGGCAGTGCCAGCCACCGCCGCAGAGCTGCTGATACACCTCAGCCACAAACCCGGGATCTCTGCTCATTCCTGCTGTTCCAGCTACGTGTTCCTAAGAGCCATGCTGGGGTACTGGGATCAACTGCCTGCAAGGGCTTTGTGAAGCAAAGTCTCTCTTCCATCCTTTCCCATCTCAGCTGAGAAGGCTGTCACGAGGTCCCTGGTTCTGTTCGGTTGGTAATGCTGTAGTCAGCGTTGTTTGTTTGCCTTGTTGTACATACCAGTTAAAAACTGTTCTTCCTATCCCCAGATCTTTTCCTGAGAGCACCTTAATTTCAAAATTATAATAATTTGCAGGGAGGGGGTCTACATTTTTCATTCCAAGGGAGGCTCCTGGCCGCCCTAGCAGACACCTGTCTTTCAAACCAAGACACACCGTTTTCACCTTTTCATCTCAGATGCTTAGCCAATTTTTCGTCCAACACCCGTGGTAGCAGTATCCCTTAAGGTGATGTAGGTGTGGTGGACATGCAGCTCCCAAACTGTTTCTGATCTTCTGGGAGCTAACTGCTAGTCCTTAATCCATCCTTTCCTGTTTATTTCTACACTATATTTGTGGCAAGGGGTCTTCCTGCGAATGCTTTAGGTTACTTGGTCTAACCACAGCAACCGAGAAAACTGAAAAAAGGTATATTTTTGTCTCGGTTTTGGAAGACAGGTGTCTGCTAGGGAGGGCAGGAGCCTCCTCTGGAATGAAAATGTAGATTCCCTCCCTCCTTATTATTATAATTCTGAAATCAAAGGCTCTCGGGCAGAGATCTGGGTGTAGGAATAACAGTTCTTTACTAGTATGTATAACAAGGCAAACAAACAACAATAACTACAACGTTAACAACAAAACAGAACCAGGAACCCCATGACAGCCTTTTTGGCCGAGATGGAAAAAGATGGAGGAGAGGCTTTGCTTCACAAACTCTCTCGGGCGGACAGTCCTGGTGCTCCCGCGGGGCTCTGAGGAACACTCAGCTGGAACAGCAGGGATGAGCTGAGATCCTGGGCCGGTGGCTGAGGTGGATCAGCAGCTCCTCGGCGGTGGCTGGCACTGCCACACGTCCCGGCAGGACAGGGGGTGCGAGGCCACCAACAAAGAGGGGAGAAGGAGAAGCAGCAGCAGCTCTGTCTGGGTGATGGCAAAATTCCCTTCTCTCCACAGCAACAGCTCTGCGCCCAAAGTGTCATTCTCTGAAGCTATAGAAGCTGGCCAAACTATCCCCGCCCTCCCCTTTTCCTGCCCCCTTTCCCCCTGGGCCCAGCCAAATTCTTTGTGTTTCTCAAGTACCCACCAAGTCAGGTTTTCCCTGCAGCTAATGGGTAAAAATTCCACAGGTAAGCCAGAACTAAAAGAAGGACACCTAACCCCCAACAATTATTCTGACTAATTTACCTGGAGTCTGTATTTGGACTTACATGGTTAATAAAAGTGAGAAATTCCTGGCAAACCAATTCCTGGAAAACAAATAATTACTCATTGAATTTAGCATATATTTCCTAGATTCCTTGGCTACAGAGTGGGAAAGAGAATCTTCGTCATTTTCTTCCTTCTTACAGGTGTGGTCTTATTGGGATGTAGAGTAGATGGGGTCAACTAAGAGACCCTGTAAAAGGTGTTTCATTGCAAAATCAGTCTCATGGAAGGGTGAGACGGTAAGGTTGCTACATTGAATGCCATCACATCAAAAGCCATCTTAATTCTAGTTACAATGCCTTTTATAAATGTCTTAGACAATCAGCAACTTGTACAAAGCTCGCTAGCATCTTCATAATCCAATCATTAATTGCTTCGTCTTACAAGATTCTATTGCAATGCTTTTTTTTTCATGCAATCATATAATACTACAGAAACTTACAGTGCTACATCTTTAATTTCTAACTAACTTTATAACAAGTTCTATTGTTAAACTTTAAAGTTTTCTACTATCTTGCTTAACATATTTATTTGCTTACATGAGGCATATTTCTGCTTGCTTAAAACATATCTCTGCTTAAATGACAAACTTCTAGTCTTCATGTCTGTTTCACATTTTTGCTCTAAAGCTTCAAATCTTCTCCAAGGTCTTGAAGCAGAGAAATTAAGAATCAAGCATGAAAAAATGCTTTGACTAAAAGAAGGGAGGGGCTGACAAAACTGTATAAAATGCTTACTGCTCCCACAAGAGCAAGAATAGGACAAGACTACAAGATAAGATACAGAGCTAGAATGTGCAAACTAGATGCAAAGACAAAAGCACCACAAGGGGATGCTTTAGATCCTTAAATTGAGAAAAATAGTATCAAAGTCCAAAAGATGGTCAAAGGACTAAAAAGAATATGCACAAGAATGTGAAGGCCCTGGAGCCAAAAGCTATGATAGTGTGGAAGGAGGCCTCCAGGGTGTAAGGTTTTCCTCATTTTAAAGCTATAAGGACTTCTCCCGTAGTGATTTGCACCTCCATTTTGTTGTACCTCAGTTCATATACCCAGTTAGCCTGTTGGCTGTCCCTCCCCCTTTTACCTTGTAGGTCTCTTCCTTAGAAAGTTCTCCCTTCCCTGTCCCCCTGTTGGCCCCAGTTTGGTGCAATCCTCTTCCCCTGTAATCCCATTGGATCTCTCTCTCCCTGACCCTGCCTCTGCACCACTTTCCCCTGTTCTTATTGGACCTTGACCCTTGGATCCACCCCCTCAAGTCCCCATATATTCCTGGACCCTCCGTTACTCCCTGGTTTTTTTCCTAGACCCCTTTGGTGCATGGTTGGGGTAAATCCCACTGGAACTCCATACAGAGACCCTTCTGTCTCTCTGTCAGCAATTGCTATCCGTGGCAGGTCTGAGAGTGCGTGCGTGTGTGTGTGTGTGTGTGTGATTACGATTACGGCCTGCCCAGATGCTGTCTCCTCTGGAGGCACTTTTGGGAAGGTAGCATTGGCTGACCACCTACACCCGAAGCTACACAAGAAGACAAAGTAAAAAGTTCAACTAAGAGGAAGACTGCTTGCTTCATCCCAAAGATCCCCAGACAACCACCAGAGTGACCAACAAGGGGCAGTGCACACCACAAAGAGGGATGGGAGCTAATTTTAATATGAAGCAGGAACAGGTGAGGTTAAGAAATGAATATGTATTAGACATTTTGTGTAACCCTAGTTTGTAAAGAATAAGAAGAGAACGGCAAGTCTCCAAGGTGTGTATGTTTTTAGAAGAGATATTCATCATGCACCTCAGTGCTGAATAAATACATATCTACTCTTATAACTTACTCTTGTGGGTTATAGAGTTTTCTTCCTGCATATCAGTCTCAGGTCAAGCATTGTATTCACCTCTACCTCTGAGCCTGTATGCTCAAGGCCTTGAGAGCTTTCTGTGCCTACATTTCCCACAGTCTTAACCTAATATGGGAAGACTTAGACTCCAGTTTTTACTTTTACATAACTAAAAATATTTGCAAAGGAGGTAGAATCCCATCAGACAAAGGGACTCTTCCTGCAACAGCAGGTACAGAGTTCCCATGCCTTTGACTCCAGTAAATTCCAAACACAGGTTTTGAAACCTGCCCACCAAAACTTAGGGGGCCACCTTAGTCTCTGGACTTTAGAGTGTAAGAACAGAGAACATAAAGTCTTTTATACTTTATATGATATATATATACACTTTATATTCTTGCAAAGCAAGAAGTAATGGTAACTGCCCTGAAAATGCACCTCAGTTTTGGGATGAACTTGGTGTGAAATGGTTTTTTGTTGGACTTCACAAGCAACTTCTGCCTCTCTCTGCTTCCTCACTTGGGTTTGTTTTGTCTGCAAACACCCCTTCAGGTTGTTCTAGTGCTGCTCCCACCTGATTAAAATGTCTCTGGACATTCCCCAGCCTCAGCGGAATCTCCACGAACTATTTTGAGTGATGACTGCACAAGTTTTGTTAAACCTGAAGTTTTGATGCCCTGGTTAAAGTCACCCAGTCTCCTGGATGTGTTGCTCAGGTCTGCAAGGATCATTATCCTCCCTCAAATGAGGGAGCTGAGCTAATGGAGGCATGTCAGGGACATTTAAGAGACCAGGTACCTCAGCTGGAAGAAATTCTCATCATCTGTGCCCATTCAGGCTGTCTGTGACTCTGCCAAGGGGAAGTGGCATTTGTTGCTCAGGTAGCTCCAGGAGGACTAAAGGTCATGGTGAAATGTTCTGCTGAGGGCTGTGGCAAAGGAACGAAGGTGGGATTAAGTGGAGTTTTCAGTAATAATCACGTCTTGTTCTGGCTGCTGTCACTGGTAGTTTAGTCACTGCCTGAGGTAGCTCAGAAGTGATTTTGGAATACTGTTCATGGACTTTAAATGGTGTGGACTATTCCTCATCCAGATGTGTGGCCATGAGCCTGTGTCTTTATCAGTGACACACAAGCTGAGAGAGGCAGACAAACTCTGCAGGGCTCCTGGAGTTCAGGGGCCCTGCTGCAAAATGCATCTCCCTCTTGTCCAGGAATATCAGCTTGGCCATCTGCATTTTGCAGCTCATGTCAGGGGAAATACTGGATACCTGGATATTTCATAGACTCAGTACCTCATCTCATATATTTGCTGTGTCTTTCAGTAAAGAATGTCTTCTTATCAGAGGAACTTGAAGACATTCTAGACCTAAGTCAAAGAAAAAGAAAATAAAAAAATTCAAGCATCTGTTGTCAGTACTTAGGATGAAGAAAATGCCAATACTTGCAAAAGGCTCAAGTGAAGCAATGAAGAAACAGAGCAAGGTTTACTCTATTAAAGCTAGGAATGAAAGTCTGCCTCCTTATGCATCCAACTGCTTTCCAGGTGTGCACCTGCCAGGGATTTTACCTTTCTGCATATTGTAGGTCTCAGGATAAAACCATAAGCAGACAAACCAAACCTAAAAAAACTAACCAAACAAACAAAACAATTCCACAAAAATCCCCAAACCCACACCAAACTAAACTAACAAACAAACAAAAAAAATCAAAATACCAACCCCCCCCACCAAACCAAATCAAAAGTAGGTGGAGAATCTTGTTTCCATAATGTCTCTCCATTGATACAAGACAGTTTAGACCTCTTTTTGAACATAGAAGAGAACCATACATTCTAGGCAGCAAGATTCAATTCTCACCTGAATGAATAAGAAAGGAGGATGTTTTAGTGTGGCAAGAATTGACCTTTACTCTTTAGCAAAATAATTGGTACCTTACTTTCCTGGAAACATCACTGCTAGATATGGTATTACAGTCAGTACTGAATCAGCCAAATAGTTTCTTCTTATCTGCTGATTAATACAGTCAAAATTTTCAGGGTATTTCAGTATATGGAGATAAACAGGTGAAAGGGGACACAAGCCATTTCCTCTGACCTGCTGCTGTTTATGGAAACAGATATGGGCTTTGGAAATGTTTGTTAAAACACTGTACTCCAGCAATCAAACTCCATAGATTTGATGAGGTCTGGGGCACACTCAGCACTCCCTGACACCAGCTGAGAAGTATGTGCTTCTGTAAAGCCAACATGCAAAATTACCACTATTAAGGTCAGAGCAATGATGTTGTTTTAGAATTAGGCAAATTTACTGGACAAAACTATTTTGATGACAGAATGTAATATTTTTCTTTTCACACAGCATAGTAAATGATGGAAATTGCAATCAAATGTGTCTGGTTTAGGTAAATTAGAATGCAAGGCTGATTGTTTAATTCTGAGATTTAGATCTTAATTGTATTTGTGCTGCACAAACAATAGGATATACCATTGCAAGGAGAAAGAAGTGAAAATGCTTTGAGAAAAGAGGGGCATGAGCCATCTTACCATGAAAAGCAGAGTCTGTGGTTGCTGGGCCCTCACAAAGGCTCAGCTTTCTGCCACATGGCCAATCTGATTTTAATTCTGAACCGAGTGGAAAACAAAAGCCATTCTCAGTTAAGTAGTGGAAAAGGGAACATGCTTGCTTGTGTAAATTGATGTTTTTGTAGTAAATCTTTGTCTGACTTTGAAAGAGTAAGGATAAAGGTAAAAGTTTTATAACACCATTTGAAAGAGTCGGAAAAATAAAGGGTGGATGATGGAGTTGTTCTCTTCCTCTGGTCTGAAATCAACACAATAGTTTTCAAAGTTCAAACCTGAAATCACTTTCATTCTGGATAGTTTAATTCCTTTAAATCTGTTTTATTTATTAACATCAATACCTTGAACTAACAACAGTTATTCCCTGTTTAGACTGGAGTGTGCTGCTTTTTGTTTTCTGACTCATAGCATCTATCCCAGAGAGCTTGTCTATAGTGTTCATTCAATTATTTTCTCTGTTACAGTAAGATTTCTCTGTCTCTTTGGAAAGGTTTGGATTTGTTCTCTTTGTTGTGTGAATCAAAGCCAGTTTTCAGTGGGAGCCCAGCACAGCTGTGCGTCCACCTGGGGAGGTCTCATCACAACTGCAGCAAACTCAGGGTTTTCTAACCTGCTCTTAAAAATGAGATTCATTTAATAAATTATAAAAATAATTTAATATAAACAAAAGACAATTAGGAGACAAAAGAGATAAAGCAAAGGGTTAAAACAGCCGGGTGCCCTGGCGCCTTGCCAGGAGCACACTTGGTATTTCGGGGAACACTCCTTTTATCCCCCCTGCTGTGAAGGTTTAATGCATATTCAAAGCGTCCCCTCCCTGGTTCCACCTTCTTAGATCATGTTTTTTTACAATTTTATTTTCTGCTGGTCAGCATATTTTTTGCTGGTCATCATTATTCTTGCTGATGAGCATTATTTTGGAGTTTGGTTTCCTTTCTTTTGCAAATGGTCACTTGATGATAACAGTCTGGGCCCCTCATCCTTCCCCTGAGGACAGCTGGGCTTCATATCTTCTGCTGATAACAGTTTGGGCTCTGTTGTTCTCCTGATAACAGCTTGGGCCCCAGTGTCCTTGCCCTCTGGGGTTTCCTTGCCTTGTACCTAGGAAATTCTTTTAAACCTAAGACTTGTTAGCAAAAAAGTACATACATAGCTAAAAAGTATTTAATATATAATATTCATCTGTGAAAGCCAATATCACAATACAAATTTATAACAAACCCCTCCTCTTCTTTTTTTATAAATCATTTGGCTTGAGCAATAATTCTTGTTTTCTAGCTTCTAGCACTCATTCATCATTTTTTTTTTTTTTGTGCCATTCCAGATGTAGCCAATTTTGAGTCTGTAGGCATTGCTACTATTTGCATGCCTTGCACTACTTTGGTGATTAGCCAAATTAAACAGGGGATTAAACAAGGAAGAAATATTAAACCAGCTGTAGCACTGCTACAAGGGGAAGAAACTTAGCTTCTTCTACTACTCTATCCCCAATGTATTATCCCACCAGTTAGTGGTCATTACTGATTTTCATTTTTGGACTGGCACATGGGCCATTTTTCTGATTTCTTTGGCGATATCTAGAATGGCATTTTTATTGTCATTGAAAACAACAATCTTATGTATTAATTTTCTCACAGAACACCCCTTCTTTTAGCCAATAAATAGTATAAAGCCAGTCTATTTTGATATATTGCAGCTGTGGCTTTCATCACTGACTGGCTATTAATTTCATAGCTCCAGCTGTTTCACTGGTTATGATTTCTACAACAGCTTGGAGTTTCATAATGCAAAAATTGGGGTTCGATATCCCCAACTTCCATCTTGTGCCCAAGAATGTTTCTAATATGCATTCAGGGGCTATTTCTCATCTCCCCATTTTTGAGGTGCTCAAACCATTCCCTTTTATTTCTTTTTAGGACCTCAAAAACCAACACCCCCAACTAATTTCTGTCTCGTCCTGACAAAAAGAAAAATCCTAGCTGAATCATTCTCAGAGTACAATTCCCCTTCCATTGCGAAGGAAGCTTTGGGTATGCCCTTTTCTCACATATCCCAAAATAAGACATCTGGTGCTTTCTAATAGTAATTTTTCTGTTGATTTATATTTCCCCAAAATTTGGCTATTTCTGGGATTCCAGAGTAAGGATTTTCCCCTGTACTATTACACTGGAAGAATCTGGTTCTATTACTATGTACACAATTTTTTTTTCTTTTACTTTCCTTTGGGTCTAATACAGAGTTGGTTTCTCTGGAACTTACTATGTACAAGTTTTATTACTGGCTTTATACTTTTTACCAGGAGTATTTCTCACTTCATGAAGAAATTTTCTCCATTTAATTGCTGTTTGAGCTTTGCTTACATGTCCTGACGTGAGGTTAATACACGTCTAGGTTGCTGTGTTGGCTTTATCTTTTCACTTACCTTTTGCTCTCTTACCAAATCTTGGTTATTTCTCCTGGCAACAACTGTGAAGAAAATCCATCTTTTTCTCTTTTTTGGGCAGTTGTTTTCTCATCTGTTACTACTTGTTCCTAGATTTTTTGTGGTCTAATATTTTCCCTTTATGCATACAGGTACTTAATTTGGATGGTTTATAGCAGTGATTATTGATACTGGTGTGGGTAATAAGAAAGAAACCCCGGTGTCATTCCATGTAAAGCTTTTGATAGCATTTGTAACATGGCTTTACTGGTGTCCCAGAAGGGAGAAGGATAAGTGACAGAAGAAGGAATAATAGGGGTCCAGTATGGCTTACACCCCCACCAATCCTGCCTATGAGGTTGCAGCTCACAGCAGGTGTTTTATATTCTTCTCGGTGGTGAGTTGTAGTGGTCAGTCTGGTCTTGCCCCCTATTTCCTTGTCACTTCCTTTTTTGTAATTTCCAAGCAAATTTCTTTTGACACCTTTTAACAGCAGTTTCCACCGTTCCTCAGGTACTTCTCACTCAATATGCACTAGTAATTTCCCATCTGTAAAAAAAGTTATCATTTAAGTTATTCTTAGTAGATTTGACACCCAACACTTCCTGCAATGAGAGGCTTAACTTTGTGAACCACAATACCTATTATTCTCTAATTTAAACACTTATATTTAATCCAGATAGCCTGCCCCGTATTGGGATGATTTAGACAAGGTATATGATGTGGCACTGATGGAAGCTGTGGTTCTCCCCTCTCCTTTATACAAATCACAGGCAAAAGTAAAAATATACGAAGATTTCCCAACCAAAACAGCCCCAGTCCTCCTGTTTGGAGTGGGAGTTTTCCTCCCCAAGATGGATATCGAAAGTGTCCCAGAACTTGTCCAGGCAGGACTTGAAACTACTGATACAGGCTTGGTCTTACTTCCCAGTTAGGCGTGATTCTTAGCTCATTCCTTGGATCATTTGGATTGTTTCAGTTCATTACCGCCGGTCTCTGCTCCAGAGTACATTTGGTATCACTGGGTTTGGGTGTTACAGTCCAGTCCTCAGCTCTTTTGATCTTATTGGTGTGAATCCAACTTCACTCTTTGGTCCACACTGCAGCTTCTCTGCCTTAATTATCAGTAGTACCTGAAAACAATTTCTTAACAACACAGGGAGAATGAAAACGTCACATCAAAATTTTCCATCAGTATTCTTTAAAATTCTTGGGTTATGTGAAATTTAACAGTTAACATAGGAGCCAATCTCTTTCTGCACATTCAAATTAGTTAAACAAGAAAGGCTAGGTTAGTTTTGACTTCAAATAAATTACATTCATTACCTTTTTTACCTTTTGGTTACTATTTACTTGTTTAGCTTCACAAACTTCTTTTATCGGTTTCTTAGAACAAACCCCCCCTTCCTTTTAACAACAAGAGTAAAAGAAAGAAAGGGAAGAAAAAAATAAGAGAGAAAAAAAAAAGATCCTATTTCAAGAAATTAAACACCTTGATGAGGTTTTCAGAACCTAACGAGCAAGACTACTTTTGCTTTGGTCTATCATCCACCGGTCTGTTTCCCGGCCTTTGTACCGTTCCTTTCCCATTGACAGCAGTTTTTCAGGCTACCTCTCTCCCCCACCCCTGCTGCCGCAGCTCTGGGCCGAGCAGGCTGTTTCAGCCGCTCGCTCTGCAGGGGCCCACTTGTGTCCTTGCCAGTCACTTGCATCGTGACCCTGGGGCAAAGCTCGTGTCCCCTCTTTCCCTGCTGTGCCGTCCCTTCACACACAGGACTGGCATGTTCAAACACACTCAGCTCCCGCCACAGCCGGGGGGCAGAGCCCGGAGTCCACAGTGCTCTGGTCTGGGGCTCCTCTGCTGGGCCAGCTCGCTCTTCAGCAGCAAACCTCACCCAGCACCGCTGCCGGGCCGGCGAGCACTGCCGGCACCCCGCACCCCTGGAGACCCCGGCACAGACACGGCGGGTCCCGCTCCAGCAGCGCCACTCACGAACCGCGCTCTGCACCCTTCACATCGGGTGGGAGAGGACCGGGAGCCGCCACACCGGGCCCTGCTGTTCGCCACTCACAGGGACCGGGTCCTGCTGCAGCCGCTTTACATAAAAGCAATAAAACAACACCTAAACCTAGCAGCTCCTAACCCAGTGCTCCAGATGCTCCTAACATCTCGTGTTTCGGGCGCAATTCTCACCTCTAATCGCGTTTGAAAGTTTTTCTAGCCACAAGCCAGTGCTCACTCTTCGGAGCCAACAAGACACTTCTTGCTCTCTTTCTAAAATCTTTACAACTCTAATGAAAGGAAACGCAAACCTCTCTCTCTCTTTCTCTCTGCCACTATCAACTCGCCACTCTTTACACCACATCCGTCCAGAATCTCCACTACACAAATTACTTTGCTTCAGAATCAACAACAAATTCTAACACCTCCTTTTGGGGACGCTCCCCAAAGCCATCAAAGGCGCCAGACACAGAGACCAGTCAGCTAGCCAGCTCCTTTTACCAACTAAAACAAACTTGCAATTTCTATTTCTACTGCCTTGAACAGATCTTCAGTCAAGATAGAAATGAAGACACAGACATCATTCTTCTCTAAATTTTCTTCTACAGGTACAAAGGAGTCTATCCTTACACAGCTGCTTAATGTGAATAATCTCTAGTGTAACTTTTCTCATGACAAGATATTGTTGTGAATTCATGTTGTAAATATTGGCTTTTCACAAGTATTCTGATAAATATATTATATGCTTTCACTATATTCTTTTCTCTTTTAGCAAGTTATAGGCTTAGATAGGAATTCTGAATGGTAAGGATATGTCTCATCTGGAGAAGGCAAGATAACTCCAACAGGCAAGACAATGGGAGGATCAAGCTGTGGAAAACAGGCTATTATCAGCAGCAGGAAATGGAGAGCAAACTGTTACCAAAAAGCCAGTACCAGGACGTTGGCAAGGGCGAAAGATATGAAGCCCATCTGCTCTCTGAGGAAGGGGCCTGGACTCTTATCAACAAGTGACCATCTGCAGCAGAAAGGAAACCAAAAACTCCAAAATAATGCTGACCAGCTAGAATAATGATGACCAGCAAAAATTATGCTGACAAGCAGAAAATAAAATTGAAAAAAACATGATCCAGGAAGGTGGAACCAGGGAGGGGACATGCTTGAATATGCATTAACCTCTCACAGCAAGGATGGGATAAAAAGGACACTCCTGAAATACCAGGTGTGCTCTTGGCAGCGCGCCAAGGCACCCGGCCGTATCTCTTTGCTTTACTTTATGTCTCTTATTGTCTTTATTAAACATTTTTAAAATTTTACAGGAGTGAACTTCGTTTTTCACAATATGATCAGGTCTTTTATTCTTACAGACATTTAGATACATGGACAAGTTTCTGACAATACCTTTATGTTTCAACAGTACTTGCAGCGTATATACTATGAACAATCTATAGCAAGAACCAGTCTTACAATTGTTTTTGAACTCTTCTTTCACAAAATAAGACTCATCTCCAAAAACACATGTACTTATTAAAACAGACCAAGTTTAGAGTCTCCACAATTCTCTTCTCAATTCGAAACACCAACAATCTTAATTTTAATCATTTACTGGGTCCACTTCTGCTTCTGTAATAAGCACAGCTGCAAAACAACACAAACACTCCTAGAGACATGTGCACTTTCTTGGCAAATTCAAAAGAACAAGAAACCATGGCAGTTCTGAGCCTGATCTTCAGCTAAACACACTATCACAATAACTCCTTAGCAATCATCAGAGAGATGATCAGCATTTCATATTGTGAAAAGAGACAAAATAATTTTCAGCAGCAGTAAAAAGATTTACAACAATCCACAGGATTTTGCTTTTAGGCTGGCACCAGGTTCTGCTGTTAAGAATCATGGGCTGTGCCCATCAGCACGGAACACAAACAACATTAGGGTTAACAGCTCTAATACTTATTGACAACTTGGTAAGTTTTCACCTCAAGAAGTGACTACTATGCAAACTACTGTAACTTGCCTTTAAAATTAAAATCAACCACAAAATTCTACAATATTCACTAAAGTAAAGAAATTGGAAGGCATACTAAGAAATGGGTTTGTTTCTCTACAAAATAAATATTGCGGTCACTCAAGAAAAAACAAACAGAGCTCACTTCTTTTTCCACTTTCTCCCAGGATGCATGCTCTTCCTGAAATCTCAAATTTTAAGCACCGACACAGCTTACTGCTGCAGAAGCCCACAGCACCATCATACATGGAATTCTCTCAGAACTCGGTAAAAACAAAGGCTTGCAACTTGCAGCTCCCTTGGTTTGGAGCTGATACCATACGCCAGTACTGCTCCATATCTCGCTCACACATCTGGCTAAGAAAAAGCTCTCTGAGACAGTTTGACACCAGTCCTTACTCCCGCAATCACAGAACTTAATGTGCCCAAGGTCTCATAAGACTCCGGCATAGAAAACCTGAGTACCAGAGGGACTCACCCGGCTCTCTCACCATTGGGCATGTTCCCGGCCTGTTGCACAGCTTCAGGAGGTTCCAGGAGTCACTGAGAGCTCCTCTGATCCCCCTGTGCCTGGAGCAGGGAACCCAAACCAGCATCTGTGGTTCAATCCAGCCTGCCTGCAGCCGCCTAAACACAGCTCTGCGGCTTGAGAGCTCCAAAATAAGTTTAAACAATCCAGGGGCACCAAGACTTAGAAGGCCCCTGCCCTCACTTTACTCAAAAGGGATAGGCTGAACTCATCCCCTCAGGGCACCCTCCGTGCCCTGATCTTATCAGGGTTCGGCCCAACTCACCGCTGTCGGAGCTCCAGGAGTTCCCTTGCACTCCTGAGGCTGACCCGCCCCTCCGTCCCAATAGCTCGGCAGGGAGTAGCCCTGGGAGCACGATCTCCCAGGAAAACCTTTCACTGCCGCTACAGTGGGGCAAAAAAACTTCTAAAAAAAAACCCCAAAAAACCAAAAAACAAACAACTTCAAACGCTGAATCACATACCAGCTTACCAAAGCGACCCCTCCCCCGCAAGCAGCTCTTGTTGCCCAGGGGGGGAGGAAAGGCACGGAGGGACCATCACCACTAAAGATAACTTTGGCTTTGCTCTGAGACCAGAGCTGCTATCCCGCTGAGAACAGATTGATACAACACCCCTGCAGCTCCTGGGCTACAAGCCCCAGTTCTGGTTTGCCACCCTGGGGCTCCAAGACAGGAGCTCGCAGGGAGGAAGCGAATCCCTCCATGTGTCCCCACCGTGATCCAGTCCCTGTGGAAGCATTGACCCGTGTTCACTCTTACTCCAACACAGCACAGAAAACCTTTCCTCTTTAACAACACAATACAATTGCTCACCCTCACTCCAGCACAGCACAGGAAACCTTTCCTCTTTAACAACACAATTCCAAAAAAAACCCCCCACAAACTTCAATGCAACAATCACACCTATTTACGCATTCTTACATCTGTTCATTCAACTCCACCCAGTCACAGCAAGACAATAAGGTGCTCTTTACTTCCCTTGTTAATATCCGCCCATGGGCACTGTAATATGTCAATATATCCCAAGTTTCTTGGATTATTCCTCAATTTGGCAGTTTTAAGTCCAAATTTCTTGGATTTAATCCTCAACTTGACAAAGTTTTAGAGAATCCACATTTTACTCTGTTTTCCCAGTGGATTGTGCCAGGAAAACCTTGGGCTCCCTTTCCCGAGGGGCTCACCCCTCCCCTGAGACCCAGTCCCAGTAACCCCGGGGGTATCTTGCAACCCCCGCTTCCCGCTCCCCCAAAGATTACTTACAATCCGTCTTCTTCTTTGTGAGAGGAATGATGAGCTTGTCTTTACAAACAAGCTGTGGGTCAGTTGATAAGATGTAGCTATCAGTGAGAGACAACAGAAACAATGGGATGGATTCCAGTAGAAGATCAAAGAGGCACTGAAAGAACACTATGAATTCCAAAAAGTTAAGAAGGGATTATGCATTGGGGGTGGGGGGGGAAGGTACCCCAGGTATCAGGCGTTCCTGGAAGCCTGTACCTCTCAAGTACCTCAGCCTATGGGGAAAGGGAGAAGGGACAAGCGGCCGGGAATTAGGATAAAAAGGAGGCTGCGCCCTCCAAAAATTTGAGGGACCCCAGGGGAATGTCCCATGGCCTCTCCCTTTATTCGAATAAAGAAAAAGGACTCCTCTGTCTCCTTTTTGGACATAAACCTCTGGTGTTCGTGGATTAATTTTCCTGACATATTTTTGGGGGCTCGTCCGGGATATTTCCACCGTCCGGGGCGGCGGGCAGCGAGCAGAGCTGAAGGCGCGCCTCACCCAGTTTTGGTGATCAGCTCCCCTTGGTGGCGGCCAGCACCGGGCGATCGATTGGGTTCCCGAGACTGTCCAGGAGACAGATGAGAGGCGGACCAGGGGGGTCCGTGAAGAGTCCACAGGGAAGGACCACTGAAAACCTCGCCGGTGAGTAAAATGGGATCTTCAGGGAGCAAGCCTGGGAGGGCACCCAGGGAGGGTAGCACAGGCAAACCTGGGAGGGCACCCATGGAGGGTTGCACAGGTCAAACAGAGCACCCATGGAGGGTTGCAAGGGTACAGCCGGGAAGGGGTCCTGGCAAAAGGGATGACGATCCCACAATACCCCCGGAGAGTCCCTTGGGGAGAATGCTGAGATCTTGGGACAGATTATGCATTCACCCAGAAGTCACTATGGAGATGATGGGAAAATTGTTATTATGTATGGCCAGAGTATAAGTTGCCGAATGGACTTATATGGCCATCTTATGGAACAGATAGAATTCATTTGTGCCGAATTCTGTGGAGGTATCTAGAGGAGAATTGGAAAGGATGGATTGAAAGGGAATGTGGATTGATATGGTTTAAACAAGCAACAGGAGAAATCTATGTGTTAAGAAAAAAAAGGAGAAGAGGAAAAAGGCGGGGAAGAGGAAAATGGTGAAGACTGGGATGTTTGCCAGCACCTTCCCCAGTCTTGTCCTCTGGTGTTACCAGCTGACCCAGGGCCAGCTGCAGATGCCCTGTATCCTCACCTTCCAGGACAAAAGGATCAGGGAAATGCTGTTCCTACAGCTCCACCTGAAAATAACAATGGGGTGGGGGGGGGGGGAAGCAGCATATCATATCACCCCCTAGGACTAGAAGGGGAACTCAATTTAGAGCATCAGAAGCCCCCCGGCCCCAAGAGATAGGGGTCCACCAAATGCCACTCCGCCAAGTCCCTTTGGGAGGTCAAGGGGGAGGATTTGGGTTTGTAGTTGTACCACTTACTACCCAGGATATAAGAGGATTGAAAAAAGAATTACCCCCATACTTGGATGATCCCTTAGGGGTGGGTGAACAGATAGAAGAATATTTGGGAAATGCAGATTATACCTGGAAAGATTGGGATTTTCTTTAGGGGATTTTGTTTGGGCCATCAGAGAAACAAATGATTTTGCAAAAAGCTCGGCAGCTGTGGGAGGATGAACATCCACAGGCAGTGGGGGGGGCTGGACCTAATGTACCTACAGTGGATGATGCCATCCCACAGGTGGACCCCCAGTGGGATCCAAATAACCAGGCCAGCCTGGCTCGCCTCCGTGATTACCGTGCTTATTTGATTAGGGCAATCAAATCAGCAGCTCCTAGAACTAACAACATTGCTAAGGCTATGTCGTTAGAACAAGAGAAACATGAAAGCCCCTCTCATTGGTTAGAGAGGATTAGGGATGCCTTGCGGAAGCATGGGGGGATGGACCCTGAAGGACCAGCCTTTGACACATTGTTGAAAGTACAATTTGTTACTAAGGCTTGGCCTGACATAAGGAAAGGAGTACAAAAAGATCAAGAGTGGCAGAATAAGCCTCTAGAAGAATTGGTGAGAAAAACACAGCAAATATATGTAAGAAGGGATGAAGAAAAAGTAAGAGCTAAGGCAAAGATGATGGCAGAGTTTTTGCAGCCCCAAAAGAATAAACCACAAGGTCCAAGAGGTCCCCCGGGGCAGAGGGGACGGGGTCAGCCACAAGGAGGTGTCCAGGGCATTCCCCTCTCGAAAGGGGAGAACCGACCGGCTGGGGAGGAACCAGTGTGCCATCTGCAGGAAAGAAGGGCATTGGAAAAGGGAATGCCCACAGAAAGAGCTGGACCCACAAGAGGAAGAAGTCCAGAGGATAATGGAAATGGATTGTTAGGGATGTCAGGGGCTTCCATTATACCAGGGACCCACCACTCAGGAGACCTTGATAACTTTTAAGATGGGTCCGGATCGAGAGGAGGTGTGTTTTCTAGTAGACACAGGTGCCTCTCGATACACCTTGAATTTTATACCTAAAGGAGGGAAATTGTCAAAAAGGTCATTGGTTATTCAAGGAGTAAGTGGAAAAGATGAGCGAGTGCATTTTATTCAACCGCTGTTAATAGATATGGGGGACAAGTTTGAAATGCATGAGTTCCTGTTTGTTTCTAATTGTGATTGTAATTTACTGGGAAGAGATTTGATGGCAAAAATGGGAATGCAAATCAGTATTATAAAAAATGACACTGAGTCCAGCACTGTAATATCTTTGTGTAAAATGTCTGAGAGAGCTTATGCTGAAATAGATCCGGAAGTGTGGGCAACCCCGGGGAAATATGGAAAATTAGACATAGAGCCTCTCCAAATTACTTTGAAGCAGCCAGGACAAGTTGTGTCAAAAAAACAAGACCCTCTTTCAAGGGAGGGAAGGAAGGGGTTACAGCCTATCATTGAGTCCCTGCTAAAGGCAGGTCTGTTGGAACCGTGCATGTCTCCTTATAACACCCCTATCCTGCCAGTTAAGAAACCAGATGGAACCTACAGAATGGTGCAAGATTTAAGAATAATAAATAAAATTGTCAAATCAAGGCATCCCACAGTTCCGGATCCCTATACAATCCTGAACCAGGTTCCCTCCTCACATCAGTGCTATTCAGTACTGGATTTAAAGGATGCTTTCTGGGGGTGTCCGATTACAGAAGAGAGTAAACAGTATTTTGCCTTTGAGTGGGAACAAGAGGAAGGAGGTAAAATGGTAAAGCAGCAATTGACTTGGACAGTCCTCCCACAGGGTTATACAGAGACACCTGTTTTGTTTAGACAAGCTTTGCAAAAAATACTAAGAGAATTTACTCCACCCTCCGGGGTTAAGTTGTTGCAGTATGTGGATGATTTACTGTTATCAGGGGAACAGGAGGAGATGGTTGAAAGAGCTACTGTGAAACTGCTTAATTTTCTTGCTAAAAAAGGACTTAGAGTGTCTGAAAAGAAAGCACAGTTGGTAGAGAAATAGGTCAAATATTTGGGGCATATTTTAACTGGAGGGTTACGATGTATTGATCCAGAGAGAATACAAGGAATTCTACAAGTACCATTACCCCAAACTAAAAGGGAATCATGGCAGTTTTTAGGGTTGGTGGGTTACTGCCGAGTGTGGATAGAAGACTTTTCTGTTGTGACCAAACCTTTATATGGCTTTTTAACACAAGACAGTCCTAACGTTGTGGTATGGACACCAGAAGGAGAACAAAGTTTAAAAAAATTAAAAGACAAATTGGTTAAGGCCCCAGTCCTAGCTCTTCCAGATACAGAAAAAGAATTTGAATTATATGTAGATGTTACACAGAGTCATGCAAAAGGAATTTTGGTTCAGGAGCATGGAGGAACACAGACACCTGTTGCCTATTTTCCTATTTTTCAAAACTGTTAGATCCGGTGGCCAGAGGCTGGCCCCATTGTCTGCAGAACTGCGCAGCCACAGCTCTGATGGTGGCTGAGGCCCGAAAGCTGACAAGGGGGGGTTATCTGATTGTTAAAGTTTCACACCAGATTAAAGTTTTGTTAACTGAGAGAGTCTCTAAGTGGATGACCAGCTCTCGGTTGTTGCAATATGAGTCTTGTCTATTAGAATGGGAAGATTTAGAATTTAAAAGCAAGGAAGGTTTTAACCCAGCCTCCTGTTTGGATGGCCCTGAGGAAGGGAGCCAAGGAAAATTCCATGATTGTATTCAAGTAATAGATCTATAAACTAGGGCAAGGAATGATCTGAGAGACATCCCATGGCCTGAGGGGGAAAACGTGTTTATTGATGGGTCTTCAAAGGTGATAGAAAGAAGACGATTTACAGGATACTCTGTTGTGAGTGGAAAGCAATTAAAGGAAGGGGGGAGGTTACCAGCCACCTGGTCAGCCCAGACGGCCGAGCTGTATGCCCTCGTGAGAGCTTGTGAGTTATACCAAGACAGGACAGTAAATATTTTTACTGATTCTAAATATGCATATAGTGTGATACAAGCATTTGGGAAACTGTGGGAAGAGAGAGGTTTATTAACCTGCAGAGGAAAAATGTTGGCTCATGAGAACTTAATCTCCCGCCTATTGGAGGTGGTGAATTTACCAAGAAAGGTAGCAATAATACACATCAAGGGACACCAGGCAGGGTACTCGGAAGAGGCAGTAGGAAATAGACTGGCTGATGAAGAAGCTCGGAAAGCTGCATTGTTGCCAGAAATCTCTAAGTTACTTCCCTTGCTCCCAGTAACTGCCCCCTTGCCAGAGAAGCTGTCTTTTCCACCAGAAGAACTTGACATAGTTAAAAAGAGTGGGGCAGAAGAAAGAGGGGGTAATTGGTTTACAAGAGATGGTAAGCAGTGGATACCGAAAGCTTTAGCCTCCCAACTGCTAAAACAGCTCCACGAAGGGAGTCATTGGGGCTCCCGAGGGATAGCAGAAGCCTTCCTCAAAATGTATGCTGCTGTGGGTCTTTTTGTTCTGGCAAAATGAGCTGTGATGGTTGTTTGATTTGTGCTAAGACAAATAACAAAGTTACAAAGAAACTGGCGAGGTGGGGGGAAGCCATGGGCTGTACGTCCCTTCCAAAGATGCCAAGTGGATTTTACTGAGATGCCCCGGGTGGAGAGATTTAAATACCTTTTGGTAATAGTATGTCAATTAACAGGGTGGCCAGAAGCCTTCCCAGCTGTTTCAACAACTACAGGGTCAGTTATTAAAGTATTTTTAGAACAAATAATCCCAAGATATGGGATGGTGGAAGTGATAGACTCAGATAGAGGAACTCATTTTACTGGAAAAGTTCTTAAAAGAGTAATGACTGCTTTAGGGATACAATGGAACCTCCACACTCCCTGGCATCCCCAAAGCTCAGGACAAGTTGAAAGGATGAATGGAGAGATAAAAAAACATCTTCTGAAGCTGGTGATAGAAACGAAAATGCCATGGCTGCGGCTCTTACCACTGGCTTTAGCAAGAATAAGGGCCAGACCCAGGGAAGATATTCAACTGTCTCCTTTTGAATTGATGTTTGGAATTCCTTATCCTTGTAATTCTCAGCCTGGGGCGGGGGTAGAAATAAGTGATGTATATCTAAAACAGTATGTGGCTCAGATACTGTCTCTTGTGAAATCTCTTCGATAGGAAGCTCAGCTGACACAGACCCTGCCTTTGGACTTTGCTGTGCATAATATCCAACCAGGAGACTGGGTCCTAGTTAAAGAGTGGAAAGAAGCACCCCTGGTGGCTAAGTGGCGTGGACCTTTCCAGGTGTTGCTGACCACAGAAAAAGCCGTCAAGACAGCTGAACACGGGTGGACAGATCACACTCGAGTCAAGGTCGCTAAAGCTCCAGAGGTTTGGACATCTCAGCTGGAGGAGAAGGATGGGAAGCCGCGACTGACACTCTGCAGGAGTGGACTGGAGCAGTAGCTGGTGTGTCGACATCGGGGGAAGCCCTGAGTGCCTACCCACAGACTGCCTGCTGAAATAGTCTGCATGGACATCCCTACTCTCAAATCTCCAGACACTGGGAGCCAATCCATGCTGTCATTGCTTTCTTTGTGCTAAGCTGTTTCTGTGCTTTCACTTGCCACAGGTGGTGTAGAAGACAACGTGAAATTGAAAATTAGAAATTAGATTATAACACTGTTAGAATGTTTCTCTTAATAATTTTACCTTTATATTTTCAGTTAAGTTGGGGTCTAAAGTGGGAAAATAATTTTTTTACTTTAGGAGAATGTAATAAATATAGTATGAATAAAAATTCGTAAAGACCTAAATAAATATATCTGAACTTATAATAACATGAGAAAATATAAAATACAGTGTGGCCAGAAAGTCTTTTCCCAGATCTGGTCGCGAATTCCCATTCAGGAGATAACAATACAAGCAGAAACCTTGATAACGATACTAGCCGGCGCCCATCAACTGAAAAGAATGGGCAGGACACAGGCCATCAAGCTAACAAAGGAACAAGCTCAGAGGAGATGCCCATCTCCGGACCTGAACATCCCACCTGGCCGACCACTGTTGGGGAAGCAATCAGGTTGACAAAGGAACGAGCTCGGAGGAGATGCCCATCACCGGACTTGGACACCCCACCTGGCAAACCACTATTGAAAAAGCAATCAGACCGGACAAAGGGAAGAGCCCAACCGAGATATTCATCAGCTCCAACCCGGATCCCACTACTCCATCCTGATGGCCCGAACCAAAATGAAATCAAGAATCTCTTTACATATGAGGAGACTCTGCCCGGACACCTATTAACTCTATTCTCCAATGCCAGGAAATCCATTCACCCGACAATCAAGGACCTTTGGTGAATGGTGCCTGCTTGGAATTTTGGCCTCAGGACACAAAACCCCTATAAAAACCCTGGACATTCTACCCTCTGTGTGGATTTGGGTAAATCTGTACCTCCGGGTATAGACCCCTGTCCACCCAGCGCTGCGCTGATCTATTTTATTGTGGTTTTTATTTTCTCCCGTTTGTGATTGAATTGTTTTATAATAAATTGCTGTCTATATTAATCATATTTTGCCGTTGCATTTATAACAAGAACAAGTAGCAAAGACCTTTAACCTTAAGAAACTGTTGGGTCTGTGGAGGGCCAGGGGGATCTGAAAACTGGCCATGGGTGGCCAGCCCAGTCGAGCCTAAATGGTGGGTTAGCACCCTGAGTGAAGTCCATAATGGAACAGGATTTTGGGACAAAGAAGGAAGTCCATGGCAGCTTCATTCTTCTGAAAGAGGCATTTATTGCTTAAACAGAACAGGAAGCACATATGTGAGAAAGAGCGTTTGTGACTGGACTTTAGGTTTAGATTGTTGGACCCCCAACTGCCCTCCTTATGACTGTTCCAGATATAGAGGCAGATGGAATCAAACGCATGTTAAGCTCACTAATGGTAGCTGGGTAAGGTACCTTCCATAATTACCAAAAAGATCTTGAAGGCTGTAAAGCAGTGGGGAAGGATAAGTTTTTTGACCCTTTATTTTTAAGCTGCCCCTGGGATAATTCCACAAGTCAGACACATGTTGTCTGAGACTATCAGTGGAAGTGGCAGCACCAGAGTGGAGCTCGAACCCTTTTCAGTAAGTTCTGGTCCAGATCTAGTAAAACAGATCTGGGATGTGATTGCAAGTGGAAACCTCATGTAGGAGCTTGGAAATGTAATTATTGTGATTCTTATGGCGAGGCAACTATTGTTGGTGGACCCCTAGGCCCTGGACCCCTAGGCCCTGGAAGCAAGCTGTATTTTGACCCACCAGTTGATGATAAAAATTGGAAAGGTCCCTTTGCTAATGGGACCTGGGCTCTAAAGGGGCATTACTGAATTTGTGGCCAAAATGCTTACTGCAGGCTAACCCCAAACTGGTCAAGGATATGTTATGTGGGGTATATTAGACCATTGTTCTTTCTGCTACCACAAGTTCAAGGAAATCAGTTAGGAATCAAAGTATATGATGATCTAATTAGAGAGAAGCGGTCCATTGATACATCCCTGGTTGGAAGGAGCACCCAAAAGTGGGGAAAAGATGAATGGCCACCTGAACGAATCATACAACACTATGGACCAGCTACCTAGAGCCCAAATGAATTAATATCAGGTGCCAGAGAACCCATTTATAATCTAAATCGGATAATTAGGTTGCAAGCTGTCTTTGAAATAATAATCAACCAGACAGCTACAGCTCTTGACCTTCTTGCTGATCAGTCTACTCAGATGAGAAATGCAATATTTCAACATCGGATGGTATTAGACTATTTATTAGCAGAAGAAGGGGGGGTGTGTGGAAAATTTAATGACTCAAACTGCTGTTTGCAAATAGATGACAATGGAAAAGTGGTAAAACAAATAACAAAAGGAATAAGAAAGTTAGCCCATGTACCGGTCCAAACATGGAAAAGATGGGAATGGGACATGTTTTCATGGTTACCTGGTGGCCTATGGGTCAAACAAATGCTTTTTTTCCTCTCATGTGTTGTAGCAACTCTAATCTTTTTACCATGCATGATCCCTTGCTTAATACAACTCATTCAACATGTGATCAAAAGAATGCAGGTAGTAGCCGTGCCTACTGATCCAGAGATGGCTACAAAAGGGCAGAAAGTAATGCCACTGCAAATAATTGCAAAGCCAAAAAAGACCCAAGAACAAGAAATTAGGTCAATGATAACTAAGGTTTGTAAAGACAATTATTAACAGAAATTAAAAGAGGAGGGATTGAGAGGAATGATGAGCTTGTCTTTACAAACAAGCTGTGGGTCAGTTGATAAGATGTAGCTATCAGTGAGAGACGACAGAAACAATGGGATGGATTCCAGTAGAAGATCAAAGAGGCACTGAAAGAACACTATGAATTCCATAAAAGTTAAGAAGGGATTATGCATTGGGGGTGGGGGGGGAAGGTACCCCAGGTATCAGGCATTCCGGGAAGCCTGTACCTCTCAAGTACCTCAGCCTATGGGGAAAGGGAGAAGGGACAAGCGGCCGGGAATTAGGATAAAAAGGAGGCTGCGCCCCCCAAAAATTTGAGAGACCCCAGGGGAATGCCCCATGGCCTCTCCCTTTATTCGAATAAAGTAAAAGGACTCCTCTGTCTCCTTTTTGGACATAAACCTCTGGTGTTTGTGGATTAATTTTCCTGACACCCTCGACAGACTTATCTGAACCCCAATATATAGAATTCCAGTCTCTTGTGGGGAGTTTCACGCTCCTCTCACCGGGGCACCAATTGCTATAAGTGTATATCTTCTGCCTCTCTTATAGCTACCGTTCTCCTTCCAGTAGCCAGGGAAGCAGAGGAGATACTGTAGCCTTGAACAGAGAAACTAAACCAAGGCCCTTTCCCTTGCTGAGATGGAAGTGCAGCTTTATTTCTTGGGATCCCATGGAGAAGGAGAGCAGGAGGAAAAGAGGAAGAATATTGATAAGTGCCTCTTTTTGAAGGCAGGGGGAAGAGGATGGTTTACTTTCACACAGCCAATAAGGGGAACTGGGGAGAAAGAGATAAGGCAAAGAAGCTTACATTCTACATTTTCGGGGGTGCATTCTTTGGGTCACACCATTCTTTCTAAATGCATTACAACAGTGAAGCATGGTGAAGTGGTGCTAGCAAGCCCCTCACTATCTCACCCAATGCTGTTCACCCGTTGCAGCATGAAACTGATTTTTGCTTATAGTTTCTTTTTATGATTGTATTTTTTAATAAATTCTTTTTTTATTAATCAAATTGGCTACTCATTTATAACAGAACCCTCCAGCAAAGTGGAAAACTCTCATATTAGGTGTAGGAAGAATTCTGCAACTGACTTTCCCCATGATCTTGAGTACGTCCTAGTCACCACTTTCTTTTCAGTCTCCTCATCTGCTCACCTCCACCCCAATAATTCTGTGTGCAGGTGCACAAAGATTACTTCTACAAGATAACTCCAAATTCTCATCCTATTCCAGGACTCCAGAAACTGCCATAATAATAGTAAGGATTTGCCTTCTTTTATGACAATCTGAAGGTGTATGAAAAAAGGCAATCATGTCCTTCTGTACATCTTCCCAGTTGTCTTACACGTATTTGTCTTTCCAGCCTGGCAGATGTTGTACTCAGTGTCACTGCAGGTATTTTTAAACTATGTTCAAGAACTCCCCAGGCCTCCAAACACAGTGAGCTCAGCTAAGCCATGTCACTTAAATCAAACTGTCTTAGAGACCTCTAGCAAAGCACTTTATCCTCAGAGTTCTGCCCAATTCCCAAGGTGCAAAGGCCAGGTCTTTCTGGCTGATACAAAGTGGTACAAAGGCAATGGAGAGCTTTTATTCCTTTTCTTTTATCTGTGGAAAACCATGTGCTTTACTAAGAGCAGTGGTAGGTCCATGCACTAATAAAAACCTATCTAGGTATATGTTCAACCTATCCTAAAGTAAACATTCACTTTCTAACAAAAGGGATGAGCTCCAGACAGCTCCTTTTCAGCTTTCTGCCTGGCTCCTGTCCTGACAGGTAAAGTGAGCATTCCCAGTGTTAGGGAACATTCCCAGGAGTGCTTAGCATTTGGAGGAAAAACACACAAATGGGTATTGGAAAGAGGCAAAGAAACCCTGCCCAAGGCAAAACCATAACACCTTGCTCCTTCTTCTGATCTCTGACCAGCAATAACAGAGTTTCATCAGCACTGCCTTCTCTTTTCAGCAGCTCAGACTGTGGTATGGTGGTGAGAGGCAACTCTGAAACAACTCTGCAGAACAGAGGTCCTGGAACACCTGCCCATTCTGCCATTCAGTTTGGCGGAGTAGTGCATAACAATTTGAGGTTTAACAATAAATGCTGTAAGTGGCTTTTTGCAGTGGCCAATCTCCCTGGCATTCATATTCCCAAAGTGGGTTCAGTTTCATTAAATGAAAATAAATGAATTTAATACATTTAATCTTATGGTCTTTCAAAAATTATGCTTAAGTGCTCTTTTTTTACCTTACTCTCAGAGTGTGCAATATAAAGAAAATGTAGAATTCATTTGTATTCTGCTGTATAGGACTCACACAGAAACAATGAAGCCTGCATTGATGAAACCAATCTCCTGTACTTACAGGTGTTACAGGCAATCCTGTGGAAAACCTACTGAAGGAGCCTCAAGTCACTCAGTAATTCAAGTTGCTCCTACCAAATTTAGGATTTCCAGTAAAATACCAGGCAATAAAAAAAATTCTGTGTTTTTCTGGTGTTCAAAAGCTTTACTTCCCTCTGGCACTTGTAGAAGCAGAAAGAGCAATTGTTTTAGAAACAGATTTTAGAAGTGTACAACTCCCGGAGCCATAAAGTTATAAACCCTCAATCTGCAAAGTTCTGTAAGACCTACAATGGTAAAGGGTTACCAAGACATGGGAAATGCTGCACTTCTTTGGACATTTAGGGATGCATTTGTATCAACCTGCACAACCTGTGGGAGTGTCTTTGGTCACCCTGGGACAGGGACAAACCTATTGGGTGCTGTGATCTCCAGTGGCTGTACTCAGATCACCTTCACACTGTGCTCAACAGCAGGATTAAAACTGAGCCATCAGCATTTCAAAAGCACTCAAGCTCCCCTGGAGAACTAGAAAGCTCTGAAACAAACAAAGAAATTTGAGCATGTATGCTTATACACAAGCATGAATTATCAAAAAGCTTCCAAATTTGTCATATTGAAGTGTTTTACTCTAAACATTTTTCATTTATTTTCTAACTGGGACTGAAAATAGACTCAGGAGGATAATTTCCAAGTTCATTGCTGTCTTTGTCTGAAAGACTTAATTTAAAGCTTAATGCCTTGAAATATGTAAACTTTGCATTTAATCAGAACAGCATCAATTTCTACAGCACCTTTTCCAATCAGTGCAATTTTAGATCAGCAAACTATATTCAGAAGCAGGCAGTAGCTTCTGATAATTTTCTGGTCTAAAATTTCAGACTTAGTGAAGAAAATTTAAGAAAATTTTGTAGCCCTTTTAGAGGAGCAGAAACTGTCTAGAATATTATTTTTATGACAGTGGAGGGAACATTTTATTTTAATTTTATGCAGTCAAGCTTTCTTACTAAATATTTTTTTGAAGTGACTATGAGTAGCCTTCAAAATACTGAAAAGTTTCTTTTCATCTCTTATTTGCAGTTTTTTAACAGAAAATAACTTCTAAATTTCATTTAAACTCAGAAATATTTTAAATATTTTAGCTATTATTGAAACTATGGTTATGTGCTATCTATGATATTTTGGGATTTTGGCACTTTTTTCAGCAAAGCCGAAGGAGATCCTGTGAATTTCTCTTACGCATCTTGAAAAAGCTGGCACTTACCAAGGACTAAACCATACTCTTACTCTGGAATTCTACAGTTAGCATATTATTGGTGAAGATTTGATTAAATAGGAAAGGAAGAAAGAGCAGCAGGTATATATTCCTATATTTTGATGTGATTGAATATGGTTAAGGTGTCTTAGGAAAAGAAAAAGACAATATAAAAGCAATGTTTGTATTATTCTAATAATAAATAAAAACATACATGAAAGAAACAAATGTTTTGATCAGGAACAAGAAGGCCTTTGTTTTTAACAGCAGGCCATTTCATGTTTTTTATTCAGAATATCTTAATGTTCCACAAGCAGATCTGGGACACATATTACTGGGGAGGATGAAACAGGGAAACCTTATGAATGTGACTGTTTAGCAAAAGATTCTGAAAATATGAAGCCTAGAATCAAAATAGAAATGAAAGCTAACTTTGAGTCATAAGATGTTGAGTACTAGTTACCATACAACCAAAGAACAATAGCTTAGCCAGCTAAAGGAGAATCCCTGTTGGTGAAACAATGTCCTTCTGCTTATAGAGAATACAAAGGTCAAGCAGCAAGAATTTGTAAAGTTTTTAGAGTTTGAAATGTAACACTTCATGGTAATGTAGTAGTTCTTATAGGCTATATGGAAATTCTTTGGTGGATGTGTCTCAGTGATTGGTTACTGGGAATTAGAATATTCACTATAGAAAAGGATATAATGTATTGTAACAAGAACCTCACTCTCTTGTTCCCCCTTCTCTCTCTTAAGCTCTCTTTCTCTTGTTCACCCTGTTCTCTTACTCTTACTCTTACTCTTACTCTTACTCTTACTCTTACTCTTGTTCTCCCCTCTCTCTTTAAGCTCTCTCCCCTGGCTCTTAAACTGTCTCTCTCCCCACTCCACTCTCTTTCCCTCCCTGACTATGTGTATGCTGCAGCTGGCAGTGGATAGGGGTCTCTTCCTCGCTCTACCCATATAATAAATTGCTTACACCTGAACAGCTTGACCCTGGAGAAGTCTCTCACCACGAGCGAGTGTTTTGTACATCTATACACATTAAAGTATCCAAAATTTTAGGTTATTAAAGGATGTCATTGAGGGCAAAAAAAGAAACAATTAACTTGTGTGCAGCAGGTCTCCACCTGTATGAGACTCGTTTAGTTGCTTATAGAACCCACTACTTTGCACACCACCATTGAGATCATTCTCCAAGTCCTTACAAATTGCAATCCTTCTGCACAGGCTTTTTGTGTGAACAGCACTCAGCCCTGCTGGTCTCGATTACTCCAAAATCTACACATGGAATTCCCAATCAAAAGAAATAAAACCTGACCATCAAACCTTTGACAGCATCATCACTCTGCTAATTTTTCAGGGTTTTATCTAATTTCCATTACCCAAATTTACGTATGTCATTCTGGTTGATTGTCATCCTGGGGAGATCTTCAATAATTTGAGTTCCTCATAACTACAGTCTCAACTTGTCATTGCACTTAAGTATCTAAAATCCCAAACCAGTCAAACATATTAGGGGTATCAGGAATTACAAACCCAGACCAATTCCCTTATGTGAAGACAGCATATGTTTTCTCTTGGTCATGAATGTATGGGTGGATAGGAAAGGGCTTTACTCTTCAAGCAGCATTTTGGCATCATAGAAAAATATCTCTGGTAAAAAATTCACCAGGTAAAACTAAGTGTAGCTCTGAGATTCCCAGTCACTGAAATAGTGGAGCTGAAACATGGCTTGCCAAGCTAAACTAAATTCCCTGTAATTATCCCCTACTTCTCTGTTTCCTAAGCTCCATAATTCATCAGGATTCATCAGGAATTCAGCATGGGAAAACAAGGCATAAAGCAAATGTGTACTGAACAAAAATCTCTGATTTTTAAGAGCTAAGCCCAGACACTGAAGCACAAAAACACGACTGACAAGCTGGTTAGTGTTTTGAAGACCCAGAGAGGAAACAGGTTTCTTAATCATGACACTAAAAGAAAAGATTCCTCCTAAATTCAGTTATATATGGAAGAACGAGAAATGTGTGACACAGTTGTTCCTTTTGAATTATTAAAATTTTGAAATTCAGGGGCTCTTTTACCAGTATGAATAATAAAGTATACAATCGACATATCCTGAAATGCAAGTGCTGTTTTAATTCCTGTCCCCACTGAGAAATTTCCTTTACATTCAGTGCTATTATGTCCTCCCAACACCAGAGAAAAAGCAGGAAAATTTCTTCACCCTGTCACAGGCTGCCCAGGGCAGAGGTAGAGTCACCATCCCTAGAATGATTTATAGATGTGTAAGCATGGCATTTGGGAATGTGTTTTGGTCATGGGCTTAGCACTGTTGGGTTAGTGCTTGGACTTGATAGTCTTAGAGGTCTTTGACATCTGATTCTATTCCAACCCGATCTATGCTTAAAAATTTTCTACAAACTGAATTTTCAAATTTGTGAAGAATCACACATAGAGGAGGAAAGCTGAAAAGGAATAGCCTCACCTGATGTAGATGCAAATCTGACAAACAAAAGCAGAAGAAGGGTTACAGGGTTCAGTAAATAGTATCTCACTGGAAATGCAAATTTCCCCAGCCAAATGCATCCCATCCTGCTTGTAAACAACAGGTGGCTGGACAGGATAACCCAGGGTCTGGCAGTCAAGATCCTCATCTCCAAGGATGCTCAGACAATTCCCTGACAAGGAGACAAATTGTAGGGTATTTTTAATTTATTTTTCTCACCTAAAGAGCCAGAACTCTTTAGGGATCCTTAAAAGTTCCTGCCCTTAGGAATGAGAATGATCCAGGATAGGCCAGGTGACACTTTCAGTGCTGCCGTTGGCACTGTGTGGGGTCAGTGCAGAGAAGGAGTAGAGGCAATGTTCAGACTGACCATCAGTGCTGCAGAACCTGAGATAATAAGCTCCTTCTCCAGAGTAGCAGGAGCTCTGATGTGGAATTTTCAGCTCAAAAGAACATGCTTGGCCAGCACGGGCGGAAATCAGGTACTTAGAGCTGAGGAGGGTGGGGTTGTTCAGACTGCTGTGATGTGCCCAGGGCTTTCTCCCGAGAAGATGTGAGAGAAAATTGTAATGGAGAAGTAGAGAACCTCTCCTGTTGCTTAAAACATTCCCTCCCCCCCAAGCCAGGCTTCCAGTTGTCACTCACTTGGTCAGTTCCCATGAGCTGTGGGAAAACCCCACAAATCAGGAAGGCAGAGAGGGCCCTGCTGGGAGCCTGGCTGCACAGATTTACAGCTCCCTCCACACTGCAGATGAGTGGATTTGGGAGCACAGTGAGAAAAGACAGATCTACCCTTCCAGAGTGGCACCACCACCTCCCAGGAAACCTTGGCAAGGTGTCAGGAGTGTGGATGAGACACAGAGCCAAGGACATGTGATGCTGGTGGCTCAGGTAGAGCAACATGAAGGTGTAGAGACTGAAAGAAGAAATCTGTATTTTCATTTTCTCCTGATGCTGTGTGTCTGCAGAGGTGGACATCTCATTGTGATTTCACTGACTCATGGATGGTAACATGACTGAGTGTCAGATTGTGACATCTCCAGGGGATTTATTGAGACATCTCACTGCTTATACCTGGATGTCAGCAGAACCTGGGCCAGTCTGGCTTGAGACAGAAATGGCCACAGAGAGAGACAGCAACTGTCCCATCTGCCAGGACTCCTGGAAAGACGTGGCTTCTGCTCTGCCCTGTCACCACCAATTCTGCCTGGGCTGCATCCTGCGGTGGACACACAGAAATCCCTCATGCCCACTCTGCAGGACACCGATAGAGACCATCAGGTTTTCTGAGCAGGATGAATGGGACTACGTAGAGTTGGTCATCACCACCCCTGCAGAGTCACCCGAAGCCCATAGCATGGCAGGGAGAACTCCCAGTCACGTGGAAGAAAACAGCATCCATGGCCCTGAGGTGTCCCCTCCATCTTCTCCACAGGGAACACTGCCCCCAGATGAGCAGGGGCCTGCAGGGCCAGAGCGTGTGAGTGGCCTCCTGCCTGAGGAGTGGGCTGGACTATTCCAACAAAACCAGCATCTCCTGGAGGCTGTGCGGCCCTGGCTCTGTGAGAGGCTGGAGCGAATATGCCGGGGCCGGTGGTGGCTGGTTGAGGCTGCAGAGAGCTGCATCCTGCACTACCTCTGCAGCTGTGGTCTGGATGCAGAGGCCTTGGCCCAGAGGCTGCTGGTTTCCCTTGAGGGGCACACAGCACCGCTGATCCATGGCCTCATTGAGGTTGTTGCAGCCCAGTGCAGTGAGGAGGCCCAGAGGCTTCTGCATTCCCATACTGCTGGGGATGAGGACAACAGTCAAGCAGAGAGCACCAGCTCCAGCAGATCCAAGTCCAGCAGTTTCAGCTCCAGCAGCTCCCAGGAGAGCACTCCTATCAGTGGCTCCAATGTGGAGGAAGAAACTGGTACCTCAGAGGTCACTCACCATGGAGTTCCCAGCCACCCCCCACCTGTGCCCAACCCCACAGAGCAGGACCAGCCACAGAAGGAGCCGGAGCAGCCAGCAGTGGCTGGTCACTCTTCACAGGGTAGCAGCTGCAGCCCTTCTGCTCCCAGTAGGGCAGGGACTGACGGGTGACCTGGTGTGCCCAAAAGAGGAAGGCCCCCAGGTCCCTGGATTCTCCTCAGCCCAGCAAGAGTCCGTGATGGGACTGCAGCCTTAAGGGAACCTTGGGCTACAGATTAAATATTAAATGCACATTTCAGATTAAATGGTGAAACTTCATCTCTCTCTTCATTTCCCATTTCCCATGCAAGGCCAATGCAGTTGCCTTTGGGAAGTGACCTCACCTTTCCAGGTCTGACTTCCAGAAGGCATTTGTGAGGTCTGCATTAGGTGCCTAATCCTGTGTTTTTTATTAAATAATTCCATCCACTGCTTAGGCGCATTTTCCTGTCCATGAATCCAGAGGAAATTATGATGCACCACACAGTGAGAGGCAAACCACATGTTAGAAAGGTCTGGAAGGACAAAAGCTAGAGCCTGAAATACAAGTTAATTTTTTCACCTAAACTACAGACAATGAATTTCCAAAGGAGACCAAAGGAAGAACACTCATTAAGCTGCCACTCACAAATTAGAGGTAAAACTGAAGAAGTGTGAGGGACTCAGTTTTGATTGGTAATTCCTGGCTTTGAAAGGGGCAAGGTCAAAATTCAGCCTGCCCTGATGTACCTCAAACTGGACAACCTAATCTTGGTACGTATCCAAGTAACTATTACTTGTGAAAATTTTGCTCATAAAAGCATCTGGCATTTCTTGGGATGCCAATGCGAGCCTATTTACAGTGCACATGCTCTCTTCAGAAGGGACATGTGTTCTCCTGGCTGGAGTGCAATCCAATGCCATGGGAGGGATTTCTTTTCATTCTTTGAAATGAGCTTTTAAAAATAATTTTATTTTTAATACTCACTTCATACATGTCAGTGCAGTTCAGGTTGCAAGTTGGTGAAGGGATTCAATCTCTTTCTGCCTTTAAAAATTTGAAGTGGCGTTTTAGTAAACACCAGCTCGGTGAAAAGATTATTCTGTTGTTTGTGTTATTTCAAGTCTGGTTCCATAAAAGTGTTTTTGGTGTAAGCCAGCACCTAGCTCATGGCTGAATTTAATCAATAGCAGTAGCCCTACTTTGTTGCAATTTAATCACATGAAATCTTGGGAAAGAATAAAAGTTACAATATGCAGAGTAGAAAGAGGTCAACATTATTTGCTGTTTCCACATGGATCTCTTTCAGTTGCCTGAACTTAGTAGGTGATTGTTGCATCTTCCTCTCTGCTACCTCATGACAGCTCTCAACAGACTAAAGAGCAGATGAGAAGTTTTGCTCCCTTCCTTTTTGTTTGTAGAGAGACTGTTCTAATAATTATTTTGTCAGGATCTGAGCCAGAGTACTCTGGGAGCAGACAAATTACAGCATGCTCCTAAGGAAGTTTACTGGCTTTCTGAGAACCTGGAATTAAGGCTTGTATATTTGCAATACAAACTATAAAAAGAGTCGTTCTTTAGCCAAGAGGGCTCATATAAAATAAAATTCTCCTCGCTATTACAGACAAAGCCAGAAAGAGAAGTCATTAACTCTCTGTGTTTTTTTCTCACAAAATCTTTTAGCAGAACATTTTACAATTCACTGAAAAAAAATAATAGTATCTAATATTTCAAAACCCAACAGCCTAAGTAAGATTAACAGATTTTTAATATTTTTTTTTGCAATTAACTCCTTTTGCAGCTGAATTAGAAATTACTGGTTTGATTAAAACAGTGAAGCTCTGGAAAAGGAGTTCAGATGCCTTGAGTATCCTTAGCCAGATCATGTCAGAAATCCAGACATCCCTCCCTGGGTAACTTGCACATCTTGTAGGTGCGTGCCCAATGAAATGGCCAAGGTGCTATAAGGCATCTCCTTATAGGATCCTTATAGATGCTTATAACAGTATCTGTTCTCCTGTTCTGTTCATTACCTTTGACCCTCCTTCTCCTTTGGTCATCTCCACAGATGAAACAATGAGCGCCATGGTTTGAGCTCTGCCAGCATGTGGAAAGTCTCAGCCGATCCTCTGTATATGGGGAGAGAGGCTCTCTCTGAAGGGCATGTTACAGGTGTGCAGAGGTGTCCTAAGTCCTGCCCTGCAGAGGGATGACCACCTCTCCCCATGGCTGAGTGAGGACACAGCAGAACTTCAGGGGAAGCCCCAGGAAGACAAGAAGGCTGCACAGGGAATGGCCGGACACAGCTCCCTGGGGCTGTGGCTTGACACACAGAACTGGAAGGCAGCCTTTGCCTGAGCAGTAATTGAGATAGTTGCTACACCAAAACAGGACCTTATAGACTCTTCTCACAATTATATAGAAACCTCCACTTTTTCACATACATTGACTTCCAACAACACTTGCTATAAACAAGCATTTTATTCAAATGTCAAGTTTCAGCGCTGAGGGTGCATTAAAAAGACACACAGAAATCACTGTCTCAAAGAAATTCCCTGAAATCTGTGTGAAATAAAAGAGGGGAAAAAAGAGCACAAAACACAAACTTTTATCCACACTTGGAGGCAGATATATTCCCCTCCTGAGCCCTTCTAATAATTCACTTCCATAATTAAAAAATGGTCATAAATGTTTCATGAGTCAAAACCTTGCTTAACCTTCAGCAACAAAAGCATCCTCTTATCCTCTTTGTTTTATTACACAAATCTTCCAATCACCTGAAATTTGAGATGAAAAACAGAAAACTAAGACAAAGTTAAGCCTATGCCTGAGGTCTCCTTTTATCTCAAGATGAAATCTGCAGCTTAGGAGAGTCCTCTTAAAACATGAAATGCATTTCCTAGAGTATCTGTGGCCTTAGTTTCCACAGGAAAGAGGGAATACCTTGGTACTCTGAAATTCCAGCTACTGTCTGCATATTTATGCCTTTAAAAGTCCAATTCCAAATGAAAAATAATATAAATGCATACTTTGAGAGGCACTGACTCAAGTAAGGAGAAACTGGATGATTTGTTCAGTGAATGGGATTTGACAGCATGGATAAAAAAGTGTCATGCAATAGAACTACACATTTTAGTAATTTTAATATTAATGCTAACAACGTTGCCTTGTTTGCTTCAGTGTATGCAACGGATGATTAACAAATCCATTAATGGAGTTTTTTAGTGGAGAGGGAGAGGAGAGATGTGGGAAATGGAAAAATGGAAAATTCCACAGATGCTGAAAGGCTCAATCTGCAGCCTTAGAAAGAGCTTGGGTTAATGTCATGATAAAGGTACAAAAACATTGAGTAGAAAAATTATAAATTTATGTTCCTGTAGTTATAAGTAAGAATATGTCTTGAGTAAGTAAGAAATTACATTAAGTAAAATAGTGTGAGGTTTTGTGCAGGAATCCAGAAATGGAGATACATTTCTCTGTTTGTCCTATTCTCCAAAAAGGTATTAATCCTATTTGTCACTGACAGAAGGGCTTCCAAATATCCCTGGGTAAACCAGGATTTATAAAAAATTAAATAGAAAGTAGTAGAATGTTTAGTATGTCACTGAATTGAAAAATCTAGATTTTAGAGTGTTTAATACATGGAGTAAAGATGGAGGAAAAAAGGTGTGGTTTTTAGCTCTCCTTCCCTCTTCATGATTCTGTAGTTTTTAGGAGCACAAAGAGTGATTGGTTGAAAGTTACTTACAGTTTTAGTTATGTAAGTAGATATAGAAAACTTATTTATTAATATGTATAAACAATACACTTGTCTATAGTTGTTAGAGTAAAAATAGATATCAAGATGAAACAGCCGCGTGGTTTGGGGCCATTTTGTGCCATCAGAGCCAAAATGTGCCAGGTTGTCGTGATTTGAACTTGTGCATTAAGTCTGGAAAAACCTGCCAAGTTTCATGATAGCATCCTAATAAACACGAGAAACAAGATCCTAACAATCTCTGGAGTTTTCTTCCTGACCCGGAGAACTGAGATAAACGGAACTCCCCATGAGGGAGTATTCTGAAGGAGCTCAGCTCAGAAGAGAGTCTGAAATCCATGTGTGAGAAGAAGTAAAGCAGAATCGAAAAAGAAACAAAAGTTTCAAGAGGCGCTCCATGTGATTGGCAGAGAAAATTCACAATAGTCTCCATCAACTCCTGTTTGGACCAGAGTGCCCGGTTCTGGACATCCCATCTGCTATCAAATTCCAGAGTTCCAAGGGCCCAGGACTTGGAACACTGGATTCTGCTGATCAGTAATCCTCAGAGATGGCCACCTAAACTGGTAAACTCGTTCCAACCTTACGAGATGGGATCGAATATGTCTAAGGAAGAACAGGCAATTTTAGAAATATTAGAAATTATTACAGGGAAATTATTTCTATAAAACTCCAAGGAAAGATTTAGAATTGCTACTGCTCTGGATAAAGGACAATTATGCCACCATAACCGAGGAGCAATTGTTTGAACCATATATATGGGCAAATGTAAAAATGAGATTAAAAGTTACATATCCCAAGAACATGGGTGCACAGAAATATGATAGAGATGAGTGATAATCTTTTTAATGTTATGTATCAGTATCATTTTCCAAGACTGTCTTCCCAGGGGGATGGGAAGGGAGAAGAGGTTGAACTGCCTTTTCTGGAAAATCGAGAAGCCCCAAAATTCCCCAGCAGCATGGTCCTCCTTGCCCCCATCCCTTCAGAGGACACGATGGAGGAGGGAGGAATGCAGGGGAAAGCTGAACACTGGGAGACTTTCGCAATTGCTTCAGAAAGCAGAATGAGAAGTTTGTTACAATATTTGAGGATGAAGACTCGCAAGGGGAGACACGATTAATTGCATAGAGTCTTTCTGAAATTTTTACATTCCGATGAAGACCCCGGGGGCGGGGGTGAAGAAAAAGCTAGAAAAAGCCCATGCCTTTAGAACAGCCCCCTACCCCGCCCTCTCCGTGTAGGTCAGAGGAGCCAGAGTGAGGTAGGGAGCCTATCCCGCCCTCGGACGAATCTGACCACCTAGAGGTGGTGTCAGAACAGGCTGGAGAAGGAGAGTCCGCCCAGCAGGGGGACACAGGGGTATTCGCCCATCAGGCGAACCAAGAGGAGCCCGCCCATCAGGTGGGCTGAGAAGCTCTCCCAAGAGGCAGGACTAAAGACTGCCAAAGAGAAGGCGCCACAAGGAGAGGTGGGCTATGGTGAAACGGCCGAACCGCAGAGTGACCCCGAGCAAAGGGGAGAGAAATTAGGAGCAATACCAAAGCGCCACCGTAAACAGGCAGCGAAAGCTAAGGGGCTGGGCAAAGCTGCAAAGGCAAGCCCCGCAGGGGCTTTTCTGGAAACGGAAAAGGAAATCGCGATTCCTGCTCACAGCCCAGCTTCTGGCACCAGCAGCAATCACCCTAAGAGGGATTAATCTCTTAAAGAGGATTATCTCCCTAGATATACATTTTCAGAATTTTTATTGCAGTTTCAAGATCTATCCGAGGCATTCGAAATAGACTGCTCTAAGGACGGAGTTACGGCCAATTTGTGGAGCAACAGCATCTCCTTGTGGGCAAATAGAATTACAGCCGCTTCCATCGTTTTCTCCATCCTCCAGCAGGAGGATGGGAATAACGTTGTAGCTATTACTGCTAGTGAAGGGATTCTCCTGCCATCGATTCAAATAAAAGATTTTCTACTTCAAGCTGATATTTCAGCTTTTCAGAAGACTGCTTCAAAGGGCTGGTTCTCAGAACATTACGTCTCTTCTTCAAAAAGATTACAATTCCCTCCAGTTCTCCATGATTTAATGGACCCTATTGCTATTCAAGTTTCACAATCACTGGATTTTCCTATCATACCAACAGCTACATAAGAACAAAATCAGAAATCTATATGGACTCTTCTTCAAAGAAAAGGGGGAGAAAGTGATATGCAGATACATTTTAAGAAAAGAGCAGATGCTCTCAGAAATACTGAGGATATTGTGCTGCCAGTGAGGCTTGAAAAAAGAAATTATGTTCCAAGATGGGAACCAGTGGATCGTTCACTTTTAAAGGATTTATTTGATGCTGTGGAAAGAAAAGGACTTGGTTCTCCATATTTCAAACAGTTATTGAAAGGTCTTTTTTGCAGCCATGAAATGATACCATATGACTGCAAATACATAGCTTCAACAATTTTCACAGATTTACATTTTATACTGTGGAATTCAAGATGGAGAAAAGCTCTCCTTGAATCACAGTGGCTCCTTGAACCACATCACAGTGGCTCAGATGGCAGGAGATGTGACATATCATAAACCAGAAACTCAAATAGCACTCAAATAGCAATTCTAGAATTGCTTTGAGATATTGTAGAAGCAGCTGAAAAGACACTGCTGCAAATTCAACCTACTGGAACTTCAGAAGGCATCTACACAGAAGTGAAGCAAGGCCCTTCAGAGCTTTTCACTACTTTTGTGGATTGCCTCACATAAGCAATTGACCAGCAAGTGATGGAAGAAAGAGTGAAGCCCCACTTGGTTCAAGGCCTTGCCTTTGCAAATGCTAATGCAGAGTGTAGACATACCATCAGTGTGTTGCCTGGATACCCAACAACTGAAGAAATTATAGAGGCCTGCAATAAGATAGGCACTCCGCATGTTGCAAGTGTTTCAGCTGAAGAGTTCGAGAAAATGCTCGAAGAACAATGAGAGGGATTTATAAAAATTGTAAAGAGCATAGAGTCAGGTTTTCAATGACTCAATTGCACAGATGTGTTATGACTTTCAAATTTCCAGTCAATCAAATCTAATTAATTGATAATATACTTTAATAAACTGGATACAAAATAATAAAAGAATAGAATTTATTAAAAGAATACAATTTAGCAAAAAAAGGTACAATTTAGTAGATATATTCAGATATGTATTTCTATATATATATGTGAATATAATTGGCCAGTGGTTATAAATGGTTAAGGCATAAGCAAAACTGACTGATCTTCTCACCCCACCTCACGTACAAAACAAAGCACTTCAAGCTAAACTTATACACTGTATGCTTATACATATCCATTAATGTTTGCCGTAAGTTTCCTCCTATTTCTTATTTTTTTGACTTTACGTCACTTTTCTTCACAGTGCACGCTTCACTTGTTGTTAGGGGATCTTCAGCCTTCTTTTGGTGGTCTTTTGGCAAAGGCTTCTCCTCTTCCTCATCCTTTGGATAACCTTACAGGTTTGCACATGCATACTAAGCGTTGTGTTATGTTAGTCTACTAATTAGCCTTATATTTACTAATCTTTAGGGCCAATGCCTAGATTCATTCTAATTTTGGTCCATCTCAAGGCCGTTTTGGTCTTGAGACACCATTTATCTTCTAAACTACATCCTGTACCTTAATTTTGACATGTAACATCTGCAAAGGGGTACATCTGCTTTATAACACTAATTCTTGATCTTTTCTAATAATAACTTTAATAGCAGTTACAATTTAATTAGCACAAATCCATTCCATTTATTACAGATGTGATGGAAGCATCATTTTTTAAAGGAACATGCTATCAATGTGGAAAACAGGGACACATGAAAAAGGGCTGCCCATCACAGAAAAAAGCAAAAGACCTTTGTCCCACATGCTGGAGAGGAAAACATCATCCCAGCCAATGGTTTTCCAGAATATATGTGGAGGGAAGGCCTCTAGCCCTGCCGGGAAACTCCAAAAAGGGAACACCAAACCACCACGAAACAACACAAGTGGTGGCAGAGCAACAACTTCAAAGTTAATTTCATTAAAGGCCTCGAGTCAGAAAGGATCATTGGGGAACAACAGTCTGACTCCCACAGCAAGACCATTTGTCAATTTCCCAGTGCTCCAGATTTATTGCCACCAGGTGCACAATGTGAATTGAGAACTTCCAAATTGGTGTGTTTTTTAAATGAGGATCATGCAGTACTCCATACAGGAGTCACTGGAACATCACAAAAGAGGCAAGATATTCTGATTATAGGCAGGGACCGATGCAGTATTTTGGGACTTGTTATTTATCCGTGTGTTGTTTCTGCAAATCACTCCCTGGTCAGACTCGTGGGTTGGTATTTCTCACCCAGCAGAGCCTGTGGCTGGACAAGAGAGAAAACCAGAAAGGTCAGAGATATAGATGGGAAAGAAAAACCTCAAAGTGACATTTGAAATAAACATTCATTCAGTAAGAAAATGGATTACACACTGCGGTGGTTTGACATTGACTGATATTTGGGGAAAGAAGTAAGAAACACCCACGGAAGTGATTTCTTTGAGAGAAGCTTCTGGGAGTTTCCTCTGTGCCTGAGACGGGCCAAGAGCTGGCCAGTTCTGAGAACTGATAACATTTTGCACCATTTAGACATTAGGTCCACCTCAGTGAATACCACCCTTTAAAAACCACAAGCTTGGGAACTTTTTCCTCTTTTGTTTCTGGCCTCAGAAGGGAACAGAGCTCAGGTGAATCTGGCTCTGCTGCGCCACGGTCTGTCTGGCCTAGGGGAGGCCAGGCCAGACCCCAGCAGCTCCTGGGTGGAAGCCAGAGGCTGCAGGCCCCCCTGCCCCAGCCTGGGCCGGGTTCTGTTGCGGCACTGGCCCCTCACAGGAAGTCCTGTTCCATGTCCCCTCCATGTCCTGTTCCAGCAGAGCGGCCGAAGCCCCTTCCTAGGGGAGCCCGCTGAGCCCTTCCAAGGGAGCCTGCCAAGCCCTTTCCAATGTCACCACTGGGCCAGGCCGGCCCCCAGCTTGGCTGAAATTCTGCTGCTGCTGAGTTTCAGCAGAAACTGCTGGGCAGGGGGAGGGAGTGTGGCATGCTGCCTCTGAGGGCTAGCCTGGCTGCTGAGATCCTAGCTGCCCTCCCCCAGTGCAGCCACTGAGAAATCATCCAGCATAAAGAGCTCCCCTGGTAGAGAGGACATGACCATCCACAAGCCTGTGCAATATTTAATCCTTTCACTACACAGATGAGATCTGCAGACCTCAATCCTCTCAAGGGAGGGAAAAGAGTGACAACATGTAGAAACACAACATGAAGACACCAAGGTCACTAAAGAGGGAGTCAATCCTCAGATGGAAGGAGGATGAAGAGATGCTCCAAGGGGGCTGAAAATTCTTTTGGTAGTACCATGGAGGTGGACAATGATATATTGAAATATCTTTATATTTAACTTTAATTCATTAACTTTATATAATTAACTTTAATTAATATGAAAAGTATGGGAGGATGAAGTATTCAAACTGTAGATCTTAGCATAGGCATCCATTGATGATACCAACCAGATGTTAGAGTAGCTGTAATCCCATGAGATGCCTGAACAGAGAGAGAGAGAGATGAGAGTTGATGAAGACCCTTTGCACCCAGGGAGAGAAGAAGAAAACCTCTGTTTCCACAGACAGATGAAGAGAACCTTTGCCTTTGAACAACCTATCCTTAAAATAATACCCCATGAGTTCATGGCCCATGGACACACCTTTAGGAGGGCTGTGAAAATGGGAGGAATGGCACCATGCAAAATTTTGGCCCGGGTGGCTGCTATTCCTGGAAATGAAAAGCCGTGAGAAAACTGTTTCTTGTGGAGAAGTCTCCATGGCACAACAAGAGAAAGCTCCTCTCCTTGTAAAAACTGATGAGAGACTATTGTATAGTTGACACTGTTTTATCATCCCAGGTTTTGTCTCTGTGTGGTCAGTTGGGAAAGGAAAAAGTTGGGCAGGGAGAGGAAAGGTATTCTGGAGGCTTTATTCTGATGCTTCCTATTGTTGTAGTCATGTTGATAAAGTTTATACCATTTAAGCCTATTTTTCCCTTCTCCTAATCCATATCTCACAGCAAGAAATGAGTAAGTGCACTGGTGATTTTCACCAGCACTAAAACCCACCACACTCTGCTATGGCAAGAGAGCCAGGAATAAACCTGAGCTTGTGGGAGTTGTGGCACCAACCCACGTGTCCCAATTTGGTTCATAGCTCACAGCACCCTTCAGCTTCAGCCATTGCAGTGAGGACTGACATTTCTGTGTCAGCACAGAGAAAGAACAAGCCTGGGCTTCTTTGTGGGAACTGGGACTGTCTGTGTTTCAAGTTCTTGTGGGTACCATTTGCACTGCAAATGTGCTGAGCCTTTATTGAGATACTGCAATGTTTTGCAACACAGCTTTGAAAATTCGGAAGGATCCCTGTTCTTTAAAGAGCAGGCTTCAAATTCTCAAGTGAGAGTCTGCCTTTCAGGCCATCTTTTATAGGCTTTTGCTAGAAGGACAGTTGCTTCCAAAGGGAAATGTTGTGGTGGACTTTTTAGTTTGCCAGCTAGGTTGAAGGCTTTTTCCCTTCGGCTGTGACTGGGGTGGTCTCCCTCTCCCTCCCCCTCCCTCTTCCCCGCTGCCCGCGGGTGGCTATGCCAGCCGCTCTCCGCTGCCTGCAGAGCCGCGCTTCTATCGCATCATCGCCTTCTCCCTGTGCTGCCGCTTCCCTGCTGCCCCCGGTCCTGTGCCAGCTGCGCCGGGCTGCCCCCTCCACTGCCTTACCCCACCGCGAGTTTGCTCACATGGGCCTCGGCCCACATGACCCTGGGCTCCAGCATCAGCTTGCTCCGGCCCCGGTGTGGGGAGCCGCTGCAGAGAATTTGCTCTTCTGTTATCGCAGCACCGGCTCCGGCAGGCGCGGGAGATTTCCTTCTTTGTTGCCCCTGCTGGCACAGGGTCTCTGCCGCTTCTGCCCGTGTGTTTCCGTTTCCCTGTCTCTCATCCTCTCCCCTCTCCGCGGTTCCACCCCGCCTGTGAAAAAACCCCTAATCCTTGGAAATTAATTAGAGAATTCCCATGTCCGTAACCGCTTATCTTTACCTGACTGTATGTTATTCGTAGAAAGTTTGTGCGTCCACCAGCTGTAACTTCTGACTGGTTTTTTACAATTCCCAACCCCCCGAGGTGTTAACCCTTTAAAAGGTGATGGTCAGACCCCAGTCCTTTGTCTTTCCTTCTGGAAAAGAATAAATCTGTGAATTTCAAACCAGAGGAACGACAGCCCTGCTTCTTTGTCTGATCCATAGACTCATGTTAAAAGTGAGCTGGTGGGCTCGGATCCTGGTCAGGACTCAGACAGAAGTTCTGGCCAGGATCCCTCCTGCCACTGAGCCGGAGAGGAAAAGAAAAACTATCTGAGCTAGCCAAGAATCTCCGGCACAGGTCAGGGAAAGATGCACAGAGGCCAACACTGACTCAGAGTTGCCTTTGCTTTCCGGATATCCATGTGATCTACCTCACCAGGAGGGCTGCCCTGTGTGGGAAGAACAGACCAAGGGAGAGCCTGTGACCATCAGGCAGGTGGAATCCCTCAGTTTATACATAGATTTATAGTTGTCTATAGCTACATTTATATATACATATCTTTGCATTTATAGTTAGAGAGTTGCATTTATACATCTATATATTTATAGATCTCTATAGATAAATGTTTATATACAGTTATGGATGTGATAGAATTATATTTAAATACATGTAGTTACATTTATAGATTTCCAGAGTACATTGATATATGTGTAAAGTTGTGGTGTGTTATTAGTAAGTTTGACATTTGTTGCATAAATGGTTTGTCCTGTTTTCCCCTTTTGATGTTGGTTTCTTCCAAGTTGTACCCTCCTCCCTACTGCCATCAACAATTGTACCCCAACCCCTTTTTCCAGTGCCTTCCCTGTCAGTCATTGTGACTCTACCTCTTTATCCAGATCCCTCCCCGTCAGTCTTGCTTAGCACCAACTCTTTGTTCTAGAATCCTCCCTGTCAATCATATTGTATTTGAGGTTTCATTGGATTTTGTTAACTATTCCTGCCCCCCAAGCCTTCCCATTGGTTTATGTATTGTAGACTCACCTTAAACTCCTCCCCTAAGGCTTCACAATTGGTTCATGATTTGCATCCTCCCCTTACTCCTCCCCCGTATATAAGATGTTGCATCGCATACAACTTTTGTCTTTTGTCTCTGGCTCCTTTGGAGATAAAGCCCATCTTCAAAACCCATACAAACTATCTCCCCTCATTCTTGCCTCCACACTGCGCCTGACCAGCTAAAAGTGCCGTAGAGCTTTGCTCTGAGCTGCACCTCGGGTCATCCTGCTCCTGAGGTGTGTCCCACTCCTGACACAGGGCAGAGGGAGAGCTAGCTAGCTCTGGCACTGCATCAGCTGGTGCCCAACATGGGGCACCGTGGCACGAGGACCCCACGGACGGATTGAGGCTTAGAAGAAGCCTAGAAGTCCTGGCCATTGACTGCCTCTGGTTGCAGCAGACCTGTTTCTGTCTGGTTGCGCTCCCAGACAGGGAGAGAGGCCTCCTGCATCCTGAGTATCTCCGGTGTGGGGGTGCTTTCCTGCAGCACCTGTTCGCTGGACCTGAGAAGGGTAAGTATCCCCCAGACTGGGCTGAGGGTACTTACTAGTAGAAGAGGGAGGGGTTGGCTGTGGAGAGCACCCCTGTCCTTGGGCTGGTCTGTGGACCCTTAAGTTTTTAAGTTTCTCTTCAGCTGCAGGAGAGGGCGAATTTTGCTGTGCTGATTCAAGTTTTTAAAGTGACCCAGTGTTAGGATGGGTGCAAAGTTATCAGCGCAGCAGAGGGGAATTTACCTCCAAGTTGTGGGTATCCTGGAGGGTGGGAAAAGAAAGTTTCCTCAACGGTTATTAAAAAGGTTGGTGAGGTGGCTCTACCTCCACTTCCCAAAGGTGTCTCCGGAGGACATAGCGACCATCCCCTTTTGGGATGTCATCGGCAGGAAATTAACAGATTTGGCCAATAATGGAGACACCTCAGTGAGTAAATTCTTTGCTTTATTTGTAGTAATTCAGTCGGTCCTTGTAGAAACAAGGAAAGTGGAGAGATGGCCCGAACTTACCTCCCCAGTTTCCCCTTCCCTTAGTCCTAAATCCCTGTCCCCTACACCGGGAGGTCTGTGTGGAGTAAACCACCAAGAAGTGCAGGTGAGCCACACCTCCTGGCTCCCCACAGCCTCCACGGTACCCTTTCCCAGACAGCAACGGCTGCGCTGTCAGGGATCCTTCCCTAAATACCTCTTTCCCAGTTACCAACCCCCCCGTTCAAACCCCGGTTCAAATAAATGCCCCAAGTTCCCAAGTTGTCCCTCAAACTCTCCTTACTACGGCTCCTCCAGCTTCTATAATTTTCACTATCCCAGAAGTTCATTCCCTGTGTTGCTGCTGCCATAGTCCTTGGGTTTGTCGGTCCTGGTTTCTTGTTGTGTGCACTATACAAATCTGTCTTCTTGGCACATGCCTCTATTATATCTGCTATATTGGATGCCAGATTAATAGGCAGACTCAGGATCATTCTGAGGCAGGCTTCATTGGCATTCCTTTGAGCCATCTCCTTAATCAGTTCCGTCTGGGCCACTGGTCCTTCCACCTGCCTTTGTATTTGCACTCAGAGTTGACAAACTGCAAAAAACTTTCTGATGGAAGCAATTTAATATTAACATAGCTGACTTGAGTTTCAACTGCTGGTAATTGGTTAAAATTCTTTTCTGCAACATCACAGATCTTATCTGCAATACATTTTGTTAATACTTGCACCTGGTCTTCAGGTTACTCCCACACTCCCTCCTTGCATAGATGTTCTAAAGTTATTTCATTATCTTCTGCATCATGTGCATCTTTGTACTTTGTCTAAGCTCCACTAGAAGGATTCTTAAGGTTTTTTTCCATGTGCTTTCCCAAAGATCAAACTTGGAGGGAGTTAAGAGACACCAGAAAAGATCTTTAAGATCAGCAGGAACTAAATCCTGTGATTTTAACATGGCTTTTATTATTCCTTTGAGTACTTCACTATCTCTACCAAACTTTCTTTGCACCTTGCAGATTTAATATTTTGGTAAGAAAATGGTTGATACTGCGCTTGAATTCTTCTATTACCAGTATACACCACAGGAGCAGCTTTAAGCATATCTTCATCTTCCCCAGGGCCTGAATCTCCTGGGTTTCCCTACCCACCCCCACCCCCACCAGGCCCAGGGGGCCTCGCTCCCCCACTGGGTCTGTGGAGGAGCCCAGCCCCATCCCCACAGGAGCTGGGCAATGGCCCATTCCCCTCCCCACACCGGGGGCAGGGGCAGGACACCCCTCACCCTGTCCCCTTGCAGGAGGAAGGGGTAGGGCTTTCTCTCCCAGCCCACCCCCTGACTCCTGGAGACAGGAGGAAGGGGCATGGGGAGCCGGATTGCAACATCTGGAGACGGGGTTGCAGGGTGATGTCATGGAGGGCGGGAGCATGGTGGGGGGGGAGGAAGGGGTTATGGTGTCCTAGGGAAGGAAGGGGTTATGGGTGGGGTAAGGGTTGTGGGCAGAGACAGGTAGGCAGAAGGGATTATGTGAAGGGGAAGGGAAGTATGATGGAGGTCTCCCCATGTGGCCATCTGGCACATGGCCAGCACCACCTTGGGTCCCAGCCACATGGGGATGGGGGGGTTCATTGCCTTTAACAATCAGGATAGGAGGGTACAGGGAAAGACCCCTGATAGCCTGCGCCGCACTGTCAGGGATAGGGGGCTGAACGAGACACATGGAACCAGGAATGGCATTGTCAAAATGCATTTCCTGAGTTTCTTGATCCCTTCTGTCTGTCTTTTTCAGCTCAGGAGTAGAGGATTTGGAAGAAGGGTTAGGGGAAACCAGTGGAATTTGCAGTGGCTGTTTTCTCACTTTTCTTTCCCTGTTAAGCAGTTCCTTCCAAATTAAAAAAACGAGAGATATTTTGATGTAAATCTGTCTCTCTCCTCTACTTCAAGGGTTAAAAAGTTTCCAATCCTATCCCATGCAGGGACAGAATCTACATCTAGCATGACAAGCTATGGAAAGGTATGAGACAGCCATGAGATAAAACGTATCAATTTATTGCTAGAAATATTAACATCTGTGGTGCTTAAAAATTATTGCAATTTGGATTCAAAACTGTTTTGGGGTGCAGACAGCTTTGATCCAATTTCTGCTGTTAAAAAGCTGTTACACAGCTCGTTTTCATCTTCTTTTGAAAGAAAAGCAAAAAAGCCAGCAGTGTCAGGCTTCTCTCAGTTCGCCCGCCCCCCCGACCCCCACACCGGGGTAAGATACAAACAAGCCCAGCTGAGGCTGCTTCTGCTGAGCCACTAAAACAATGTGGCCGAGGCCGTGGAGGGGGAGAAGTGCTGCCGCCTGTCCCCCGCTCCATGGCCACCGGGTCACACAGCCCCCATGTGCCTGTGCTCACCCACGGCGCCAGCGGATGCGGGTCGAGACTGGTCCCACCGCTCTACCGCTGGCCCGGCCCATGCGCTCCGGCTCGGTGCCTGCCACCGCATGCGCAGGCCATGCGCAGGCCACGCGCAGGCCACGCGCAGGCCACGCGCAGGCCACGCGCAGGCCACGCGCAGGGGCAGTTCCGCCACTGCACTCGGCTGTCCCGCCCCCGCAGCTCCACTCCGCTCCCACGCCACACGGGGCCCTGCACCCACTCACTAACCACTGCTACTTGCCTGCTCAGCTGCAGTCACTGTTGGCCAGTCTGACTCACCGCTTTTATGTGCTCTGTTACCTCGGGCAGTATAAGAAATTCCTATTCCTGAGACGGACTTCCCTTGACGCTCGAGAAAGCTACGGGCCTCCCCCTTCTGAGCTGTGCCTGCGCTGTAGCACCCAAGGTAGTTGACGTCCTCGAGGCTTGTGAAACCCAAAAGTAAGTTTCCACCCACTCCTAAGGGGACCTAAAAAGCTTCACTAGTGGACATCAGCTGCTCATTTAGTCCTCCTGCTACCCTGGGACGGTGTTTTGCCTCTTTCCTTGAAGCATGTACTGCATATAGCCAGTACACCTTCTGTACTTTTCTTCCTCCGCTCGAGCTGCAATGACACTTTTTTTTTTGATGCACACTATACAGCTTGTTCACGCAACACTCACGTAGCGGAAGAGGCCAGGAGGAATCCCATTTGCTGCAGTAATCCTCCTATGGCCGAGGCTATCAACACAGCACCGCATGCTTGGGCGACAACAAGGGCACACGAAGCAAATGTTTTCTCTGGGCTCCTTTTGCTGTGCCACACTATCCTGCATCTCTCCTGGTGCTTGCCAAGCTCACATGTGCGTGCTGCTTCCTCGAGATGATGAGCAAAGCCATCGGACTACAGGCTGCAAGTTAGGCAAGAAAAAGCTGTGCCGCTTGCATGTGCTGCAAATCCATGTTCGCACCAGTGGCAAGGGCAAGCTCCTGAGAAATCTCTCGTCTTGGCACAATTTCTTACTTTATTAGTATTAGTTTCTCATTTAAATTTTTTTGGTTTTTCTTCTTTGTATTGTCCATCTGGTGCCTCTATCCAAGGCCAGGTAGTGTGCAGGATAACAACATTGCACTAGCCGGTCATTGTAATTATGAGGATGAACTTCCTAGGGTATTATCTGGTACCTCTGGATTTTCCTGTGCAGATCTTGTGTACAGATACAAAGAATGCTGAGCATTAAACAGTATCCAACACACAGTTTTCACCACTGTTCTCCCTGCAGTTCTTCCAGCGCAGCAAATGGCATCCATAAGTGCAATGCAGCAGGCAGCTCCTAAAGTGTGCTTGATTTCAAACCCTGTCTTAGGTGTCTTAGGCTTCTGTCTGCATCAGAAAAATATTTGGGAAAATATTTAAGAATTTGTTCCTTGGGGAACCAGTGAAGGACCTGCCCTTGCCTTTCCTCTTGATTTGATAATCACCATATATATTAGTGGTGAATAACACTCATCATACAGGCTGGCATCTTTTGGTGTTTTATTTGTTCTCCTTCAGGGGATTTAATTTTCTGTTATTCTCCCCTCCTTGGCTGTCTGTCTTGGTCCACTCCCACTTCTGACACCAAAGATGTCTCATTCCAGAATGAGACCTCAGAGGGAAAAATTTATCGGATTCCTAAGATGAAATTAGATAGAAACAAGATCGATATTCCACCTGTGAAGCATTTCTTGATAAAAAAAAAAAAAAAAAAAAGCCCCTAAGAGAGACAGTAGAAAAGGCAGAAACAATGGTAGAACTATGAATCTAGATTTTATAATAGAAACAATATGTGTGTACGTGAGCTAGCAGACTACTGGGTGAAAGCGGCAGAACTTAGCAAAGGTGATAGGTGATAAAGTCAAAATAAACTCTGTGTCAGCTGTCCATTGGACCAGAATATTATATATTGCTGTGTAACAAACTCATGACTACCTTTGAGCTATGGCTGACTTGTTACTCCTCTAAAATCTCACACCATGAGACTGATGCCTCATCTGATGTATTTGAGTAATAAATCATCTTAATAGCCTCTGTAGTACCATTCTTTGTTACATATCTCGACAGTTTGGTGCTTCCGTGAGGCAAATTGCTCGGTCAGAAGTTAGGACTGCCCCTGTGGACTTCATCCTGGGACAGGCTTTAGCCTGAATGGAAGGCACCATAAGCACTGAAAGACGGCTGAATAGAAGGTGACACAGTCTCTTGCTGGACGAGGGTGGAAGGAGTGCTTGTTTTACATCATCAGGCAAAGTGAAGTCAGCTGAACACTGCTGAAATTAAGATGGGTCACGAGGTCTCAAGAGAGGGATGTTTATAATAAGTTAAAGATCTTGCTAAAATTACATTCTCATTCAGTCTCAAAGCAGAAACATAAAGATTTATTGATCTGGGTGCTTAAAATTTTTCCGGAATTTATGGTAGATTTGGCTTTCTGAAAGTTGCTCTGGGATGCAGTCAGTATTCAACTTTTTGACCTTGCTGCTAAGAGAGATAAAGTTTCAGCTTCTTGATTCCTACATGCCATATAATAATTGAAATACTTAATAAGCTCTCTACTGAGTCCCTTATCTCTGGAATTTCTGTGGTGCCATCTTTAGCACAGAAAGAAAGCTGGGGCCATCTTTAGCAACTCCGGGGCTGCCTGCCACCCAAACACTATCTTTGGCCACTTGGCCACACCTGGAAAGGGTGGGGAGACCATCCTGGAAGAGAGAGGAAAAAAAAGGAAGTTGAGGGTTTTAACCCTGAGAGTTTTAACTTGGGACCCGATATTCAAGGTCAAAATTAATATCATCAGAGGATGAATATGATTGAAACCCCTAAGATTTAAATCAACTCCCTTTAGCCAATATAGGGAATTCTTTCAGTTCTTACAAAGCAAGGGATCCCATAAAGAGGGATTTACAGTGCTCTTTCACAGATTGGATTGCTGTACATCATAAAATAATTAAAAATGGGGATCTTAGTTTGGCTCGTAAACTGTTGTTAGCTATGCTGGTGAGATAGGGTAGAGGGGTGGAAACCCCAGATGGGAGGCTATGTCACATTAAGATATAAAAGATTTACAGAAAGCAATAAAAGAGAGTGGGTTAGGTTCCCCCTACTTCAAGCAGTTATTAAAAGGTATTTTTAACAATTTGGACTTGACACTTTTTAACTGTCATAATGTCTCTTCAATGTTTCTTACTGATTCACAATACATCTTTTGGGACTTAAGGTTTCCTTGGAAAACTCAGAAAACTATGCTGGGGGACCTAATGCAGCCCTTACATTTGCACACCTGCAAATCCACCTCGCAATAGAGCAGAAGATCAAGCAGATTTGCCAAGAGGGGTCCTTGGTGACATCAAAGATGCAGGTAGAAAGGCAGTCTTACAGATTGAGCCAGTGGGTAGTCCACAGGTGCCTATACACAAATAAAGCAAGGACCAACAGAGCCTCATGCTTCTTGTATAGATAGGTTGGGCTATAGAACATCAATGTAGAACATCAATGTCACAATGACGTGGCATGTCTAGTATTATTACAGAATATCACTTATATAAATGCTAATGAAGAATGTCAGCATTCTGGTGTTATTAGATCCCTGCCAGAGGTGCAGCCAAATCTTTCACAAATGATCAAAGCTTGCAGTGAGATCAGTACTCCACAGCACATAGCTATGACTCAAGCAGACATCTTGGAAGGAAGGATAGAAAGAGCTATTACTGATCAGGCTGAAGTAATGGATAAGAGATTTGCTACTCAAGCTGAAGTGCTGGATAAAAGACTTAAAAAAGCACTCAATACTTTTGCTCTAAATAATTTCAGAGCAGTACCACAGTCTGATATAGGTGATAAAACATGCTTGCAATGCAGCAAGCCTGGACATACAACAAGAGATTGTCCGGAGCCTGTGAGGACTACAAAATCACCTAGTTGTCCCAGATGTGAAAAAGGAAAACATTACCTAAACCAGTGCTCATCTAGATATGAAATAGATTGGAATCTTCTATCAGAAAATGGGTTTCCCAGTGCACAGTGCTGCCACAACTGCAGCTCAGCAGCAAGGACTCAAGTTCTTTGGAGACGAAAGCCACATGCTTGATCTGGTCAGCAAGATTGTCAGATACCTCCCAAGCGACCCTGACCTCTTGCCCCTCAGGGCACTCTGCACCTTGGCAGCTTCCAAATTAATATATTTTGTGCATGGCTTTCATTACTCAATACCTGCAGGAGTTACTTGGACAACTGAAGAGAGGCAGAACTTTTTAATTATGGGAAAGGATGATATTGTATTATAAGCCTCATAGTTTATCCAACAATTATTCCAGCAGGTGGCCATGAAGAGCTTACAGTTCTAGCTCAAGCCTTACAACCTCCACTAGTGATTCTTGCAGGAACACAATTAGCCACACCCATCTCAGTGCCTACTACAACTACACACAGAACAATAGAGACCAAGGGCAAACAACACCTAACAGAAGACACAGATCTGATGCCGGAGATGTTTTGGACAGAACATAATCAGATGTGACAGACCAGAATTGATTTGCAGTCTAATGCATAGTAACACAACAATTAGGGTAAAGGTCTGGTGGATACAGGCACAGATGTCACTATTGTTTCTTACTTGTTTTGGCCAAAAGACTGGAAGTTGGTGACACCCTTGCATATCCTTACAGGTATAGGGGGTGCTACTTTGTGCTTACAAAGTCAATCTGTGGTAACAGTCAAAGGACCTGAAGAAAAAACAGCAGTTATTTGTCCCTTTGTTGTAAAGAAGCCCATTACAGTTTGGGGACGAGACTTGTTATCACAGTGGGGAGCAAGATTGCAAATTGATTTGTAGTGGAGGCCACAAAGGCACTCACCACTCTAAAGCTATCGTGGAAAGAAGTAATCCTCCCTTTGCCCCCTGAAGTAATCCAGGCTAGCTCTGTCGATGAGAAGGGTCAGGGAGATTCTTCACGACCAAGGAAAAGACCAAAAAGGGCTGCTTCTCCCTCTGGGATAATGGAGGATGTTTATTCTGGCTGGCTTCCAGGGGGAGAAGAGACCGAGGATCTCTTTCCCGGACTCTTTCAAACCTCGGGACAGGGGCAGGGAGACATATAACACCAACCAATGGGATAACGTTCCAGGGACAGGGAGGGGAGGGGAAAAACACGTCACAGCTGCAGGGAGGGTTTACACAGAACTAAGTAACTCCCAGAAATATGCACTACCACATCTCCACCTATTTTGTTATATATAATTAAATGAAAGGTTATGAGCTTATACGAATTAGTGACCTGAAGTGGCCCACCAATTCCCATTTGCGGGCTGGTGAGGGTTACTCCGGTCTGTCAACTCTATATGGTTGACATCTGAGGTAGCTGAGACTAGCTTAATGATGCTTCTGTACAGAATTTTGCTTAGCACTCCGAACACTAACACCGTTAGCAAAACAATGACTAGCAGTGACAGAATAGTTTTCACTACTGAAGCTCACCACCCCGAGAGTCCCCAGTTCTTAATCAGTCCATTGAACCAGTCATCTGCTTCTTGCTTGACTTGTCTGATCATGCTTTTCATCTCTCAGAGCGTGGCATGGATGTTAGGAGCTTTTGATGTCAGATTCATGCAGCAGAGACCCTCGAACTCCTGGCACTCGTGCCCGTGGAGCAATAGGAGAAAGTCTATTGCAGCACGATTTTGAAGTGTTGCCTGCCTGGTAATTTCCTCATCTTCTAGGAGGGCACTTATGGCATTAGATGTTAAATTTGCTTGTTTTACCACCCAGCATTCCAGGTGTCCCAATTCACCTAGGGCTTTGGCTGCAGCTACCCAAGGAAGGAAAATGGATGCAGCAATTCTTTTTGATTTGGACCAATGGAAAATCTCTGAGTCACAATTTTCATCTAATTTTGTAGCACTTCTCTTTTGAATTTTTTTGGTCAAATTGTTTTCATGGGTCCACTCGCCAATTAATGTTTGACTGGGCGCTAACAGTGATAGACGCCCTATGGTACACGGCCCTCCGAGGAGACGGGATGGAATTCCTTCCCATGCATGATCCCCACAAATGAGGAACAGTCCTCTGGGGAGGCTTTTGGGATGTGTATGAGCTGAGGAGTGCACTTTGATGTAGCTTAGCACACGGCACCACCTTTTTGCTGTGAATTCTTCTCAGTGTTGTAGTATGTGATGGAATGTTTCTTTATGAGTTGGAGGACTGACCCTAAAATGTACACAGTATGATGCTGGAGAGGAACCCAGCAGCTCTAACTCCTGGGGTTCCTGGGTTGCCTTAGGGAAATGTGGCAGCCACTCTTCGACAAGGCTTCTTAACTCTGCTTCTATATGAGTGCTATGTAATTTATTACCTGCTTCAGGGGTCAGTGTATTAAAGCTGTGTGTGAATTCATCATGCTGCAATGGGATTCCTACCAGGCAGGTAGACATAGGATTTTTTGCTGCTGCAGTAGATAGACATAGGTTTTCTTGCTGGAGTGTTTGTAACAGGGTCACCCAGATGTTCTGGTGTGGCTGTGGGATGATCCAAGCCGCTGTCAGGCTGCTCAGTGCAAGCAGGATGACAGCAGGGTTAAGGCTTATCATGGATTTGAGTGAGAGGTAGGTTATTTCTAAAAAAAAGGAAACAGACATTTTTTAAAACATATTCACAGTTATAGTATGCAGGTTAGAGGCTAGAAAGGTTTCTTCTTGCTCTCTTCAGCAGCGTCTTCTCTTGGAAGCAACAGCCACTTGCTTCTCTTCTCTTCTTGCTCATGCTGGATTCTTTGGAACAAAAGGTTTTACCCATTTCTGAGGAATCCATCGGGGGCCTGTGGGGGTGGATACACACGCATAACCTCGCCCCCAGGTGACAAGTTCATAGGGACCCTTGGTTTGGCAAGTTTCAGGGTCCCTGATTAAAACCGGTGGATGCTGTGACAATTTAAACTGATCACCACTGTTAAAGTGCCGAGTTACAGGAGGATTCATGTTTTCAAATGAGCAGTTTAGGAAGTTAATGGTAAACAGAGCTTTACATAGTTTCTGTTGTGGAGACATCCACACTGCCTCGCTACCTTGCCTGGCTAGGACTTGTTTGAGCGTCTGGTGTGTACGCTCGATTACAGCCTGACCTGTGGGGAAATGGGGGATGCCAGTTTTATGTTCCACTCCCCACCGCTGGACAAATTCCAGGAACTCCTTGGATTTATATGCTGGGTCATTATCTGTTTTAGTTTCCCTAGGGATCCCCAGCACTGAAAAGGCCTGTACTAAGTGTTGTTTAGCATGCACAGATTTTCCTCCTGCATGAGCAGAGGCATACACCGCTCCTGAGTATGTATCAATGCTCACGTGTACATACTTAAGGTGACCACAACTGGGAATGTGAGTGATATCTGTTTGCCACACCTCACAGCTTCTAAGGCCTCGGGGATTAACCCCAATGCCTAATGATGGCACTGCCTGGAGCTGGCAATTGGGACAGGTGGCCACGATGGCTTTAGCCTGACCCCGTGTCAGCTGGAACTGATGAATCAGTCCTGGCACATTTTGATGATATTGCTGGTGACTTATCTTTGCCTGTTGAAACACATCAGGGAGACGTTCCTTTTCAGCTGGGGCAGCAAGGGAATCCATCTTTCGGTTCCCCTCAGCGATTTCACCTGGCAACGGGGTATGCAACTTTATATGCATCACATAGAAGGGTTCTCTATTCAAGACCAAATAAATCAGTTTTGAAAGCAATCTAAAGAGATGTTCGTTCTCAATGTCCTTGAGAACTGCCTGTTCCGCTCTGGACACCACTCCTGCTACGTAGGCTGAGTCAGTAACTAAATTAATTGGTTCTGAAAATTTCTCAAAGGCTCTCATGGCCACAGCCAGTTAAGCTGTCTGGGGTGACCCTTCTAAAAACTCAACATCAGCTTCCCAAAGCTGAGTCTGTGGATTTCTCCAAGTCATCACCAACTTGTGGGATGTCCCAGATGCATCAGTGAACACTGTGAGAGCCTTGAGTGGCCTCCGGCTCCTTTTCTCACGAGGAATGAGATGGAATTCCTCATGAAACAATTTGTGTGATGGTGCATGAACTGAAATTTGCCCACTATAGCTATCCAGAGCAAATTGGAGATTAGCATTGCTCTGCAGTAGGTGCTCAAACATCTCTTTGGCCAGTTTCTCAGGGGAGTGTTTGCCTTCTCCAGAGAGTCTGACTGGGAGGTGAATACACATAAAGTCACAACCTGCCAGTTCCCGCAGCCTTACCCTGGCTTTTTGGATCAGCTGAGCCATCAGCTCTTGTGGTTTGGTGATAGTTTTGGGTCATTGATGGGAGAGGAAAATCCATTCTATTATTAAGAGTGAATCTCTCTGCCCTTCAGCCCATTGGAATATTAACCCATGTAGGTGTGGCAATTTCCCCAGGACAATAAATTTGAAAGGCCGCTCAGGTTTGAAGCGTTGTGCCTGTCTTTCTGTCAAGGCCTTTTGTGCCTTTTCAATTACAGTTTTTGCTTCTAGAGTCAGCTCCCTGGGAGACAGTAACTCTCTCTCCCCTTTCAATAAATTGAGTAGGGGGCTCAGGTCTTCATTTGTGACACCTAGTCATGGTCTGACCCAGTTTAGTGACCCGCATAGAGAATGGAGATCTGCTAGAGTTTTAGGATTACCAATAATTTCCAATTTTTGCGGAACAACAGTCCATGCAGTAATTTCCAGGCCAGGTATTTCCAAGGTAGCATCTTTTGAACTTTGTCTTCCTGCAATTGGAATCCAGCAGAGGTTAAAACTTTAATCACTAGGTCAAGGGTGTCTTTCAGTATGTTGTTATTGGAACAGCATATTAAAATATCATCCATGTAATGCAAAATGATGGCCTCTTTCTTCAGCACACACAGAGGACAGCAATGACCCCTCAAACCACTGGCAGATGAAAGGGCTCGCTTTCATTCCCTGAGGTAATACTGTCCAGTGGTACCGTTTCATTGGGGCTTCTCGGTTAATTGTGGGAATGGAAAAGGCAAACCTTGGTGCGTCCTCTGGGTGCAGGGGAATTTGAAAAAAACAGTCTTTAATATCTAGTACTGCTAATAGCAAATTTTGTGGTAACATAGTTGGGGATGGCATACCTGGTTGGAGAGACCCCATGTCCTGTATTTTTTTGTTTATTTCTCTTAAATCTTGAAGGAGGCACCATTTATCTTTCCCTGGCTTTTTTATTACAAATACCGGGGAATTCCAAGGGCTGGTTGTTCCTACTATGTGTCCTTTGGCCAATTCTTCTTCCACCAATTTTTCTAGCGCCCTGAGTTTCTGTTTGCTGAGAGGCCACTGGTTCACCCAAATTGGATTATTATCTAACCAAGATAACTGTTGGACAGGACGCTCTACAGTGGCCTCTATTAAAAATCCTGAGGTGTCTCAGGAATTGTTAATTTCACTCCCCACTGGGACATGGTGTCTCTTCCCCATAGCGGGCACTTGTAGTCAATAACAAAAGGTCAGACACTAGCTATCCTACCGTCCAGACCTTCAATCTGGACGATATCTTTAGCAATTTTTGCCAGTTTCATCCCTCCAACACCCTGTATTTTTCCTGCCACCGGTTGTAGTTCCCAATGTGAGGGCCACACCTCTTCCAGTATGATAGTCACATCTGCCCCAGTGTCAATTAACCCTTCTACATGGAGATGTTCTGATTTATGTGTTAAATTACATCCCATAATTGGCTGGTCTTCACCCACTACTTCTGCCCAGTAGACTCCTGGTGCTTTGTCATCTACTGGGACTTCTGTTGGAACAGGGATTACCTGGGCTATTACCTGCCCTTTGTCTATATAGAAAGGGGGTTGGGGGCACCTAGCTAAGAGAATGAGGTGTGTTAGGTCTCCCGTGATTGTCATGGGAGCCACCTCAATCTCTATTGGTGTGTGTGCTGTGTCTCCAATAACAAAATACCTACTATCCAGTCCAGCCAGGTCTTGTGAATTATCCTGCAAATCTACTCCCACGACAGTCCAGCGGTCAGATCTGAAACAAAAAGCTTTAGAAGTTACAAGTCTGAATCGCTTTTGTGGTTGCCAGACCTTATTAGGCAAACGTTTTTCACAATTGTATTTCTTCAGTTTTTCACCCCCCTCCCCCCTTTTTATTAAAGGACAGAGATTTGTCTCCGCTTCATTTATGTCTGCACCGAGCGGGTAAGTGCTGAGACCTAAGTTTTTTGGCAAGCTGGTATCCGTGTGTTTCTGTTGTTTTAAAGGACAGTTTTTTTGCAAAATGTCCCGGTTTTCTGCAGTGAAAACAAATTCGCTGTTGCTGGTCAGATGTCATCTGTTCACTCTTTGTCTCAGATAAAACTGCAGCAACAGGTCTTTGGGTGGTCCAAGGTCTCTTTTCCTGCGAAAACATCTCTGCTTTCCTCGCACAGGCCTCTGCCATCTGTGCAAGTGTTGGAGGGGGATGGATTGGCAAGCCCAGAATGACTCTACGGCAAGACTCATTAGCATTTCTCTGAGCAATTTCCTTGACTAACTCTGTCTGTACCACAGGGTCTTCTACCTGACCGGAGACTTGTTCTCTTAATCAGTCTAAGAATTGCAGGAATCCTTCTGAGGGCATTTGTTTTACATTAATATAACTGCCCTTAGTCTCAGCTGTTGGTAGCTGGGTAAAAGCTTTTTCTGCAGCTGCAATGATTTTATCTATCACAGCTTTTGGCAAGGCCATAGTTTGGTCCTCAGGTTTTTCCCATACTCCTTCACCACATAAATGCTCAAAAGTAATAGCATTATTTAATAAATCTACATTTTGGTGATTGGTTTTTAATAATTCCACCAGTATGTTTTTTAGAAATCATTTCCATGTGTTTTCCCGTAAATCAAATTCAGATGGTGTAAGCAAATACCTAAAAAGATCTTTAATATCTGTAGGAACTAAATCATTTGAGGTTAATGTTGTTTTAACAATGCTTTTAAATATTTCACTATTACAGCCAAATTCTCTTTGAACTTTGCAAATTTCTTTTTTATCTTGGTATGAGAACGGCTTGTAATGCCGATTCTGTGGTCTTGTTCCAGTAGAAGTTACTGGAGCAGCAGTAGGGGAAAAAAGCTGAGTCTCAAATTCCAGGTTCTCCATTCCTGGGGTTTGCATTGAACCAGCAGGAGAGAGAGGCTTGTCCTGCCCTGGAACCAGCAAGGCTATAATTCCCCCATCCCCCAGGGGCACCATGTGGCTCCACACTGGGAGCAGGCTGTGAGGTTCCACCCCTCCATCCCCCGGGGCGTCCCCCGGAGGCCATCAGGGCAATTTGCAGCAGCACAACCACACCCGCCTTTGGAATGTGGTGAGGCAACCTCACCTCCCTGCTCGGTCTTGGCCCCGCCCCCCGGACCGTGGGAACTGGGAGGGGCTCCGCCCCTCACCCCCCACTCGGCCCAGCCCCCAGCCCCGCCCCCAGCTTCCGCCCCAGCCCCGCCCCCAGCCCCGCCCCAGTTCCCGCCCCATTTCCAGCCCCCAGCCCCGCCCCAGTTCCCGCCCCATTTCCAGCCCCCAGCCCCGCCCCCAGTTCCCGCCCCATTTCCAGCCCCTGCCCCAACTCCTGCCCCATTTCCAGCCCCCATCCCGCCCCCTGTCCCATAAGAAGCAGGCAGAGGGGAGGGGTTGTGGGCGGGGAGAGGCTTGGGGGCGGGGACCTGTGGGAGGAAGGGGTTATGGGAGGGGTGGGCAGGGGGAAGGACAGCAGGTGGTCAGCACCATTATTGCTTGGCACATGTTTTTGAGTAAGTTCAGCTGAGCTCCCTCCTCCTTGGTGGGAGGATTTTAAGCTATGCTTTTTAGGGTTTTCTGCGGGGAGGAAAGGGTATGGGAGGGAGTTTTTGTCTGCCTGTACATGGCAGACGGGGCCAGTACAGTCAGGGGATTGTCTGAGCCCTGAGGGATAATCTGGAACTCTCACAGAATATGCCTCAGATGCACCCTCTGACTGGGGAGCTGAGGGAAAGGGGAGAGGAGAGGGAGCCAAAGGTTCTTGTAGCCTTTTTTCGTGTTTTTGTAAAACTGCTTTCCGAATTAAAAGGAACAGTGGGATGCATTTTCCAGCCGTGTTATCCCCCAGTTCAACTTGCATAGTAAGTGCCTGTCCAACCTTTTCCCAGTCAGGTGGGGAATCAACATTCAAATCCAGAAAATGCAAAAAAACCCATTTTATGAATTTCCTCAGCTTATTTTTTGAGAAATTGATATTTCCAGCCTTTAAAATATTCTTAATATGGGAATATTTATTCCTTTCCTGTGTAGAAAAATGAGAACCCATGGCTGGTAATAAGGCTTTCCTACACAGACTTTTTTTACCACCGAGAAAAGCAGAAAAGATCCAAACTGCGGTCAGGGTTTAAAAACCACCGCAGAGCCCGGGAGGCACCACTGGTCCACCACCCCCCACACACCACGTGTAGTGCCACATGGGCTCCCCCGGTCCCGATACTGGCGGGGGACTCGTCTGGCACCGGCACCACACCACACCACCGTGCCTCGCTAAACCCCACAACAACCGCCGGATCTCCCGCACGCCCCGCGCCTCCCCCCAGTACCTGTTTCCTGAAGGACACGCGGTGTTCGAAGAGAAAAAAGAGTTCTTGGTCCGAGTTGACTCGTGTTCTCACTGAGCTACCAACCCGATCCCCGTCAGTAAAGACTGCGGGGTAGGTGACGTTCCCCAGGCTTGTTAAAACACCAGTGGGGTGTTTTCCAGCCGTCCCAAGGGGTTCTAAAGCCCCTGTGATGGGCGCCACCTGAAGTAACCTTCCCTTCGCTCCCCGAAGTAATCCTGGCTAGCTCCGTCAATGGGGGGGTCAGGGAGATTCTTCACGACCAAGGAAAAGACCAAAAAGGGCTGCTTCTCCCTCCGGGATAACGGAGGATGTTTATTCTGGCTGGCTTCCAGGGGGAGAAGAGACCAGGATCTCTATCCTGGACTCTTTCAAACCTCGGGAGAGGGGCGGGGAGACATATAACACCAACCAATAGGATAACGTTCCAGGGACAGGGAGGGGAGGGGAAAAACACGTCACAGCTGCAGGGAGGGTTTACACAGAAACTAGGTAACTCCCAGAAATATGCACTACCACAGTGGAAAACCAATGATCTTCCTTGGGTGGACCAGTGGCCCCTGTAAAGAAAGAAATTGCATGCTCTCAGAAAATCCATGAACAAGCAACAGCAGAAAGGTCACATCAAGGAGAAACCAGTCCCTGGAATTTGCCAGTGTTTGTCATACACAAAAAAGCCTCTGAGACTACTTCATGATCTCAAAAAAATTAATGAGGTGATTTAGGATATGGGACCTTTTCAGCTTGGACCTCCTCTCTCAATGATCCCAAGAGACTGACCTCTAATCATCATCAATTTAAAAGACTGTTTTTTCAATATTCTGCTTCATTCAGGTGATATCCCACATTTTGCATCTTCTGTCGCAAGTATCAAGAGGCAAGGACCACTGCTAAGACTCACTAACTAACTAACTGCTGATACTGGGTTGTACTTCCTCAGGGAATGAAAAATTCACTTACCATATGTCAGTATTTTGTGGCAAAAGCCTTATCACCAGGTAGACAGAAACAATCTCGAGCAAAGATTCTACACTACATGGATGACCTATTAATTTCAACACCAACACAAAAGGAGATGGAAGAAGCTTCTGATAGTGTTGTTACAGAGATTCAAAATGCTTGACTTGAAATCTCTACATCAAGAATTCAAGAAACCCCTCCATGGAAATATTTAGGATGGAGAATGACAGACCAAGCAATAGTGCCACAGAAAATAGAACTTTGATTCAAAGTTAGTACCTTACAAGATTTGAAACAACTCTTAAGAGAGATCAATTGAGTTAGGCCTGTTTTAGGGCTTATGAATGATGAACTTTCCCCACTTTTTGATGTGTTGAGAGGAGACTGTGACATTCCAAGTCCAAGAATTCTAACACCGTAAGCTCAAAAGGCTCTTGATAGAGTAGCTGAAACATTCCAACAAAAACAAGCACACTGTTGCATAGTGTCACAACCTTTCTTGCAGTGCTAGGAGAAAAGATGCAGTTGTATGGTCTCATACTTCAACGGGATACCTCTGCAAAAGATCCTTTGCTAATAATAGAATGGGTATTTCTTACAGGTCTCCAAAAACAATCTTCACAACAATAGAAATGATGGCTCAAATTATAATCAAGGCTAGAACAAGATTGCTGACTATAGCTTGCCAAGATTTTGCAATAATTTATTTGTCTTTAAAGAAGTAATATTTTGATTGGGCATTGCAAAAGTCAGAGGATCTACAAATCGCATTGTTAAATTATCCAGTCACTTGCTCTATTCATTTTCCTAGCCACAAGCTGTTACAGCCAAAGTTAAGAGTTAGAGAAAAACCCATGCTAAGAGAAGTGCCTTTAAATGCTATGACACTACTTACTGATGGGTCAGGAAAAACACACAATTCAGTGATAGTATCCCAAGATCCAATAACTAAAGTGTGGGAATCAGATATTCAAACAGTGGTTCAATGCAAGTTGTGGAACTTGCAGCTGTAGATAGAGCATTTCAAGCTTTTCCAAGAACCTTTTAATTGGATTACAGATTTGGCTAATGTTGCTAGCATAGTTAAAATAATAAAAGAATCAGCTTTAAAAATGTTAGTAATGATAATTTGTGTCATTATCTTACATGTCTTTATGCAATTATGCAAAGTAGAACTGGTCAATATTTTGTTTCCCGTATTAGGGTCCACTCATCACTTCCAGGATTTCTGACAGAAGGCAAGTCTAGGGCAGACAAGCTGACAATAGCTATTGCAAGCATCCCACTGAATATTTTTAAATAGGCGAAAACTGAGCCATGCCTTTTTTCATCAAAACGCACAAGTTCTCATGCAAATGTTTCATCTCTCTAGAGATCAGGCTAAAGCAATCATAAATATGTGCCCAAACTACCAGCTGGTACAACTTCCTATTTCCACATGAGCAGTCAGTCCACAGGAGTTGCAGAGCTTGCAGTTATGGCAAACAGATATTACCAAATACCCATCTTTTGGGAAATACAAAAATATTCATCTATCAGTGGAAACATCTCCAAATGCAGTTTTTGCTTCTGTACACAAAGGAGAAATAGCAAGCCATGAATGTCAGCATTTTTTGCAAGCATTTGCTTCACTAGGAGTACCTCAAAAAATAAAGACAGATAACAGCCCTGCATATACAGCTCAAAAATTGGCCACATTTTTAATGAATTGGGGTGTTCACCATACTTGCAGTATTCCCTATTCTCCCACATATCAGGCACTTATTGAAAGGAAGACATGTTTTAGATGAGCAAAAAGGGAAATGTAGCACAGGCGACACCACAGATGTGATTAAGTAAAGCTTTATATGTCTATAATTTTTTTAACAGTTCCTTTGCAGAACCTGATCCTCCAATATTTAGGCATTTTTCTAATAGTACACATGCAAAATTAAAAGAAAGTCCTCCCATTCTAATTAGAAATCCAGAAACAGGACAAACTGAAGATCCATTTCCTCTGATAACCAGGGGCAAAGGGTTTGCTTGTGTTTCTACAGGTATAGGACCCAGATGGATTTCTGCAAAGAATGTGAATCCATACCACGTGCAAAAACACACTGATGACCCCACAAGCAAAGAAGAAAGCACACAGATGTGAACTACACAGAGACTATAATTCATATCTGAAATCTCTTGTCCTCATCGCAAAAGCTGTAAACTTTGGGTTTCATATCAATGTAGAGAGTGTAAAAAACAGGAATATTGTAAAGGTCTTTTGGCAAAAGCATGGTATAGTTTGTGTAACATACTTGAATTTTACAAAAAATTGCAGTGATTAACTTTTTGTAGAAAAAACCAAAAAATAATATGCTTAAAAATTTGCTTGAAAATTAAATTTTGAGAAAAGAAACTTTTGCCAAAAGATAACTTTAGAGAAATATGCAGTTCAATCAAATATTAAGTTTATATTTTGCTTTGTTTGCTTTGTTTGCTTTGCTTGCTTTTAGTAGTGTAGTTTGCCAGTTAGCCAGCCTAGAACCAATGTCTGGGTAACTTTAGCTAATGTTTCAGGTTTACATACCCTATGCTTATCAACTACAACTCCGGAAAATCAATTTCCAGGTTGTTTAGTCAGTGTACCAGTCGAAACTTGGCCAATATAAAGTTATGTGAGGCACTTTCACTGGCTCAAATGTGTGGGATTTTTGGACTCTAGTAAATACATGGGAATGGCACACTTCCTAGGGCATCCATTGAACCCCAGGAATAAGAACTCCTTGGTTCTGTAAGGGTAAAATTTTGTGACCAGTTCAATTATACAGGGAAAAATCAATCAGTAGTGAGAAATGTTTCTCCAGATCACCCTGTATATATGAATCAGACCTATTGGTGTAATGATACTTATGTAGTTCCATTTAACTCTGTTCCTCTTCAATTACCACAAAGGATATTTTTTGTTTGTGGAGACAGAGTATGGTCTGCTATTCCATCAAACATCAAAGGTGAGCCTTGTAGTTTAGGGAAGCTTACATTGTTAACTCCTAATATGAAGACAATTGCCAACATGAGACACAGAGGAAAAAGGTCATTTATTCATTAATATGAACCTATGCATGCTGAATGCAAGAAATCAGGGAGGTAGCATAGTGCCTGTGTGGAACTAAGTCGCGTAACTTTCTCACACTGGCCTGAAAAAGTCTGGCCTGGGAAATCATAAGGAAGCATCCAAACAGTCCTTAGAGAAGGAAAACAACCTTTGCAGGTGTTGTTTGTTCCTTGTTGTTTACTTGTAAGAAACGCTCAAGGAGTGTAGTTCCTAAATGTCCAATGATGGTGATGTGTTGGTTTGATGACCAATGAGAGGTTTACCTTTTTGGACCTTTTTGAAACTGCCTATAAAGGAAGATCTGGAGGAATAAAAAGGGCTCTCTTTTGCAACTAAGACTAGAGAGTCCATGTCGTTACTTCACCATTCCTAATACAGTGTGACATGGACCAGAGTGTAAAGACAATTTTGATCCTTGGGGTTTTGGAAAAAGGTTTGCAGCATCTCTTTTTTTACCACCGCTTGTTTCAGCAGTAGCATTAAAATAGTTAGATAGTTGGGATGTTGGCTGAGTAAACAATCTAATGCTACATCCCTTGCATTAAGATGCTTCTTAGCAGATGTCAAGGATGTTATGTCCGCAATCTTGCAAATACGGAAGCAATAGACTTCCTTTTATTAGCTCATGGACATGGATGTGAAAACTTTGAAGGAACATGTTGTATGAATCTGTCCGATCACTCAGAGTCTACTCATAAAAGTATACAACAGCTCAGAGAAGGGGTGTCAAAAATAAGAGTTGATGATGGAACTTGGATGATTCGTTTAGTGGGTTGGATTTAACACCATGGATAAAAAAGTGCCTTACAATGGGACTATAATTTTGGTAGTTACAATGCTTATAATGTTGCCTTGTTTGCTTCTATGTATGCAACAGATGACTGATAAATCTATTAATGGATTTCTTTTAGTGTAGAGAGGGAGGGGATATGTGGAAATAGAAAAATAGAAACTTCCACTGCCACTGAAGGGTTTGATTTACAGCCTTGGAAGAAACTTGGGTTAATGGGATGACAAAGGTACACAGACTATAAGCAGAGAAATCAGAATTTACATTCCTATAGTTGCAAGTTAAAATATACCTTAAGTAAGAAACTGTATTGAGTAAGATAGTGGAAGGTTTTAAGCTGTAATAGTGTGATATTATTGAACAAATGATGAATCTAGATTTTATAATAGAAGCATAGGTGTGTACATGAGCTAGCAGACTATTAGGTGAAAGGTAGACACAATGTGGCAGAACTTAGCAAATGTGATAGGTGATAAAGTCAAAATAATCTCTATGTCAGCTGTCCATTGGACCAGAATATTATATATTGCTATGTAACAAAGAAACTCAATACTACCTTTGAGCTATGGCTGACTTGTTACTCCTCTAAAATCTCACACCATGAGACTGATGCCTCATGTGATTTATTTGAGCAATAAATCATCTTAATAACATCCATAGTCCCATCCTTTGTTATTTATCCTGAAACTCAGCCATCTGTGTCGAGCCCAGGTGTTGATGACTGTAGGTACTGGAATGCTTTAGGCACGTTCCAAAGGTTTTTTGCTGTTTTTGATCTCTCTGCAGTTAGTTCCTGGTCCTGCTCCTCCTCTGGGTATTCGAATGGTTTCTGGACCATAAGCACGGCCTTCTTAACCGCCTCTGTCCGGAGATAGTCGTTATAGTCCAGGAATACTGGAGGACTAGATGGGCAACTGTACAAGGTATGTCCTGGGCTCTCTGTCCCTTCTCCTGGGGCTGGGATGTGCTGGGCTGTGTCCAGGAGAACCTGGTCATCAGCTCTGGGGCTGTGCGGGAAATGTGTCTGCCCCCCTGCCTCTACTGTTCTGGCTTTTGCTCCCATCTCTTCATCTACACCTTGTTCCTGCTCCCATGGTTCTTCCGTCTCTTCCAAGTGTCTCTGGGTCACACGCAAGGCCTTCTTAACAACTTCAGTATGTATGCAGTCAGCTGCATTCAAGAAGACCAGCCCATCAGCTGTGGGACTGCATGTCTCATGTACGTGGCTCTTTTTCCCTGCTGCAGTAGCTGTTACTGTTGGTGACACATCCCTTCTGGGTTTCATGTCCTGCTGTTCCACAATTTGTTGGCCAGGTCTCTGGATTTCAAGTGTAGCCTTGTCTGGGACATCTCTCCTGATACACTCTGCTGTGTCCAGCAGATCCATGCCATCAGCTCTTAGCTGCTTCTTCTCCTTCCCTGTGGCAGAGGTGGCTGTGGAGGCTAAGGGGAGAGCTCTCATTGCTTTGTGGACAAGCCTCAGCCACCTCTGTCGAGCCTGGGTGTTGATGACTGCAGGTGCTGGAATGCTTTGGACATGACCTGAGGGTCTTTGTACCATTTTTAATCTGTCTGCAATTAGTTCCCGGTCCTGCTCCTCCTCTGGGTATTTGAATGGTTTCTGGACCATAAGCACGGCCTTCTTAACCGCCTCTGTCCGGAGATAGTCATTATAGTCCAGGAATACTGGAGGACCAGCTGGGCAACTGTGCAAGGTATGTCCTGGGCTCTCTGTCCCTTCTCCTGGGGCTGGGATGTGCTGGGCTGTGTCCAGGAGAACCTGGTCATCAGCTCTGGGGCTGTGCGGGAAATGTGTCTGCCCCCCTGCCTCTACTGTTCTGGCTTTTGCTCCCATCTCTTCATCTACACCTTGTTCCTGCTCCCATGGTTCTTCCGTCTCTTCCAAGTGTCTCTGGGTCACACGCAAGGCCTTCTTAACAACTTCAGTATGTATGCAGTCAGCTGCATTCAAGAAGACCAGCCCATCAGCTGTGGGACTGCATGTTTCATGTACATGGCTCTTTTTCCCTGCTGCAGTAGCTGTTACTGTTGGTGACACATCCCTTCTGGGTTTCATGTCCTGCTGTTCCACAATTTGTTGGCCAGATCTCTGGATTTCAAGTGTAGCCTTGTCTGGGACATCTCTCCTGATACACTCTGCTGTGTCCAGCAGATCCATGCCATCAGCTGTTAGCTGCTTCTTCTCCTTCTCTGTGGCAGAGGTGGCTGTGGAGGCTAAGGGCAGAGCTCTCATTGCTTTGTGGACAAGCCTCAGCCACCTCTGTCGAGCCTGGGTGTTGATGACTGCAGGTGCTGGAATGCTTTGGACATGACCTGAGGGTCTTTGTACCATTTTTAATCTGTCTGCAATTAGTTCCCGGTCCTGCTCCTCCTCTGGGTATTCAGATGGTTTCTGGACCATAAGCACGGCCTTCTTAACCACCTCTGTCCGAAGG